>NC_088392.1:40044545-40670909 GCF_037993035.2 Macaca fascicularis | reverse complement strand
GATTCCCTTCCCCCTTGCGCTTCCCAGGTGAGGCGATGCCTCGCCCTGCTTCAGCTCTCGCTGGTCGGGCTGCAGCAACTGACCAGCACCAATTGTCCGGCACTCCCTAGTGAGATGAACCCAGTACCTCAGTTGAAAATGCAGAAATCACCGGTCTTCTGTGTCGCTCGCACTGGGAGTTGGAGACTGGAGCTCTTCCTATTCAGCCATCTTGCTCCGCCCTCCATTTTTTTTTTCTTTTTAAATAGTGGATACCCTTCAAGTGGGGCAAGTAGAACATGCTGGGAGTGATTTTCACAATCCAGTAATTGACATTTTATTAGTCAGAGATTAGGAAGTTCCCTGAAATACTGGTCCAATATTTGGACAAATCTAACAGAAGAGTCACAGTTGAGGCAGACGAATAAGGACAACTGGTTTTATTTATTTATTGATTGATTGATTGATTGATTGATTGATTGATGGAGTCTCACTCTGTCACTCAGGCTGTAGTGGCATGATCTCAGCTCATTGCAACCTCTACCATCCGAGTTCAAATGATTCTCCTGCCTCAGCATCCCAAGTAGCTGGAATTATCAGCCCCTGCCACCACACGTGGCTAATTTTTGTATTTTTAGTAGAGATGGGGTTTCACCATCTTGGCCAGGCTGGTCTTAAACTTCTGACCTTGTGATCCACCTGCCTTGGCCTCCCAAAGTGCTGGGAGCACTTTGGGCCTCCCAAAGCGTTAGCCACCGCTCCCGGCAACTGGTTATATTTTTTAAAGCACCACAGTTAGATTATCTTTCTAGGAAATTTTAGTTTGTGAATCACACATTTCTGACCCAAAAAAATTCTATCAAAACTAATAGCAGGGATTTCAAGGTAAAATCACACAGCTTAATGTTTCCTTTTCTACTGAAGAGTGCCAGCCTTTTCCAGAGTTGCCCTTGCACTGTGAACTTGGGTCCCGCAGTCATTGGAAACCATGTGTCCTAGTCCATTTTATGCTGCTTACAACAGAATACCTGAAACTGGGTAATTATTTTAAGAAAGGAATTTCTTCCAGGTATGGAGGCTTAGAAGTCCCAGGTTGGGCTGCATCTGGTGAGGGTGTTCTTGCTGGTGGAGACCCTCTGCAGAGTCCCAAGGCAGTGCAGGGCATCACATGGGGAGGGGGCTAAATGTGCTAGCTCAGGCCTCTCTTTCTCTTCCTATAAAGCCACAAGTCCCCCTCCCATGATACCCATTAATCCATTAGCCATTACTCCATGAATGGATTAATCTATTTACAAGAGCAGAGCCCTCATGATCCAATCACACTTTAAAGGCCTCACCTCTCAATACTGCCGCACTGGGGAATTAATTTTCAACATAAGTTTGGAAGGGACATTCAATGATCTGGAGAACTAGGTGCCATAGACTGAATGTGTTCCCCTAAAGTTAATATGTGGAATCCTAATCTCCAGTGTGATAGTATTTGGAGGTGAGGCATTGGGGAAATACTTAGGGCATGAAGGTGGAGCCTCATGAAGGGTATTAGTGCCCTCATAAGAGAGACCCCAGGGCTGGGCACGGTGGCTCTGTAATCCCAGCACTTTGGGAGGCTAAGGTGGGCAGATCACCTGAGGTCAGGAGTTCGAGACCGGCCTGGCCAACATGGGAAAACCCTGTCACTACTAAAAATACAAAAATTAGCCAGGCATGGTGGTGCATAGCTGTAATCCCAGCTACTTGGGAGACTGAGGCAGGAGAATCGCTTGAACCCAGGAGGTGGAGGTTGCGGTGAGCTGAGATCATGCTACCGCACTCCAGCCTGGGTAACAGAGTGAGACTCGTGTCAAAAAATAAATAAAAATAAAAATAAATAAATAAAAGAGACTCCAGAAAGCTCCCTTACCCCTTCTGCCATGTGGAAGATACAGCAGGAAGATGGCTATCTATAAACCAGGAAGCAGGCCTTTACCAGACACTAAATCTGCTGACATGTTGATCTTAGACTTCCCAGTCTCCAGAACTTTGAGAAACAAATTTCTGTTATTTACAAGCTACCCAGTTTATGGTATTTTGTTATAGCAGCCTGAACAAACTAAAATACTAGGCAAGATTTATTTTGCTGCCAAAAAATTAGATATTTATCACTTTTCAATTAAGTGTTTTAGTTGATGACTATATTCAAGATGCAATGATAATAAAGACTAAATTTTGTTACCCTAGGATTACAAAATAAAAACTATGCTTAATTGGCTGATCAATTTCAAGGAAAAAAACTGCTTATAAACTGCTTACAAATCTACCATATGTTTAATTAAACAAAAATAATGTAAGACATTATAATGAATATCATGGGCTAGCCTGTTTATCAAGAATGATTAGCCAGAAAGAAAATATGACATTAAGCCATTGCATGTCTTTTTTTTTGAGATGGAGTTTCGCTCTTGTTGCCCGGGCTGGAGTGCAACGGCGCAGTCTCGGCTCACTGCAGCCTTTGCCTCCCAGGTTCAAGCAATTCCTCTTGCCTCAGCCTCCCGAGTAGTTGGGATTACAAGCATGCACCACCACACCTGGCTAATTTTGTATTTTTAGCAGAGACAGGGTTTCTCCATGTTGAGGCTGGTCTTGAACTCCTGACCTCAGGTGATCTGCCCACCTCGGCCTCCCAAAGTGCTGGGATTACAGGCATGAGCCACCGCGCCTGGCCAACCCATTGCATGTTTACTGCAATTTCAATACCATGTACAAGAAAGTACAAGAAAGGCCTAACAGTCTTTCAGTACTTCATAAAGCAGCAATGGACACAACTGTCGAACATTTCAAAGGTTACTCTATAGCATTGATACAGATATTTTCAAACCCAAGGACTTGATTTGGTGTATTATGTATGCTTTCAGTTACGCAAATTGGTCTAATAAACAAATGGGTTAAGTGGAAGCAAAAATTTAGGATTTGAAAGAAGGAATAGCTGAAATTTATGGCTCAAAGATAAGAGGGACTAAAATAATCTTCTCTGTCACCCAGGGTGGAGTACAGTGGTAGGATCAGGGCTGACTGCAGCCTCAACTTCCAAGGCCCAAGTGATACTCCTGCCTTAGCCCCCTGAATAGCTGGGACTACAGGTGTGCACCACCATGCCTGGCTAATTCTTTTGGGGGTAGTTTTAGTAGAGATGAGGTCTCGTTATGTTTCCCTGACTGGTCTCAAACTCCTGAGCTCAAGTTATCCTCCTGCCTCACTCAGTCTCTCAAACTGCTGGGATTAAAGGCATGAGTCACTGCACCTGGCTCCAATGAACTCCTTGGCCTCAGTTTCCTCACTTGCAGAATATAAATTATCCTTACACTTCATAGAATTGCTAGGGAGACTAAATGAGATCACTTACATAAAAATACTTACCAGAGCACCTGGTATAGAACAAGTGCTCAATTAATGTTAACAGAATAGTAAACAACAAAGAAAAAGGAAGTTGAGTCAAAAGAGGGATACTTACGTCAGACTGAAAAGCATATGCAACATTTAAAAGGCCACAGACTTTATTAATGGAATTTTACTACTCTGTCTCGTTTTAAAGTAATTCTCATCTTATATTTGGGTTACATGTAAAAGATTTTCTACTTTAAAGGAATCTGCTTTAAGGATCACAAAGTGAAAGTTCTCTGTCGTTTGTAGGGAAGTTGGAAAAAACAGCTTCAACCTTATCACGGCCAACTGTTAATTCTAGCCATCATCTCCTTAGCTTTTGTGAGGGCAGGGAATTGAAGAAAACTGGTCCATACAGTAGTGGTTCCCAAATCGGGCAGGTTATCAGCACTGCTCAAAGAACCGTTTAACCAGACAGATTCCTGAGTTCATCACCAGTCTACTAGGTTGGAATCTCAGGTGGGATCCGGAACCTGCATATGAAAAGAGTGCTCCAGGGGACTGTTCATTAATTAAGAGAATTCTCTTGAAGTCCTCATTTTAATGGAGGGAGAATCACTGTGACCAGATTCCTTCTGAGATAACCCCAATCAGAAGAGATTCTAGTATCAACATTATGAGTGTTCTATTGTGCCTTCCTACAGCCCTTGTCCTGCAAAATGACTCTGGAGGGATTCAACTGAGGAACTGGCCTTGGCTAAGATTTCCCATTTGCTTTCTTCTCAATGTGTAGAACTGGTGACTTGGAAAACTGTAGCAACATCCTGCAAATGTGTGTGTGTGCATGTGTGCATGTGAGATCGTGGAGTTCATAACAGAAAATTTCTCACATGGGGATTAAATGGTCCTAAGAATCAGGTATTACATTATTCTAGCAGTTTCCGGAGCCATTTATGAGCCTGAGTTTACTATTCCATGGGAGGCCGAAATAACTTATAAGACTTGATCTTTGTCTTTACTGGACAAGAAACTCAAGGAGAGTCAGAACGGGAGGGAGAGCCACTGTGATTGTTGAATTCTGCAGAGATCATTTTGGGCCTGGTGAAATGGCAGAAACGTCATCTCCCCTTTGAGGATAGAAGCCCAGCACAGAACTATCCCCTTTATGCTGAATGCTTCCTAGCTCCCATCCCACAGCAAAAAGGTAATAGTATTTCAGGAAAGAGAGAAAACGATTTTTTAAAAGTCTAAAGTGATAAAAACAAAAACAGGAGAAAAAAGTCAAATGACATCATTTGTACAATTAAAGTAGCTATATGCTAGCAGCAGATTTAGTCTGAAGAAGAGGCTTTGCTGCTGGGCTGGCGGACGGTGTCAGGGACTCGGTCTCCTCGACTTTCTATCAGGCCCTGAACACACACATGCTCTACATGGATCAGGGAAAGTAGAGAGAATGAACCAGAAAAAGCAAACAGTGGCTCTTTATTGGACTCTCGTAGAGCCTGACAGGCCCTCCATGCTCTTTACCCTCTGAGAAAGGTTCAGAAATAGGAAAAAATGAGATCACTTGAAAATTTTATCCTCATAACATAAATCAGAATATTTTACTCTGCTTGAACTATGAAATCACTGCAGGTGACAGTCAAGAAGACAACCCCTGAGAAACTATTAAAAATTTAGTAAGGCCAGTTTACATAGGAATTAGCTTATTGATGAGAACTACTAAAGTAGAGGTCTTCACAGAAGGGTTTTGTAGCTATAAGAATGCATAAGTGTGGAATAATGTAGACTTTTAAAAAGCGACTGTTCCAACAAAGTGACCGAGACCTCCAGTCTTAACTGAGCTTCTTTATAATATTCTGGAATAAAAGCTGACCTTTTAAGAGTCCATGGAGAGCCTTTCTTCAAAGGACATTTTCTTGAAGCAGCATTTTATGGTCAACGGGCCCACTGTTTGTTGATATCCTTCTCTTTCTCATTTCCTCCCTCCCTCCCATCCAGCAAATATTAAAGTGCCCAGTATGTGCCAGGTACATTTCAGATACCCTAGTGAACAAAATATGAAGACCTCTGCCTCCTGGAGCTTACATTATCTAGGAGGATAATAATAAATAATTATACAGTATGCTAGATGACAAATGCTGCGGAAAAAGAAAACATACAGTAGGACTGGGGGACTGGGAGTGCAGAAATGTAAACTGGGAGGTCGGGCAGGCCTGATGGAGAGAGAGATTTGCTCACGAGAGTAAAGACTTGAAGCGGATGCAGGAATGAGGCCAGTGGACATCTAGAGTAGGGAGAGTGATCCAGGCAAGGCTCTAAGAGTGGAGAGGGCTGGTGTGTTTGGAGCAATTATCTAGTGCTGTGCTTCTCAAACTGGAGCAGGCATCAGTTCACACAGGGGCTGATGTTAAAGCGTTGACTGCCCCAGCCCCACAGATTCTAATTCCATAGGTCTGGGGTAGGGCCCGAGAACCTCCATTTCTAGCAAGTTCCTAGGGGATGCTGATGCTGCTGATATGAGGATCACACTTTGAAAAACGGTGATTTGATACTTTATTTATTTATTTATTTAGAGATGGAGTCTCGCTCTGTCCCCTAGGCTGGAGAGAAGTGGCACAATCTCGGTTTCACCACATTGGTCAGGCTGGTCTCGAACTCCTGACCTCGTGATCTGCCTGCCTCTGGCTCCCAAAGTGGTGGGATTACAGGCGTGAGCCACCACGCCCAGCCTTGATATATTATTTTTAAAACTCTCTTGAGTTACTAAATAATAGTGGATAATTAAATCAATTTAATGGGTCTGATCAGCAATTTTAAAAAAAGACACAGAATAGGCAATGTTGGAGCCCATCACATTTAATGAGGGTAAGCACTGTTTATGAAACTTTCATTTCAGTTGTATATAAATGTGTGAATTGCATCATGATGTAAAATGTATTTTTTGCTGTGGGTGGCAGTCTAAAGAGTTTGAAAGCCACTGGTCTAATTACTTTATTGCACCATTAAATAATACAAGCCACATTAATACAGCAGAGATAATTAGGGGAGTCCTATTGTTCCAGTTAGACACTAAGCTGAACTTGCCTTGGGCCTTCTCTTGTATTCACACACAGATTTCCCCACCTGGATTTCTCTTTCATCCCAGCTTTATGGAAACCTTACCATCCTTTTAAGACAGAGAAGGTCAAGTTCAGGTTTCTCTTAAATGTTCCCTGACTAGTTCTTCCCAGCAGTGTCTCCATTCCTTCTATTCTTTCTTCCAGAACTTAACTTCTACACCATTCATTTGACACGCAGCGTAAAGTGCCCTGCTCTATTCAGCTTTGCAATGCAAGGGGGTGCCTTTCTCTCCTGAAAGGTAATACATTTTTCTGAGGGCAGAGGTGGTGTCTTACACACTTCTGTTTCCCCAATGTCCTAGCAATGCTATGGTCAAAGTGGGAGTAAAATAACGAGCTGCAGTAGGAAGAAACAAACCACATTTGTAAGTGATGCTTTGCTTGTATATTAGGGGTGATATCAGTGATGATGATGATGATGCAAATTAATGTAAAGGGAGAGATGAGTGCACACATCTTGAGAAGCAAATCTGGGGACAGAAGGAGAATGGTGGTAGAAGGAGACGGGCCAAATACAGGAAAATCAACTGGTAGGGAAAGCTTAGAGGTAAGAGACCCTTTGTCTTCCACCCGGGAGCTGGGGCTGAGGGGGCCTTGGGACAGCATGCCATGGAGAAAAGCTTCACTCTTCACTGGGAGTCCCTCCTTTAATGTTCTGCACTAATGCTGTGCAGTGAATAAGGAGAGTTGAAGGACCAAAGGAGAAATCAGGATTTTGGCTGAGAAGGAGAGAAATAGGAATCCAGAGGTGGAGTGGAGAAGTTAATTTACCCCACGAATATGTATTGAATGAGATGGGTGTGCTGGGGGATGGTTTTTGCTATAATGGAGGGACATACGTGGTGCCATAGGAATGTGGAGAAAACCACGGAGTGTGCGTGGGTGAATCGGAGTGGGCTTCATAGAAAGCGGGGAGCACGATCGGCTCACCTGACAGACAAGCCATGAAACTGTGAGAACCCAGAAACTGCACACACAAAGGCCTGGCATGCAAGGACTCTGTCCACCTGGCAATCGGCTAGTGGCTGACAGTGTTGGGGCACAGAATCCGTAGGAGGAAAAAGAACAAAACTTAAGTCAGGAGGTAGGCCATGAAGTGCCTTGCGTGCTGGATCAGAGCAGGGTATAAGGGCAGCAAAAGGGCTAAGGACGCCTGGGGAGGAAGAAGGATGAGAAGTGGGGACCCCGATTAGGAGTTTATAGCAATAGACTGTGGAGGAAATGTGGAGAAGCCACATGGGAGGATGGCAATGTAGAGGGAAAGGAATGACTTGAGAAATGAGAATTTCTAGGGTTTGGGATCTAACAGTACTTTTGTGTTAGAGGGAGGATGCTGGCTCTTCATATTTCCACAGGTAGAGATGCACAAGGAGTGTGGATGTGTAGGCAGGCAGAAGAGAGTGACTGTGGACACACGGGGGTTGTTCCTGTGGGACCCCAAGGGGGCCCTCCCAGTATGGCACTCAGGAATCTGCTCTGGGGATAGAGAACTGACAGAGAAATGCAAGATGCTTAGGGTGAGACAGGGAAGAGACCCCTGAATAGGAGCAAGGGGAAAGGTTTTAAGCAAGTCAATATTAAGAAGCTGTGAAAAACCTCTTGAAATTTCAGTTAGTATAATTTTTTATATTTTTCTTTATGCAACTAAAAACCACAAAAGTGTTATAAAAAGTGGATATAAAATAAAGGCTTTAAAATCATTTAGTGTGAAACTGGTAATTACTTTTAATTCCTATGACTTATCAAGTGTCTTGAGTATATGAAAAGTTTGGTTAATGTCAATAACATATTATTCCATACTTTCTTATTTACATTAAAAGGTAAGTTATCTTCTGGTTAATTCCTCTTGAAAAGCACTACCTAGTTGTCAAACATTAAATACGGTAAAATTCTTAATCCTCAAATGACATAGATAATTCACTAAACTGAAGAAAAGAGGGGATTTGAGAGTCCAACATAATGAAACCCGAGGTGGTGGTGGTGTGAGAACACGCACAGATCTGGATGGATTCCGACCCATCACCATGACATTCAAATTGCTCCACAGTAAGCGAAATGCGAGCCAGGAACATGCCCTGTTGTGGATACAGACAGCGAGAGCTTTGAGCTGCGGCTTCTAAGTCGGCTCCCAGAGGACATACTAACTTTATTTATTTCCTTCCAAACCCTAAAGGAGAAATAAGCGACTCAGAATTTCAGAGCCTGTTCTTTAGGTCTCTGTTTAAGAAGGAGGGTCCGGAAAAAATAATTACCTGGCATTGCCTTTCCCAGACTTCACAGAATACCAGTAAGAAGAGAATGTTTAGAATGATATTAATACTATTTACTCTGAACAGCCAAGTTGTTTAACTATATAGACAGATTTATCCAAAGAGTATGTATTCCCACATAGGATATTACACAAATATTTTAGAAGGCTATGTCAAATAATATTTGATTGAAAAATATTTTATTTGGTTGGAAGTCAATTACTCTTCCATGGGCTTCCAGATCTTACTGTTTACTTGCCCAAAATTGGAAGAATACTACTTCTACACATTTGGCTTCCATTCTACAAAGAAAGGGAAACTTCTAAAACTTTAGGCTCATTGTCTTCAGCTGACATTAGCTGGTGAATTTCTCACGAGTAAGGGGCAGTGTGATCCTCTTAACAACCCAGAAGGTAGTAGTAAATAATTTTGAGTTTCTAAGTGTTTAATTTATATATTTTAAGAAACAACAAATCAATCAGTATATATTATTCCACATTTTCACAGAGAGCTTATTAAGACAGCATTTCCAATTTGAAACCAACTCTTTTACATCAATATCATGTATAAAACTATTATTACATACCCGACAATTATTTTATCAGTATATATTAGTAAACTACTCCAAAGACTGTAATGTGCTGTCATGTAGCATAACGTAAACATTATTCAACACAGCTTGAATTTTCAATCAACTTTAGATACTGTGGTATTCTGTGAATTAAACTCTAGAGGTTTTAAGTGATTCATTTTATCATAAACACTCAATCCAAAAAGATGATTAAAATAATTGAGATAAGGCTTGATTGTAAGGATAAACAGCCTTTTTTTTCTAGTAACATCTGTGGTAATAATATGCTATCATTTAAACCAACTAGGATGACTCACCATCTGTGGGTAAATGCAATTTTAGTAAATGTAATCTTTTCTAGTACTGGTGATAGTTCTTTTTTTTTTTTTTTAAACTGAATCATCCTTCCTCTATCCTTTTGCAACCATGAAGTGAGATGGCAAGCTGAGGTCAGGAGTACAACTTCTTGCTATGTTCCAGAACCAATTAACTGGCCTACTTAAGAAATTTACCCATGACCTTGGCCTCAATAGGATCTTGCTCTAAATCAGAGTCAACTTGCCTGGGACCCATCATAGATCAATTATTTTCTCTATTTAGCCATAATTCTGAAAAACGAAAAGTTTCATTTTTGTTTATATGTCACTGTCTCAAATATAAATGACATTTTATTTTTGAACATAGTATAATAAATGAACAAATATTAACATACAAGTACTTAGCCAGCACATTGTAATTCATTTTGCTTTAAGGTAAGTATTACAGTGAACTACAAGATCAACCTTCCCCAGACTCCATTGCAGTGTCCTTTTTTGGCGGCCTTGATATTTCTACTTTGTTCCTGACTGAGCTTAGACACCAAGATCCATCACTTCCTGGGACTAGCCACTCTAATCCTCATGGATTTTTTTGTACTGGTTCACATGGTATAGTCTACATAAATTTGAAATAGTTCAAAAAAAATCCCACAAAAATACCCCCAAACCAACCAACAAACCAAGGTCTTACTTTATGTGAAAATGGAAATAATATGAATTCTCTATATTTAAAAAATTATCTGGAATAGGAACACATCCAAGCTGGAGGACCCAGTGAACTGTAACCTGTTTTTATGCTATTACCACATGGTGGTGCCACTTTGGCTGATAAACAGAACACTTGCCATCTTTGCTCAGTACCGTGTGAATCTCACTGTTGTTTATGTACAGTGGAACTTTTGCAAGTGATTATGATGACTAATGTGCTGTTATTTTACAAACTCTGTTATTATAATTGAAAATATTTTTATATCCTACAACAATATCTCTCAAGCATTCATTAAGCAGTGGTTCTAGTGATAGTGCTGAACAACACAGCCCCCAAAAACAGTAACACTGGAACAGACGTGAGTTGTGATAAAACACTATGAAGGCCAAATATCCACTATGACCTCCTGTGTTGGTAATTTATGTGAAAGCACTCTAAAAAATTAGAGCTAATGAAGAAAAAATTAAAAAGAACAGTAAAGTAAAAGTAAGCTGCAATGCTGTACATTCATGCATTCCCCAAAGGATCTCTTTTACATCTTTTCTTATGGGATAATTAGTCTTGATGTGTGAGTTTTATATTGTGAGACTGCTTCAGGAATACATCTATCACACAGATGTAAATGCCTTCTTCAAATACAGCATTTCCCCCACCATCTCCACGAAGTGCATCTCTTTCCACTACTACATCCCAGGCACACAGTAAACAGTGCAGCAATCATGAATGTGGGCTGTGGAGCTAGATTTCCTGGGTTTCAATCTCCAGGCTCCATCATTTTCCAGTTGTATGGCCTTGGCTAAGTTTCTTAACTTCACTGTACATCAGTTTCCTCACCTGAAAAATTAGGATGATACCACTACCCACCTTGAAGGGCTGTGGTAGGGACTGAATGAGTTTGATATAATACATTTAGAACCTGTGTGGCACCTGAGTTAATATTATGTAAATATTAGCTACTGTTGTGATCATCTTCATCATCACCTTCCCAACAACTCGTGATGATACTTTTAAGGCCGAATTTGTTTCACTGGGTTAAAGAAATAAGGTGTCCTTTTATTAACAGTATATGAATTATAGTGCATGCCATGGTTGCTTGTAGGATATGCAGTGGTATGAAAGTATTAATGCTTCTTTTGCTATCTTCTTTTGAAAAGCTGTCAGAAACCTTTGTGACAGTTCTGAGGAGCCCTTCTAGTCTATGTACTGGGTAAGCAGCATGATTCTGGATAGGGCCTGCTCAGACACTAACATTTACATCAAGGGACATGGCAGTGTCAAGTGGACATTTCTTTAGCCATCTTACCTTCAGTCTGTCTTTGGGCAGCGCAATGACACCTTGCTTAATGATTTCCAGGACCCGTTCCACTGACAGCTCAGCTCCAGCTTGCAGCAACCTTGAGCTAAAGAAGGTGATCACCTGTAATGTAAAGTGTTATTTTTTTAAACAAGATGTATGAAGTGTATTTTTAGTAGCTGCCTTCCTCACATGGTAAACTATCATGATTCCATTCCTACAGTGACCTGGCTTTTAATTCACTAGCCCTTCTAAACACGGTTTGTTCTCTGTTGGGTTTGATAGCCGAATCAGAATTGCGCAACCCCTCAATATCCAATATCCAGGGCTGATTATTCATTCTGTGAATTAAGTAGCCTCCTGAATTCTACTCTTTCTTGTGCTGCCCAACCTTGCATTTACATTTCATTTATAGAGCAGCATCCAACAGAAAGTGGGGAGAGAAAGCTAAACCCTAAAGCCTATCACTTTTGAAGCTTAATAGTAGCTCTCTCTCTCTCATAAGGGCTTAACAGGAAAGAATTTGAAACTAATGGCTAAAATGATGTTTTGGGGATTATCTATGAATTTAGCCACATTTCCCTTATCGTGATCACCAGGGATAACGAATAGCAACCTATAATTACTTTTGCTTCATGTTATAGCACAGCCCAAAGTATGTAGCAAGATATTAACACGGTAGCATTCTGGAAATACACTGTTCTTAAATACTTGTCACTAAAAAATGAAAACAAAACGTCATTTTCCAGCAAATTATTTTTAAAACCACAACGTTCATAAATCAAGAAGACTGCAGATCCCTTTTAAATTCAAGAAAATAACATTTAGGTGTTTATAGTCAGACATGCAAAAATATAAAAAATTATTGTGTTTTTGTAAAGTTAAGCATTACCTTTTATGTCTTCTATTTCATAGGTATAATATATTAAGTTACAAACAATCCTTCACAAACATTTTTATGCATTTTCTTTCAGAATTACTCTCCTAAATGCTAATTGTTTAAGAGTACAATAACTTTTCTCTTAACAATGCTAGTGGAAAGTACACTATATTACATAAATGCCACCAAATGCATTTGTTCTGGAAGGTAAAGAGACTTAGCTGGCGCCACGGCCATTAACAAGCATGTGCCTCACAATTCTGTGGCAATGAGTGAGAACAAAGGCAGCTCATGGCTGGTGACACTGCTTGTGATTCCAGATAAACCATTTCTTTATCTCAAGCAGTTTGCTGGCACCACCAGCTCCTTGGCAAGTTGCTTATTTTGCCCACAAGTTGCTTTTCTGGTATGTGCCTATGGGCCTTGTTCTTTCCCATGTCGGATTTCAAGTTCTTTTTGAGTTTCTGGGATTAATATTTTGTTCACAGAGTTTAGACACAGCAGGTCCAAAAATTGATTTTTATAATACAGTGAATAAGTCTTTGAAGAAAGACACAACACAGATAGCAAAATATATTGTAATAGATTAAAATCCTATTTTAAAAATATGCAACAACAAATACACAAAATAAATGCTTTCCTTTTGTGTAAATATCTTCACAGGTTGTAAACACGAGCATAGTTTTTCTGAGAAAAGAATTAGTTAACCATATAAAATGCCAATTTTGTTGGTAAAAAAAAAATGGCTTAATGTTCGAAATTTCATATGGGTCAACCTAACACCTATGCATAGTATTATCTTCTTTGACCAAAAAATATTTAAAGAGTAGGAGCATATCTGTTAAAAACACATTCTAAAAAATAAAAAAAAATGATAATTAAAAAGTAGATAGATGTTACAGATGCTTGAGGCTTACTGAATTTTTTTTCTTTCTAACATGTGCTGAAAGCTATTTCACTACTGGATTTTTGTTTTGTTTATAGCAGTAGATAATACAGACAAGGAGTAGTTCTCAAGCATGGCTGATCATCAGAAGTAGCTGAGAAGCCTTGTGAAATTCTGATCCCAGGGCCTGGTCAGGGACCTTCTATTACACATCAGACTCTCCAGGTGATTTTGATGATCAGCCAAAATCTAGACCACAGGTTTCCAAACTTTTCAGGTTATATACATCTACAAGTAAAAAAATGAGGATGTGCTTGCAATATATGTTCTAGTTTTTTATAAATCGTGCAATATTCTACAGCAGTAATGTTTTACATATTACAAAATGTTCATAAAATAAACTTAAAAGAATGAGATAAAGATAAAACGAATTAGATTTAAAAAACCCGATGATACAAAACACGGTTTTTGTACTCACTAAAATGTCATTGAAAATAATCTGGGTAATTACAGATTACTAATCACAGTGGTTTCACATGACCATCAGCAAGCACAGTATTCACCCGTGGTAAGATCCATCATTTATTACAGTGAATATAAATCCATAGTGCCAACAGTCTTCCTGATAACTTTTATGGATCCATTTGCTGTGAGATTAGACTGATTCATCACTGTTTTTCCCTTGTAATGTGGCACTTGTTCCAGGAGCAGGGGTATGTCAGCTCTGCCATTATCTTTTGTCATATGTGCTTACATTTTTCTATCACCTTCAGTGTGTGGGGAAACATGCTGTTTCATGAGGGTTTAACTAAATCCAGATACTGTAACCAGGAACACACATACTACACTAAGCTTTACGTGAATGAACAGGTGAGTGCATGTATGCCGAGCCCTATGAGTTGAGGAACTTCTATCTTCTCCCTCGGGATATCTGGAGTACTGAAGCTGACACAGCCCTGGCAGGTTGTAAAGGCCAATACTATTAGTAAAACTAAATCTCTTTATTTTTAGATGAATAAATAAAAGCTCTAATATTTTCTTTCCATGCTTCTATGGACGAACTGTTAGTGCAATATCTGGGGGCATGTGCAGCCATCCGCTTTGATAATCACTAATGAAGATAACAAAATGCACATAATCAAAGCTAAATGTAACTAACAGTATTCACATACTACTCAAAGACTTGACAAACCAACAAAAGGGAGTGTACTTATGTGTCACACCACCAAGAACAAAGTAATGCAATGACAGTTTTGCTTTGTTGACTCTGCGGCCTACACTGGCTTTCCTCTAAGCCACAAGGAATTTCCATCTCCACTGGGAGAGCTGCAGAGTAGGCATGAGGCTGGGTTTCTAACTAAATTCCTTTTTCAAACTGGTTCTCATTTGTATGTTTTAAAGCTGACATTCTCATGTTTTTGCATTCAAACTCACACGATTTTAGAAAATGATAAAACTACCACTTGCAGAAGGGAAGTATAATTTATGTATCAAAACCAAAGGAAACAAATCTATCCTGAATGTTTATCATGGACTGTGTGCTGTACACATACTATTGATTTAATTCTCATGACAATCTCACGAGGCTGATAAAAATCTCTGTCCTACAGAACCGTAAAAAGGATGAGAGAGACAAGAAACTAGACTGGGGTGACCCAGGCAAGTGGGAGGAGCAGGGCTCTAGCTCAGGTATTTCTTCTTACTTTATCATGTCTCTGGCAATTCCTACGTAGCAAAATGGAGCACTAGCTTAGTTTTTCAAATAGGCGATATCTGAGTGAAAGGTGTAAGTTGTTTAGCCAAACCTTTCAGATGTCGTTTGATTGCAACATCACCAAAGAATGTGAGACAATTCATTCAAAGATATGAGCTTCTATTTCCTACTCCCAGGTTATAATTTTGCACATAATAGTACTTTTAGTGACGATGACTACAACAGATGTGTGGCTTTTATCAATTTGTATAGCAACCATTAAAACTGTTAAAATAGATGAACTTTTATTCCTCTGAAAATCTCTGCATGAGACACAGCCAATAACAGAAAAATTTAAGTAAAACCTTTAGTGAAAGTGGGGATGAATGCTTTGTCAGTGTAATTCAAAGACAACCTTTCAAAGGAAGGTACTTTTCCACAGTGCATGTTTTACAACCCTCCTCTACCTACCATATTTGGCTGTAACTCATGAAATCCAGGTACAGCACATTACCTTCCATTATGCTATTAGCTTTGAACAGTGATTGCCCAATGTCATATACTGATAAATCAGTTGTATACTTTGAGTAATGTCAAATCAAATTTAACCACCTGTCATGAAACGAGTGAATGATTATTATTAATAGATCACAGATTAATAGAAACGAGAAGCTTTTCTGGAGTAGAGGAGGGTGAAAAGGAGCTAGTATGTACTCATCAGGCAAACATGCTTGCTTGCTAAAAATGGCCACTCTCCTAAGAGGTAGAAGTAGACAGCTAAATTTTATTTTATTTTTATTTTTTAAGACAATGATAAACATGTGAAATACATATATATTTCCTCATTGACTTGTTTGAGTTTCTCCTCAAATTACTGTATTTTAATCAATACATATATTGACAACCCATTCAGCAGAGGAGCTCTCCCAAGGATTTACCAGGGAAATAAATAGATGATACCATTTTCTCGCTTGAAGAAAGACGCAATATAATTTGGGAGATAAGGCCGGGCGCGGTGGCTCAAGCCTGTAATCCCAGCACTTTGGGAGGCCGAGACGGGCGGATCACGAGGTCAGCAGATCGAAACCATCCTGGCTAACCCGGTGAAACCCCGTCTCTACTAAAAAATACAAAAAACTAGCCGGGCAAGGTGGCGGGCGCCTGTAGTCCCAGCTACTCGGGAGGCTGAGGCAGGAGAATGGCGTAAACCCGGGAGGCGGAGCTTGCAGTGAGCTGAGATCCGGCCACTGCACTCCAGCCTGGGCGACAGAGCGAGACTCCGTCTCAAAAAAAAAAAAAAAAAAAATTGGGAGATAAGACAGATCAAATCTGTATAATTAGAATAGACATCATGGTAAAGTGGACAATGAACTACTCAAAGTCAGAAAGCTTAGATTTGATTCCTGCCTCTGATACTAACAATGTGACTTGTAAAACACTCAACATCTAGATGTAGCATGATGCAGTGGTTTAGAGAACTTACCTGGTGTGGGACTGCTTGGGTTTAAATCCCACCTCTCCTTATAATATCTTCAAAGTGACAAAGTTGCAGCATCTACTGCATAGGAACCAATAATGATAACGTGGCAACTTTGTCATTTTGTAAATGAGGGTACTGACACACACCTAATAACAGAAAGAGCTAACGTTTTGTGAGCACTTACCATGCACTTTGCGCTGGGCAGACATTAACTTATTTAAGGCTGCGAATTTCTCTCTGAGCTTTTGCTGGGTCCCACAAATTTTGATATGTTACATTTTCATTTTTGCTCACTTTAAATTTGTTCTATTTCCCTTGTCTACTTTTTGACACATGGGTGTAATGTTCACTTTCCAAGTATTTGGAGATTTTCCAGATATCTTTCTTATGGATTTCTATTAAATAGTTTAATTTCACTGTGGTCAAATAACAGGTGATCTCATGTCATTTAAATTTGCTGAGGGTTGTTTTACGGCCCCATACGTGGTCTCCCTTAGTGAATGGTTCACGTGCACTGATGTTGTTGGGTGGTATGTTTTATAAATGTCAACTAATCAAGTTGGTGGTTAGTATTGTTTGGGTCTTCTATATAATCACAAATTTCTGTTTATTTGTTGTATCAATTACTGAGAAAGAAGTGTTGACTTCTCCAATTATGGGTTTGTTTGTGTCTTCTTGCAATTCTATCTGTTTTTATTTTGTGCATTTTGAAGCTCTGTTGTACACACATTTATGGTTGTTATGTCTCGTTGGTGAATTGACTTCTTTCTCATTACATGGAGTCCCTCTTTACCCTTGGTAATGCTCCCGGTGTTGAAGTCTACTTTGTCTGCTCTTAATATAGTCATCCTACCCTTTTATTTTTGATTAATGCTTACATAGTAAAACTTCTTTTATCCTTTTGCTTTTAACCTATCTATTCCTTTATGTTTAAGGTGGGTTTCTGATAGACAGCACATAGTTGAGTCCTGCTGTTTATCCAATCTGAAAATTTCTGTCTTTTAATTGAGGCATCAGGATTATTTGCATTTGATTTAATTATTGGTATGAATGGATTTAAATCTATAATTCTTTTTTTGCTGTTGTTCCGCTATTATTTATTCTGCTTTTCCTGACTGCCTTATTCTGCTTTTCCTGTCTGTAGTTCATGGATCCTGGAAGAAGAGATATTTCTGGGTCAGAGATGAAGGGAAGTTTGTTAGTCACAGCAACAGCAGTGATCACAGCATCTACATTACCACACTGGCTCCCCAAGCCCCAGTTTGCTCAGGGTGATGTGACAAGGGTCAGACGACACCTGCACATGCAGTAAATTATATTAAAGGACAGAACCCTGAGCTTAGGGAACCCGAATCTCTTAGAGTGGTCAGTAACCATGCCTATCTTTTACTCCAGAAGGAGATACAAACATCTTTGAAAAGATAATCCAGAGCAAAGGACAGTCAGTGCCTTTGCTCACAAGATGAAATCTCTGGAAAATTATCTCCCAACACACATATGTGCCAACTTCCAATTCTTCCCTCTCATCCTTTGTGCTACTGCTGACACATATCTTACTTTTACATGTTATAAACCCCACAATACATTGTTAATGTTTTTATTTTAGACAAAATGGGTTGGCAACCTATAGCCTGTGGGCCAAATCTGGCCTGTTGTCTGTTTTTGTAAATAAAGTTTTATTGGAACATAGCCATACCCACTTGTTTACACATAGTCTATGGCTGCCATTGAATTACAATGGCTGAGTAGAATAGTTGTGACAGGGACTATGTGGCCTGTGAAGACTAAAATATTTACAATCTGATCACTTACAGAAAAAGTTTGAGGACCTCTTCTTCAGACAGTCAATTATTTTATACAGTGAATCAACATAAGAAAAAACTTTTTATGTTTACCTTTATTTTTGCTATTTTTGGAACTCTTAATTTCTTTTTGTAGATCCAAGTTTCTGTCAGATACGATAGCTCTTCTGTTTCAATAACTTCCATTAACTTGCCTATAGTACACACTAGCAATAAGTTCTCTCAGTTTTGTTTGAAATGTCATTATTTTGTATTCAGTTTTTAAAGACATTTGTTGGGGTAAGATTTGTTTTTAATTTTAGCATTATAAAGATGTCACTTCATTATCTGACTTGCCTAGGTTCTGTCAAGAAAACTGCTGTTACAATCTTTGTTTCTCTGTATATAATGTTTATTTTTTTTTCTCTGGCTGAATTAAAGACTGTATTTTTTATCTTCGATTTTCAGATGTTTAAATATTATGTCTTAAAAAAATGGATTTATCCTGATTGGGGTTCTCTGGGCTTCTTGGATCTGTGGTTTCATGTCAGTATTTTTGGAACATTCTCAGCTATTATCTCTTTAAATATTTCTTCTGAGCTGTTGTTTCTCTCTTCTCCGTCTGAGACTCCAATTATATGTATATTGAATCATTTGATATCATCCTATAGCTCTTGGATGCTATGTTCTCATTTTTCACATGTTTTTCTCACTGTGTTTATTTGGATAATTTCTACTGACCTGTCTTCAAGATCACATATTTTTTTTTCACAAGCCCACTAATGAGCCTGTCACGGCAATTCTTTGTCTGTCATATGTTTTTTACTTCTAGCATTCCCATTTTATTTTTTCTTACAGTTCCCATCTCTCTCTGGAACTGTTTATATATGTTGTCACCTTTTCCCCTGGGACAAAGGTTGGTATGTGTCTTCTATAAAGAACCAGGTAGTAAATATTTTAAGTTTTGTGGGTCCCAATATAGTCTCTGTAACATATCCTTCTTTTTTTTTTTTTAAACAATCCTTTAAAAACATAAAAAACATACTTATTTCACAGGCTGTACAAAGACAAGCTGTGGGCTGCATTTGCCCTATGGATCCTACTTAGTTGACCTTCATACCAGATCTTTGAAACTGATAAATCATAATTACAGTCCCAGTCTGACAGTTCCAACATCTGAGTCATCACTGAGTCTGGGTCTGTTGTCTGTTGACAACATCATTTGTTTTCTTGCCTTTTTATGTCTCATAATGCTTGGCTGAATGTTAGACATCATGTGTAGAACTGTAGAGACTGACAGAAATACTATTTATGATAAATTCGGGCACATCTCTTCTTAGGTCAGGCTTGGAGGTTGAGCTGATTCACTCAGAAGGTAAGCTGAATTTGAGTTTGGCTGTTGCTGTGGCTACCTTCAGTGCACCACATCCTCTAATGACGCCTTCTGCTTTGCTGGGATTTGAAGTGCCACAGGTTTTTCAATGTTCGTGCTCCACTTTCTGCTTTCAGTGAGCTCTGCATGCCTGGGTCCCAGAGTAGGGTCTGTATCCATGCCCTTGATCTTTCCCAGCAGTAGATGCTGCTGCTTGTTACTCAGTACTTGCTAGGCTGGTGGCAGAAGGTAGGGGATTCTCTACCTGCTGTCCTAAGACCTCAGTCTTAAATGGGGCTCTCTATGCCTGGGCCTAGGGCGTAAGGCTTTCTTAGCTTTCTCTCCCCTTTCCTCTAATGGCAGCCAAACTTTGCCCTGTATCTGTGATGAGTTGCTGGTAGGATACCTCTAATGGTACTCTTGTAGAATCCTGGGGCTAGGACAGTTTCCTGCCCTTTACCCGGAAGTAGAGAGTTTTTAATCTTTTACGTGCAATAAAGGGTCTCTACCTATGCCCTGAGGGCAAAAATGTTTAGTGCCTGCCTCTGCACCCCACCCCTCCACCCACCAGCAATCTAAGGCTTTTGCACCATATGAAAGAAGGGTCTGGCAGGGGAATGATGCTACGCATTTTTCTATAGGTATATTACCTTGGGAGGCTCTCTCTGGCTTCCTGCCATGCCCCCAGTCTCAGTGGAAAACAGCCTGTGAGTGCAAATTCCTCTGGTGCGTGGGTCTCCTGGGTGTTCTGTAATGTCATGCTAGTCCACACTCAACCTTTAGCAAGTTATTAAAATTGCATCTGATTTCTTTTTACCCACTTGTATGGTAGCCGCCTAGTCCTACGCTTTTCCACAGGTGATCCAGTCCTGATGTCTCACCTTAACTTGAGGGGTGGGCGGGCCGATGATCCCTCCTTGGGATCTAGGCTACTTGTTTGCCCTGTGACCTCGGCTCATTTATAGGTTCCAGAAAAGTTATGATTTTGTAGTTTACCTCTTTTTCTCTTTGTTAGGGTAGAACTCTTCCTAGCTTTCTATATCCTAGGCAGAAGTCCACTCTAGGGAATTTATTTTTTAGTAGTAAATTTACTGAGGTACAATTTCATACAATAAAATAAACCTACTCATTTTAATGGTACAGTTCAACCAGTTTTGACAAATATGCATACCCTGTAACCACCTGCCCCTCATTATCACAGAATGTTCACTTCACCTTCCCGGTCAGTTCCCCATCACTCCGTCCCACCCACTCTGTGCTTAGAGTGCTGCTCTGTCCCCAGATAGCTGCATAGCTCACTCTCTACCTGCTTCGAGTTTTGGCTCAAACGTACCTTCTGAGAGGCTTCCCTGATCACATTCTTTAAATCTGCAATCTCCTACCCCTATTCTAAAGAGCTCTCATTATTCTCCTTTATTCTTCTTCTTTTTTTTTTTTCCTTAAGCAACTGGGTAGATACTGATGTCATATATTGGGATAAGAAAGACTGTAGAAGAAAATATTTTATATTGTATTGGTTTTTGCAGAAAATCAAGAATTATGATTTAACCTTGTTCAACAATTGTGGGACCGTCAAGTCAGTAGCCTAATGTGTTAGTTTAGACCTTGATAAGGATGGTCAGGTCTGGAAATACACAAGATCTAATGTGAATTCTACACTGTTCAGAGATAAAAATATTTCTTGCCTTTACCATACTATACAATGGTTACCATTCATTGCATCTATCCTCTACTTATATTCAGCCATTTCTTAGGTAACTAGACAATTTATTTTATGTTCTCTCTTGTTTGGTGTCATATTCTACCTTGTCTTGCTGCTTAATTCAGCCTGATCATATCACCTAATGTTTTAGATGGGAGAGATAGGTACCCGTGTGTAATAAAAACATGGGCACTTGAAAACCATGTATCTAACTCCTTCTGCCGAAGTTAAAAGTGCTCCAAGGTTAGCCACTTCCGTCTTCTGAGATACTGAGTGCTGCTAAATGTCTTAACCAAAAATAATCAACTCTCAACTCCCTGCCTGCTAAAAATAACAGTAGATTCGTCTCCTCCACCAACTTTTTTTCTTCTACGGTCTTCCACAGTTAACTTTTGAAGGTTAACTCTATGAAAGAAGAAAGTAGCAAAAGCTTGTTTAAGCCAAAATTTCAGGGGTCTTTGGGGGATAGAAGGGGAAGGTAAAGTACTGAAAGAGGCAGAAATAGAGATGTTATTTATATCTTTATCACAGCAATCTTTTCAAAATATGTAAAAAGAGTTTAAAATGTTTTTTAAATGAATTTCCAGTGTGCCCAGCACTATTTTGGATGATAGTATTCAACAAAAAGTTGTTGGAAAACCTGCTCATTTGGAACCTACCTTAGGTTTATCCAAGTGAATGTTGAAAACACGAGATTTAACAGAATGAGAACCTGGATTCGGGGCCTGGTTGACTGACTTGCTAGCTAAGTGGTCTCAAGCCCTTCTCTAGCCCTGCTCTCCCTTCCTCCTAGGGACGGCGAAAGGGCCAATGAGATAGAGCCCCCTGCAATGATATGTGATAATTATTCAAGACAATGACCCTTAGGCATCTAAGAAACCTCTCAGCATCTTGGTTTTCTTATCTGTAAAGTGGGATAATAAGCCTAGCTCACATAGATCAAGGATGGTAAAAGAGGTCATATACATGAGGCACTCAAGCCTCATTCCCATCATCTGGAAGGTGTACTTAAAACTGTTTAGGCATTTGTTTATGTGGTTTTAAGAACTGCATAACAGCATATAGCCAAATGTTTAGCCTGAGAATGCAGTTTTTACTAAATACAGGTGAAGTGTAAATAAGTGGCCCATTCTTCCGACAACGACAGAAAAGTAAGTACAACTTAACTTCCTGCTTTTACTTCTACATGGTTCTATACTGTGTGCTTACAGTGAGGTCCTTTCTACTTCCTCACCTCCACTCTGCCTTTCACTTCTTCCAAAGGAGAATGTGTTTCAAATGGATGTAGTTTAAATTCTTTGCATGGTTCTGTGTGTCCTTATTAAAAAAAATTAATTTGGTCTTTCAGAGACTTTTTTCTTCTTTTTCTTTTCTTTTGTGTGTGTGTGTGTATGTGTGTGTGTGTTTAAGAGATGGTGTCTTGCTACATTGCCCAGGCTGGTCCTGAATTCCCGGACTCAAGAGATTCTCCTGACTCAGTCTCCTGAGCAGCTGGGATAACAGTGCACCACCACACCTCAGAGACATTTTTAAGGATATCAACTGCCTGGTTACTAAGAATGTTCCTTATTGCACCACTGACGGAATAAAGACCGATTGGACTTCATTAGAACTGATTTTGAAAGAGAAAGTAATTACGTTTGTGGATATGATCAGATGGTTTCATAGGCAACTGTGGGAGCATTTAGTGAATGCGTACAGTGGTTAGGCAGAATTACTACTAACATGGGCCTTATCATCAAACTCTGGGTTTAAGTTCTGGCTGCATCATTTTCCGAATGTGTGACAGTAAACAAGTTAATTAATCTTTCTAACTTGGTTTATCTGCAAATTGAGGACTAAAATGAAATATACTTCATGGTTTATTTTTTACTGAGGATTAAGTAAGTTAATGCATGTAAGTGCTTAGCAAGTATGCAATAAAAGCTAGTGATGATTAGAAAAGAAGCAAATGGCTTTTGATGTGGTTTAAATAAAATTTTAAAGCTAAATACTCCAAATGATGTGTAATATTGCAGCTATTGCAGCTATGACCACAGAGGGAAAAAAAAAAATCTCTGGTTTAGTCTTTTGTCAGGAACACAAAGAAAATATTGCCCATCACAATGAAAGGTACTGGGAATTAGAGATTATTTTTCTCCAATATACTGCAGGTGTATATTACCAGACATACATAGTCCATAGTTCAGGTGACTATCTTTAAAAAATTTTTTAAAGGAAAAAAGAAAGATAGGAAGGAATGAGAAAAGAAATTGGAATGAGGGAGGTCCAGAGAAAGGCAAAAGTTAGGACAGATGGGATAGAGGACTGCCACAAGGACAGACTGAAATGAATGGGATGGCACAGTTTAGAAACATGAAGACTAAAAACAGACAAGTTGGATATTTCTAGAATGTAAAGATCTCAATAAATCTTGGAAAACCAGGAATATCTCCCTACCTCTGGAGCTTGAAAGAGATATATTAATAAACCAATACAAGAAAACACTATTTTAACATTACAATGCCCATTCGTGGGTGATATTCTTAGATGAAATATTAGACATCAGGAGTCTCAAGACTATAAAAGGCCACACTTGGCATCAGATTAATTTAAAAAAAGATATATAGATAGGAAAAGTAGCATGCCAAGAGCAAAACCCCACAGGCTTTTGTTTTCCTTGGGAATCCTTATGGTAGTTTCTGGGCTAGTCTTTGACCCTTCAAATGACAGCTCAGATGCAAGAGAATGAGACTACTGTAGGCAGATGCAGTAGCCACCCTACCTTAGAACCATGTCCCAAATAGAAACCAATATCCTTGTGACAGTCTCAGCTTCTAGGTCTTTGTAAAGGATGTGCCCAGTTATAAAAGTTCTCTCATTCAGAGAAGCCCAAAGCAATGGCTTCTCATCAAGCATTTGTAGTTCATTCATAGTCCTCCAAGTAATGACTCAGCTTACCAATCAAATGTCATTTTATCACATTATCATTTTATCATAGCAGTGTTGCTTGGTAACACAACTGACATTCTACCTCCATTAGATTTCCAGAGAACTGAGCTAAAAGCATCTTAACCCAAGGCCAATTTCTCATGTAAAAGGGGAAAAAGTTTTGTGAAACCTTTACCCACAAGCATAATGAGTCTTAAACTCAGTATTTTACCTCCAAAAATACTACTGTTAAGAAACAGAAATGAATTTGGACAAATTCATGAATGACATGGTTAGAAGAAGCTTTTCAGAAGTAAGTAAATAGCTGCCTATAAATTTGCCTTCACAGAGAGAACAATTTCTACTGGATGTTATAATCCTTAAGACTGCTTGCAGGAATAACTGTTAAGAGGAATGGATATAATTAAAAAAAAAAAAAAAAAGAGGAATGGATAAAGGCTCTGCTTGAGTTCTGGATAGTTTCTTTGAGAGCTGAGATGACAGCAGGGACGTCATTCTCCCATGAGATACCCTCCAGCCCCCATAGACTCTTTACTTTCCTTAATAACTGGTACTTTTGCATTCTCATCTTCTATCAAAGTATAAAACTAACACAAATTCTTAAGACTATAAACCACAATTTACCATGTTGTCAAAAATAGTCTATCCCATAAAAGAAGATGGAGTTAACTTGTGATGGGTGTTCCTTAGGCAATACTTTGTTTCATAATCTTATTAACACTGACACTTTTCAATTTTAAAGAGATCTTATCAACACCAACACTTCTTAATTAAAACTCAGAATTAACAAGAAGGACATGGGGCCAGAGATGAAATATTCGAGAAGTTGCCTAAGGATACGCTCACACACATCCTAAATATCAGTGAATCTACATGGGAGTATACTGGTTCATAAAGATTTCCCTTAAAATGTCAAAGTTTGATTATTAAAATAAACATCCTTGTGTGAAATGGTGTTTCTGCTTTACCTTGATTGCACGGATGGCAACTATACCCAAATTCCCCAATTCTGTTAATGATACCTAAATGATGTTGATATAAGCTTAGGAAAATGACAAGAGTGTGCATGGCAAAATATTTTGCTATAGCTGCAACCGTTAGGTATATAATTGAAGCAGCTTAAGGAAAGCCAATGAAATTAAGCTGACAGAAGAGTTTTAATATTGATTTCTGTTTACCAGCAATCATGAAAAAGCTGTGAAAATCAATGAATGGATTTGCAATAGTATACTCAACTGTAGATTAAACTCACATTTAATTGTGTAGATTCCAGAGTATTCAGCAGTTAATACATCCTATGTGTTAAAAGTCTGGAATGGGAGGCTAGCTATGGCCCAAACCTGATTTCAACCAAGTACCTAACAACTACACAAAACTCTACTAAGACAAGCAAAAGATTAACCTACTTCGGCAAACTGGCTTATGAGAATGGATAGAGACATTCTTAAATGTCTGAAATTTGACCAGAATCTATGTGTTGCTGCCACCCTGAAAGCAAAAAGGTTTTTGTTTAGAAGCCACTCTCTACCTTCTCTCTCCATCCCCAGAGTAGTTCAGCCTCTATCTTTGCTTTCAAAACTCTGACAGACAGGCTTCTACACTCCAGGCAGGGGCCTAAAGAATTCTTATCTAAGGACATGGACTAGCCCCCAAAACAAGATTTAATGATACTGATATAAAGGGGTCCCAAGGAAATGACCATCTAATTAAGAAGAATTTCACAGACCAAAAGTGGCAGGGAAGAAATAATTTAAAAGACTATTTGGCTGGGTGCAACGGCTTACGCCTGCAATTCCAACACTTTGGGAGGCTGAGTGGGGAGCATCACTTGACCTGGGGGTTTGAGACCAGCCTGGGCAACATAGCAAGGTCTTGCCTTTACACACACACACACACACACACACACACACACACACACACACACCTGCGTGTGGTGATGCATGCCTGTATCCCAGCCAGTTGGGAGGCTGAGCTGGGAGGATTGCTTGAGCCTGTGAGTCAGAGGTTGCAATGAGCCATGAGCATGCCACTGTACTGTAGCATGGGCAACAGAGTGAGGCTCTGTCTCAAAAACAACAACAGAAAGAATATTTGATAGCATTGAACATCAGTCTCTAGACTAAAAAGGCTCTCCAAGTATCCACTACAATTACCCAATGCGCAGGAAATCATGACGTTCCAGAACACAAGGATAAAGAGATCAGAAAAGCTTCCATAAAGACCAGGTCATATATAAAGGGAGAAGAAAGATGTTTCAGACATGATAAATTTAAAAATAAAAAAATCTATCTCATATACACCATTTTCCCAGAAAGCTACTATAGTATATGTTCCATCAACGCAAAGTAGTAAACAAAGAAAGACAAAGACACAGGAGCACTGAAGGCAATTCCCAAGAATACACTGTAGCTGTGCAGAACCAGTGCACAATGGGTGTGGCAGGTAGCAGGTCTCCATAGAACAAGTAGATTTGAGAATGTTACCTGATCTGTTTGACTATTTGCAGAGGAGTTTTAGAGTTCTGTTAAAAAGTTTGTAGCTGTGTTAGAGATTGGATATTTGCAACATATAACCAAGAAAAGTTTAGAATCTAGAACACAAGAATAATAAAATATATATTGATAAGAAAAAGATAAATAACTCAATAGAAAAACTAACAAGACTTGAACAGGCAGTCTCAAAAGAGGAACTCTAAATGGCTAATAAACATATGAAATATGCTTATCCTTATTAGTAATCAAGGAATTACAAATTAAAAGTATAATAAGATGCCATTACAAAACTGACAAAACTATCAAAACAATTTTTTATGAGTATGTAAAGCAACAGGAATTCTCATACAGCAGTGACTAAAGTGTAAAATGGTAGCACCCCAGGGAAAATGGTTTGGCATGATACACAACACCCAGCAATTCCACTATTGGGTAAACACCCCAGAGAAAGGTATGTACATGTGCTTACTTACTATTGAAATTATATATTTATGTTTGTTTCATAACTTAATTATTGAATGTCTTCCTAAATATAAGTAACACAAGGACAGCGATGGTGGCTCTTCAGTTTACTTGAACCTAGCACTGTGAATTATATTAGTTATTCAAAAAATATCTATGGAACCAAATTGAATCAGAAAACACTAATATGGCAGTAGAAAACTTAGCAAAAAACATTTTTAAAAAGGACAGGAAGCAAACATTCACAGACGTGTAAAAAATGTTAAACCACGTTAGTAATTAAGGAAATTAAAATATGAAAAAATACCATTTTTGCCATAAAAAGACATTAAAATAATTACAATGCTCAAAGCTACAAAAGTACAGTGACATAGATCCTCTCATAGGTCACTTGTGGAAGTATAAGATGATATACAGGTGCATAAATTATTATTATTATTATTTTTTGAGACAGAGTCTCACTCTGTTGCCCAGGCTGGAGTGCAGTGGCACGATCTCGGCTCATGGCAAGCTCTGCCTCCCGGGTTCATGCCATTCTTGTGCCTCAGCCTCCTGAGTAGTTGGGACTACAGGCGACCACCACCACGCCTGGCTAATTTTTTGTATTTTTAGCAGAGATGGGGTTTCATCATGTTAGCCAGGATGGTCTCGATCTCCTGACCTCGTGATCCGCCCATCTTGGCCTTCCAAAGTGCTGGGATTACAGGCGTGAGCCACCGCTTGCCTGGCCTTTTTTTTTTTTTTTTTTTTTTTTGGGAGACGGAGTTTTACTCTTGTTTTCTAGGCTGGAGTACAATGGTGTGATCTCAGCTAACTGCAACCTCCATCTCCTGGGTTCAAGCGATTCTCCTGCCTCACTCTCTCAAGTAGCTGGGATTACAGGTATGAGCCACTGCGCCCAGCCCAGAGGCACAAATTCTATCGTTTTTCTGGAAAGCAATTTCGCAACCTGTGTTGAATCTTGAAAATAAAGATGCCCTTTGACAGAAAAACTAGTAAAATTCCAGCTTTAAAACCATACCAAAAATTAATTTTAAAATTTGAGATAAGACTTATTTATAAACTTTTCATTCATTAAGAATTGATATAAAACATTGGAAATAAATGAGCAAAAATGGGATAATGGTTATATATATTTTAGGACACAAACATGGGCTAGATAAATATTAAAATGTGAGACTTTCAAAGAGTTAGTAATACCATAGAAAAATGCTCACAGTCTAAGTGTAAAGTAAAAATGGCAGAATAAAGAACTGTATGAAGTATGACTTCAATTGTATTAAATATGTATGTGTATGTATATACAATACACAGATTACCACAATTATTATAGCAAAATAGACTGCAAATACAGTTAATGTTGAAAGAAGAAACTCTTACTATTACAGTTCTTACCAAGGCTTATTAAACATTCTCTGCTTTAACACTTAAAAAAGAATCATAATAAATGTCTTCATTTACACTTACCAGATCAATATTTTGCATTATATCCTGAAATGAAGGATGAGTTCGAAATTGTTCGAAGAGATCGCGTTTGTAGAGCAGGGCGTATACCAAGTTTGGGTTGTGGTGAAGGGAATTTGTCAGGCAGGAGTTGATGATCTCTAACATCATTCGAATCACTTCTTCAATGACATTTAGGTCTTGTGCCTCATAAAGAAAAGAAACCCCAACACAGAGTCACTCTTTTTCTCCTTGCAATAGAATTAATCGAAATAAGAGAAATTGCCTTAAAATTATAACAGAATTGGAAAGATCACACAGAGAAGCTCATCAAGATTATTTCTGTCAAGAATCTTAAGAATGAGGTTTGTCAGTTACTAAAGGATTTGGGTTAAAATCTTTTGAACTTAGAATGGTAATAATTAGGAATTTCATATAATAAATTACAGACATCAATCTAGAGGGAAATTTGGAGCTTACTCAGTTCCTCATTTAATAGATCCATATTGGTATTCTCACTATTGTACTACCCTAAATCGTTAAGACTGCCACGATGTAGAGTAGTGGTAGGGTAGTACCCATTCCAAGAAAATGACTACTAATTCAGAAAATGACTTCATTGCTCTACCCTGTCATTTCAGTCTTTATATTTCAGATAAACAGACTATGATTTTGTCACTGTTTCCTCGGAGTGAATAGTCTTTGGGAATCTGAACATCAAATAGTTACCAAACAGCAAAGCTCAAAGTAAGCAATCAGCAAACCTCTTGGAAGAAAAGGGCAATGGAAGGAGCAAGCACATGGGTATATACAACAGACTTTCCTCTCCTCTTCTGTCTTCTATAATATATTTGACAGTTGAAGCAAAAATTATAACATTGATGTGGTTCTCAATGTATGTAAAGGAATATCTAAAACAATTATAAACAAAGGTGGGTAAGGGATTTAAAGGGACAAAGGTTTCTACGGCTCACTTGAACTGGTAAAATATCAACACTACTAGACTGCGATAAGCTATGTACATATAATGTAATGTCTAGAGCAAATCTACCTGACGAGAAACAAAAATACTATAGATATATTAAGGCTGGGTGCGGTGGCTCATGCCTGTAATCCCAGCACTTTGGGAGGCAAAGGTGGGCAGATCACTTGAGCTCAGGAGTTTGAGACCAGCCTGGGCAACATGGCAAAACCCCATCTCTACAAAAAATACAAAAATTAGCCAGGCGGGTGGCACACACCTGTAGCCTCAGCTACTTGGGAGGCTGAGGTGGGAGGATGGCTTAAGCCTGAGAGGTGGAGGTTACAGTGAGTTGAGATTGCTCCACTGCATTCCAGCCTGAGTGACACAGCCAGACTGTCTCAGGAAAAAAAAAAAAAAAAAAAAAAAAAAAAAGAAAAAAAAAAGAAAAGAAAAAGAAAAAAAGAACTAGAGATATATCAAAATGGGATTCTAAAAAAATTTTCATACAGGAAGGCAGGAAAAATGCAAATGAAAAAGGGGAAACCAACAAAAAACAGAAAGTAAAATGGCAGTTACGTATTAATAACTACATTAATTGCAAATAGTCTACAATAGTTAAAATCCAAGGAATGTCAGAGTGGATTAAAAGCACACCACCCAACTATATGCTATCTATGAGAAACTTCTAATACAGTTGGGTTGAAAGTAAAAGGACGGAAAGATACCTACGCAAACATAAGTCAAAAGAAAGCAGGAGTGGCTAAACAGTATACCGTATCTTTAAGGGATTGGTTCCAGGACATCCCCGTGCCTTGGAAATACCAAAAATCTGCAGATGCTCAAGTCCCTTATACAAAATGGCATACTACAGTTGCTCACTCCATCCATAGATTAAAAAAAATCTGTGGGTATGGAATCCGAGGATATGAAGGGCCAACTGTATGTACTTTCAATCTGTGTTGGTTGAATCTGTGCATGCCTAACTCAAAATATGGAGGACTGACTTATATTAGTATTAAAGTAGACTTCAGAGTCTATCTGGCCTATAAAATAAAAAGTATTGACTATCTGGCTCTTTACAGAAAAAGTTTACTTTCCCTGCTTAAGAGATGAAAAGGTATACCTATTTCCATACAATTTACCTCTGTCTGGCTTTTCTTACTTTTTTTTTTGAGTCAGGGTCTCACCCTGTCACCTGGGCTGGAGTGCAGTGATGCGATCCTAGCTCACTGCAGCCTTGAATTCCTGGGTTCAAGCAATTTTCCCATCTCAGCCTCCCAAAGTGCTGGGATTACATGGGTGAGTCACTGAACCCAGCCTCTGCCTCTGTTTTCTTAAATACAATGTTTAACATTCAATTGAAATGTATGAAACACACAACAAAGCAAGTAAAAGAATCCATGTTGAAGAGACAAAGTCATCAGCAGAATATGACACAGAGATAAAACATTCTGAAAATATCAAAGAGGGAATCTAAAAGAACTATGATCTACAAAATTTGTTTGAATTGATTGGGAATTTCAGCAGAGTTAAAAACTATAAGAAAGAGACAAATGGTAAAGATAGAATTTTTGTAAAATGTGGTGACTGCAGTGAAGAATGCCTTAAACAGGTTTCAACAATAGACTGGACAGAGCTTGCGAATGAACTGCAAACCTGAAGGCAGGTTAACAGAAACTGCACAAACTAACCCTACAAAGAAAAAAAGAGTGAGAAAACAAGACAGAGAATCCAATGAGGGCTGTAAAATAATATGAAATGCATTAATATACATGTAATTGACTCCCAGAAGGAAAAGAAAGAAAGAATGGGGCAAAAGAGATATTTGAAGAGATAATGACTGAGCATTTCCTATAAATAATGAAAAAAAAAACAAACAGATTCAAGCACGTCAGAAAATATCCATGGTCACCCTACCCCCAAACAAAAACCAAAAGAACCATCTACTTAGATCCATCAAATTCAAATTATTAAAAATCAAAGACAAAGAGAAAATATTGAGGACAGTTTAAAAAACAAAAACAAAAACAAACACACACACACACACTAAATACAGAGGAGCAGAGATAAGAGTCACAGCTGACTCTTAGGAGAAGCGATGCAGTCCAACCTAAATGTAGTGGCATCATTAAAGCACTGAAATAAAACAACAGTCAGCCAAGTATCCCATACACAGCAAAAATATCTTTCAAATATGAAGGTGAAAAAAAGACTTTTTCAGACAAAAATAAGCTAATTTATTACTTGCACTATACAAAATATTAGAGGGATTTCTTCAGGCAGAAGAAATATGAAAACAGACAGAAATGTAGATGTCCACAAGGGAAGCAAGATATTTTTCTTATTTTTAATCATTCTAAAAGAGAACTGACTTCTAAAGTAAAAATAGTAGACATGTAGTATAGGTTTATAGCACATATATATAACATGTAAAATATATCATAACGTTCTGCTGATGGGCATCCAATATATATCTAGTTTCCTTGTTTCTACGAATAAGGCTGATAAGCCTCCTGGTAGATGTGTTTATATATGGGTTCGTTTATGTCTCTGGGATAGATTCCAGGAGAGGGATTGCTGAAAAGGCTGTATTTGTAATGTTAATAGATGTCGTCAGATTGTTTAGGGTGATGACAATACGTTTATACTAGCAATGTAGGAAGGCCCTTTCTACCATTTTTGCACCAACAGCAGGTATACTCGTTCTTTTTAAAACTCACTACCTGAAAGTAATAGAGAAATACACTGCTACTACCTTAGTGACCATTTCCCTGAATGGGAGTAAACTGCACATGTGAGGGATCTGGGTTGCACACTCCTTATGGGAAACTAATGCCTGATGATCTGAGGTGGAACTGAGGTGGTGATGCTAAGGCTGGGGAGCAGCTCCAAATACAGATTAACAAGCTCAGTGCTCCCCTTGATTCTACATTACAGTGAGTTGAGTTGTATAATTATTTCATTATATATTACAATGTATAATAGAAACAAAGTGTACAATAAATGTTATGCACTTGAATCATCCTGAAACCATCAACCAGTTCATGGAAAAACCATCTTCCACGAAACCGGTCCCAGGTGCCAAAAATGTTGGGGACTCCCACTTTGTATTCTTCAGCTTCACAACCACAAGTCTAGGTATTGGCTTATTCTTATTCGTCTTGCTCAGTATATTCGGAGTGCACTTTTGATCTGACAACCTAGTCTCTTCCATAAAGATAACTTGGATAATCTTTTCTAATTATTATCTTCCAATTTATTAACTTTCTTTGATAGTGTCCAGTATAGATCAATCTTGTTTACTAAGTTTTGATTTTTAATGACTATATTTTTCATTTTAAGCTTTCTAGTTAACTAGTTCTCTCTCACAGTCATGTTATTTCATTTCTTTCTGTTTTTATTTCCCATATACTCTTTTTTATGAATATTATTCCTTCATTTATCTTTGAGGCTACTCAGAATATTCCCATAGTTATTCTATTAGTTTTTAATTCTATTTGGATAAATTTACCTTAATTATGATCATGACTGTTATTTTTCTATTGTTAATTTCAGCATGTATTTTGTTATGCAAGCTCATCTAATATGGTTTAATACTTCCAAATCTATAGGTTATGTGGTGGCTTCCTAGAGTCTCAGACTGAAACCAGGTCTCATAATTGGTGCCTTGGTGCTCCCGCCCTACAATCACACTAAAGACAGTACTGGCCAGGCTTATCACCATGCCGGTATCAGTTTGTTTCAAGATCCCATGGTAAGGCTGTTTCTGTGTACTCTTGCCTCCCTAGACATAGAATTTAACCGTTATTATTAATACATTTATTCAGGCTCTTTATTTTAATAAAGGATCTATTCCAGCTCCTAATTTCTAGCAGAGAACCTGGCACTAGTGTCTGGCCTACAGTAGCTGAGCTCCCAGCCACTTCTCCTCCTTCCAGCTCAGCAGGCTCACTGTTTTGACTGCTTTTTCTGTTTCTGTTCCATCAAGAAATAGCTGTCTCATTTTGGGATTTGGCTATGTGTTTAAAATGTTTTCTTTTTACGATTCATCTATTATTGTTATGTTTTTGAAGCAAAGGGGAGAAGATGAGACTTCAAATTTGGAACTAACAAGATAATCTTGACCAGAAGTTCTCTGAATTATATTTGCTTCTCATTTTGGTATTTGAATTAGTATAGAAGAAGGAAGAGACTTCAAACTTCAGAATTCTCTCTCACAGTCATTTAAGGGCAACCCAATGAAATGGTATGACTACTTTAGAAATATAATCAAGTCGAAATATTAGCTTTCTGTAGAATTTTATGTTCATATATATTTTATACACTTATGCTAAGTATAAGTGCTGATATATGAAACTTACACTTCAAAAATTATCTGCAGATAGCTTACAATTTCTGCTTTCAAACACATTGAGAGTTTATTCTCAATGTTTAAATAAGTAATTTGCTGAAACAAACAGGGTAATATACCCAATTCCTAAATAGGCACCTGCTAGTTTAAACCCAGGCTAAAACATTGACTACTTATTTTATTCCCAAGTCAGGGAAAGTATCAAATAGAAACTTTAGGCTGGGTATAGCAGCTCACACCTGTAATCCTAGCACTTTGGGAGACTGAGGCAGGAGGATCACTTGAGGCCAGGAGTCAAAAGCAGTTTCAGCAACTGAGCAAGACCCCATCTCTACAAAAAACTTAAAAATTATCTAGGTGTGATGTGGTGGTGCATGCCTATAGTCCCAGTTACTCAAGAGGCTGAGGCAGGAGGACTGCCTGAGTTCAGAGGTTTGAGGCTGCAGTGAGCTATGATCATGCCACTGCACTCCAGCCTGGGCAACAGAGTGAGACCCTGTCTCCAAAAAAAAAAGAAAGAAACTTTATATGAATAAGCATGCTCTACATTAGTTTTTACTTTGCATGAATCTGACTAAAGGCTCTTTAAGAGTTACACTAACTCTCTTATTTTTAGAGTTATTAGGTATTTTACCTAACTTATCTTACATTGTTTCTGTGACAAATTCTAATGTTATCTTTTATAGATTATATTCAGTTGCATATTTATAAATTAAATGACGAGAACATATAGTTTCTAGCATTACTCAAATTGACTAACGACATAGTGTGGGAGGTTACAGCAAACACATTTTATATGATATCATATTTGGCTGGACTGCCATGCTAGAAAGAATCTTCTGTATTTTAATGTACTACTATTTTGAAAAACAAAAATGAGAAACATAATTCAGAAGTAAGTTTAAAGAGTAGCTAATTATAATTTTCCGTCAATATTTACTTTATGTAACACTCTAAACAAGTTATCAGGCCAGGCGCAGTGGCTCACGCCTGTAATCCCAGCACTTTGGGAGGCTGAGTCAGGCAGATCACGAGGTCAGGAGATCGAGACCATCCTGGCTAACATGGTGAAACCTTGCGTCTACTAAATATACAAAAAATTAGCCGGGCGTGGTGGCACACACCTGTAATCCCAGCAAGATCGCCTACTGCACTCCAGCCTGGGTGACAGAGTGAGACTCTGTCTCAAAAAAAAAAAAAAAAAAAAAAAAAAAATTCAATATAAAGAATCCCTATAAACCTCAACATAGATACCCTTTTCATGAGGTTAAGAACAGTTTCCTTTCTGGTTATGCCCAGGGGTGAAATTCCAAATATTTAACAACTAGCTGGCACTGCTAGTCCTAGTGGATGCAGGTTGAGCACAACCAGGGCAGCCCTACTAGCTTGCATTGGCTAGAGGTCAGTGGTAGTAGTGACATAAGTACTCTTAAGTACTCTCTTTCAAGAAAGAGAAATAAAATCAAGTTTCCTTGAAGTCAGGTCTACGTTAATTGGTTTTATTATATTCCAAAAACTATACCAAGAATTTCTACGTGCATTACTTTTTTCAATTCAGCAATTCTTTAATTTACTTCTGACTAATTCCGTTATTATCTATCCAATTAGAAAGCTTAGAATTTGGTCAAAGAATCGTAAAATTATAAAACACACTCAGAAGATACAAAAGACACTAAAGTCGCTCCCCTTAATGCTAGAATCCCTATAACATTCATACCAAGTGGTCAACCAACCCATCCTTGAATACGGATCACTTTTGAAAGGCTCCTCATTCTTTCTATGCAGTACAGAAAGCTGTTGCAGTTTGGCAGAAATCCACTATACTCCTACTTGCTGGTCTTCAGTCTATTCCACTTCTTCTCAAGCCCATCAGCAACCTCAAGTGTCCCTCAATACAACCTGGTTTAAAGCCTTCTCATCATCTTATTTGCACTTTGCTAGATGTCTAGCATTTGGACTGTTTTGATCACAGATGTAATGCTGTGTATTCTATTATCTCCATTAAGATACATAAGTATTTATACATTTGTAATCCTTGCAACTAATTCATTTCCATTTTTAAGTGACAACAGTTCTCTGCTAACCACTACTTTGATTATCCTTTATGGAACAGACAGAATTCCTACTGTATAAGTCGTTTCCTGGAAACTATGCTCTGGATCCTCCCACTGGTGTTGGAAGATCAACCACTACTTCAAGGTACCAAGCAGATCATGAAATAATCACGAGCCACAGGAGTAAATTATGTACCTTGAGATTCTGATTTCCTAAAAAAAAAAAAAAAAGTATCAAATTTTTGGCTAATTCTAATTTCAAAGGAAAACTATCTCAACAACTATAATTTCCCAGTTATTTGCATCTTCAACTTGCTGCTCTGATTAGATGTCTGATGCAGGTACCTACTACATGTGGTCATAAGTGAAATCCTTTATGTTTTATTTTTAAAAAGCATTATTGGGTTATAATCACCACTTGTAAAAAGAAGAAAAAGCATGAATTTGGAGAGATTCTTTAAAATTACAAAATCATCCAAATTTCAGTATTTAAATAGACCTAAAATTTATCTAATCTCATTATTTGGGTGTCTGAATTTCAAATGGTATTTAATATTATTTGCTTTTTTTTCCCACAAATTTTAAATGAGGTAGCATTTGTAAAGTCCTTAAAACAGTGTGTAACACATGGTAAGCACCATGTGAGTGTTATCCAAAACATCCACAAATACATTATCAAAGTATTTTGAAGGAGAAAAATCATTTTAACTTCAGACGTTATCATAAAAAAATGGCTTCCCAAAGTTGAAATTACTATAAGTGCAAAGAAATCAGAACTCATGTTTCTTAGTTTTAAATGTAAGTCCAAAATCCCACTCTTATTAATTTATAAAAGTAGTCAATGTATAGAAAAAATAACTTACATTTATGAAACAAAATAAGATTTTACAGAAGACACGCTTTTGAAAATTAATCATATTTCCTCAGTATTGTGTCAAAATTAGCTTTGTCAGAGGTAGAATCCGCTGGCTCCTCAATGGAGCCATAATAGAATCTGCTGGTTCACCGATGGGGCAGCCATGGTATTTTCTTCTTAGTCCTTACAGCTTCCACATCAGATAGGCTTTCTCCTCCAAAAAATGGGCATACTTATTTTACCACAGACAATTTCAAACGTAAAAACAAGAAAATGATCCCATTTTCAGATGTTTCTGATATATCATACATGTTGGGAATGAAAGCTCAACAAATTCTATGCTAAGTAGTAATTTCATATCAAATAGACAAGTTGGCCATTGTGGGAATGTTTTACCTTGTTAACAGCAGTCAGAGTTGTCTCTCATTCTATAAACTTCCTTTTCCTCTTATGAGGGAATTTATACAGTTAAATGGTTTCAAATCTTTATTTTTAGTTTCCTTAAGAGAAGCATATGTATCTTGTTTGTATTAGTTTTGGGGGGATTCCAAGAGAGTTGTCTAAATTTCCTGCATTTTCAGCAGAAAATAAAACCTTCAACAAAATTAATGGGATTTTGCCAAAAGCGGGGAGCAGGGGGAGGAAATGCACAAGCAAGGTTCTCTTTAAAGTTAATGCGCCAATGGCCTTCAAAGGCAATCACTTGGTGATAGACTCTTGTTATCTTTACGTTGTTAATTCTCTGGTGCACACACTGGAAAGCTTTGTGGCCATGTTATTTCCAGCCAGAACTGGATTTGTCCCAAAATACTGAGCTTCTGATAGAAAGAACAGTTTTTATATTAAACACAAAATCAGAGCTGAAGAATAAATCTTGTGACCTAAAAAGACAATGGGTAACCTTAATAAAGCAGTGGGAGGGGGAGGCCGTGAGGACAGAGCAGTTACTGCACCACTGGTCTCATGAGGGGATGTAAAACTATGTGGTCTTTTTCTACACTCCTTGGATGTGGTTTGAATGTGACCCACGAGCCTCAACCACAACACTCTGGAAAGTTGTTCTTTAACATACACTACTGCAAAGGCACTGGAGGCAGCGACAAGAGAACGGTGGCTGCCAGAGCACACTGGCTAAAGTCACGTTTTTCCACATCTAGAGAAGAGCCAGAGAACTCACACAAAAAGGAGTGTTCTGATTGAAATCCAACAAAGCTGCAGCCCCTGACAATCAGATTATGTCAGCAGGCCACTTGCACTAGGCAGAACTTGGGGTGCAGAATGGAGTTTCTCACCCTTCCTCAGGCCCCCTGCCAGCAGAACAGACAAGCGCGTACCAGAGCTTGGTGTTCTGTTTTTAAAACTTCAGTGTTTTCATGCACACATATGTTTATTGCAGCACTATTCACAATAGCAAAGAGTTGGAACCAACCCAAATGTCCATCAATGATAGACCAGATTAAGAAAATGTGGTACATATACACCATGGAATACTATGCAGCCATAAAAAAGGATGAGTTCATGTCCTTTGTAGGGACATGGATGAAGTTGGAAACCATCATTCTGAGCAAACTATCACAAGGACAGAAAACCAGACACTGCATGTTCTCACTCATAGGTGGGAACTGAACAATGAGAACACTTGGACACAGGGTGGGGAACATCACACAGCAGGGCCTATCATGGGGTAGGGGTAGGGACAGCATTAGGAGATATACCTAATGTAAATGATGACTTAATGGGTGCAGCACACCAACATGGCACATGTATACATATGTAACAAACCTGCACGTTGTGCGCATGTACCTTAGAACTTAAAGTGTAATAAAAAAAAAATTCAGTGTTTTACCTTAAGTATTAGTGTTCATTTTCATTCTTCTTAGACTATATTGGTGTTTTATTAGAAAAAGAGATCCCTTTCTACAGCCTATGAAAAGTAAAATCTGAGTAAAACAATACTTTAGGAAGATGTGTCTTTTTTTAAAAAAATGTCTTTGATTTTCTACTGAGTGCCTCGTCTCATCCCAATCTGAGGTCCCAGCACTGCCAGTAATTAGCTGTGTGACCTTTGCTACATCACTTGAGTTACAGTTTTTATTTGCAAAAATAAGTACTTAAATAATTTTTAAAAACCCCTTCCTAACCTCAAGTCTCAGCTTCATAAAGTATTTAGACAACACTGAATTTGGAAAGTAAATTTTATTAATATAACCAAAAAATGTAATTAAAATAGAAAAGTATTCAGGGTAACCTCAAACTTCAGGAAAGTTCAGAATTTGGATTACCCTACCACCTTGAATAGAGTCATTACTGGTTTTTAGAAGAAGAAAATCCAAAAACCTTTACAAGTAAAAATGCACAAAGCTGAGTTTCAAAATAATAATTTTCCAACCCAAGGAACCTATTGATTCTTCAGTTTTCAATATATGCTCTTTATCTTTGGTACTGTTAACACACAGAAGGGAAATAATCTCTAAACCTGTGTGTCATGGATTACACATTGACTTCAGAGACCTATGACGCTTGATGCCTTTTTTTCATTCTTTCTTGGGAAGAAGAGTCAGTGATGCCAAAAAAGACAGTAAATATGTACTGTCTTTTACATATGTACATACAGGGGTATAATAAGCTCAAGTTAAAAAAAAAGTTAAAAAGAGAGAGAGAGAGAGAGAGAAACAGAGTAGCTCCAAGTTCATGGAGAGAAGCTCCAGATTGGGTTCTAGTTCCAGTTTTGCCATGGACAGGGCACGTCATTTTCGCAGGCCTCAGTTCCTTCAAATGTAAGATAAACAGGCTATCTGGGTCACATGTGGACACATTATAAGGAACCCGACCGAACCTTAGTTTCTCTGTAGGATGTGGAAAGTAACAAAGAATGACTCTCCTTAGTGAGGAGGAAAAAACCAGATAATAAATCTTAAATCTTCTTAAGTTCATCAGAATATGATTTCATAAGGCAACCAGATAAATGAATTCCAAAGAGGGTCAAGTACCTCTTCTAAGGAAAGAAGGAACACAAACACCTTTGGCTGAGCATGCAAGGAAGAAGTGGTATCCACAGAAGTGGCTAAGAAGAAAATGTTGATGAATTATTAAAGGCTAAGTGTGGTCTAATGTGTCAGTCTTGAAACCTGAAGCCCAGATGCAAGAGATTTTATGTTCACTTAAGAGCTCTTCCTCACTATCCTCTACTAGGTGCTCATGAGAAAGGCTGGTATGGAACAGGAGACTGAAGAGGGCCCCTCTATCACTGCTCAAGCTTGCAGGAGGTGATAACTGCTGCTGGGGGCAGGCGCCAAGACTCACTTGCTTCCCTGACCCTTCTCTCAAGCTAAGAAAAAGCCTTAAGCTGCAGGGCAGCCAACCCTCTTGGCCTGTAGCACAGGCAAATTTTCATTTTCTCTAGGGGGAAGGTAGAAAGATGTCTGCCCCTGAACAAGAGGTAGGAAGCTCTCTCACCTCCAGGACACAGATAAAGATCCAATCCCGCTGGGAGAGGAATAAAAGCAAAAACCTTTCCAGTCCTGGGATTTGAGGAAGGAAACCAAGTTGGGTTCAGCATCCTATACTCATTCCAATATCAAGCACAGGTCTGCTACCACTGGAGAAGGGACAGGAATGCAGAGAAAGGTCTACCTCTGACATCCAGGTGCAGACAGGGACTCTCCAGGATTGAGGCTGGACTAGGACAACAGAGAGATCTCTTCTCCAGTCCTACTGCTGGGACTGCTGAAAATGGAGTAGTAAAGAAACTCTGAAAAAAGCCCTCTGACGCTGCAGACTCCACCCTTTAAGCATAAGATAAAGAGCTGCTAGAGGAATCTGAAGCTGGTGGCACACTGAAGAAGCAAAACCCAACTCTGTTCAAGATTTGACTAGAAGGAACCAACTCCCATTAACAGTCTAAGAGCAAAGGTCTCCCCATTTACACGCATACATGCTTTTAACCTCAGATTCTAATGTCCTAGCACAATGTCTGGCATTCAGTAGAAAATGAGACACATGAAAAAAATCATATAGTCCATAAGTCCATATTTTATCTTAGGTAAATTGTGTGTTTGTGTCTATTGTGTATTATTCTTTTGAGTTGTTTGTCAGGAAGCCCCTTTCTCCTACTTTACTAAAACAATTTTTTAATACGAGAAGTGCCTATTGACTTTTCCCTAATTCCTTTTCAAAATCTATTAAGATGATCATGACTTTTTTCTCCTTAGAATATTTACTATGAGTACATCAACAGATTTCCTATAATTATACAATGGACTATATGATTTGCTAGGCACTATGGCAGACGCTGGGTTGGAGTGGTGATCCAGACATGTTCCTGCCCTCACACAGGCTACCATTTAGGGGAGAGGCACCCTGTGAAAGTACAAGGTGCTATGGGAGCACTTGGAATAGGGTTGTGGGTTTTGTGGGGAGGAGGACATAGCCGAATAGTAGGAACATAGGCCCTGGAGTCAGGTTTGAATCCCAGCTTTAGCATATGTTGACTATGTGTCCTTGGGCAATTCACTGAACCTTTTTGAGCCTCAGCTTTCCTGGGAGAAAAATGAGAGAACTACTTACTTTAGAGGACGTAAGGATTAAATAACATATTTAAAACTATTTGTGGTCTTGCGTAGCAGATAAAGAGTGTTCCTTACACGGCGGTTATTGTAATGCTTACCACAAACAACAGACGAAATGCTAATCCAAAACAAGGAGGAAGAAAAAGGGAGGAAAAACACAAATATCCAACTTTAAGGTGACAAAGAGAATGTGACTACAGACATGGAGGACATTTCAATCTTCCTGCCTTGCAGATGCCACCTTCTCCCTCCCTGTGTCCTCACACGGCCTTCTGTGAGCAGCAAGCAAGCAAGCAAGTGAGCTCTGGTGTCTCCGCCTCTTTTTTTTTTTTTGAGGCAGAGTCTTGCTCTACCACGCCTGACTGATTTAAAAAATTTTTTTTTTTTGTATTTTTAGTAGTGACGGGGTTTTGCCATGTTAGCCAGACTGGTTTCGAACTCCTGAGCTCAGGCAATGCACCACCTTGGTCTCCCAAAGTGCTAGGATTACAGGCATAAGCCACCATGCCCAGCTTCTGCCTATTCTTATAAGGGCACCACCCCTACTGGATAAGCAGCACATCCTTGTGTAACTTTAATTACTTCATTAAAGGTCCTGTCTCCAAATACAGTCTTACTGGGGGTTAGGGCTTCAACATATTAATTTGGAGGAAACAGTTTAGTCTATTAACACTTAACCATCACTAAAGCGACAAAATCATACCTTCTCATATGTCAACCAAATAGTACCCACCTATGCAGTATTCTTAACAAGAAGGAGATTCTGAATCTGTTTCAGACTTTAGAGCTAACTTTAATTACAGTAAGTATGAGGGGCAGAAAACAAGTTAAATGACACCAAAAGGAAATAAAAGGACATACCAGAATGTGAAAGATTCTACAGGACAAATGGTTCAATTTCTGCCGTATAATTGGATGGGAGAAAAAAAGAAAGACAGGATTGCTCTAGATTAAAAGAGACAGGAGACACAACAACCAAATGTGTGAATTTTATTTGGATTCTGATTTTAACACATTGCCAATAGCCATTTTTGAGACTTCCAGAGAAATGTTAATATGCTGTGCATTAGATTATACCTAGGAAATATTGCTACTTTTGTTAGATGTGATAATGATATGTGATTATGAAAGAAAATGTTATTATTTTTAGAGACGCATACCAAAATACAAAGGAGTAAAATCTCAAGATTTATTTAAAGATACTTCAGCAAAAGAAAAATAAAAAGCTCAGATAAAGGACATATGACAAAATCTAATTGCAGAAACAAGGTAATAAGCATATGGGGGTTCATTAAACTACTTTTGTGTATTTTTGAACTTTTTCATAATAGAATTTTTTTAAATTGACAACTTAAAGGGAAAATTGTGTAGGAAACTATAAATTCCTCAACCTGACCTAAGATCAAACAAAAAATATGAAGAGAATAACCATGAAAAAAAGGAAAAATCTGTCAGAGATACACTGTTAAAAAAAGGGGGTTGGGTTCATATGGTTTTATGAGTAAACTCCTTTATATCTTCAATGAATATATAATTACTATGCCATTTAAGCTTTCTAAATCAGAAAAAAAAGAACATTTCTCATTTTGTTATTCCTTAACCAGGGGTAACATAACTATAATTTCAAAAATTGGTACAGTTAGTTCAAAAATAAAAATAAAAACCAACGTCATTAAAATACTTAAACATATGAATAGTAAATTCAACACTGTGCTAAAAAGGTTACAATCCAAGTAATTTCAAGAATTCTGGAAAAGTACAATTCTAGGAAATCTATTGATGTACACATAGTAAATATTCAAAGGAGAAAAAAGTCATGATCATCTTAATAGATTTTGAAAAGGAATTAGGGAAAAGTCAATAGGCACTTCTCATATAAAAAATTGTTTTAGTAAAGTAGGAGAAAGGGGCTTCCTGACAAACAACTCAAAAGAATAATGCACAGTAGACACAAACACACAATTTACCAAAGACAAAATATTAAAATATGTTCAACTTTGCTGGTAAACAATGTCTGTTAAATTATAATGCTATATATTTTTTTGCCATTTGTTTTTGTTATAAGAATAACAAATGATTGTAATTCTGTGTTGTCAAGTAGAAAGGAGATGGCATTCTCAACAGAGCACTGATGCAAGTGTAATCTGAAACTACTTTTCCAGGGACCCAATTATAAATATGTACTTAAGAGTCTTAAAAAATGTGAAGACTCTGTCCCTGCAATTCTAATATTAGAAATTTATCCTAAGGAAATAAGATTGTGTCCACAGATTTACTTTCTGGATGTCTATTGTACAATAACAAAAAATTATCATCATCCCTGAATTTGTTTCCTGCTACTGTCATAACAAACTACCACAAATTTAGCCGCTTAAAACAACACAAATTTGTCATCTCACAGTTCTGCATTCAGATAGGTTTGGTTCCTCTGCATCTAATGAGGCCAAAAGCAAGGTGTCAGCCGAGCAGGGTTCTTTTCTGGGAGCTCAGGGAGAGAATCTCTTCCGAGTTCATTCAGGTTAGAGGCATTCAGTTCCTTGTAGCTGCAGAGCTATTCTCCTGCTGGTATAAGCTGGGAGTCTGTGCCTGCATTCCCCATCACATTGCCCCTTTCATCTTCAAACCAGCAATGGCAAGCCAAATGCCACTCAGCTTTGAAGCTCTCTGAGGATCCCCATCTGGTACATCTCTCCTGCTTTGGCTGGACAAAGTTCTCTGCTTTTGAGGACCTGTGTGTTTAGGTTAAACCCACCTGGAATAACCAGTCTAATGTCCCTCTTTTAAGGTCCATAACCCCAATTATATCTGCAAAGTCCCTTTTGCTATGTAACTTAACATACCTACAGGTTCTGGGGATAGGATGTGGACACTTTTCAGGGGCCATTATTATATCTACCACAATTCCAAAGGTCCGATAGTAGATGACTGATTAAATTATAGTACATCTGGACAAAGCAATACCATGAAACTATTAAAATGAGGTATCACGTAACTAACTTTGAAATACATAAAACAGGATGGATTGATTGATAGAAGAACAGTGAGATAAATAGAGGGTAATAAAGCAAGTCCGGTAAAATGTTAATTTACTGGAGAATCTGGGTGGTAGGTATATGGACATTTACTGCAAAAATTTTTAACTTTTTTGTATAGTTGAAAATTTTAATAGTAAAATGTTGGAGGAAAAAAACCCAATTAGCCCCAATGATCCAATTTCACTGGGTGAAAATCTAGACATTTATGAAGATATTTCTAGCAAAGCAGCAGGATTAGGCTTTTGCATAATGGTTTATAAGGAGATTAAGTTTCAAACAGCATTAAATATCACCTCACTTTAGTTTTCAAGTAATTAGCAAATTAAAAAAGAAAAACAATAGTATAGGATGCATTTTTTGAATTGTTAGTGAAAAGCCAAATAATATGCTTGAGGAATTTTTATTTTCAAAAGGAAAGTTCCCTCTAGAATAATTAACACATAAAACAAATGCTGTCTTGATTTAATTATTTCTAGATGGAAATAAGTGAATCCACCTCACAGTTTAACAAAATTTGACAAAACAGATCCTCAGCTTATTGAAATAGACAAACAATAAAATGAATAGAAAATAACCACGATGATTTCACAAACATCAGCTGAGTGCCAACATAATGACATGTAGCATTGTCTTAAGCACTGAGAACAGATACCAAGGATATAAAATAAGATGTAGTCCTTGTCATTTATTTCACCTTTGAGTTATAAAAGCTTGTCTAGTTTTGTAAGGCAGAAATCTATCAAAAACATTTCTCTCAGCCGGGCGTGGTGGCTCACACCAGTAATTCCAGCACTTTGGGAGGCTGAGGCGGGTGGATCACCTGAGGTCAGGAGCTCGAGACCAGCCTGGCCAGCATGGTGAAATCCCATCTCTACTAAAAATACAACAGATTAGCCAGGCATGGTGGCAGACACCTGTAATCCCAGCTACTCGGGAGGCTGAGGCAGGAGAATCACTTGAATCCGGGAGGCGGAGGTTGCAGTGTGCCGATATTGTGCCACTGCGATCCAGCCTGGGCAACAAGAGCAAAACTCCATCTTGGAAAAAAACAAAACATAAAAAAACCACTTCTCTCCAGATATGTAAATAAACAACATTTTAAAAAAGAAAAAAATGGCTATTTCTACTTGGAAATAATACTGCAGATATAATTGAAGAATGCTGAACTTCACTGAAGACACAAGAAACTACTGTCATAGATTCAAATCAGGAGCAACTACTCTGTGTATTAAAGACTCCCCAGTTGTATGAAAAATTGGTCAGATATAGAAGAGGAAATACTGTGGCACAGGAGTTAACAGGCCAGGCTCTTACGACTTGCCTTTGAATCCTTGTTCTACTATTTACTGCTTATGTGACCTTGGGTGAGGGTCTGAACCTTGATTTCATTATCAGAAAAACGATTACAGAATAATGGAAATGAGACAATGAACATGCAAAACACCTACCCCAATGCCTAATACAGAGTAGCAGCTCACGAAATTGTTGCTCTTACTAATAAAAGCAACGGTAATAATAAATGTTTCTTATCAGGTACAGATGTATTTGGGAGGTATAAGAAGGCTATCAGGCACTAAGAGAAACTAATGTTTTCTGACTTGTACTTTAATGTCTTCTTACAGAGAAGTGTTTCCATCAGGCTGAAATTTGAATTTTAGAACATTTAAGTGCATTACAATGAAATGCTCTAAGCTGTGAATCTGAGATCTTTAAGAACCCTAAATGCTATTGTTATACTAAACTCTGGTTAATCTCCTTAGAAAATATTATGTATATGTTTAAAAAATATTTTAAGTCTAGTGCTGAAATAGAGGTGACCCTGATTGGAGACAGCCTGCTTCGAAACCTCACTGCATTATAACTATATTTCACAATCATGACCAAAAGTTATATTTATGGTTGTCTAATGAATGGACTCAATGCCTATATTTTGTCCAAACAACTGCTAATGCTCATGATTCAGTCAAGGTCAACAGCAGTGAGGCTAACTCAGTCTGCTGGTACAATTAGAGTAAGGGATCACTAAAGTTGCCATGGAAACTTCCTGTGGCCCAGCCATTGCCATTCAGGAACTTTAGAAGGCAATCCTGTATTAAATTTGCAATTTATTTCCTGTGGCAGAAACTAATTTTAAAAACAGTTTGAAAGTCCTTACAGTAATGAAGAATCCTTACTACAGCAAGCGTTACTATAACAAGATGTCTTCAGTACAAATAGCATTGGACTTACATTTTCAAAGCACCAAAGGAACCCAAAAGCATACATGTATGTTATATATGTATATCCCAATTTTTAGCTACTTTTATGATTACATGGTTTTAAAACACAAATTTTTCATTCATTATAATCTATTTTTGCATTTTTATGATAATGAGTTTAGTCTGGGGGCATAGGACTTAATATGTATAATATTTATAAGGGTCTGACTTAAAATGGCTCAACTTGGGAATCATATTCTAGCAATCAATTACACCATGAGTTGGGAGATGCTTGTCATTTTGCTATATGGTGTCAATTTCTTTGGAAGAGACAAATGCTTAATTTTATTTTACTGAGAGTCTTCTTGGGAAGAAGTTTGTAGAAACAACTCTCAATATGTAAAATATAAAACCAGAAATAAAAACACTCTTAATGAAGCATGAAGGAAATCCTCTTTTTTTGAGGCAAAGAAAAGTTGATATTAACGTAGAAATGCAGAAAAATGCTATTAAAGGAGTGTTCTCAGTCCAAATTTACTTGGCAAGTAAGAATGTGATCCCTACCCAACTCCCTCCTTTCTTCTACTGCATTTCTTTAATCCACTCATGTCGGTTTGGGTATAAGGAAAAGATTTTGTTATGAGGAAGATATAGAATGCAAGTAAAAGACATTTTATGGTAATGAATACATGATAACAAGAAAACATTCAGTACTTATACTAGTATCAATGGCAACAAAGCTAAAACTCACTTGGTAGCATTAGTATAGTGACAGTACAGAATGAAGATGCAGCTGATTCTACAATGTGTGAACCTTGTAACATTTGCATAGGATAATCCTATCACCAGAACACACTAAATTGACCACCACAGCATATCTTCTGCTATGATCAATGTGACAAGTAGACATTTCCTTCCTGCACAGACCTACTTCACGGTGGTGCCATGAGAATTGAATGAGTTAAATAACACACTCAGAATAGGCCTGGCACTTGGTAAGTAGTAACAGAACACTTTCCCAGTCGTGTCTTGGTGAAATGGAAAGAATACTGGCAGGGAGTCAAAAGACCTCGGTTCTAGACCTGCCTCTGCTAAATAGTTGCCTCAGAGTTTGAGCAACTCATTTAATCTGAGAATTTCTTTTCTTTTGTTAAGTAGAAATATAATGCTTGCCTGCCTTGTAAAGTTATGAGAATTAACTAATTTGAAAATGACTTGTTAACTGTAAATGCTACAGAAATGTATAATCAACCATGCTGATTAAGACTGCATTTTTGCGTTTGACTCTAGAAATCCTGCCATCCTCTAATTTAGTAAGAATATTAAGAAAGAGCAATAAGGGTAGATAATTTAGCATTGGATAAAGGAAGTGGCCATAATTCTCTTTGGTCAGCTGTCCTCTAAGTTTGTAAATAACAGTTTTTCTTTAGTTAAAAGCAAACCATGCTTTCCCTAAGATCCAAAGTCAGAGATGTCATGAGACAGGCACTAGTTCCAGTGGGACAGAGTATACACACCACCTAAGCACCAATCACAGAGATAGGGAGCAACAGAAAGTGTTTTGTAGTGAACACAACTCATTTAACCTTGGGAAGCGCCTAAATGTGCACAGAGGCAACCAGAAAAACTCTGCCACATTTCGTCAACAAAGCCAATGATCAGTTACGATATTTCTAAAAACCCTTTGGTTTTACACTGGGAGTTAGGCGAACAAGAAATCTCTATGCCCAAAGAATAGGAAAATGGTAGTATAAAACCAATTTTTGTAATCTAATTGCCTTCTTAATAAAATTGCCTCACCAAGCAAAATGTTTAGGAAGGAGTTTTTCTTTTTTTATGTATGTGATTTATATATGAGAAACATGTCGTGCCATTATTTGAACTAATTTACTGGTTATTATTCAATAGTCACTGCTAACTCTAACCCTTTGGTATGTCAACAAGCCAAATAAAAGAATGATTATAACCTTCTAAATGGCTTCAACTTTATGTCAATTAAATTTTGAGTAAATTGGATGAGGAATCAGACACGCTGAACAAGAAGAATAAGAAAACTGAAGGCAAAGACACAGAGGGAGAAATTAAAAATGCATTAACTGCACACACAAAAAACCACAGTTGCAAACTGACTTTTACAAAAGATCCCAGAACAGTTGCTATCTGAATATTCCCTGCACCTCCTAGGGGCTTTGAGAACATGGATACTTAATACCTGCCCAGCGTTCTCTGCTTCACTGTAATTTATTGGTTTTGGTAGGTTCGGTTCAATGTAATCTAGGCAGGTGGGGAAGTCTTATTAACATCTTCAGATTAACAGGCTAATTGAAGCAATTTAATCAGTTCTCCCGATAGCTATCAATATATACCACAATATTCCCAGATGAAATGTGTCATTTATTTAACAAATACTAAACAGTGACATTATGAACAGGTACAGTACTAACTGGAATTTAGAGTCCAGTAGGGGAGAACTGAAAATTGTGAAAAATACTATGAAAGCAGAGAAAAGGGAAGATAAATAAGTATTAATACAATTTAGACTGAGATCTGAATACAGAAGTACAGGAAGTGTCTGATTTAAGTCTTCATATTATAATACTTCCAAGAGTTTCAGTCAAGTGTCATTAGAAATTCCAATTAAATGAGGAGTAATACCAGAAATAGGAGAAAAAGCCTAGTGGAATGCATAATTGATTAGCAGTTATAGCCAATCTCTCCAGAATTACCGAGAGTTAGACTATGCTTTAGGAAGGGAGGGTGCTGATGAGCCTATTAACTGTATAGACTAATACCTAGAAGATAATATATTAAGCTCAGTTTTGCAAATGATTTCAAAAATTTATTGTACATGAGGAATAGCTTTCCTGTTCTCATTTTTCTTTTTCCTAAACTTTTGTTGTAATTTTAATTTTTATCAAAGTGATAAGAGAGCAGTTGAAATTCAAGACTACTAGACTTAAAACAGAAAAAGAGCAGTCCTCTGATCCATCCTTTCCCTTCCCCCAAATCCATGACCCAGAGGCAAATATTTTGAACCATTTTAGCTATTTCCTCAACATTTGCCTTCTTATTCTGAAATAATGTATACTATTATTTTAAATTTTATAATTTTCAATTATCTATTGACTCCTTATTCTTAAAAAATGAGGCATTCCTTCTTCTAAATTAATTTTAGAATGAGCTTACTAAGTTTTACTGATTTGCTAAACTGTGAAAATATCCATTTTTAAAACCACTGTTTGAGGGAGACAACTAAAATGAAATGGATATTCCTTTAAAATAAATGACTGAAAGAAACAAAACCAATAATTAACTGGGAATCTGAGAATAAGATCATGCTTCAAATTTACCATACTGCTTTGAGACAATGGTAGTTAAGCAAATCCCCTTATATCTGAATGTCTATCATTAAAATGAAGAAAATAGAACAATAGTTTATCAGGCTTAGTTTTTAGAGGAAAAACTGGGTCTGTGAGTGCTGGAGCATTTTCAGAGTGCTCTGCAAATTCAATTAGGACTCTCTTAACTGCACCCCATGGTCATTCGCTTTGACTGACAAATTTATTTTGTAACTCTCAGAATATGATGAATCCTAGGTTGTTGGTTTTTTCCTTTTCTTATTCTCTTTTGTTTTCTCTTTTTTTCTTTCTTTTTAAGAGTCTGGCATTCCCAATAGGCACAGCGGTAATCCTGCTGGCTTTCTCTCTTACTCCTGTGCCATTATATTTAATTTGTGTGCTTTTATAACTTTGTACTTACGCCCACAGGCTTTTGAACAATGGGCACCCATTCAATAAATTCAAAAAATAAATGACTTGATGATTGTAAGTGCTTTGAACTCAATGGACAGAGGGCTCTACATAAGTAACATAATAGTAAAGAGGCTAGGATAAAACATTAAAAAGAAAAAAACAGTCTAAAGCTTTTTCAGAAGACACACACACACATACACACGCAGAGTTGTCATCCTTTGCCACATAGCACTCATTTTCCTCATTTGTACTCAGTTCTCAAAACCTTTTCCTCTATAGTTTTTGATAGGAAAATGACAAACATTTGTGAAGCAGAAACACATTTATACATACTTTCAAGGAGTATTTCCTTGAAATGGGCTGATCACTGCAAGGTTTACTATATAATGTAAGAGATACTTAAATACATCCTGTAATCTCATGGAAATAATTCCAGTGTTATGATGAGGCCATTTGGAGCTTCCTATAACCTAAGACATGGTAATACACTTTGACTTTAGTATTTTTCACTTGGTTTATTAAGCATAACATGATTTAAAATCTGATACAAATTTTTAAAAGTCAAGATATTTAGCAACTATAAAGTTTATTATGAGCTGTTATTAATTAAGGTAGTGATATAAAACTTGTATTTTAAAAAAGTTTACCTATCATCATTAGACTCCACACGAACTTCATAAAGTTGGGTTGGCTAAAAAACAGGAACAGGGGTATGGACATATCCTAAGATAAGACAGGCTAAATAGGAGACTGAGAATAATAAATTTCATGCCCTTTCTTTCTTAGACTTCAACTAAAAAACCTATTCCCTAAGAGAATCCTCTCAAGATTAATTAATCTAGCTACTTGTCAGTTTTTACTATTCAAAATAATCCCCACTTTTCCATGCCCAGACACCACCTCTGTTTTGCCAAATCCAATGTACGTGTTTTAATCCTCATCTTACCCTCAATCTTCAATGTATGATTGTTCACTATTTCTTCCATTTTAAGAGATGCCTACCTGACACCATGTTCTTGTGGTTTTTCTGATTTCTTTTATCAGCATTTTCTCTTCTACCCAGCTTCTGAAGGTTGGAGGTCTCTCAGAGCTCTGGATTGATCCCTCTTTCCTTCCCATTGTTCACTCATCAATTGCCATGACTCCGAACATTTTATTTATGCTGATGTCACCTACATTTCTATCTATGGCCTAACCTTTTCCTCTTGAGTTCCAAGCCACTGTGATCTCTAGCACATTGACAACTGGCCTCCCAGCCTCAACACTTAGCCCTTTAAATCACTTCTCCATAGTGCTTTTTTCAAAGGTACATCAGGCCAGGTTACTCCACTGCCCAAAATCCTTCAATGACTTTATGCTGAACTATGGCTAACCTCCAAACTCTTTACCATAAATGGGCTCATCAGGCCTTGAACATAGCCCTACAATGACCTATTGCTTCAAACTCATTTAATGCTACTCTCTCCCACCATCCACACTCCAAGCTATACTGGCCTGTTACCAGTTTCTTGAACAAACTGAGCTCCGTCCTGCTTCAGGCCTTCACACATGCTGTTTAAAACACTCTATCCTCATTCTTTCTCTGGCAACTCTTATTCATCATCAGGTCTCAGTTAAATATCACTTTCTCAGAGAGCAAACCCCTGAACTCCTAAGCCTCTAAATCTAAAATAGGATTCTTGTGATTCTCTTGCATTATGTCCCTGTTATTTTAGCTCCATTTTTAATTGCTAAATGATGTTTATTTTCCCTCCACTAGCTTCTTGAGGCAAGGTCCATGACTGCCTATTCATCGCTATGTACTCAATGTCTGGGACAGAATATGACATGAATAAAATCAATAAATATGTTTTAAACATATTTATGGATGATGTTTTCCTTGTATTTATTCCATATTTTGCTTCTGCATCTACTATATCTATTCTATTTAAACGATAATTAATTATGGCTAATTAATTATAGTGTTGTGTTTATTTTCAGATGTAGAATTGAAACTCAAAAAGATTAAATAAATTCCTCATTGTCACATGGCTATTAAGAGACAGAACTAGGATTCAAATCCAGGTATTTCTAATCTAGAGTCTTTGCTCTTGGGTGGGGAAACCGAAGCTTGGACATATGAAGTGATTTACCAATGACTTAAGAATGAGAATTTGAAGGGTTTGCTTTCATTATGAAAAACAGGATGCATGTTATTACATTACTCATGTATTGAGAATACAGATTTTCTACAATCAATTCTTTTTTGTCTCTTTCCAGACAGAAAATTTCCAGAGTCTGTTTTAAAAGCATTTCTGTTAGATGCAGACTTTGTCTCTGTTGGACTTGAATCTCCAGTAGAGAAAGGGAAAGGCAGAGTACTTTATCTATTTGCATCTGGTAAATAACAAGTCCTTTTTGGTATAAAATTTTTGAGTTACTTACAAAAGAATAGGTTAACCCTGGGCATCGCTATACCAGTTATTTTTCATCTGCCACAATCACCAACACAGTAGCAACGTATCATCCCCGTAACCGGAAAGATGATAAGGTGCTATTGATAAAACCTCAGTTAAATGAAGTTATAAATGTTTAAAACTGAGAAAAATAGATACCACTTAATCATATATTCTAAAGCCCATAATTAAATCAGAAATAGATTGTTCTCATGTTCAGATCAATTTTGTTCAGGAAGACTATATGGAAAAGACCTTTTCTTACTTTCCATTCCTGAACAATGATAATCATGTTTGAATACAATCATGATATGATCATATCTATCATTTACTGAAAACCTACTATGATCATGGTATTATGCCAAGAACATTACACATATAATTACAAATATTCAATCCAATTCTGGAAAGTAGATATTAGTATTCTCACTTTATACATGAGCGCACAGGAACTTCTCTGAGGTAACTATTTACTAACCAACACAGCATAGCTAGTAAATCCTAAAATGGGGAGTGAAGTCTGTCTGACTTGCAGCATAAGTTTATTCCTTTATGTCATAGAGTAATGAAAAGAGAATTTTAAATAGCTTTCCTCAGTAATAAGCTTTGGTTTTAGGTGATAAGAGAATAAAGGGCCTGTCTTCCTATCTTTCAGGTGGTAGAAGCTGTAGCGGTAGTAATTAAGGTCACTAATATTTACGCAGTACTTGTTATATGCCAAATATTTTGCTAAGTACTTTTGATGCAGTATTTAATTTAATTCTCATAAAATTTGGCAAGCCAGATACTGTTATTATTTAACTGTTGAGAAAACTAAATATCAGAGAGGTTAATGTCAAGGTCACATAAAGGTTAAATCTAGTTATTTCTGATTCCCAATACTCATATTATTTAACTTAAAAAAATTGTGGCAAAATAAACATAAAATTTACCATTGTAACCACTGTTGAGTATACAGTTCAGTGGTGCCATGCATATTCACACTGCTGTATAACTTCTGTAACTTTCTTTATTGGGAAATTTCAAATACATACAAAAACAGACAGGATAGTATAATGAACCTCCATGTACCTATCACCCAGCCCATTAACTCATGGCTAATCTTGTTTCCTTATACTCATTCATTTCCTCTTCTCCAGTGTTATTCTGAAGCAAAGTCCAAACAAATCTTCCAACCATAAATATATTGGTTAAGTATCTCTAAAATATAAAGATTCTTTTAAATCAATTTTCACACATAAAAAAATCAATGTAATTTTCACACATAAAAAATAAACAGTAATCCCTGAAAATGACCAAATATCCAGACAGTGCTCAACTTTCTAATTATGTTTTTAAAAAGGGTTTCTTAAAGGCAGAATGAGAATTAAAATAAAATCTCTATGGTGTAATTTGTCCTCATTAATGTGTTTTTCTCTCTCCTTTCTTTCTTTTTTTTTTTTTTTTTTTTTGAGACGGAGTCTTGCTCTGTCGCCCAGGCTGGAGCGCAGTGGCCAGATCTCAGCTCACTGCAAGCTCCGCCTCCCGGGTTTACGCCATTCTCCTGCCTCAGCCTCCCGAGTAGCTGGGACTACAGGTGCCCGCCATCTCGCCCTGCTAGTTTTTTGTATTTTTTAGTAGAGACGGGGTTTCACCGTGTTAGCCAGGATGGTCTTGATCTTGTCACCTCATGATCCGCCCCTCTCGGCCTCCCAAAGTGCTGGGATTACAGGCTTGAGCCACCGCGCCCGGCCTCTCTCTCCTTTCTTACTGCAATTTGTTAGTTGAACAGATCAGGTTATTTGTTTTATATAGATTCTTTTTTGGTGGTGTTTAATTTTTCTCTGTTCTGGGTATTTCCAGAAAATTGGCACCTAAATCTAGAGGCTTGGTCAGATTAGTTCCGTGGGGTTTTTTTTTTTTTTTTTTAGAGCAAGACTACTTCATAGATGGTGATGTGTTCCACATCAGGAGAAACAGAATGTTATGGTTCCCTCTTTAGATAAGTTCGCAGCCACTAATGCTCAATGCTTGAATCTACTAATTAGGGTTGCAAAATAGTGATACTCTAATTCTATCTTTTTTTTTTTCAGTTATTAATATTTCTCTAAAGAGGAACTTCTCCATATCTACTATTTTGACATCTAGTGTTACCATCTTATTTGAAAGGCAGGACAAATCCCTAGTTCCTTTTAGTGGAAATCTGGTTGTTACAGATGCTCAAAGCTGTTATTGGGTTGGTCACTGTTTCCATGACTTCAAAGGACAGAAGTAGAATAACTAGACAGAACTATAAATATTAAAACAACAAAAGCATAAGTCCATGGAGATACTTCCTATTCAAATTCAAGATCAAAGGGTTTTTACTTAATCTCTTCTATTTTAAATCTGCATATAATGTTTCCATGTCAAAATCTAGGTTCCTGGGCCAGGCACACCAGGGGCTCATTCCTGTAATCTCAGCATTTTGAGAGGCTAAAGCAGTAGGACTGCTTGAGGGCACGAGTTTCAGACCAGCCTGCGCAACACAGTGGGACCCTGCTGCATTTACAAAAAATAAAAAACTTAGCTGAGCGTGGTGATGCGTGCCTATAGTCCCAGCTACTCGAGAGGCTGAGGCGGGAGTACTGCTTGAGCTCAGGGGTTCAAGGCTGCAGTGAACTATGATCACACACTGCACTCCAGCCTGGGCAACAGAGCAAGATCCTGTCTCAAAAAAATTCATATATAATTTTTATATATAATATACAAATATAGGTTCCCAATGGGAAAACTAAATTAGAATATTTCACAATTACTCATTTGTTTTATTAAACTCATATTACACACGTCTTGAAGTAACAATATAAAGGTTTCTATACAAATGTCATTACCAAAAACTGTTTTTTCAATTGTGTCTTTAAGGTATAGCCTACTAGGAATAGTCACTTAGATGTTTGGTTATGCCACCAAATGGATATATATTTAGGTTCACTGATGTCAATTTATTTAAATTTTAGAGACTGCTCCTTTAAATTTTTGTTTCATAATCATGTAAAATATTTATGGAGTTCTTAAGTTACATCAAAGAACAAAAAATATTCAAAGAAGTCTAGTTTCATCCTCTTTCACTTTTACCCAATTTCCTCACTATCTTTATAGGTAACTGTTTAACAATTTTTTTTTCTATAGTTTGTCCTTCCCCTATTTGTTTTCAAAATATAAATAGACACAAATGGGTATCATCAACCTGTCCCGAGGATGCCTATGTGGTAGCATATGGAGCTTCATATGGAGATGTTTTCATTCATTTTTATAGCTGCATGGTATAATACTTTCTTGTGTGAATGTACCAGAACTTATTCAATGAATTCTTACTGATGGAGCTGTAGGTAGAAGATTTATCTGCTTGTTTTTAATGTCCTCATATATATTTCTATGTATTCAAGTATTTTATGTAAGTAGTCTTTCAATATGTGGTCCATTTTACTTCTTTTCTTTTTATATTTTAGTTTTTACCTTTTATTTTTGGTATTTAGGAAGGTTTATATCTTTGTTCTAATAGTTGCCTTTACATGAATAACTATAACTCCCTAGTCCCCTTACTTTAATTGTCATTTTCTATTGATTCCCTACTATATGTAATATTGAAATTAGCTAATTGCCTCCTTTCCTTCCTCCTCCTTCTCTCCCAGCATCTGATTTGAAGTAATATCCTAAATCCCTTTCTATATATCCAGGGTATCCTCAAGGAAATGATGAAATCAGAGAATGCAGAAGCTAAAAACAACCACAAAAAAACCACATTAGAAAACAGAAAATGTACTTTAAGACACATTTTTAAAATTGATTTAAAATTTTTTAAATTAATTAATTTTTTGTAGACACAGGGTCTCCCTATATTGCTCAGGCTGGTCTCAAACTCCTAGGCTCAATATATTCTCCTGCCTCAGCCTCCCAAATTGCTAGATCACAGGTGTGAGCCCCTGCACCCAGCCTTTAAGATACATATTAAATGCAAGAAAATCAAGGGTCAACATGGCAAAATAAGTTGCCCAAGCTCATAGTAAATTACAGTTAGCTTAAAAACAGAACTCAGGTCTTGTAATTCTCAGTCTGTCACTCTATCCAAAACTTTTCTGGATCATTCCTCAATTAGCATTGTTTAAGATGATTATAAACAAGATTCAGATAAACTCCTTTCCAGCCCCAATACCTTGTTAGGGGTCTGTGAGGCTCGTGCTTCAAGGCCTTTGCACTCCCTGCTCTATTTTATTAGAGTAGCACCAGGGACTGTTTCATGGAAGACTATTTTTCCATAGATGCAGGGTGGTGGAGGTGGTGCTTTTGGGATGATGCAAGCAAATTACATTTATTGTGCACTTTATTTCTATTATTATTACATTGTAATATATAATGAAATAATTACACAACTTACCATGATGTAGAATCAGTGGGAGACCTGAGCTTGTTTTCCTGCAACTAGACAGCCCTATCTGATGGGAGACAGTGACAGATCATCGGGTATTAGATTCTCATGAGGAGTGTGTAACCTAGATCATTCACATGTGCAGTTCACAATAGGGTTCGCACTTCTATGAGAATCTAATGCTGCTGCTGATCTGACAGGAGGCGGAGCTCAGGAGGTAATGGAGTGATGGGGAGCAGCTGCCAATACAGATGAAGCTTTGCTCACTTTTCTGCCGCTCACCTCCTGCTGTGTGGCTCAGTTCCTAACAGGCCATGGACCAATACTGGTCCATGAGAACATACTTCCCCTAGATATCTACAAAACTCATTCCTTCTCCTGCTTTAGGTCCTTGTTCAACTATCACCTTCTAAATGAGATATATGCTCCACTGATCACCCATATGCACTGCTACCTCCCCATTCCCAACACTCCCAGTCTCTTCATCCTGTTTTATTTTCCCATGGAACTTGTTACCTTCTAACATTTTACTGATTTTTTTCATTCATTCACATATGTATGAAATTATTATATCTCTCCTCACATTAGAATGAAGGCTTCATGAGACCACAGATTTTTTTTATTGTCACTCGGCAGAGGACAGTGCCTGGAACACAGAAACTGCTCATTAAATATTTGTTGGATGAAAGAGTAAGAAATTTCAAGCACGATTACAAAGTTTTTTTTTTTTTTTTTTTGAGATGGAGTCTTGCTCTGTCACCAGGCTAGAATGCAGTGGCATGATCTCGGCTCACTGCAACCTCCGCCTCCCGGGTTCAAGCGATTCTCCTGCGCCTCAGCCTCCCGAGTAGCTGGGACTACAGGCACGTGCCACCACACCCAGCTAATTTTTGTATTTTTTTAGTAGAGACAGGGTTTCATCATGTTGGTCAGGATGGTCTCGATCTCTTGACTTCATGATCCGTCCGCCTCGGTCTCCCCAAGTGCTGGGATTACAGGTGTGAGTCACCACACCCAGCCTCACAAAGTGTTTTTATACTTGCATTAGTCTTTCATAATTGCTATTTAAAACTGGTAACCTGGAGAATGTTTATAACTTATAGCTCATTCATAAAGGGTATGGGAAATTTAGGACTTGTAATTGGTTAATGAGTTACTTCACATAGAGGTTTAAAGCACTACTACTAATGGAACAAAAGTTAGTCTAACTGGAATTCATTAACTAGTATGAAACTTAAGAGAGATTACATCTGATTATTAAAGGCTCAGTACTGTTTAGGCTTTGTTATGGACTGAATGTGTTCCCACTCAAATTCATATGCTGAAGGCCTAACCCCCAGTGTAATGATATTTGGAGAGGGGGTGTTTGGGAGGAGATTAGGTGATAAGGGCAGAGCTTAGTCTGATGACATTAGTACCCTTATAGTAAAAGACACCAGAGAGCTTGCTCTTGGTCTCTCTGCTAACACAGATGCTAACAAAAGGCCATGTGAGCACACACTGAGAAGGTGGCTGTCTGGAAGCCAAGAAGAGGGGCCTTACCAGAACCCAACTGTGCTGACACTCCATCTTGGGCTTTCTGCCTCAAGGACTGTGAGGAAACAGATTTTGGTTGTTCAAACTACCCACTCTATATTTTGTTACGGCATCTTGAGCTGACTAACACAGGCTTAAAACATGACCCTACAGAGGATGGATCATTCATTCAGCAACCAGACTGATTAGCTAGCACTGCCTATTATAGGACAAAGGATATGTTTCTGAGCAACAATCTTCCTCATGATGTCAAGCATGATGCAAATTTAAGATCATAGAAGAGATTAGGGGAGAGATTACAGGTGATTAAAATGTGTGAAAATAATTAAACAGGACTGCCCTATTGATTTTTAAACAAACATGCCAAGTAATTCCATTTCTATAATTCCAAGTACATTTAAGGACTGTTTAGCTCTGAAATGTCAACTGTCCAAAAATAACTACTTTGTTGTATTAACAAATAAATCAAGAAAATCAATACATTCCAATCAAATCAACTGGCCTTCCTACTTCCCAAAGTATACCACTTCCCATTGCCAAGATCTCCAAACTTCTATCTCAGAAACTCAAAGAATTTATAGATCAATATCGTGAAAATGGCCATACTGCCCAAGGTTATTTATAGATTCAATGCCATCCCCATCAAGCTACCAATGAGTTTCTTCACAGAATTGGAAAAAACTGCTTTAAAGTTCATATGGAACCAAAAAAGAGCCCGCATCTCCAAGACAATCCTAAGTCAAAAGAACAAAGCTGGAGGCATCACGCTACCTGACTTCAAACTATACCACAAGGCTACAGTAACCAAAACAGCATGGTACTGGTACCAAAACAGAGATATAGACCAATGGAACAGAACAGAGTCCTCAGAAATAATACCACACATCTACAGCCGTCTGATCTTTGACAAACCTGAGAGAAACAAGAAATGGGGAAAGGATTCCCTATTTAATAAACGGTGCTGGGAAAATTGGCTAGCCATAAGTAGAAAGCTGAAACTGGATCCTTTCCTTACTCCTTATATGAAAATTAATTCAAGATGGATTAGAGACTTAAATGTTAGACCTAATACCATAAAAACCCTAGAGGAAAACCTAGGTAGTACCATTCAGGACATAGGCATGGGCAAAGACTTCATGTCTAAAACACCAAAAGCAACGGCAGCAAAAGCCAAAATTGACAAATGGGATCTCATTAAACTAAAGAGCTTCTGCCCAGCAAAAGAAACTACCATCAGAGTGAACAGGCAACCTACAGAATGGGAGAAAATTTTTGCGATCTACTCATCTGACAAAGGGCTAATATCCAGAACCTACAAAGAACTCAAACAAATTTACAAGAAAAAAACAAACAGCCCCATCAAAAAGTGGGCAAAGGATATGAACAGACATTTCTCAAAAGAAGACATTCATACAGCCAACAGACACATGAAAAAATGCTCATCATCACTGGCCATCAGAGAAATGCAAATCAAAACCACAATGAGATACCATCTCACACCAGTTAGAATGGCGATCATTAAAAAGTCAGGAAACAACAGGTGCTGGAGAGGATGTGGAGAAATAGGAACACTTTTACACTGTTGGTGGGATTGTAAACTAGTTCAACCATTATGGAAAACAGTATGGCGATTCCTCAAGGATCTAGAACTAGATGTACCATATGACCCAGCCATCCCATTACTGGGTATATACCCAAAGGATTATAAATCATGCTGCTATAAAGACACATGCATACGTATGTTTATTGCGGCACTATTCACAATAGCAAAGACTTGGAATCAACCCAAATGTCCATCAGTGACAGACTGGATTAAGAAAATGTGGCACATATACACCATGGAATACTAGGCAGCCATAAAAAAGGATGAGTTTGTGTCCTTTGTAGGGACATGGATGCAGCTGGAAACCATCATTCTTAGCAAACTGTCACAAGAACAGAAAACCAAACACCGCATGTTCTCACTCATAGGTGGGAACTGAACAATGAGATCCCTTGGACTCGGGAAGGGGAACATCACACACCGGGGCCTATCATGGGGAGGGGGGAGGGGGGAGGGATTGCATTGGGAATTATACCTGATGTAAATGATGAGTTGATGGGTGCTGACGAGTTGATGGGTGCAGCAGAGCAACATGGCACAAGTATACATGTGTAACAAACCTGCACGTTATGCACATGTACCCTAGAACTTAAAGTATAATAATAATAATAAATAAATTTAAAAAAAAAAAGAAACAATGTAGGACTTAACTTTATCTAGTGTTCAGTGAATTTTCTAATAATACCTTAAGTCTAGATAAAGTCTGATGCTTTTCTTGTTCATTCTCTGCATTTATAAGGTGATTCTCAAATACTCCTGTTAAGGATTCTTCTCATGAATTTGTCAGAAATCCGTGAAATTTCCAGAAAAACAAGCAGAGCTGAATTCTCGAATACAATTTGTTTTCAGAAATTAAATCAACCAAGGAAAGGGTTGAATTTCCACTCATACAATGAATAAAATTACTGGTTTTGGGGGTCTTATTTAGAGAAACTCAAATAAAGTGCCATTTACAAAACATTTGTAGCTTTGACTATAATCAACTGTAATAATAAGATACCAGCTTAAAAAATTCTTTTCATTTAAGCCTCTTTTGTAATACTGCTTTTTAATAACCCTCATAATAGCCGAATTAAAGGACCCCAACAGAAATCATTCATCCCACATAAAACAAACATTGCCTTTTCTTCTTAGCTTTGTTTTATAAGCTACATTATTTCCAGATGACGCTTGAGGGGACTATGGTTTCAAGAATTAGATGCTTAAATAGACAGCTGCTTTCTATTTGCCATGTAAATCAAGGATAAATCAAAGAAAATTCCAAATAGGAGACTTCTTTTCTTCTTATTAGGAACTATGAACAGGCAGAAAGGGAGAAACAGAATGAAAAACAATCAAGATGTGAGCGAACAGAATTAAAGATTTCTCAAATAATTAAAAGGAAATTTAAAAATATTTCAGGAAAAGGTGTTTTTATATTAGCTCTATGCAACAGGAAGTAAAAACTTTTTCACTAGAATGGAAAGAGGGGGAAAGAAACTGTGATCACTGGTTTTCAGAAATCTATCACACATTACTACTGAATATGCATGGGTTGTTTTTTCTGTATTCTTTAAACTTCCCTTAGAAAGTCAATTAATCATTGCCAGATTTCAATGCAAACACATCCTATTTCTTTTTATAAGCCAGAGAGAGGAAGGAACATAAAAGTTATTTAAGTATTTTTAATGATAATTTTTTAAAAAAGTCCTTAAAAAGAATATTCTGCCATATTCCATAAGAAGGGACAGAACAATCTTCCTCTTCAGGAGTAAGAAAAGGCATAGTGTTTCCTTCAATCCTTCAGTTTAAAAATGAAGGAATGTTTTGTTTTTGTTTTAAAAAAAGAGGGGAACCCTCCAACTTAATACTGTCCTTAGAATCACTCTCAGAACATTTTTGGAACTCTCAGGTCCTTGCCAAATTAGAACACAAGCATGAAAATTGGTCTTATTATGTCAAGGTCAGGTCTGGTTTTTAATGAGGAAAAAGTGGTAGGGTTGGGGGATGAGGAGTTTGCTTACTCGCTAGAGACTTTGCTTAAATTTAAAATCAATTGTATTGGTACAGCCATTATGAAAAGCAGCAGGAGGTTCCTCAAATAATTAAAAATAGAACGACCATATGATCCAGCAATTCCACTTCTGGGTATATACCCAAAGGAAATGAGGTATCTGTATTTGCACTCCCATATTCATTTCACTATTATTAACTACAGCTAAGATATGAAGACAACCTGAGTGCTCGCTGACAGATACATGGTGAAAGAAAATGTGGTGCATATTCACAATGGAATATCGTTTAGCCATAAATAAGGAGATCCTATCATTTGCAACAACATAGATAAACCTGGAGAACATTATGCTAAGTAAATGAGACGGAGACAAAAAGGGAAATACTATATGATCTCACTTAGATGTGAAATCTAAAAAAGTCAAAATCATAGAATCAGAGCAGAACAGTGGTTGCCAGGGGGTGGGGGAAAGGAGATATTGGTCACAAGGTACAAACTTTCAGTTATATAAGATGAGTAAGTTCTGTGGACCCAGTGTATAGCATGGTGACTGAAGTTAATAATACTGTATTGTACATGTGATATTTACTAAGAGAGTAGATCATAAGTGTTCTCATCACACAAAATGGTAACTATGTGAGGTGATGGATGTGTTAATTGACTTAATTGTGGTAATTATTTCACAATGTATACATATAGCAAATCATGTCATACACTCCAAAATATATAATTTTTTTATTTATTATGACTCATAAACCTGGGAAAAAATTGATTGCACTAAAGAAGAAACTTACTGGGACCTAATCAATATGGGGCTTGAAATCTATTTAAGTTCAAAGCAGTTGTGCTAGGGATGTTCACCAATCTTATTCACAGGGTTTGGCTCTAACTGTTTTACACAGTTTCTTTAACATGAAAGTAAATATAAAGATCTTGACCCAAATTTCATGATCCTCCTGGAGAACTGGTTGATTCCAGGGCTGAGGCAGAGAAAATACACGATGAACTGGAGCATGTTGAGGGTCTCAAAAGAGGATAAGAGTAAACTGACAAGGCAGAGGACTCAACATGAAAGAGCTCCCAATGGCCAAAGCTGGAACAACATGAGCAACAGAATAATAACAGTATTGGTTATAACACACAGAATAAAACAAGGATCCATGTGTCCAAACTGATAGAAATAAGTAATTGAATAAGTAAATACACTAGGGAGAAGTTACAACTCTTCCTTGTAGAATTCTATTAATAATGGCAGAAAGAATGAGAAAAATAGAAAATCACTAATAAATCAGTGATATATGCTGCAGGCAAGATCCATCAATGGATTCCAAAATTTGTAGGAAAATTTGTAAGCAGAAACAGGATATTGGCATAGTCTTAAAGTATCTCCCCAAAATATATAGTCATTACAAACAGAAAAATAACAAATTTACAGTAAAAAACCTTGGCATACCTCACCTTAGCAAAATGGTCATGGTAAACCTCACCAGTAATACATATCAATATCATGTATTTCCTGGTATGATGCACTGAGAAGGGCTCACCTCTTCCCAATCCTTGTCAATAATGTATAACCTCAATCTAATCATGAGAAAACACCAGCCAAATCCAAACTGGGGGATATTCCACAAAATAACTGACTAGTAGTCTTTAGAAGTGTTGAGGTCACGAAAGACAAGAAAGACTTAGGAGATGTGACAAGGAAATTTAATACGGGATCCTGGGTTGGGTCCCAGAAAAGGATAGGCATTAATGTTAAAACTGTAAAATCTGAATGAGATTGTTATTAAAGTTAACAGTAATGTACCAATGTTAATTCCTTAATTTTGATAAATGTTACATGATCATGTAAGATATTAGCAAAAGGGAGAACTGGGTGAAGTATATATGAAAATTCTTTTTTTTTTTTTTTTTGAGACAGAGTTTTGCTTTTGTCACCCAGACTGGAGTGCAATGGCGCAATATCAGCTAACTGCAACCTCTGCCTCCTGGGTTCAAGCAATTCTTCTGCCTCAGCCTCCCAAGTAGCTGGAATTATAGTCGTGCACCACCACACTCGGCTAATTTTTGTATTTTTAGTAGAGAAGAGGTTTCACCACGTTGGTCAGGCTGATCTCAAACTCCTGACCTCAGGTGATCCGCCCACCTCGGCCTCCCAAAGTGCTGGGATTACAGGCGTGAGCCACCGCGCCCAACCGGAAATTCTTTAAAACATCTCTGTAAGTCTAAAATTATCTTAATGGAGGAATGGAGGGACAGAAAGCAAGTTGCAGGTACACTTGACAGAAATTCAAGATCTACACCTACAAAGAAGAATATAAAGTAAAAAGTATGTTATTCTTTGTTATTCTTTTTTTTTGAGATCCTTCAGTCTGACTCCCCAGAAGTAACCATCATTTGTTTCTTGTGCATTATTGAAAAATGTAATGCATATTTACAAGCATACACGTACATATAACCTATATGCTATAAAGTATTTTTCTTACTGGTTTACATATCATGGATATCTTTTCATATAAACCAATATAGACTGACTTCATTTAAAAAATAGCTGTAGAATACTGCACTGGATGAATTTACACTTAATAAGTCCCTATTGATGAATATTTTGCTTATTTCCATTTCTGGTTCTTAAACAAGGCTGAAGAATATGCACACCTGTGTGGAACTGCATATCTAGCTGACTTTCACATTTCTAAAGTCAAATCACTCAAACATATTTTGCCTCCTTAAAATATTATTTCAAAGTATAAAATTTATTTTCCTACATTCACCTTTGTGCCATAATGCTAGCCTTGCTGATCTTTATCTGCTAGTACGCACACCCAACAAATAGCTCTCTTTTCCCCCAGTGCTCAAAGCACTACTTTTTTTTCAAAGGCTTCATCAGGATACAATTCATATACCATCTACTTCACCAATCTAAAGTATGATTGAATGGTTTTTGGTATATTCACAGAGTTGTGCAAACATCACCACAGCCTACTTTTAAAACATTTCATCACCTCCCAAAATAAACTCTGTGCCCATTAGTAGTCACACCCCATTCTGCTTCACACTCCAGCCCTAAGGCATCTACTATCTACCTCTATAAGATTTGACTATTCTGGACATCCCACATACATGGGATCAAACAATAAGTGGCCTTGTTACTGGCTTCTTTCACTTAACATAATGTTTTCAAGGTTCATCCATGATGAAGAATGTATTAGCATTTAATTCCTTTTTATTGTATGATGCACTGAGAAGGGTTAGTAGTATCTCACGTGGTATCTCACGTGTTATGGATACACCACATTTTTTTATTCATTTGTCTGCTGATGGACATGTCAGTTGTTTCCATTTTTGGCTATTGCAAATAATGGTTCTATGAACATTCACACTTTCAGGTGGACATATGTTTTCAATTCATTTGTATGTAAACCCAGAAATGAAATTTCTCCATCATATGACAACTCTGTGTTTAATTACTGATGAATTAAAATGGCTGCACCATTTAACATTCCCATGATCAGTACATGAGGGTTCTAATTTCTCTACATCTTCACCAACACTTGTTATTATCTGCGTTTTTATTCTGGCTATCAAAATAGATGTGTGAAGTGGTATCTCATGGTTTTGATCTGCATTTCCTTAATAGCCAATGATGTTCAGTATCTTTTGATGTGCTAATTGACCACTTTTTATACCTTCTTTGGAAAAACGTCTATTAAGACTTTTCCCATTTAAAAAATGCAGTAAAAATTTTATTGCTAACTTGCATCACAGTCCAACAGGGTGCTCAGTTGGCCTTCCATGAGAGGATCCAGGGATCCAGGAAATGTTTTCCTGTGGGACCTTGGAATCTCCCACTGGATCTCCTGCAACCAGCTAGCAAATGACGAGAAAAGAGAAGTGTGGAAGACACACACAAACCACCCCCACCAAAAAAAAAAAAAAAAAATTGCCCAGTGTGGTGGCTTATGCTGTAATCCCAGTACTTTGAGGGTTTAAGGTGGGTGGATCACCGGAGGTCAGGAGTACGAGACCAGCCTGGCCAACATGATGAGACCCCCCATCTCTACTAAAAATACAAGTAGTGGGGCGTGGTGATGCATGCCTATAGTCCCAGCTACTCAGGAGGCTGAGGCAGGAGAATTGCTTGAACCCGGGAGGCAGAGGCTGCAGTGAGTTGAGATCGTACCACTGTGCTCTAGCCTGGGCGACAGACTGAAAACTCTGTCTCAAAGGAAAAAAAAAAAAAAATGTAGAATACAGCATTTCTACCTACATTCCGCTGACTACAGTTAGTCATATGCCCCCCTCCTAGACACAAGGGAGCTGGAAAATGTTGCTTTGCTGTGTAATCAGGGAGAGGAAATGGGTTTTGTAGAGCATCCAGCCAGTCTCTGCCCCACCTAAAGTCTAGTGGGGTGCCCGGCACATGCCTGGCATTCAGGAAAAGTAGCTGGTTGACAGGAAGCCTGTCAACATGACCTCCATTTCTCTGTTCTTGGTGGTCATTCTGGTTTGGCTTATTTCTGGGGCTCCTGGACATACCAAGCCCTGACAATTCCAAGGTCAGGAAGCACCCTGGGAAGAGGGAGTCCATCTTTGGGGTTCAGGTACACCCTGTGATGTCGAGTAACTACCCAGATGTTCCCAGACAGATTAGAAAATCCTCCTGATGTTGCTGCTCACCTGTAGTTAGTGATTGCTGGCTGTTGTGATCCCTACCTCTTCATCTAATATCACACCACTCTTCCTCCTGCAGGAAGCTCTTTTTGCACTAAAGAGCTCAGAGACAGTTCCACTTTCTGAACTAACGCCTATGGTCCCAGACTGCCTCTCCCACACATGGGCAGCAATAGCTAACCTTATCAAGCACTTGCTTCATGCCAAGGATCCTACCTTTACTCATTCATTTAATCCTCACAAGAACCCCAGGTGTTCAGTCCTCGTTATTATCTGTCTTCTTGGTTCTGGCCATCATAGTACAGACAATGTAATTGAGGCCCAGTGAGGCAAAACGACATACTTAAGGCCACACAGGTCACAAGCCACAGAACCAGTTCACAAAATATAATATTTGCCCATTTTAAAATTCCACTATTTATCTTTTTATTATTGATCTCCTTACATATTATAGATACTAGTCCCTTATCAGATGGATTATTGGCAAATATCCTCTCCCGTTCTGTGGACTGTCTTTTTGCTTTCTTAATTGCATCCTGTGAAACACAAAGTTTTAAATTTTGATGAAGTCTAATTTATCTATTTTTCTTTTGTCACTTGAGTTTTTGGTGTCATCTAAGAAGTCTTTGCCCAACCCAAAGTCGTGAAAGTTTAATCGTATTTTCTTCTAAAAGCTGTATAATGTTAGCTCTAACATTTAGGTCTATGGTCCATTTTGAGTTAATTCTTGTGTATAGAATGAGTGAGGGGTGATGAATAATTATTGAACTATTATATACCAGACACTGTGCTGGATACAAACAACTCAGTGACAATGATGCACGATCATTTTTCACTTTCATGCCCTTGTTGAAGAAGCATAACACTTGTAATGTTTTCCTGCCTGAATCCCTCCTTCAAAAAATATTAACCAGCTCAAACTTCAACTCCTTTCAATGAAGACTGCCACAGTACCTCCCCTTCTTCCTAAAAGTTGTTCTCTCTCACTCTTCTGACATCCCGCAAGTTTGGTTATGTAGCTTTTATAAAATTGGTTATACGTTGAATTGTATTTTAGTTGTGTATTTGTTTTAACTATCCTGTAAGTAGGTACTATGCCTTCTTCATTTTACCTCTTACACCATGGTAAAGTAATGTAAAACAGAAGTTTTAATAATATTCTGATTGCTGTTATCATCACTAGAATAAATGCATGAAAAGTTGACCCCCAAAAGCAATTGTCAAAAGTGACAACATGTAAAAGGAGCTGTTTTAAGAGTAACAAATTTCAGCATTTCAAACTTCTTGGATATGGCAGCACACCTAAGATAACTGTTCCTATGTTATATAAATGTTAAATTACCTATGCCAGCCTTTAAATCTTCCATAAAAATCTTTAAGGGACATTTCCATCAAGAACTAATTCTACTCTCTGTCTTCATGAGTTCAGTTGTATTAATTTTTAGCTCTCACAAATAAGTAAGAACGTGTGATGTTTGTCTGTCTGTGCCTGGCTTGTTTCACTTAACAAGAAGGATGGTTACCAGAGGCTGGGAAGGGTAGTTGGGGCAGGGAGGGGATGATTAATGAGTAAAAAAATATAGTTGGATAGAATGAATAAGATCTAGTATTTGATAACAGCTAGATTACAGCTAACAGTAATTTATTGCACATTTTGAAATAACTAAAAGAGCATAACTGGATTGTTTGTAACACAAAGAAAGGATAAATGGATACCCCATTCATCCTGATATTATTACTCATTGTACGTGGGTATCAAAATATCTCATGTATCCCATAAATATATACATCTACTATGTACCCATAAAAATTTTAAAAAGAATACTCTAATACCAATATATACAAATACTATGTATGTATATCTTTGTATTATTTATGTGCACGTGTGTGTACAGAGGGGCATTTTAACACCAGCTCAGTAAAGGCACAAGCATTATACAAAACAAACGACTGAAGATAGTCTTCAATATTAGTTATCCATCAACTATTGAATCAAATGAATTTGAGATTTAAGTTAAAGAGTAAACACCAACACAGAATCTTAATAATAGAACAACCTAAAAAGGATGGAGTAGAAAATAGAAAAATCTCTGAATTTAAATTTTGTCATATGAAAATCAGATCAGAATATCCTACAATACATTTCTGAAGAAACTAAATGTCTGAAAGCAGATTTAAAAGTTTGTAAACAAGGTCTAAAAGATATTAATAAAAGCTATGAAGTCAAAAGGTCAGCCAATGATATATTCCAGAGTTAACAGTATCTTAAAATTCCATATAGAATGATAATAATAAGCGATCATGACTTGATGAAAATAAATTTCAAATGGATGGCTTTGCTCTTTAGACAGTTACAATTTAGAAGCAAACTATCTGTAGGGCATGGTGGCTCATGCCTGTAATCCTAGCACCTTGGGAGGACAAGGCAGGACAATCACTTGAGGCCAGGAGTTCAAAACCAGACTGGCTAATATAGTGAGAACCCATCTCTACAATTTTGGAGTTAGATGGTAGAGTCAGTCCTACAGAAATATTCAAAGTTATTTGACGACCACAGGGCAATATAATTTGGTTCCTTATGGTTGCAACTAGAATAAAAGTTAAATTGTTAGGAACTAGGGAAACAAAGCTTATATGGTACAGTAACAATATTCATCATTGGTTATAGTTTAAATATTCATATGGTTATAGTTTAAAAGGCAATCATAACTCATTTGTTATCTTTGTTTCATTTTCTATATTCAGGTGCCATATTTGGTTATATATGACCAAACTTCTCTGAAAGTTCAGTTCATTTTTATTAAAAAAAAAAATCTGTTGAAAGATTCTCCTTTAACAGTTCTCTCCTGTCCCCTTTAGTCACTGAATTAAATTTTATGTAATCCTGATAATACAAACACCAAAGCAAAGCCAAGTCAATGGAACTTTACTTGCTTTCTTAAAGGCCCTTATTGCCCCTGTAGAGGTTTTCTCTCTCCCCACAGGTTTGAGTACAATTTTTGTTTTATTTCCCCTTAAACAGCCAGGGCAGTTTCCTCATTATCTGGAACTCAGTTGAAGGTTTCAGGTTTCCCCAGAGATGTTCAGACCAACATAGTTGCACTAAAGTACTAATACTAATGTTTTTGGAACTTGCAATTTGCTTTCTATGTTGTTACTCAACTGACTTGTGAATTATACAGTATAATGAGGATAAACATTTTCTTAATAAACTTAGAACTCTCTAGGTAGACTGAAAGTACTCTATGTACTACAGTGAGAAGAAAAATATGTTCTTATTTTTAGGTACTTATTCAAATTCTTTGCTAATATAGTTCACTCAGTCTTGGTGTAGAAGCACACATCGCGAGACTCTGTCTCAAAAAAAAAAAAAAAAAAGAAAGTACACATCTAGGAATCCACTGCTGCATTAAGACTTTCTCATTTTCCTTTTTCATCTTTTACCAACAAGTGGTTTAAAGCATTAGTCCAGGACTCAGAATTTTATGTGGTTACTGGCAAAGGTACTTAAGTAAAAATTCTGCGAAAGAAAAGGAAGGAACATGTTCATTTGCCCAGTTAATGACTAATGTAAAAGAGAAAATGATTTCAAACGTTTAAATCACTTATACAACAGTGTTTTGAGTAATGGGAATGACCAATAAGACATTGAAGTATCATGAAAGAACAGACAACAGTGCTTATTTTTAAGGTTACTGCTGTTTGTTTAATCACCGTTCAGGTCTCTATCAGGAGTGATTCACAGTCATCTCTCCTACTGAATCAGTGCTAACCATTTTCTTCAATTAACTCTGAAAAAAGGCAGCAAAATTCAAGTTCATAAACCCATTTGAAAAATGTTGTGATTTACAAAGTCTCATACACATAAATGTTAAGGAAAAAAAAAAAGGATTGTCAATGACAGATTCCAAATGGAGTTTTCCCACTATTTCTAGGAAGCAGATGCTTTAAGAATTCATTTTTACTTAGTGAAAATTTTATACAATTAGAAAATATTCAATCAGTGACTCTAAAATCTGTAAACTTCAGTAGCAGAATTCTACTAATACAGGACTGTTACAAATTCAAATTGTCCTATCATGGCATTATTACCCCCATGATTGGCAAATACCAGTAAATATGACCTATTTCCTCAAATATTAATTTTATAGATCTCTGATTAAAGAAGAATCCTATGAAGGCAACATCAGAACTTCAGAACTATACATATTCAACACATTTTTGTGGAGTAAGTGGCACAGGAATACTACATAAATCAAATAATAATTGCTTACAAATAACAAAACATTTGCAGATGACCCAAATTCAAGTTTTTGGTAAACACAATTCCCTATTGCCATCCTGGCCCTGGATGGAGCTTCTAAACAGTTATCACAGGTATGGCAAGTGTAGAATTAAGTGAGCTGTTATGCTAATTAAAAAATTAGAACATTCAACTTAACAGGAAAATCTTAAAAGACACATTTTGGAATTATAAACTTAATACCTTAAGGGGATGACAGATTGTGACATCACATACACACACACACACACACACACACACACACACACACACACGAAAAAACTAGCACCAGTCAGGCTGTGGCTGCACACAGCTATCTTTGTTTATCATTGACTGATATCTGGACTGGGTGCTGTTCCCACAGTCTCATATCAGGACAAAGAAATGAAACAAAGCACAGGACAAGCAAGGCAACTCTACAGCTGTCTGGTATGCATCATCACTGCAAACTCAGAATTAAAGAGTTTTCTAATAAAGTTTCTAAATACCCATCCACTATGTTGTTATCTGGAGATTTAGGGCCGTCCTTATTAGAACTTGACGAACTTCTCCCGTGGTTAATGGCAAGATAATTTTTAGCATCTTCATCTAAGCCACGTTCCAAAATATAAGAAATGTCACAGGTAGTGAAACTACTTTAAGAAAATTTATAATGCATTCTCTTTCCTATTATTATATTATGCTAACCCCTGTGCTGTTTCTATTCTATTCCATCAGCATCCTCTAAGGTCAGGTGATGTCTTAGTGCATTTTCTGTTGGTTAGAACAGAATACCTGAAACTAGGTAATTTATAAAGAAAATGAATTTGTACAGTTACGGAGGCTGGGAAGCGCATGGTCAAGGAGATGCATCTGGTGAGAACCTTCTTGCTAGTGGGGACTCTCTGTGGCATCCCAAGATGAAGCAGAGTATCTATCACATGGTAAGGGGCCTAAGTATGCTAAAATGCTAGCTCAAGTCTCTCTTCCTCTTCTTATAAAGCCCCCAGTTCCCTTCCTATGCTAACCTATTCATCCATTAACCCACTAATCCATTGATCCATGAATTCATTAATCCATTTATAAGGGCTCCAATCACCTATTCAAGGTCCCACTTCTCAATATTGCCACGCTGGGGATTAAGTTTCAACATGAGTTTTGGAGGGGACATTCAACCGTAGCAGTTGGTAATAAGCTCTTCGTCATTAAGGTGGATGGAACAAAGGCCACATGTTACTGCTGCTCTCTTCTGACCATGTCTGATAAGACTGGAGTCACATACTGATGAGAGCAGAGCCAATTAGATTCTCTTTCTCAGGAATTGAGAATGAGGACTTTAAGACAGCTAAAGGCACTGCACTCACAAGGACATGCTTATAGGTTGGAGGGAAGAAGAGGAAGGGCTGGGGTTGCTATTTTAGGTTCAAGTAAGCAAACAGATAAACCCAGATGGTAGAAAGCAGCAGCAGAATAAAGTAGAATCAAAAGGAAGCAGAGACCAGAAACAAAATGACCCGTGAAACAGGACCCAATGGCTTTTCAATTTTAGGTTCCAGATCTCTGGGAAATCCAGGTGTACTTGTTCCCCTTAAGTTCAGTGAGGAATCTTTACGTACTTCCTATAAAATCATCCCTGCTTTTGTTTTTGTGTTATTAGCTTGAGTGGGTTTCTCAACTCAGATATAAAGGTTCTTAATTATGTACAAATTATTGGTTTAGGGTTGATTTTCTTCAATCACTTGTTAACAATCATTTATAACTTGTTCCCTTGATTTGAGACGTCACTCTTTTATTTGCATATTAGAGGTTTCTCAGGCATCAAAGATTTTCAGCACAGTAAGATTCTGAGAAGAGAGGGGGTAATGTTATTATAAATTTTACAATGAAAGAATTTATTTATTTATTTATTTTTTGAGATGCAGAGTCTTACTGTGTCGCCCAGGCTAGAGTGCAGGGGCATGATCTCAGCTCACTGCAACCTCTGCCTCCCGGATTCAAGTGATTCTCCTACCTCAGCCTCCTAAGTAGCTGGGACTACAGGTGTGCACCATCACACCCGGCTAGTTTTTGCATTTTTAGTAGAGATGGGGTTTCCCCACGTTGGCCAGGCTGGTCTTGAACTCCTGACCAAGTGATCCATCTGCCTTGGCCTCCCAAAGTGCTGGGATTACAGGCATGAGCCACTGTGCCTGGCCGAAAGGAAAAGTTTTTATTGATGAAATAAGGTAACTACTTACATAATCTGGTAGAGGAACATCATTAGAACTCAGCGAACCTCTCAAGGACTGTGTGGCTTGTTCCAGAACTTTGTTGTGTTTTTTAGACAGCAAAGAAAATAAACTGGAAAAACAAACAAAAAAACCAATTATATTAAAGAAAACTGTTTTCTATGTCTTCTGTGGAATTATATAGCTCCACAGCATGTCAATTATTCTAAAATATACTTGTAAATGATTCTTCCTTCATGCCTGTGTTAACAGCAAGATTAACAATACTATTTATGTAAGAAAAAATGAGTGAGGAGGATGTTTAAATCATAAGAGTTCTAAAAATTTTTTTAATGACAGTTTAAAATTATGTTTCAAACATAGGAGAATTTTTCATAAGATTACTATAGGGAAAAGAATAGTGGAGAAAACCTGAGATGTAGACTACGACTAACTCACAGTGCAATCTACTACAAGTCACTTGAGCTTGTGTATCTTCTCATCTTCTGAAAAAGTGTGTTGGACAAGATTATATCTCTACTGTCATACAGAGTCTATGGTTCTGTATTATAGCTTTATTTCTCAAAACTAATGACTTGAAATGTTTTATAAGATTTCTGCTTCTGGCCGTGATAGATTAATTGATACTGAACTAACTCCCCTGCTATCACTAACTAAAAAAAAAAAAAAAGACACAACTCTTTTCAGATGTTATACAACATGTGAAGTAAAGGATTATAATCCCTAACAAAAGGGATATAAAGATGAGCCCCATAATGGTGAGCTTCTGTCTCGAGGAACATTGCAGATTATGGTCCAGGAAGGTGGGACCCAAAGAGTACACAGCAGTGTTGTGCTGAGCTCAGACAGAGAGAGGAATTTAAGGCTGCTGTGGCAACTGCATTTTGCAAGGCAGAATACTAGAGAGGAGAGAATTTCCAGAAAGCAGGTCCAGAAATCCAAGGGTCTTCTTGAATGTTTGTATAAATGTTAAGCTGTAATGTGCAGAGCAAGACTCCACAAGGTGTGGCAGTAAACAACTATCCAGGAGCTGTAAACTAAACAGAGATTTTTGGGGACCATAACAGACTGAGGGATACTGGAGCTCTAACCAGCCAGGAGATAAAAATCATTGAACATGAACATTCAGTTGAATTCTTAGAAAGGCCATGCTTTAGTAGTCAGGCTATTTTACTTTAGAGTGCAAATTACTGTCTTCTAAGAGGCTCTTTAATATAGCAAAACAAACAATCTTCAAAGAATACAGTTGATTTACATTAAATATAAAAGCACTAAACACCCCAGTTAAACGTCAGAGATTTTCAGACTGGATAAAAATGCAAGATCCAACCATGTGCAATTTAAAAGAGACACACTTGTAAATTTAAAGATACAGGTAAATTAACAAAAGGATACAAAAAAGACATACTATAAAAACATTAATCATAAGGAAATTGGAGTGGCCATATTAATTTCAGACAAAGTAGGCTTAAGAACAATATTATTATTACTAAAGAGGGAGATTTTATAATGATGAAAGCCAGTTTAGCATGAAAACATAACAATCCTAAATACATATGTGCCTAATAAAAGAACTTTAGAGATATGTAATTATATGATCCCAATATTAAATTTATTGTATCTAATAAAGAAAGAATTCTTCTTTGGGATAGATAGTGGCTTAAAAATAAAGGCAATTCTGATTCCATGTACTTTCCATAAAAATCTGAAGTATGGCCTGTAGTATTTTTTTCATGCCAAAACTTCACTATAGTATTTAGTAATCCCCTTACAAATAAAATATTTATTTAAATATCGATTTAGGAAAATCTGTAATTATTTCAGATGGTTTAAAAAGGATATCCATTGAAGACTGGGCCACTAAGTAGTTTTTCTAGATTAAGTTTCAACTAATATCATCAAGGAAAAAAGTTCCTTAAACATTTATTGGTAATGTTAGATGTTGTACAAAACAAACATAAGAGAGGCAGTGAATATTATTTAAGTTTATACTTAAATAAGGTGGGAAGAAAAATAATTACATGAAATAATTACTGAATGAATAAGTATGAAATTATATGATACTGGTTACATGCTGAGGATATATCTGAATGATTTCTTTGAAATGAAACACTCCTGAAATGCAATACTCCAGTGAAGTTTCATGAAGGTCAGCTTAGGCCCTATACAATGTCTTGAGAAAGAAGAAAGAGTTATCTGTGCAAGAGAGAATAAAAGGCACTTCCAAATAGAAGGCAAAGCACAGAGGCAAAAGTAGGAGACAGCAAGAAAATCGGAATGGAGGTACTATACAAGAAGTAGAAAACAGGATTCAGTACATAAGGGCACATACACTTTTTTCCAATCATTTTTTTTTCTGGGTCTTCTCCATTTGAGGTTTAGTTTTGCTTTATCTTTCCTTTTTAAGGTTAACAGTAAACGCCATATTTTCAGCTCACCATTATTCCCATGACCCACTGATAACTAATATTAACAGTTTATTGTGTATGATTCCAGAAACGTTATACGCATTAATCCATGTAAACAAATGCATACTGTATACATATATATCCATCTTTTTTATTCCATGAAATATATACTATGCTGTACCTTGCACTTTGTCCATCTAATAATACATTCCTTCCTTCATTCAACAAACACATGAGTGTTTACTGTTACTTGACATCAAAGGATATGGATATACCATAATTTATTTAGTCCATTATTAATCACTCACTGCAATTGTTTCCAAACGTTTATATTATAAACAGCATTGAAATGAACACCCTTGTAAATAACTTTAAGCATGCCCGAGTGAGACTATCTTTATGATAAATTGCCTGAAGCAAAACTGCTGAGTAAGAATAACTGAACATAATACTGAACTGCATTATGGGGTCCATATTTTCAAGTATGTAAGTTATTTTGCAGGAGATGCAAAAAAAAAAAAAGTAAAAAAGTTGGGATTATTTATAAGACAGGTATACATGGAAATGCATACAGAAGGAAATCAGCAATATGCTTCTAATTGGTTACAGTGTATTTTCTGGAATAAATGGAATTTCAGAAGTTTTTTGAGACTAAAAGAACTTTGGGTAGTCAATTCTTGCACAAGGTGTGGCATGACTCAAAAACATAAACTGGCTACCCAAACAAAAAAAGAAAAGCAATAAATACGCCTGAAAGAAGTGAGCTTCTTGGTGTTAGGAAGAAGAAATGGAACAAGTGAAACACAGCAGCATACTTTGCTGAGTTGAAGAAAAAAATAAGAATTCGAGAGGTGCTTCATGAGTTCAGCAAACCTGGGATGTTTATTCTCACATTCCGTGTGTGTGTGTGTGTGTCCCCTATTAGTGCACTATCAGAGAACAGCAGAGATGATCGATAGTAACTTTCATCATCAATTTAAGAAAATAATTAAACAGTCCTAGGGACCAGAGCAAAAAACACTTGAAACTGTTTCTTTTGGAGAAGAAAGGCTAGTTTGTTTGTTTATTGATTTTAAAAGAGAGTATGAACACTCTGTTTTGCTTGCTAGTAGGACACCAAACAAGGAAGTGAGCTTCAATTCAAACATGAGATATTTTGGTTGAGCATAATGGAAAATTTTACTATTAAGGACATAAAATGTTGAAATGGTATACCTCAGGAAGCTGTGGATACTGCTTCTAGCTATCGTTAAGAAATTCTCTGTAAGAATAGATCATTTGAGGTCACATTCAGCTCTCTATCAAAGAGAAACAGAGAATTCACATTTACTTTGTTACTATCATACAATTTAACAGGCATTTTACTAAAATCTTAGAGCAAGTGCTTTTGAAGTTTTATTTAAACATTCTAATTTTGGCTTTTATTTAACATTTTTAAGGCAAAATGTATATGAGACATGACTTGCAAACTGCTGAGTGAAAAGAGTAACTTTTGCTTAAATCTTTGCATTCAAAGTACTTACCCCCTAGCTTAATGCTAATTAGAGTAAGTAATAAAGATATATGTTTGTATGTAAATGGATAAATTTGATTTTAAAAATCAGTCTTAAAAATAAAAATGATCTTTAAGTTAGCTTAATATTTACTTAGCTGGGATCTATTTGCTAGAATACTTTTTTAAAATTTGAAAAAGACTAGTTTTTCTTTTTGTATAAGAATGTTCATTACAAACTAAGAAAATGAAAACAGTCAAAACACTAATCAAGAATAGAATGGGTAAATAAACTGTGGGATATTTATACAAGGAAATACTACATAGCAATTTAGAATTACCTAATGCTACATGTATGAATATGAATAAATCTCAAAAACAATGTTGAGTAAAAAATAGGCAAGAATCCTTAGAAAATGTGAACAAGGTGATTTTATGTTTCAAAAATGGAAAACAATATTACAAATCATTTACAGATAAAATATATTAATAACATCAAATATATATGGAAATGATAAACCCTACATTTAGGATAGCCACTGTTCTCTGAGGAAGGAGGAAAAAGGGGGTCCAGCTCTCACATGAGTATTCGCTCTCTCTCTCTATATATATGGACACATATACAGTAGATATAAAATGTTCTTTTGGTAACACTGGATACATACACAAGAGAGTGGTATATTGCTCTATTTTTTGTGTACGCAGGAAGTATTATATAACATTTAAAAAATCTGATAAAAGAACATGCTATCCTGAAGAAAACAGAGCCCCTGCCAACGACAGCATTTCACAAAAGAAAGCAGCATGTAAACAGAATAAGTGTGGTCAGTCCAAACGGGAACACGCTGAGAAAATCACAAGCTGGTGGAAATGGCTGTAGTGTAGGGTGCACAGATGGTGGCAGGAGATGACACCAGAACGAAGACAGTTTGAAGCCAGACTGTGAAGGGCTGCTTTATGGCACATCAAAAGCCCTGGACTTTTATTCCATTCAGAGTGAGAAGCTAATGGAACATCAGTCTTACAAAATAATGAAAGAGGCATGGATCCCTGCCCCCAAGGAACTCAAGTCTACTGGGATGAGGAAAAAAAAAAAAAATCTACAATACTGAAATCAGAGAATGCCATGGGTCTGAGGAGAGCGCTGTGGGAGAACAGGGGGAAGATTAGGTGCATTCCACGGAGGAAATCTATCTTGACTGTGGCCTTGAAGGTTAGGGGACTTGTTATTTGGAAAAGCAAAGTGGGAGGAAGAGCAATTCAGAAGGGGGAAAGTGTTTAGAAAGGCACTGGGAGATTTCAAGGAAATACCCATAGCTTATAAGGCGAGAATAGAGAAAACTCACAGGGCTAAGAAGTGGCAAGAAATGAAGCCGGTAAGAGGAGCCAAATAAAAAGGCCACATGGACCATGCTAAGAGGTCTGCATTTCATCTTGCTCAGCCACTGAGACAGACAGTGAGTCAAATATTTACCCAGGGCCTACTATGTGTCAGGCAATGTGAAAGCAAAAGCAACACAGTCTCTGTCCTGCCTCCCCAGAGGGTGCAGTCAGGTGAGAAAGGGCATGCCTAAATAGACTGGAGGTGAACATGGAATGTTAGGGGAACACAGGTGAGGACTGCCCAACTGTACCTGAAGGGAGAAAGAGGAAATCACTTTGGGAGATGATGCCTGCACTGCATCTTAAGAAACAATTAGGAGTCAGCCGAGCAAATCAGGCAACCACAAAGGTGATTTGGGCAGAGAAATACGAGTCCTGTGGGTGGGGAAACAGCACTGCATGCACATCAAGTGTTGAGTACATAGCAGAGCACAGCAATGAGGCTGGGTAGCAGTGAGGATGGCTCATCAAGTGCCTCCTATGTCTCTCTCAGACCTTGGACCTTATCCTGAAAGCCAGAGGTATTCTATGAAAGCAGGACTACAATATGAGAAAGTGATCAACACAAAGCTGCTGTGTTTGGTATTGAGGTGCGAGGTGGGAGGCAGGGCTCGGCAGTAAGGATGGCAGATTACTCCTTGTGCATCTATGTCCTGAGCCTCCTCCCTATGCCCTGCCATCTATGGTGGCCACAAAGTCCCTACCATGGAACTTCAGGGCTCCTAGAATCGAAGGTTGAAAACCACTGACCTGAGTGATGTGGGCCAAGTGTATAAAATTCTATTTATTTTAGAAAGACTCCTCTGCTCCTGGAGAAAAGGATGGACAGGAGAGGACAAGGGAACAAGAGTAGAAACAGAACCTTTAGGAAATGTCCACATTATCCAAATAAAGAGATGAGGAGGCCTTAAAGTAAAGCAAATGGAAGCTATGTGGAAGGCAGAGATAGCATGGAGAGGGAAAGAAGGGAATCAGGGCTGACTGAGGTCTCTAACTTGGGAAACACAGTGGCTAGCTGATAAGGTGACTGACAGGCTAGGAATACAAACAAGCCGAAAGGGAGGGAGAGCACTCAGAAGACAAAGAAATTAACAGTAGCAGCAGTTATGAGTTATGTATCAGGTGCTGTTCATCTAACAACCATGTGAGGTAGGTCCTACCATTATCCATTCTCCTTCCCACTTTTGTAAATAGATGATGGAATTGAACCAGAGAGAGTAATTTGCCCAGGCACACAGCTAAGTGGTGGAGTCAGGAGTCAATGCTAGCATTGCTGGCTCTAGAATCTGTGCTCTTAACAAGTCTTCTAGGAAACCTACAGATGATCAGGAACAACAGGTGGAGGTGGTCAGAAAGAAGCAGATGGGCAGTTTAGAAATACTAATTTGGTGCTCAGAAGAGAGGGGAGGAGAAATTTTATGGTTATTTGCATCAGCTGCAATCACAAAAGTGGAGGTGATTACCCAAGGATATTGTGTAATGTAAGAAAGAACTGTAGGAGGTCAGGCATGTGGCTCACGCCTGTAATCCCAGCACTTTGGGAGGCCGAGGCGGGCGAATCACGAGGTCAGGAATTCGAGACCAGCCTGACCAACATGGTGAAATCCCACCTCTACTAAAAATACAAAAATTAGCCAGGCATGGTGTGGTGGCACGTGCCTGTAATCCCAGCTACTCAGGAGGCTGAGGCAGCAAAATTGCTTGAACCTGGGAGGCGGAGGTTGCAGTGAGAGAAGATAACCAAGCACTGCACTCCAGCCTGGGCAACAAAGTGAGATTCCGTCTCAAAAAAAAGCAACTGTGGGAAACACTAAGAAAGGGTGAACAGAGGCCAGAAAGGGTCACTTAAAGCAATAAGGAGTAGGAGAAGAACTAGGAAAGAAAGACGTTCTGGAAGCCAAGAGAACAATTTTAAGGAAGGAATAATCATCACTGTTAAAAGCTGTCAAATAGTAAAGTAGGATTTACAAAATAAAACAAAAAATGAAGTCTCTGGATTTGGCACAAGGAAACAAATCAGTGGTGACTTTATCCACTTTCAGAGGGGAGGAGGAGGCAGAAGCTGGACTGCAGTGATTGAGAAATAAGTAGGATGTGAGGAAGTACAGGAAATAGGTGTAGATTTTTAAGAAGTTGAACATTGCTGGGGAGCAGAGTGCTAGAGTAATGCTCCGAAGGGAAAGGGAACACATCACAGAAAGGTCACTTACTGGGAGGGGGTTTGGAGGTTCTGTCTTTGAAAGTTTCAGACATTTCCTACGAGAGCCCTGCCAATCCTCACAACTCTCAGCCAATCTCTTTCTCCATGCCTCAGTCCTTCCTCCAACACACTAGCAACAGCAGTCATGGGGGAAAAGAGAAGTGACTGAACTCCACAAAAGACCTGGGAGCAGACGATTTACAGATAAAGAAACCTAGGTGTAGAGAGTTAGGTACTTGACCCATGATCAAATTTACATTGTGTAGTGAATGCAAAAGTTCTTTATAAATCCTAAAGAGCTACTAAAATGTAAAAACAAAACAAAACAAAACAAAAAACTATTAAAATTATTAGAGGTGGAGTGGGAGCTAGAAACCAAATCTCACAGCAAGTGTCATGCTCTCATCTGTAGACACTGATTCCCTCTACGTGTAGACACCCCTCCTTCCTCCTCTCCTGCAAGTCCTTACAGCCCCCATACCACCGATCCCACACCCTCTGGGAAAGATTTCTCAAACCTGTGCTCTCCCTGCTTCTGAACCACTGCTGGTCCTTCATGACAGTCCTATGCTACTGGTTACCTTAGTTTTAATCAGCTTTATTGAGAAATAATCTTTATATAATAAAAACTCACCAATTTTAAGTAGACAGTGCAATGAAAAATGTTTTGAAAAATGTAAACACTCATGTAATCCATCACTACAATCATGAAACAGAACATTTCCATTACCCCAAAAAGTTCCCTTGGGCTGTTTTACACTCAATCTCCTGCTCCAATACCCTTCCCCTCACCTTTCCAGGCAACCACTGATCTGTTTCCTGTCACTGCAGTTTTGCCTTTTCTAAAATTTCCTGCAAACAGAATTATACCTTAGGTACTCTTTTGTGTCTGCCATCTATCACTCAGCATAATACTTTTTAAATGCATCCATGCTGTTTTGTATATCAGTAATTCATTTCTTTTTATTGCTGAGTAGTTTTCCATCGCACAGATGTGCCTCGATTTCTTTATTTACCAGTGTTGGTCTAGTACGAAGAAGGCTGCTGTAAACAGTTGTTCAGGTTTTTGTGTGAACATATGTTTTCATTTATCTTGAATAAATACCTACGAGTAGGACCGCTGGATTATATGTTATTCGTTTCACTCTATAAGAAACTGCTAAACTGCTGCACATTCTTGCTTACACTTGGCATTTCAATCTTTTCAACTTCAGCCATTTTAGTGGGTGTGAAGTAATTTTCTGTGTGGTTTTAATTTGCATTTTCCAAATGAGTTTTCTAGTGCTCATACGTTGTCTTTGGAGAAGTGTCTATTCAAATCTTTTGCCCATTTAAAACAATGGGTTGTTTTTCTTCTCCTTGAGTTGTAAGAGTTCTTTATGTATTCCAGATACAAGTTCTTTATCAGGTATAAGTTTTGTAGATATTTTCTCCCAGTCTATGGCCTGTGGGTGGTGGTAATGGAGCAGTTTATCTTCTTCATTTTCTTCAAAAAACACTGTCTTCTGAAGAGCAAAAATTTTAGATTTGATGAAATTCATCAGTTCATCACTTTTTTACAAAACGGTTGTTTTTTTTATGTCTTCTCTAAGAAATCTTTGCCTAATCCAAAGATCCCAAAGATTTTCTGATTTCTCCTATAGTTTTATAGTTAAGTTTTAAGTTTTATAGTTTTAGTTCTTATATTTATGCCTATGATCCATTTTGCATTAATACGTGTATATGGCATGAAGAGTTACAATTTATTTAATTGGTTTGGGTGTCTTTTTAAAAAAAATGTTTGCATATAGCTACTTAATTGTTCCAGTACCATTTATTGAAAAGATTATCCTTTCCCCCTTAAATTACCTTGGCACCCTTGTTGAAATTTCATTGAGCATATATGCACTGGTCTATTTCTTGATTCTATTCAATTCCATTGGTACATAAATCTGTCATACACTATTATCCCACTGTCTTGATTACTCCAGCTTTATAGTAAATCTTGAAATCAGGTAGTCTGAGTCTTCCAACTTAGGCTTTGTCAAAATTGCTTTTGGCTATTCTAGGTCCTCTGTATAATATTGAATCAACTTGTCAATTTCTACCAAATCACCTGGTAAGGTTTTGATTAGGATTGTGTTCAATGTATAAATCAATTTTAGGATCTTAACAATACTAGGTCTCTAATCCATGAAGATAAAATCACCCTGTTTATTTAGGTCTTCCTTAGTTTCTTTCAGCAATGTTTTATAGTTTTCAGTGTACCAGGTCTTGAATGTATTTTAAGTCTATCCTTAAGTTATTTCATATTTTTGATGCTGCTGTTAAATGGTATTATTTTTCAATGACTGATTGTTCATAGCAAGAATGTAGAAATAAATTTGTTATATACTGACAATAACAAACTTAACAGTAAATTTAACAATAAAATTGTTATACACTGACGTTTTTGTGTCCTATGATCCTGCTAAACTCATTTATCAATTCTAGTAGGTTTTTTGTAGATTCATTAGGACTTTTAAAACACATATTAATGTCTTATGCAAATAGCTAAATAGTTAATAGATTGTAAAAGATAGTTTAAAATCTTCTTTTTCAATCTGGATATTAAAAACTTCTGTTTCTTGACTTATGGCACTGGCTAGGACCTATATTCAATACTGAATAAAGGTCAGAGTACATATTCTTGCCATTTTCCTGATCTTAGGGGAAAAGTATCGTTTTTCACTAAGTATGATTTTAGCTGTAAGGTTTTCATCAATGCTCTTTGTCAGGTTGAAGAAATTCCTTCTATTCCTTGTTATGTGAAAGCTGGTTTCATTTCTTTTCATAAATAGCCATTGAATTTTGTCAAATGCTTTTTCTGTACCTACTGAGATGATCACATAGTTTTCTTTTTAAGTCTAATAAAGTAGTGAATTGATTGATTATGGCATGTTAAACCAGACTTACATTCCTGGGATGGGTCCCAATGGTATCTTTTTGTATGATGATGATGTAGATAATAAGAATGATGGTAGCTAGCACTTACTGAGAATGTGCTCTATGCCACACATCTCTCTAACCTTTTATATTTGTTAACTAAATATACAACTCCTTAATGAAGACAGTATTACTGTTAATGTCACATTATAAGTGATGACATACAGAAGTAAATTAACTTGCCAAGGACTAGGCTATTGATAAACGGAAGAGCTAGAATTCACAGCCTGGTAATTCGAGTCTAGACCATGGACTCATTACCACTTTGTTATCTCTTATATGGAGATATATTAATTATGATGGCTAATTTTTTTTCCTGTCCAATATGATTCACTCTCACCCCTTACTTTCAGGAACAGACACTACTTTCCTTTAAAAAGTGAGATAATGACACAGGCTCATTCCCTGAGTCACAAAGATTGGTCAATGAATATAAGCTCTAGTTGAGCCAGCTGGAAATATTCCCTAGGATTTTACTAACTAGAAAGGTGAGAAAGTTGCTTTTTCTCACCGGTTAGAAGACTGTAAAGACGTAATTCTGGAGTTGGCTATGGTCATGCTTAGCTTCATGGAGAAAACCTATGTGCAAGAAGAGAGAATGAAGTGGCTTTAAGCTGAGACAGGGAGAGAGACAGAGAGAGAACTGAGGGAAAAGGCTGAAGGAGAAAGGGACAGATAATGATGGTTCTAACAAATATGGAAAATGTGAGGATTAATACACCATACCAAAAAAAAATCATCAAAGCCAATGAAGACAGAACAAATTCATGTTATGAAACTTGTCACTTTGTACTTGCAGATTATAATAGAAATAGTAACTTCCCTGGCTTTTCTTCTCTATCAAATTATGTCATCTTAATTATTTGTTTGCTTCAATATGCAGCTTCAAAGTTGCTCTTAAACTGCTACACACAAGTGTAATGCATATTTGTACTGTAAACATGTATTTTTCCAAATGCCAAGTTCACTTAAGGCCTTGATTGTAGATCTTTGGACAGTGTTCTGCACACAACATGGTCTAAAATATGCTTATTACCAATTGATGATTTCTCTTTTCTATCATTCTTACTCCAATAAAAGAAACTGCAATGACATTGGTATTCTTGCCTTACAAAATCAGAAACAAGCAGTCTTAGTTGATTTTAGTTTAAAAATCTTATTTTTAAGGACCAAAAGTTAAAACGAAGAACAGACTAATTACATAACAATCTTTGCTAAGAAAACTGACATTTATACAAAGAAGCAAGGTTAGGGCAGAGTAAACTGCCCATTCATTCACATTTAATTGCCTTAATAACCATAAACATTATTTTAGGTATATAATAACTAGCTTAAAATTCATTTCCATCCAGAACAAGAGCTAAAATGGTGTTGATTTTATGGCATAAAAGGTGGAGAACAAAATAACAAACCTCAGCACCACCAGCTTGCTGACTGTCAAGTAATGCTTGTTAAAATATAAATGTCTTGTGACTAGCTGTACACAGCATAATACATGGACAACAGATGTGTCCATCAGTACACTAAGCACCATACATGTTCTAGTAGAACCTACTGCTCCATATTTCAACACTATAAAGAAAACACAGTAACTCATCTTCTTCAAAAGCCCTATATATAGTAAAAGCAAAAGACAAAGAAATATATGTGTGATATTTAGTGAAAGAGGTTCCCACCAAAAGGGCACACCCTGCATTATAACTGGAGAACCCAATCCTAGTATCCTAAAAACACACAGTGTATCTTAGCAAGAACTTAAAATTATAGTACAACATTCAGTATGATCTTCATGGTATGACTGCATAATCAAAAATTATATGTAAACCCAAAAATAACTAGTCATACAACATGGCAAAGTATTGGACTAAACAATGTTCCTTAAAAAAAAAAGCTGAAACTCAGGAATTTAATTTCCCCTAGCTAAGGTAACTAAAGTCAAAACATGGAATACATAGAAAGAAAACTGAAAGATGGCTAACAACTTTAAAAATGTTACAAAATTATTACTGATAAAATATGTTGAAAATAATGGATAAAATATACAATTTGTCAATATAAACTCTGGTAACTATATTACCAAATTTATAAGAGAGTGAAATAAGAGCATCTAACATTAGCTTAAAGACAATTATTTTCATTTTCCATAAAAACATTCATGCAAATTTCATTTGTGTGTTTTTAACATAAGTACATTTTTTTTTTCAATTTTTTTTTTTTTTTTTTTTTAAGAAACAGGGTCTCATTCTGTTGACCAGGCTAGAGTACAGTGGTGCAATCATAGCTTATGATAGCCTCAAACTTCTGGACCCAAGTGATTCTCCAGCTTTAGCCTCCTGAGTAGCTGGGACAAGAGGCACGTGTCACCAAGTCCGGCTATTTTTTTTTTTTTTTTCCCAGAGACTAGGTCTTGCCTTGTTGCCCACACTGGTCTCGAACTCCTGGCCTCAAATGATCCTCCCACTTCAGCCTCCCAAAGTGCTGGGATTATAGGTGTGAGCCACTGTGCTTGGCTTCTTTCCAATTTTGACTAGATTTGGTCAGAAATGTTATTTAGCAAAAATTACAAAATTAAAAATTGAAAATTTATCTCAAAAGAACTTTACTCCTTTTATACATATTTCATGGATAATGTATTTAAAAAATATATATCCTTTATAAACTAAACTATGATGAAAGACTAATTTTTCATAATTAGTATGCAATTCTAAATATATCAATCTTGTTAGAAGTTTTATGGTATTTTCTCTTCTCTATTAGAAAATTATACTCTGTAAAGAAAGAGATTTTCTGACTTGAAAGAAATTTGTTGTCTTTTTCGGTGACCCTTTCTTAGTCTCTTGAGAAAACTGCATGCAAAGAAATAGCAAATCTGTCCAGTTTTTAAAAAATCCTATGGCACAGTGTCACTAACTTATGGGAATAATTGGGATCAAAATAACATTGAATGAGAAAATTCATTTGGAAAGTGGAATGACTTCACAGTGAGCACAAGAGGAGCCAGGATGGCCGTGTAGAAGTTATTATTATCACAGGTCATAAGGCACTTCCTAAGTGTAAAGAAATTTCCTCTCAGGGGAAGCCTACCAAATAAAGCATGTTTACTATATGTCAGATTTTGCAAAGATAGTCACAGGAAACATGATATCGCTAACTTTGTGGAAATGCTGCGGAGTACCTATAACTACGTTATGACACAATTGATAGCCAAAATATTTCCCAGGTGTTGGACCCTTAATTTGAGAATCCTAACTAGAACTTTGAAATTTCCTTTTTGCTTAGCCCTTAATCTTAATTTAGTGAATATAATTAGTCTTTGGGATGGCCATAGGAACAGGAAGTCTTAACTGGAATTATAGGTCTTTACTGGTAAATGCCTTTTTTCAACACCTATTAGCTTCATCACTATAAAAAAATCTTATGTCTGTAAAAACTTTATCCATTTATTTCAACTTCCTTTTGACCTTTGTGTACCTAATTATTAATTTATACTTGCCCTACACGTTTTTCCCATGTCTTCCTTTATCTTTTGTTTGTACATTTGTCTCATTTCTTATGTGAATACAAGTTCAAGGGCACAAATGTCCATTCCTCTTTTCTTCTTTGAATGCTTCCACAATGCCTCCTGTATATACCAATGCTTTCAGTGGGTTAATGATCCCTCATTTTCCTTTTAAATAAAATATCTACTGACTGGTGGATAAGATATTCTTTGAAAAGTTCTAAACTACTTTTAAGAAAAACCACAAAACCAATCATATATTTACAGTAACTTCATAAGAAACCCACCTCTACTGTGACTCATCCTGAATAAAGAAGTAGCCCCCTTTCCAACCTCTTAATACATAAACCCAAACCACACAGACAGAACAATTTCCATGAATGAAGTTGTTATCAATGCCCATAGGAAAGCCATGGATTTAACTCTTTAGGCCTTAAATTAGAGTCTTAATTTAACACAATTCTCAGAAAGCTCAGTTACTAGCTTCCTCAGCTAAAGCTTCTAAACAATAAAAGCAACAAAGAAGAAAGGAAAACTATTGTGGGAATAATGTGGAAATGGGAAAAATTTAAGACTACTGTGACCAAAAAGAGAAAAAAGGGCCTCAACATCAAGGAAGGAGCAAACTCAGAATACCACTATGGTTTACTACAGCAGTACATGCTCAAATCAACAATCCCACAGCAATGAGAAAAAGATTCAAATGTGTGTAAGGTTTTTACTTCAAACTCACAAAAGTGTGCAATAGCAAGATCTCTATCCCAAATACCTTTTAATATTTCTAAGGTGGTGCTTTAGTGAAACATGCTTTTGTTATTTGGAAAATATGTGGAACTCCACAATTCCCAAGAATGCTAGATAAATGAGGTATCACTTAAAGATTCTTATGGCTTCGAATAGCCCAGTTATTTCAATATCAACAGAATATTTCTGAAATGATAAAATTATAATTCTTTCTAATAAAAATACACTAACATAGAGAAAATAAATGATAGTAATCCTCAGAAATAACTATGGATTAAATGTACTTTTGGAATATAGTCCTTTATTATAACCACCAATAATTATAGAGGTAGAATTCTATCAGTAGTTGTAAGAATGCCACCATCTCCAGATAAAATTATAGATCAAATCAAGTTGGGCATAACCTGATAGGAAATAATCTATTTTAAGAACTGTGATTAATGTTTAACCATGTAACCCCCCCCCCCAACGCCCCCATTTTCCTAAAACCCAGACATAAATTCATGCTTCGTGCTCCCTCTGCTGGCTCAAAAGCTACAGTTAATTCCCATTACAGGTCACTGAAAGGCATTGGCACATTATATTTGGGATCTTCACAATGTAATCCAGCTCCCTTCTTTGAGTGTTGAAAAACAAGAGAGGTGACAACTAGACCACAGTCACAAAGCGTTCTGAGAGCAAGAACAACTGGTCTTTTGACTCCCAGTCCAATGCTCCTTCCATTCTATAATGATCTCACTGCCTTCATGTACAAGACTATTACTGAACTTTATTTTGCTACAAGTTATTTAAAATCTGAAGCTCAGTATCTTTGGGTTACACAGATTTTTCACTGTACTGTAATTACAACTGATAAGGAGATTTGACCAATATTCAATAATGACCCATTAGACTTAAAGAGTGTCACCATTTCTAATTTGTTTGAACAGTGTCCAATTTAAGACACTTACTATAAAGTTTCTTGATATACTGAGTACTTAAAATGTCACCTAATGTGATTCTACCATTTGCTTACAAACCATGTCACAACTTTTGACTTGGAATATATAGTTACCACACAATATATCTTCAGGTCTGTCAAAACCATAAGGTCATTTTGTTGTGATGATGATGATAATGATGATGATGACAACAACGATGAAGAGGCTTATGGTTACCTTCTATAGAGTATCTATTACACAACAAATACAGGATTGGGTCTTTAGAGAAATCATTGTCAACATAAGGTTGATACTACTATACCTATTTTACAGACAAGGGAGCTGAGGGAAAATAAATTACCCAACGTCTGTTTAACACCAAGTATCTACTACTTCCTCTGTATATAAATGCTTTGATATTTTGTTCACTCTTAATCAACAGAGATAGCAACAGTAAAATAATCTCTTACTACCAGCACGATCATTTCCACTTAAGGCAAAAAAGGAAAGCAAAAGATACTTTATTCAAAGCCTGAATCTGTCGAACTTCTTTAAAGTTTACGCTAAAGTGGAGAGGGTTAATATTTTCCTTACTTTTGGTAGAGGAAATTACATGACCTAGACTATAAATGTTAGTATTTAATTCCAATTTACTTTTGTACAATAGATGTATTTAATTATTTGTCAAGTGATCTGTTGTATGGAAAAACCTAACTCTAGTCTGATAACAATGCTATTTAGATAGAAACAAACAGTCCCAGATTAAAGATTCTAATCTGTTCAGTCAAAAAGGAAATATTTATTAAGCTAGAATATACAAGTCTATCTTTGTAAGGAAGACTTTTTTTTCTTGATAAGAGATATAAATTATTATCTAAATCATGGACAGCTTTTATTCAAAATGAAGTTTAATTTCTGTGTTCCTTTTGAAACCAGAAAACTATAGATATCAGTGCCCATCCTCGTTCTCTGGTAGTGATTACTTGTTATTTTCATAAAAGGGAGTTACAGTAAATAAAGTATTTAAATAGGAAAACAATGTTAAAGTGAACACCTTTCTCAATTATTTATCAGTTACCTATATGGACAGCACAGGTAACAAATGTCAACATTCTAGAAATGAGAAAGTAGCCTATGGTAAACTCCATATTAAGGAACTTAAAGAAAATTGACAAATGAATGTAAATTTTAACCTTTAACATTTAACATGATAATTTAACATGATAAACTTGATACCTGGGGCACTACAGCTAGCATCATATAATATTTATGGATACCAGTGATTTCTCAATTGAAATGAAAGATAAAATAACCTCATTTTTTATGTTATGCAGAAAGGAATATAGGATAATTCAGACACATTTGTATTTAAACACCTGCTCCTCCATTTAATAGCTCATGGGATTTCTGACGCTTAATTTTTCTGAGACTCAGTGTCCTTATATGTGGTGATAATGATGGTGGCAGTTAAGAGTTGCTGTGATGGTTAAACTGAGGGAATTAATGTAAAAACCCTTAAGAGAGAACCTATGGAAAAAGTCACCATTCAGTTCCATTGATTTCTGGCATGGAGGACTGCGGGGTCTGCGTTGCCAGCTGTTCCAACTTGTTCATATGCTAGCAACAAATTCTAACTTAAAAAAAAAAAAATTAAAAAACCTGCAAACCAAACAGAGCACCTCTCTAGCCTGAGTCCAGGCTACAGGTTGTTAGTATGCAGTTTCTGATTTGGAGAAACACTGGAAATACCACATGTCATGAAATGGAGCAAACCATCTAGAGTCAAGGTTATGTTGGAGTTAGATGGGTATTTTAAACAAAAGAGATGTGCTCTGGTAGGAAAAAGTCAAGGGTAAAGGTTAAGATGATTTTATGAGAGAAACTCAAAGCAAAATGAATGTTTCCCTGGAACGGCATGATTTTGAGATCACTCAGAACTATATTTATATGCCAATGAAAAAATCTTTAATTTTTACATAAATGTATTTTAATTTAATCCTTGATCCCCCAGTAAAGAGAACATGTTATTCTCCGTTTTATGAGACATAGACCAGCTGGTTTATAATAGAATTGTCCAAAGTCCCCACAATACAGGTTGAATTTCCCTCATCTGAAATGATTGGAACCAGAAGTGTTTTTAATTTTGAATTTCTGCAAATTTTGGAATATCAGGTGAACATATCAAATCCAAAAATTTGAAATCCAAAATGCTCCAGTGAACGTTTCCTTTGTGCATTATGTCGGTGCTCAAAAAGTTCTGAATTTTGGAGTATTCTGGATTTTTAGATTAGGGATACCTCACCTGTGTAACCATCATATGTTCAAGATACGGTCCAAAATTACTCTACATACAATCTTGGCCAAAGGTTTATCATTTTTGTTGATCTTCTCAAGGAATGAGCTTTTGGTTTTATCTACTGCATTTGTTTTCTACATCAGTGATTTCTGCTTTTTATTATTATCTTTATTTTCTTTATTTTGGGTTTAATTTGTTGTTCTTTTTCTAGTTTCTTAAGGTGAAAGCTGAAGTCATTGATTTGAGGTCTTTCTTTCTTTCCAATATAGGCATTTCAGGCTATACTTTCCCCTTAAAATACTGCTTTAGTGGCAGTCATCCCACAACATTTGATATGTTCTATTTTCATTTTCACTTAGTCTAAAAATCACTTTTGGTTTCTTCTTTGATCCATGGATTATTTAGAAGTATGTTATTTAATTTCCAAATATATGGGGATTTTCCAGAAAGCTATCCACTATTGGTATCTATTATAATTCCATTGTGGTCAGAAAAAAAGCTTTCCATGACTTGAATCTTATAACCTAGATCTTACTGAGACTAGTTTGATGGCATAGAATCTACTCTTTGTTGGCAAATGTTCCTATGCAAATGTTTCGGCTGGAGCTGTTATTGGTTGGAGTGTTCTATAAATGTCAACTAGGTCAAGTTGGTTGATAGTATTAAGTCTTCTACACTCTTACTCATTTTCTGTCTACTTCTTCTATTAATTAATAACAAAGAGATATTGAAAGCTCCAACTATAACTGTAATTTGTTTCTCCTTGCAATTTTATTAGTTTTTGCTTCAAATGTGTATGTTACAACATACACATTTAGGATTACAATAGTCCTTTTGATACACTGATTCCTTCATTGTTATGAAATAATTTTCTTTATTCTGGTGATGTTTCCTCTTTGAAGTCACTTTGCTGATAAGTCCCTCCTGCTTTCTTTTGACCGGTGTTAGTGATATGGTTGCATTTACGTCTGTCCTTTTGCTGTAGTTTTCCATTTGTCCTATTCTTTTTTTCCCCCTTTTTCCATTTTTTCTGTCTTCTTTTGGGTTGAGTATTTTTATGATTCCATTTGTTGGATTATTAGCTGTAATTCTGGACGGTAGTCTGGGAACTTTCAAGACAGTAAGCTATAATACTCACAGGGCTCCCCTCAACTGTTAACATCTCTCAGGGATTTGCTTCTTTTGTTGCCTGATGTCCAGTGTCTCCAAAGTCCCCGTTCTATATATATACTGTGTCTGTTTTTGTTGTTATTTCAGGCAGAAGGGTAAATTCAGTCTCTGTTACTCTATCTGGGTTGGAAGTGAATAGTGATTTTTGAACATCTGTGTGAAGAAAACCCCACAGTTTTAGAAATCTTACATAGAAACTTAAGGAACACTGCAGAAAACCAAAGATTTTTAATCTAATATTTTTCCTTACTTGAAGTGGTGATTGCACATTTTTTTCCATCTCTGATAACCACAGTATTTTAAATTTCACCATGATTTTTCAAATACAACACTAAATATTTGTGTGGAAATTTTATTCACTTAATCCCACTAATTAAGTGATTTGTATCACTGTATTTTATTTGCACAATTAGTCTCTTATTGTAGATTGTAAATGCCAGTCATGGGCAGTCTTTTAAAACTCATCCTTCATTGTGAAAATCAACATACTAGGTACTTGCTACTTTTCCAGAAAATGTTGTGGCACCATCAGGAAGGACAAACACTACAAGGCAGTCCTGCACTTCTAAATTCTTGCTCACCACTCCTTATTTCACTCCACATCAGTCCGCTCATCATTCCTGCACACTCCATTCTGTTCCTCCGTTAACTGCTTGGCCTACACTCACTTCCCTCCCCTATACAAACCTGCCTGGCAATTTTCAATTCATCCTTCAAAATGTAGCTTAGAAAAATATTTACCACATTTTCAAGTTAATCATATACATGTTTATTTCACTAAAAATATTAAGTTCTTGAGCCTGGGATAATTCATTTCTGCCTCTTTGATGCCTTGCATAGTGCCTGTACATTTAACAGGGTCTCAAAAAAATGTTTGTTTAATTGAACTGAACTCAGAAATAATTTGGGATGCACAGTGTTAGGGACTGAATGTATGTCTCCCCCAAACTTCCTATGTTGAAGGCCTAACTCCTAGTACCGCTGTATTTGGAATAAGGAAATAATTAAGGTTAATGAGGTTGTAAGGGTGAGGCTCTGACCCAATAGGATTAGTGTCCTCATACGAAGAGACACCACAGATCTCTCTCTCTGTGCACATACTAAGAGGCCTTGTGATCACACAGTGAGAAGGCAGCCATCTGCAGCCCAAAGGGAGGGCCCTCACCAGACCCCAACAGACCCCACACTACCGGCACTTTGATCTTGGACTTCTAGTTTCTACAACTGTGAGAAAATAAACTGCTGTTGTTTAAGCCACTCAGTCTGTGGTATTTTGTTATGAGCCTGAGCTGACTAATATACACAGGGATGTGTTTAAGATGAGGCAGTTCCTCTCTTTCCACTAAAAAGCAAGTTAGGGCCCTAGGGTCTCCAGTAGTAAAACTCTTCTGTTGGGGAAGGGAAGTGGCCTTTTCTCCAGAGGGCTATGCTTGAAAGAGTATTGTCACTTCATCCTTAGCCAAGGCCACAACAACTCACTCCCAACTAAGATTAGACATTCCGTAAGTTCTCTTACAAGCAAATTAATTATAAAAGAAAGCTCAATTCCCTAAGGACTGGGTTACTGAGGTAGTAGAGAAGTGCAAACCCTTATTCCATCACAGAGTCAGAGTTCAGAGATACCTCAGCAATACAGTATTCCCCCCTTATCCATGGGGGATACATTCTAGGACCCCCAGTGGAATCCCAAAACCATGGATAGTAGCAAACCTAATATATACAATGGTTTTCTGATCTGATAACCGAGATGGCTGCTAAGTAATGGTTGTTTAGTAACTAATGGGCAGGCCGCATATACAACATGAATACACCACACAAAGGGATGATTCGCATTCCAGGTGGGACACAGCAAAATTTAATTACACTATGCAGCACAGTGCACAATTTAAAAGTCATGAATTTTCTATTTAATATTTTTAGACTACATTTGATTGTGGGTAACTGAAACTCCAGAAAACAAAACCGAGGATAATGGGGGACCACTGCATATATCTCAGAGGTAAGAAGAACTATCACAGGGCTTCTAAAATAACCATCATTTATGGCATTATAAAATAAAACTAAAGAAGGAATGAGGATTGCTAGAAGGAGGTTTCAGTTTTTGGATGGGGTGGTCAGGGAAGGCTTCACTGAGGAGGTGTCATTTAAGCAAAGACCTAAAGATACTGTGTGTGTGAGTTGTGCACAATCTTGAGAAAGAGTATTTCAATAAAAAGGAACAATAAATACAAGAAGGACATGTTCAAGTTGAATTACAAATAATCTCATGAATTTCTTTAAAAGACCTAAATCACATCATTTTTGTTTGCCAAGAACCATCCCCCATCCCCAAGAAAAGTTTCATGTTTCTTAGAAGAGAAAATTAACTGATTACTGTTCAGCTATCATTTATAGCAACAACAGAACCTATCTGCTACAGAACAGGAATTGGATTTGAAAAACATAATGCTGCTAAAAATTACATCTTTAAGACTTACTTGAATGTAAAATGAGAATTACTGTATTCAATAATTCTATTATATGACTGTGGAAACTTGTCTACTTATGAAAAGCGAGAACAGTCTAGACAGGTAGAAGGTGTAATGTGAGCTTCATAATATTAAAGCTGGAATGAAAAACAGTTTTTCAAATTTATTTCATCAATTACTGAACTATTGCTAGAAATAAAAGGCAGAAAGCTCACGGCAACATCAGAAAGCTTAAAGTATTTATCTTTAAATTGAAAATATGCTAACTGCTAATATACAAAAAGTGGTTGTTATTGTAGTAATAGTAGAAAAAAATAATAGCCACATGTGAGTGCTTAGCATGTGACAGGTACTGTGTAAAGTATTTTGCACATTGCCTCATTTAAACCTGGCCTCAACCCAGAGGGGCAGGTTTCCTTGTCATTCCCAACTTGCTTGCTGAAGATTACCAGCTGGTCAGTGGCAGAACTAGAACTCAAGCCTAGGCAGCCTGACTCATAGCCTAAGCACCATATGCACAATGCTATGAAAACACCAACATTTGTCTATCAATCTCAGCAACTGTTTCTGCTTGTCCTGACCAAAATCTAACACCTTCCTATTTAGTTTTTGAAAAGATTATTATGTGTCACTTTCAAAACTCAGGATTTTAATGTTTCCTGTCTTTGTGATCTATTAATGATTTCCAAGTCATTATTTAATAATAATGGGATAACCACAGTCTTGATTTGTCCAGTCCCAGTTTACACATTTTGTCTCACTAAATAGCATCCCTTTCACTTTCTTAAAGTGACCAGGTTTGGATCATAAATTAGATAATCACTCACTTAATAATCACTTTATTTTTTGCTCTGCCCACTCATTGTCTTTTTTTATTAAACAATGAAACTTACTGAACTGCTAAGCATTCTGTCTTTTAGAGGGAGTATATCTTCAAACACACTTCTAATCAGTTTGGCTTTCAATATTTAAAGCTCAACTTTTTTTCTTGTCTTTAAATGGTCCACAGCTCTTTTCCAATTCTTATGTCTGATCTCATCTCCTCCCACATCCTGTCCATTCCCTATTGTTTTCTCCTAAATGAATCCTTTGTCTCTCTCGCCCACTCTTGCCTATATCTTCTTTCATGCCACCCCCAACGCTTGGAACAAACCTATTAATCCACCAAAGGTCTGTCCTCCAATAACTTCTTTAAAAGTCACTTTAGTCAGTGAAGCCTACCTAACATCATCCATCCACCCACTTGTCCTATTTATGGACTGAATCCATCAGGCCAACCTCTTTGAGGCTCAAATTTGAAACGTTTTTCATTATTTTTACACTACTATGAGGTTCACCAACTTCACTCACACCGAAGAGAATGTGAATTCTAACAAACTTTACAATGTAAAAGTAGGGTTCCAGGTATATCTATATCTAGGAACCAAAATGTATGCATAATCCAGATGGATCTTGCTAAAAAATTATAAATCCAACCACTGCTTTCAGAGGACATAGGGACAAACACTTAGATGTGAATATCCGGTTGTCAAAAGGGAGATCATATATTCACTGCTGGTACACAATCTAAGAAAAGTTCCTCTCAATCTCATGGGGAAAAATGGGTGAAGTGAAGATCTGGTCTTGTCCTGCTCCTAACACCTACAACTTGCCCAATTCTGAATATCAATTCTGGGCCCATTTCTTCACATTGACAGTAAGGATAGTAATAAAAAAACAAAATAGCACACATGGAAAGCTGTCTCTTTTGAGCCAAAGACTGTACATTTAGTGAGCTAGTATAATGAGCTAAGGCATTAGAAATCCTATTAACATATTTTTCAGCAGAATTGTACATTGAATAAGACAATTCTAGGTTAACACTAATTTTTTAACATTGCAGTTTAAGACAAATACAAGGAATTAAAATTCAAAGCTGAAATAGGACATCAGAAAGATATTTTTAATGGGATAATATATCTAAAAATAATAGAATGAGAATGAAACTCTCCCCAAAAATTTGAGTCACAAATATTAATAGGTCAGAAAATAACTATTGTATTTATATAAATATAGACCATCAGAAGAAATGCCATTTGGTTATGTAAGAGGGAAAAAATCGCTTTTCTAAATGTACAAAATCAGAGAATATCACCTACAGAACCATGTTAGAAAAAAATAACATGATAATACATATGGCTTCTTTATGCTAAAAAACACAATAGGTATTGAGAAAGCGAGTTCTGTGCTTTTGATTAGAGAGAGAGACATCAAACTTCCACGTTACAAATCAATAAGGCCACCTTATCCTCTGAAAAAAACGACTTAGTGATTCTTTTTCATTCTTGAAGTTAAAGAGCACTACTCAAATAAGGATATACATTCCCCAATACATAAAAAGCAGTAATTTAAGTTGTGTGCCAACAAACTGGAATCCAAGAATACAAATATCCCAGAGCTGAGCTAACTATAAAGCAATCACTGTAAGAGTTCATTTGGCTGTTTGGGGGTAGCACTATCACTATGGCAGAACAAAACCACCACCAGTTTCACTGTGGAGAAGGCATTTCAAATTAACACCAAACTGACGTGGTCTCATTTAAAGAAAAGATGTACATGAGGCGGGAAGTAGAAGTACTGCATCCAGGGGATCCTGGTTCTGTCCATTTTGTTTTATGAGGCCCGTCACAACTAGACAACGTAGCACAGAAGGAGTGTATTCTTAACATATCTTGTCGAGGGCAGTCTGTGACACACAGACAATGGAAAAGGAAAGTGGGCCTCTAAGATCTAGCTGTTCATAAATGAAAAGTTCCTCTCAAGAATATGGGTACAAAGACAATTGCACTTGCATATTTATCACAGCACTATTTATAATGGCAAATGCATGGAATCAACCTAGACCCCCATCGGTGGTGGAGTGGATAAAGAAAATGTGGTACACATACACCATGAAATACTAAGCAGCCATAAACAAGAACAAAATAATGTATTTTGCAGCAATTCCTAGGTGAATTAACACAGAAACAAAAAACTGGATATCACATATTCTCATGTATAAGTGGGAGCCACACACTGGGTACATATGGACATAAAGATGGGAATAACGGAAACTGGGGACTTCAAAAGTGGGGACAGAGGAAGGGGACAAGCGCTGAAAAACTTCCTATCGGGTACTATGTTCAGTATATGGGTGATGGGATCAATAGAAGTCCAAACCTCAGCATCATGCAATATATCCTTGTAACAAACCTGCATGTATTCCCTGAATCGAAAATTTTTTTAAAAGGGGTTGGGGTGGGGAAAAGAATATGAGTTCAACTGCTTCTTCTTTTCCAGGGCAAAAGAACTTTGCTTTTACAGTCCTGGCCAAACTTCTAAATGGCATATGGAGTACCCGGGAAGCATTAGATAATACACTGTTACCATATTTTGTCCCCAGAGTAGTTTTTTAAAAAACAAGTCATCTATAGTTTCTATCTACCAAACAACGACCCAAGCCCAGAAATGACCAAATAACAAGCACGTGGGCAAAAAGAGTCACAAAAAAATAAATCCAAATAACCCAAAAGTCACAGGCATAAGTGAGTTACATTTACAACTTTGTAACCAGTGTCTCTTAGTTTATACCGTGATTCTAGCTCAAGTGGATCATCTTTCTGTGGAACCACAAATTATTACTGTATATAGAATCAATGCACAGGTTATTAATATCAGTAATAAAGCCACAGGGAAAAGGAGGGACTAGAAAACTAGACAGTGAGGGTGAAATAAAATTTCTCTAAACAACCATGATCACAGGAAATACCACAAACTCTTGCAATAGTCACATCAACTGTTACATAAAATTTGGTAGTCTGCATACCTCTTGCATTGGCCGCTTAGTGCCAGGCTCCGAAATTAAATGACAGTGATTCTTCAAAAGGAATATTAAAAAACAAATGAAAACAAAAGCTCTTTTCCTTCCGTTAAACTAGACAATCACAACATTGTTTCAATAGCTGCCTGCTATAGTACTACAGTGTTATGCAAGACAAGAAAACAGCAAGATAACCACAGAACAGATGACTGTCCATTGTGTTTTACTGATGAGTATTTAATCCATAATGATGCTCTCTGACTTGATCACTTAAGGATAGTAAGAAAAATTCAGAGGCTATTGTACCATCAACTAAACTGTGAAAAGTATTTCCCAAACACACTTTTCTAAATGAACACACAGAAATAAATTTTCCTGCAGCTTTTTATTCACTGATACCAGATTGGTTTTTCTTTTATTTTTAACATTTTACAGAAAAGACTGAAATATCATTGTATATGGTTACATTGCTATCTTTCAAAGTGATTTTGGAGGTTTAGGACTGAAGGATATCACATGAAACTTAATGAAACCACCCTAACCAGATACACATTGCTCTCTCCGCCCAGACTCTCAATGCCACAACCATTGCATGCTAGGATGCAGAGACAATACATTGAATTCTTAAGACTTCTACTGTCATAATTAATAGGCTCTTGAACTTCCTATTGGCATATAGTATGTGCTACTTGAAAATAAATGCACATATGAAAATAATGGTATCAACATGAGATACAGGGATGAACTTAAAAATGAACATTTTTAAGTTTCTGTATAAATGTTACCTGTATAAAAGTGTACATACAGTGCAAATATTACCTGTATAAAAGTGTACATACAGTACCTCGAACAACACAGGGTTGAACTGTGCAGGTCCACTTATACATGCATTTTTTTCCACCTCTGACACCCCTGAGACAGCAGACCACCTCCTCCTACTCTTCCTCCCTCCTTGGCCTATTCAATGTGAAGACAGGGGAGACCTTTATGATGATTCATTTCTGCATAATAAATAGTGATTTTCTTAATAGCATTTTCTTTTCCTAGCTTACTTTATAGTAGAAATACAGTATATAAAACATCAAACATACAAAATATATGTTAATCAACCGTATATTTTTTAGGTAAGGCTTCTGGTCAATAGTCGGCTATTAGTTAAGTTCTAGGGAAGTCCAAAGTCATATGCAAAGTTATTTGTCAAAGTTCTATTGTGATTGTGCTGGGGGGAGCTCAGGGGGTTTGGGGGTTGGCACTCTGCCCCACATCATTCAAGGGTCGACTATATTTGGATAGTAATTATACTTCAGAATCCCCAGAAAAGCTTCTGCTTGTTTACTTAAAGTTAGAAGAATAACACAATTGTTAGTAACTAAACAGAAGAATGACAAGGAAACTATGAGAATATTAGTCACCATTATAAATTATACTCAGTTGCTAATTACTCTTAATTATTCCTCTTCCAGTACTAAGTAAAACCTAAAACTTATCCTTTAGGTTACCTTGAAACTCTGCCTATAAATGCTTACTTTTTGAAATCTAGTTGAAAATACCTTATATCCACTATTACTTTGAGAAGAAAAAAAAATCAACCCTGTATCAAAAATTAAAACCGAACTTAGATATTTTGGATACAACACCATGAAATTTTTATAAAGATTAGTAGCTTTGGACAACAAGAGACACTATATGTTTAGAGAACAGAGACCAGACTAAACTGAAGATAAAGAATTTAAATGACCAAGAAAAATGGTTTTGAGTTTCTTCTGTTTCTACAGTTTACACATCAATTTAAAATTTTAGCCAGTTTTATAAATTATCTCCTAGTGAAACTGTGAGTAGGTAAAGAACAGAAGTTCAATAATTTTGACACAAATATAATTTAGAATGTATAGTCATCAAATAATATTAAATTTGTAATGGCCCTATGATGAGTCAAAATGATTTCAAGGGCAAAGCTAATGAAATCATACTATTATTAAAAGGATTCTTAGGAGGCAAAGAATAAGGTCAAAAGTGTGGCTTTGGGGGCCAGAACGTTTGGATTGCAATACTGGCTTTAATACCTTTCTAAGCAAGTCATTCATTCATTCATTTTGGAGACGTGGTCTCACTCTGTCACCCAGGCTGGAGTGTAGTAGCGCAATCATAGCGCACTGCAGCCTCAAACACCTGGGCTCAAGTGATCCTCTTGCCTCAGCCTCCTGGAACTATACATATGTGCCACTATGCCTGGCTATTTTTTTTTTTTTTGTAGAGAGAGAGTCTTGTCTAAGCTGGTCTTGAACTCCTGGCCAATCAATTGACCATAGTTGCATGGGTTCTTTTCTGGGGTCTCTATTCTGTTCCACTGGTCAATGGGTCTATTTTTATACCAGTACAATGCGGTTCTAATTACTATCGTTTTATAGTATACAGTAGTTTGAAATCTGGTCGTGTAATACCTCCAGCTTTGTTCTTTTTGCTTACAATTGCCTTGGTTACTTGGGTTTCTCTGTGGTTCTATATGAATTTTAGGATTATTTTTCTATATGTATGAGAAATGACATTGGAATTTTTATAGAGATTGCACTGAAAAACAGGCCGGGCGCGGTGGCTCAAGCCTGTAATCCCAGCACTTTGGGAGGCCGAGACGGGCGGATCACAAGGTCAGGAGATCGAGACCATCCTGGCGAACCCGGTGAAACCCCATCTCTACTAAAAAATACAAAAAAAAAAAAAAACTAGCCGGGCGAGGTGGCGGGCACCTGTAGTCCCAGCTACTCGGGAGGCTGAGGCAGGAGAATGGCGTGAACCCAGGAGGCGGAGCTTGCAGTGAGCTGAGATCCGGCCACTGCACTCCAGCCTGGGCGACAGAGCTAGACTCCGTCTCAAAAAAAAAGAAAGAAAAAAAGAAAAACCACTAAACTCATAGAAGTAGAGAGTAGAGTCGTGGTTACCAGAGGCCAAGGGGGTAGGGGGGAAAAGGAGATTACAGTCAAAGGGTACAAAGCCTCAGCTAGGCAGGAAGAATAAGTTTGATTCTTTTTTAGATCAATCGCACAGCATGGTGAATATAATTGTTATATACATTTCAACATCACTAACAGTAAATCTCTAATGTTCTCGTCACAAAAAAATGTTAAATAGTGAGGTGATGGATATGCTAACTAGCTTAACTTAATCTTTCCACATTGTATTAAAAAATCTTAACACCATCTTGCACCCCATAAATATATATAACTGTAATTTGTCAATAGACAATAAAAATAAAATTTTTAAAAATTTAAATAAAGAGTTAATAACTGGAACACTGGCTACTGCAGAGTAAGAGTTCAATAAATATTAGCTATTATCACCATTACTGGGCAAAAAAAATATTTTGTATGCACGCTTTCTCTAATATGTAGCCTTTAAAAAAAATCCATACATCTAAAGTTCATTTAAAAATTAATTTTTAATGAACTGCCTCTTATAGACAGCTAGTTTGTAGAACTGTTGTGCAAAACAAGTGCCCTCCTGGAACACGTGTGATGCCAATTTAATATCAATACAAGAATAGTCATGGAAAAATGCCAAAGTCACTCTTCGATTCCCATTTTAGCTCAAATCTGTAAGAACGTTTTTAAAACATAAGAGAATAGAACTGAAATTTTAAAATCTCAGAACAACATTTTTAAAAATAGAAGAAGCTATCTACTGAGAATAATTCACTAGGCACATGTGTGGTGAGATACATTTATCTCACTTTATAATGCTGTGACATTCAATAAGATGAAACTTTGATCAGAGAAGGGACTCCAGAGAGACTTGGATTCTACTTTGGTTTGTTGTGTGATCATTGCCAAACCATTTAACTTCTCTGTATTCTCCTTTCCTTCCTCATCTTTTATAACATAGAAATAAATCATTCTGTTGTCAATATAACTCAGATTATATTGGAATAAATGCCATTTCCATTCTGTAGCCAAACTGAAAAGGATTTACCTTCCTCGTCACCAGTGTGATGATTTAGTTACTTAGTGCCAGCAGGTGAAACATTAACTTCTGATTTACATCACTGTCTATTTAAATTTTGGAAGTCAAATAAATCCAAGGGCTGGCATCATGACATGCCAGGGCATGGAGTGGGTGGAATCACTTTTCTCCATATACGGAAACCCTGTATGTTTAAGTCTGTTAGACATTTAGTAACAAAGAATATTTCTATAATAAGCAGTTGTGCAAGTCTGCATGTCTGAATATGTACATGAAATTCCCTGCAAATGGCAGCCCAGGAGAAGAGCATCCAACTTGAGGAATTTTGTATCCAATCCAAATCCTCCATACACATATTTAAACTGCATGAGAAATTTTAATTTGTTATTTAGCGTGTTCATATTCAGGAATTCTGGTCACACCTACACACCCACACCTACACACTCTACATCAGCTGAGACTTGAGTGCCCCCTTCACCAATGCGATCTATACCTAGAAGCGTCTGGTGGGAAAAAAGGATCTACTACATTTTTTGGATCAAATATGAATTTCATATTGTTCTTTCCTAAGGTCCTATTCTTACATTGCTTCCATATGCCAAAATTCTTATGACATCCTTCTTACAGATTAAAAATCCAGTTAATAAGTATTTTTGTTATATTTTTAGTTACTGACTTAATTTCTTCCATTTTTGAATGATACTACTGGTGACATTTTAGTGTAGATCACGGTGGCAGGCTAGTAATCTAAAATTTATTCTGGGTGGGGTTTTAATGTTACTGTTAGTCTTCAATAAATCTTAACAATACTCTTATAAGTAACACAAAAAAAATTTTTAAAAATATTTCCAGGTTAGTACAAATTTATTTAATTTTCTGCTAAGTTATTTTGAATTAAAAAGTTAAATGGTATTTTTAATATACATAAATACATATTTTCTTATATTTTACCTATATTCCTGAAACTTTACTCTGTTACTACTATTGCAGTCATTAGCCTCCATAATTTACTTATGCCAAAGGAAAACTTTTTGGGGGAGTGAGTGGTGATGGTAAAGCTTGCTAGGACTACTCTATTTTCAAATTGTTTTCCAATTTTGTGTTTAAATTTCAAGAGGCAAAATTTAATGTAAAATAATTTTGCTTTCCCCTCTGTGCTCTTCTGGTTAGCTGAAGCTAGCAGAGTAAATGTTATTTTATAATTTTTTTCAAGCTTTTGATTTCTTTAATTAATGGTCATTTATGTATCTATTTTCCCAACTTTATTCTTATCTAACAAGATGTAATTGTTAGTTCAGTTCACTGTCTACTCAAAGTACTGTGTTACTTTAAGATTAAGTTTTCTCCTTTTTATTTAATGCATTATAACTGTACATATTTATGCGATTCAGAGTGATACTTCTATATGTGTATACAATGGGTGATGATCAAATCAGGGTAATTAGAATAGCCATCACCTCAAATATTTATCATTTCTTTGTGTTGTGAACATTCAAAATTCTCTCTTCTAGTTTTTTGAGAATATACAATAAAGTTAACCATATTCACCCTTCAGTACCACAGAACATGAAAACTCACTTTTCCTAGCTAGCTATAATTTTGTATTCATTAACCAGCCTCTCTCTATCCTCCCCTCCTAGCTGAGGAAATCATAGAGAATCTATGCTACTGCATCTACCCAGAATTGAAGCCAAAGCACCCTACCCAACCAACACTATAGATACATCCACAATAAAAAGTTTCGTGTTTTCAGGAGGACTCTTTCAAAGTAAGTTGATATTGCCTTGATGGTCATGGTTATCGGATAATTTCAATAAGTGGAAAATTTGTAAATTATTTTACTGGGAGGAAAAGCAGTGCAATTCTGCATGTTCAAGAAGACTTAAGGAGCTTTTCTCTACTCAGGTAGTTTTACTGCACATCTGTAGAAACTATAACCAGAGAATTACAACCAAATATTTCAATTTCTAATTATGCTCTCTTAAATGCTTTTTTTTTTCTTTTTTTTTAAACGGAGACTCGCTCTCTTGCCCAAGTTGGAGTGCAGTGGTGTGATCTCGGCTCACTGCAACCTCCACCTCCTGGGTTCAAGTGATTCTCCTGCCTCAGTCTCCTGAGTAGCTGAGATCACATGCACCCACACCACACCTGGCTAATTTTTTGTATTTTCAGTAGAGATGGGGTTTCACCATGTTGGCCAGGCTGGTCTGGAACTCCAGACCTCAGGTGATCCACCTGCCTCGGCCTCCCAAAGTGCTGGGATTAGAGGCTTGAGCCACTGCATTGCACCTGGCCTTGAATGCTACTTTTAAGACACAGTAGCTTTATAACAGGATCACACTTTACTGCTTCTCTAAGTCTCTTGAAAAGTGATTAGTAGACTAAACAAGTCTGCAAAAAGTTAAGTTCATTTCAGCAAAACAAATTACCCATTCTCAGCAAATATGAAGCACCTATTGAATACCCAAGTATCATATTAAGTGCTAGGGATCAGTGGTTACACACACACACACACACACACATATGCATACACACACACATTTTCTGCCCTTATGGAACTAACAGTCTACTCTTAGAGTGAGAGCGACATCAAGAGTGAGAGAGTGCGGGGAGCAGCATGTGAGAGGAACCACAATATTAACATAACAACGTTTTGGATAAAGGAAAACCTGTCTGAGGAAGTGACAAATGTAAGAAAATATGGAGAAGGGAAAAGACAGGAAAGAACATGGAAAAAATCCTGAGAGAGAAAAGGGGCGAGCAACTCCTGGAAGAGAAAACACAATTGATATGGCTAGAGAATGTAGCATCCTAAGGGCAAAGAAAAGTCACTAAAGGGTTAAGCAAGGAAGGGACATGTGACTTAGAATCTATCAAGATGCTTGCTAGATCAGGAATTAGGGGCAAGGGTGGGGTGACAGAACTTGAGGAAAAGGACCAGGCAGGAGTCCAGGTGTGTGATAAGGACTGTCTGAGCTAGAGGGACTGGCAGTGGTAACAGAGAAAAAAAAGTACGGATTTGATTTATACTTTGGATAGAGAACTGAAATGGATGTAGTGAGGATGGAAACAGCAGGTGAGGGGAAAACGCTGATGACTCTTAGGTGGTAGGCAGAAGCAACTTGATGGATACAGGCACCATTCATGGAGATGAAAAGGTTTACGGAGAAAGCTTAAGAGTTCTCTTGGGAGATGGGACATGTGAGGTATGAGTGTTGACGTTAACAGTAAGGCAGCTCTCAGGATAGGACAAGGGCTCAGAGTTTCAGCTGGATTATCAATTTGGAACATATTGGCACGCGGACATCATATACAGTCATAGAAATTGATGCAAATCCATAAGGTAAGACTTTAAGTAGGAACAAGCTTTTTAAAAGTTCTAATGTTTTAAACCAAAAAGCATAAAAAGAAACAGCAAAAGGGAGGGAAGAAAGCCAGGAGTACGCTGTCACAGAAGTCAAAAGAAGAGGGTGGGGCTGCGCTACCTAGCTCATCTGTTGGGGTCAAGTAAAGAAGATGGTGAAGTTACTCAAACTGTGCCTTCCCCTCTCCCCTAGAATGCATGTAAACAATTCATTCCCATGGTTCTTGAAAAAAAGAAAAACCCCAAACCAGAAACATACTAAGTTAGAAGAACAACTTTTTAAAATGTATCTATTATATTTTCTTACCAACTTTTCTGATCTGAATTTACTTGTCCTATTTTGACTTATACTGCACTGAGTACTAATGCTGTAAATCTTTAAGACTGAATATCACATTATAGAAAATGGAATAGGCTTGATGACAGGATCAAGTAGTGAATATGTAATTCAAAAGGAAACCATAATGGTTTAAGTGGGATAATACATTTCATTTCATGCCACAGAAGTGGCACAGAAATCAATAAAGCACACAGCCACAACAGAATTATTAAGACAGTATCATATGCATGAAAAATTATGACTATAGCTTCAAGTATTTATTCATTACAGATTTAGTGAGTAGCATATTGCGAGTAGACAAGACCATTCCAGCAATTTTTAAAACTTCTTTTGAGGAAACTCATTAGAGTTTTGTCTTAGATTTAGACTGAAGATGCAATCCTTTGAAAGCAATAAAATGGCACCAGATGTGATTTTTTTTTTTTTAAAGCACAGTATAAAAGACATGACAAATGGGTAAAAATATTCCTAAATTTGAAAGTGCTACAGTTTAGATATAGAAATGATTTCATGTCACACTTATTTAGAATTATAAATCCGTTCAGTTAAAAAGAAAAGCAAAAAAAAAAAGCAAAAAAAAAAAAAGCAAATCTATAAAAGTTCTAAAATAAACCATGGGAGAAATTCTCTGTGATCATACTGGGGAACTCCTATCTAATCCTGTAAACCACTGCAGTTCTTTGCCTATTAATAAAGTGGCATTACATTATGTTAGTAGAGGGAAAAAATAAAAGAAAATCCAAAGATACACAAGTAACTTGGCGGTGGTTGGGAGGAGGGTAGAGAAAAGGGAGAGAAAAAATTTACTTAGATTTGCATAATTTTTTTAATTTGTAAAAGATAAATTTTAAATTATTTTAAAAAGAAATGTCATGTATATTTTACTATTGTTCCACAGCTATTTTTATACATTATCTGATTTTTGGACACACACATAATTTTTATGTAGTTGTTTTAATAGCCATATATAATTTTATATTCTTTTTTCATTAAACAATATGTCAAATATAACTACTAAAAATACAAAATAGCAGTATATGTTTATATTCTTTTTTCATAAACATGTCAAATGTTTTCCATATTTCTACTTATTTTTCTTTATAATATTTTAATGGTTATATGATAGTCCATTGAGTTGATAGGATACAGTTTAGTGGACCATTCTTTTATTTTGTTCCTAAATATAACTCTTTCTGTAGGTTAAGTTCTTCCCTTAAGATAAATTCCAATATATTAACATTTTAGTGACTTTTGGTAAATACTTCTAACATATTTCTTTATAGAATTCACTATCTTCATTACTACTAAAAATTTTTTTCTTTCATTGACAAAAATTATATTTATGATGTACAACATGTTTTGATATATGTATACATTGTGGAAATTATTAAATCAAGTGAATTAATATATTCATTGCATCACATACTTTTTTGTGGTAAGAACACTTAAAGATCTACTCTCAGCAATTTTCGTGTATACAATATCTTGTTATTAACAATAATCACCATGTTGTGAAACAGATCTCTTGAATCGCCATGCTTTGGATCGCATTGTATGACTGGAAAATAATCCAGAATCACGTATTATACCATATCTTTAGTAAAACCAATTTTAAAATGGTTGGACAGTTCAAAAAATCTTCACTCTTAAAAAATCATTCTTTTACCAACTGATTACACAAAGCTTTTAATATTGAGTATCGGTAACAAGAATTCTCCTAGCACACTCCTCTTACAGTATAAAATATAAACCACACAAATGATACATACTAAATATTTGCCATGTTGATAGGAACTAACTACATGCACAGAAGTAATAACACAGTTCCTACTAATATTTCATACTATACCATTTCAATATTGAAAAATGTTCTCTCAATATCATACTTCACTTCATTTTTTTTCAAAGTTCACCTCCATTAAGTCCTTCTTTTTTCATCTCTACTGCCACAATCGGGTAGTCTATGTGTTGGTCTATTACCTAAATTCAGATTCTTTCCCCTCAGGTTCATTTAAATGCACAACAGTCACCAGAAGCAGCATGCTTTGACCACATCACAGTCACGCTCAAAAGCACTAAGTAAAACTCAATGGGCTACCAAAATCATACACAAACAAAAAAAGTCAAAACCAAAATAAAACATGTGAAATGACCTGGCCTAGCATTCAAGGCCCTCGGGAGTCTGGCCCTAGCAAATGTAACTCATTGCAATATTGATTAACATCACAGATAAATCTGCTTTTGCCAAACGTCCTATTACTGCCCCAGCATATGTCATGTGCTCTCCCATATGTGAACTTCCGCACTTGAGTTTTCCATGCCTACTCTGGTAATAGAACATTATCTATTCTTAGTTCCTGCTCAAATAATTCTGTTTCAGACCACTTCAGATTCTCTTGTCAGAAGAGATCACTTTTTATATGTTACTAATTTTATATTTAACAGTACAGGGTAATGATTTTTTCCCAATGGTATTATCTTTCTGTCTTCACTGGGAACCCCTCTTGCTGTTTGGCACAGGATTAATCACACGGTTATCACTGAGTAAGCATTTGTTAATTACTCAGGACAGGAACTCTCGATTGTATGGCAAAGATGGTTAGTTGTCCCTATAACCATCTTCCCTTCTTACCCAACAGCAGAATACTTAGCAGGCCACATGGCCACTTAGCTAAAAACTTTATTTCCAGCTTACCACACACACTGGGTAGTCCTATGGCAATCTTTTGGCCAAAGGGATGTGTGATGCCCTTAAAATGGAAATTTACATCCAACTTCTGCTGTCTGAAATGCAGGGCTTGTGGTGAGGCATTTGAGACCTTTTGGTCAGAGCAACACATGACGGGTGGTGGAACACAAGAGAAAAGAACTCTGGGTCTTGAAAACTGTATGGGGCAGAGCTGCCACATCAGCTCATACTTTTACTTGAGAAGTCAACTTCCATTTGCTTCTTTAAGCCACTATTATTTGGGCAGGGGAGTCTCTCTTTTACTCTCTTTTACACAGCAGCTATATCTAAAATTCTACCTAAATCAGGTCCATGTAAAATTTAGAGGCAAAAACTCCTATTTCTGTTTTTTGAAGAGAGTCCATAATTTTTAATAGATTGTAGAAGAGTTATGAGCCCCAAAAGGTCAGGAACCACTGATCTTGGCAAAGTATTAACTAGTCAAGGACTTCAGTGTTAACATGCTTTACTTTATAAGAAGAAAACATAATGTTTTTAACTCAATGTGTGTTAGAAAATAATTTTAAAACATTTCTGATGCTGTTTCTCAGCTTTCTCTCATCAAGCAGCAACAATCTGAAGAGCCTAGTTAATAGTAACTCAAAATAAATTGTGCCACTGCAACAGAATTAACTCAACACTAAACTTAGCTCTTCATTTTTCCTTGCTTCAGCCCCAATTAAAACAATAGTAGCAGCTATATTTTTGACATCAGCAAAGTATGTGAAGTAAAAATAAAGACAAATAGGTACTTTCTTACTTCACAGATTTCTCACAAAACGTATTCACCACTCCACCCTGAAACCTAAGAAAGTAGAACTTAAAATTGGACGTGGAACTCTAAGCAGTGTTGGTCTATTACCTAAATTCAGATTCTTTCCTCTCAGATTCACTTAAATGCATGACAGTCATCAGAAGTAGCATGCTTTGACCATGTCACAATCATTCTCAAAAGCACTAAGTAAACCTCAATTGGCAACTGAAGTCCACACACAAACCAAAAAAGCCTAGCAATGAAATGAAATTCTCAAGTACTTACTCAAAATTCTAAATTTGATTTCTAGAGAAGTCAAATCCAAGGTTGGTAATTTGAGAGCTGATTTCCATGCTTCTGGGGGTAAAATGGAGGAGCTAACAGGTCTGAAAGGCTTATGGCTTCATAAAATGTGACTCAGAAACAAGAAAAACCTCAATACATTACATATATTTATTTGTTTTATTTGTTGAGATGGAGTCTCACTCTGTCGTCCAGACTGGAGTGCAGTGGCGTGATCTTGGCTCACTGCAACCTCCACCTCCTGGGTTCAAGCGATTCTCCTGCCTCAGCTTCCCAAGTAGCTAGGACTACAGGTATGTACCATGACGCCCGGCTAATTTTTTGTATTTTTAGTAGAGACAGGGTTTCACCATGTTGGCCAGGCTGGTCTTGAAACCCTGACCTCAGGTGATCCACCCGCCTCAGCCTCCCAAACTGCTGGGATTACAGGTGTGAGTCACCACTCCTGGCCTCAATCCATTACATTTAAATAAGAACAAATGTAAAGCCCTGCAATTACATTCAAATAATGTACAAATCTAGAGAAATGTGTTTTTGTGTGAAAAAGATCTGGTAATTCTATATGAGTCAAGGTGTGCCTGTTTTTAAAGATCACTCCAGTCTTAGGACAAATTAACAGTATAATTTATTATAGATTGCCATAGTGGATGAGAAAAAATACATCTAATTTATAACTATAATTTTATAATTCATATTTTAAATTATAAAATATACTGAAATATCCAATTCTGGATATCAAATTTTATGATGGGAACTATCAATCATCCAAGAAGATAATAAAAAGACTGCATAATCTAAAAATCATCTGTTGTCAGGAACAGATTAAATGGCCAAGGTATTTAAGCTGAGGAGAACAAAAATTAAGGGGAGTCCATGACAGATGTTTTCAAAAACCCAAGGGTACCTCATAGACAGCACAGTTTATACATTTGTGTGTTTCTCTAAAGCACAGAGCTATAGCCAATATATAAAAATTATTTGCAGGCAGGCTTAACATATTCTAATCTTTCTAAAAATGAAACAGCAAGAGCTTGACTGCCTTCCGAGGTAAGTAGCACACAGAAGGGCTCTCTTTCAGGGATGCTGTAAAACAAATTCTGACATTTGGAAGAAGTTTGCAGTGGAATGAGACTTCTATCTATAGCAGTAGGTCATGTGAGACTAAGGTAGTTTTTGTTTGTTGGTTGGTTTGTTTTTGCGGAGTCTTGCCCCGTCACCCAGGCTTGAGTGCGGTGGCGTGATCTTGGCTCACTGCAACCTCTGTCTCCCGGGCTCAAGTGATTCTCCTGCCTCAGACTCCTGAGTAGCTGGGACTACAGGCGTGTGTCACCACGCCCGGCTAATTTTTTTGTATTTTTAGTAGAGACGGAGTTTCACCTTGTCAGCCAGGATGGTCTCGATCTCCTGACCTCGTGATCCACCCATCTCGGCCTCCCAAAGTGCTGGGATTATAGGCATTAGCCACCGTGCCCAGCTGGTAAAGTTCTTTTTTAAGAAATAAGTTTATATTTCTCTCTAGAAACTGACTTACATTTTTAAATTCTGCATAACCAAAAGTTATTTGATTTTAAGTGAGTCTGTGATTGCTCCATTCAGACATTTGGCTTAGTTTGTCTCTCTATATTAATGGAGTTCTGTTGAAGAAAATCTCTCACCTGCAGGGACTACACTCCACTTGGCCATGTGTCACTGTGTATGCAAAATGTTTGTCACCTGCAAAGGAACACAGCAAGAGAAGGTGGCCAGATAATTCCTTTTATGCAAATCTATTCAGGTTCGTCCTGAATAGAACAGTGTCCTCTGTCCCATCCCAGACTGCAAGTGGTAAGAAAAGGAGTGAAAGCTGGTTGCGGGTATGGGGAGGAAGCCTTAACTCCAGAGCCCATGCCCCTAGTCACTACACTATATTAACATGTATTTCTTCTCTGTTGTTCAGAAAAAAAATGGGCAGGGCCTCAGGAGGGCTTGGTATTGAAAAAATGCCCTTTGGAGGCTTCATACCTTAAACTCTAGCTGAGAGTACTGAGAAATCCAAGTGGGTAAGGAATGAGGGGGTTCCAGGAAAGGTGTTGAAAGAGGAAAATAGAAAATGCAGAATAAATTCTACACTGGCTCAGAAACTGAGTCTTGGCTGAACTCTGCTGGGAATCAGGGGAAGGGGGCTCAGGAATTGGACGCTGCTTTCGCCACTTGTGTCTCCATCTCTCTCCTCTCATTTTTTAACTTTTGTTCTTCCCTACTTTGTCTTCCTTCTCCTTTTTCTTTCATTTCCTTTTATTTTCCCAGCTGATGGTGTATTTCTGTCTCCTGTCTGCTCCTGCTACGTGAGGAGTGTGACTCCAGGAGAAAAAAGACAGGGGCCTCTGTCACACACGATGAATGCTAAAATCTGCTGCCAGCTGTATTAATGAGGGTTAACGATGTGCCAGGAATGACATGCTATATGATGTATAACAATGAACAAGATATAGTGTTTACCCCCAGAAGGCTTATAGTTTCCACAAAACCAAAGGATACCTATGACAGGATAGGATACACACAAAGAAAAACACATGGAATAGATATGTGGTAACAAAGAACACAGAGGAGAAGCATAGTGTGATAATGAATTTTATGTGTAAGCCGGGCTAAACTATTGTGCCCAGTTGTTTGGTCAAACACTAGTTTAGATGTTGCTGTGAAGGTATTTGCAGATGTGATTAGCATTTATGATCCACTGACTTTAAGGAAAGCAGAGTACCTTTAATAACGTGAATGGGACTCACCCAATCAGTTGAAGCTATTAAAGGGACAGGTTTCCCGAGGAAGAAGGAATTCTGTCTGACGACCACAGCATAAAAATCCTGCCTGAGTCACTTGTCTGATGGCCCGCCCTGTGCATTTAGGATTTGAGACTGCAACATCAAGGCTTACCTGAATTTCCAGGCTGCCAACCTGCCCTACAGATTTCAGACTTGCAAGCCCCTACAATCGCCAAAGCCAATTCCCAAAATAGCTCTGTCTCTGTCTCTCTCTCTCCACTTACATATAAAATCTCCTATTGGTTTTGTGAAGAGTCCTGATGATACACTAGTAAATAAGAGTAAGGTCGACCGGGTGTAGTGGCTCATGCCTGTAATCCCAACACTTTGGAGGCCGAGGAGGGCAGATCACTTGAGGTCAGGAGTTCGAGACTAGCCTGGCCAACATGGTGAAACCCCAACTCTACTAAAAATATAAAAATTAGCCAGGCATGGCGGTGCACACCTGTAATCCCAGCTACTCAGGAGGCTGAGGTGGGAGAATTGCTTGAACCAGGGAGGCAGAGGTTGCAGTGAGCTGAGATTGAGTCACTGAAGCCTAGCCTGGGCGGGTGACAGAGCAAGACGAAAGAAAGAAAAGAAAGAAAGAAGGAAGGAAGAAGGAAGGTAGGAAGGAAGGTAGGAAGGAAGGAAGGAAGGAAGGAAAGAAGGAAGGAAAGAAAGAAAAGAAAAGAGAAGAGAGGTCAATTATGCTGCACATTTCAGAAGTTCAATGATCAGCAGCAGTTCTCCTCATTCCTCGAAACCAGACACACACTGTCTCCAATTCCTAAGAATATCATGCAACTTACCTGATATTCTCTCACTTTACATAAGCCAGTGGAAAGTCACTGGGTTTAGTATGCTAAATTTGATAAATTCTTCTAACATTACATACTTAAGAGTTAATTCTATTATTTTCACCTGCTTTTCTATCCCTGAGCTTTTTATTTCTCAAAAGTATCCACACTGACTTGATAAGAGGCTGATCAACATCATCATGAGTCTGTAAAATCTTTCTGCTACTAAGAAAAGTCTCTGTTAATTTACACACCAGACTGCTTTCCTTTCCTAGCAATCAAGTGTTTTCACTTAGATATTATGTATAGTCTGAAGTTTTATATGTTTCATCATCTGAAAAGGTCTATTTTAAATTCTAAATGTTTGCTAATTTCTGGTTAAGGTTGTCATGGAATTTTCTCCTTCTTCATCTAAATCATCTGGCAGTGAAGATATTGCCTTAAATCATCATATCTAGCTAACAGTATAGAGCTGGTATAAGTCATCTCTTATTTAGAAAAAAAAAAAAGTGTGTTAAAAATGTTAACTGCAAAGCACAAAGCGGTAATGTCATACTGCCCTCTATTTTGGTGCATGATACACACAAAACAGCAGGTGTTGATTTTCTCTGATATTCGAGATTGACAGCTTGTCTCTTTCTTCCTCCACCCACCATCATTATGTTTAATTTACATTCATCCATGACACACTGCAACCTGCTGATTTTATATGATTTTATAGCCACTCTGTATGTAAATAAAATGAGTAAAAAATACGAAACCCCGATAGTATAATTTCTGCCTTCCTGTAAAATCAATCTGCTCAACTGAATGCACTTCTATCAGAACATAGGTGAAATCCTACAGCTAGCTCTCAGGTGTGCTTGCATGAAGGAGAACTCAAAGGTCATAGTAACTGTAGAGTCTATTTCATATAAAAATCAGAGCACTCCAACTGCTATAAATTAAATCAAAAGATTCCCAAATGCAATGAGGTATAGAATAGTTCTGGCAAGTTTAGGCCAGACGCGGTGGCTCACGCCTGTAATCCCAGCACTTTGGGAGGCCAAGAAGGGCAGATCACAAGATCAGGAGATTGAGACCATCCTGGCTAACACGGTGAAACCCCGTCTCTACTAAAAATACAAAAAATTAGCTGGGCATAGTGGTGGATGCCCGTAGTCCCAGGTACTTGGGAGGCTGAGGCAGGAGAATTGTGTGAACCCAGGAGGCGGAGCTTGCAGTGAGCTGAGATTGCACCACTGCACTCCAGCCTGGGCGACAGAGCCAGGCTCCGTCTCAAAAAAAAAAAAAAAAAAAAAATAGTTCTGGTTTATACGGACAATTCCGTGGTTGAATGCTTTCCTCTCTTCCATGAAACATAATATAAATTACTTAAGAAGACATGTGTAAGGAAACAAAATCCAGCTATTACTTAAAAAAATTATTTAGTACCATCTCAAATATAAATGTTCTCTTTAATAATTTAATTGACACATGTCTTATTAAAACATGCAATTATCAGTCATATACAACATGCAGCATGCAGTAAATGGACAGCAGAGGTTAATAACCTGGAAGCATAGGATCTGAGAATGTGAGAGCAAGTTAAAGACAAGAGTTCCTCTCCATTGTCACTGAGGGTCGAGAAGCAATGCTGAAGCGTAGAACAGTGAGAGTGGGGGAAATACAGTTTGTCCAACACATAAACATATCTCCGCAAGTGGCGGCAGGTATAACTGAAAGACAAAGGTAAAAGGAGAGAAACAGAAAGAGAGGAGTTTTCCTTTGAAAAAATAAATCATTCTTTATGTCCTCAAAGCTTTCTGTGTATCTTCACTAGATGGTGCCCGAGAAAAAAAACTGTCAGAATGAAAAGATAAAAAAGAAAATGAACAATCAGAATAAAAAATGGGCAAAAGATCTAAACAGACACTTCATCAAAGAAGATATACAGATGGCAAATAAGCATATGAAGAGATGTTTAACATCATACATCACGAGGAAAATGCAAATTCAAACAATGAGACACCACCACAGACTATTTGAATGGCCCAAATCCAGAGCATGGATTACACCAAATGCAGGCGAGGATGTGGAGCAGCAGGAACTCTCATTCACTGCTGGTGGAGATGCAAAATGGTATAGCTACTTTGGAAGGCAGTTCGGCACCTTCTTATAAAACTAAATACACTCTTACCATACAATCCAGAAACTGTGCTCTTTAGAATTTATCCAAAAGAGTTGAAAACTTATATCCACACAAAAATCTGCACACAGGTGTTTATGGCAGCTTTATTCAGAATTGCCCACACTTGAAAACAACCAAGGTGTCCTTTAGTAGATGAATAAATAAATAAACGGTGGTACATCTAGACGATGGATTATTATTTAGGGCTAAAAAAATGAGCTATCAAGTCATGAAAAGACATGGAGGAACCTAAATTACTAAGTGAAAGCCACCAATCTGCAAAAGGCTACATATTGTGTGATTCCATTTATACGACATTCTGGAAAAGGAAAAACTATGGAGACAGCAAAAAGATTAGGGGTTGCCAGGAGTTAGAGGGGAGGGATAGATGAATACACAAAGCATAGAGGATTTTTAGGGCAGTGAAGCTACTCTACTAATACTATGATGGTGGATACATACATTTATCAAAAACCAAAGAATATACAACAGCAAGAGTGAACCCTAATGTAAACTATGTAGTTTGGATGATTATGTGTCAATGCAGGTTCATCAACTATAACAAATATGTCACTCTGGCACAGGATGTTGATAGCGGGGGAGGTTGGAGGCCAGGGAATAATATGGGAACTCTATTCTTTCTGATCACTTTTGTTGTGAACCTAAAACTGCTCTTTAAAAAGTCTATTTGGTGGAGAAAAAGGCATACTCACTGGGAGAAAAGTCTCAAAATATGAGGCTGTCATTAGTGAACCACATAAAATATGCCTTGGTAGAAAAAAGTGATACAAAATACTTTTTCTTCACGGTATTATGAATACGTTCCTGGCAAGTAGGCAATAATACTACTACAATATGGAAGAGATTATGGTAGAGAGAACACTGAATTGCAAGTCAGAAAACTTAGAAATCCTTTGGAAAAGTGCTTGCAAAAATAAAATTTTTTAAAGAAAGACAAGACTTAGAAATCTAAATCCCGCTCACCCATTGGCAGCTTTATAATAGTGGGTGTATGACCTCTCTAAGCCTCAAACCCATAAGCGAACAACATAGAAGTAAAAAGTTTTAAACTGCTCCAAGATTTTAAAGTGATATTATAAAAAATAAAGTAATAAGAGGACCAATAAGAATTATCACTATTATTGTCAGAGTAATTTCACTGATACCACATTTCAGGCCATTTAAAAATAGCAAGCTAGAGAGAAGAGAATGTAAAATCAATCTGACAAGGCAAATCAACAAAATAGTGAACATATCATGTGATATGCCTTGGCTATTATTAGTCCTTGAGAATCATGTCTAAAGAACTACATCAAAACTATATCAAAGTATTAATACCAAGAGGGTGATAGGTAATTTTTTAAGTATGTTGAACTCAAAACTAGTAAGTTAGAAGATTTGACATGGGCAAATTTCCACAAATGAACAATCCATTCATCCATTCAACCCACTAGCCTATCAAACAACCAATCAGTCAAGCAGTAACTACTATCTACTGCATGTGGGAACAGTGCTGGGCATTGAAGACAGGGTGGGGAATGATGTATACACAATTCCTACCCTTAAGGAGCTTACAGCCTAGAGTGGGAGACAGATTATTAGACACAACAAAATCCCTCTAAAATAGAGAAAGTCTTAAGAAGCTGTTAATCTCCAAAACAGAGTAGTTAAAAATCTTTTAAAGTAGGCTTATATTTAAAGAGATGTTTCTATTGAGTCTTGGAAAGGATTCTAGGACTCCATCCACCAAAAGAGAGCAAAAACTTAAGAAAATACAAGAACTATATTCTTGAAAAATGCATACCACCAGCACTTTAAACAAGGGATCACAGTTAACATTATCATCAGTCACGAAGCAAGCAGATGTCATGTGTCTCCTGATATGATCACAGCATAGCCAAAATCTAATCCCCCAAAAATCAAACAAACCAAAATTGAGGGACATTCTACAAATAAACAAAAAACTGTTCTGTATTCTCCAAATTTTGAAGGCCATAAAAGACAAAGAAAGACTGAGGGAGCATTCCAGATTTAAAAAGATGAAAGAAGACAACTATATGTAACATGATTTTGGTATCAGATCCCTGACTTGGAGGGGAAAAAAGGCATTTTTTACTTAAAATAGTTTTTATTAATGTTAATTTCCTGATTTTAATAAATATCCTTATTTTTAAGAAATATACCATGCAGTAGTTAGTAATGGGGTATCATGTCTATAAACTTATTCTCAACCATTTCAAAAAAAAAGAGACAATAGTAAAGCAAATGTGGTAAAATTTTAACATTTGGGAATGTGAATTAAAGGTAAATGAAAATTATTTGCACTATTTTTGGTAAAACTGTTTTTTTTAATTTTCTTTTGAGACAGAATCTCATTATGTCGCCCAGGCTGGAGTGCAATGGCATGATCATAGCTCACTGCAGCCTAAACTACCTGGGCAAGCGATCCTCTTACCTCAGCCTCCCAAGTAGCTGGAACCACAGGTGCGTGCCAGCATACTCAGCTAATTTTTAAAATTTGTAGTAGAGGCAGGGTCTCACTCTATTGCCCAGTCTGTTCTTAAATTCCTGGGCTCAAGTGATCCACCCACCCTGGCCTTCCAAAGTGTTGGGATTATAGACATAAGCCACTATGCCCGGCCTAATTTATTTTTAATCTGGAAAAAAAAAAATAGAACTGGTCTTTTTGATAAACTGAATAATATCCATTTTAAGATTATGAGATTCAAACCTAGAGCCCTAAAATGTCATTCTGACCTCTACACTTAAAGCTTGGGACATCAGAAAAACAAGATCATGGGAAGTAGGCAAATGTGGTCTGGAGCTAACCCATAAAAAACAGTCACTGTTACTTAAGAATTATACTTTCACAAAAATAAAATTTCTTTAATGCCTTCTTACAAGAAAATGTCCAAGATTGTGCAATGTATAGTTCTGAAATGTTATTTGATATAGTTATGCTTCACTAAAATAAAGTATGATAATATTCTGTCCTAGAACAACATTCAAGTCTGTAAAAGATGACAAAAACCACAAAAGAGTAATACTTAAAAAAGATTCCAAGGTTAAGTTTTCTAATAATGTATTTTGCAGTACTTATCAAATAAAATTATAACACATTTTCATAGCAACTTTTTCTGACTTTGTTTGGAGACGGAGTCTCGCTCTGTCACCTAGGCTGGAGTGCAGTGGTGCAATCTCGGCTCACTGCAACCTCTGCCTCCCGGGTTCAAGCTATTCTCCCAGGTTCAAGAAATTCTCCTGTCTCAGCCTCCTGAATAGCTGGGACTACAGGAGCATGCCACCATGCCCAGCCAACTTTTGTATTTCTAGTAGAGATGGGGTTTCACTATATTGGTCAAGCTGGGCTTGAAATCCTGACCTCAGGCAATCCACCCACCTCAGTCTCCCAAAGTGCTGGGATTACAGGCACGAGCCACCGCACCCGGCCAATTTATTTTCCTAATTATCTATATGCTTAAAGAACTTAAAAAAATGAGACTACCAGAGGCAGGTTAACCTTTACCTAGACTAATAAAAATATTCTGTATATCCTTTTCCAATTTCCCTTCTTCTTCCCTCCCTTCCTTCCTTTGAGAAAGCTCATTAGTAGATCCATTAGTAGACTTAAAAATACCAAGAAATTAAATTAATAATAAATGTTTATGGCCTATATAAAGAAAATTACTAAAGTTAACTATTTGGCATAAAAGAAATCTTGAATAAATGAAGAAATACTAACTAGCATGTTTTTGGATAGGAAGACAAAATACAAAGAATGCCATTATCCTTCACAGATTCAAAATCTCAACTGTTTGTATCTGATTTTGACAAAATTACTCTAAAATTTTTTTAGGTGGCCATTTTAAAAGCCAACAAAAGACATGGATTCCCTTACAGAAAAATGTACCAACAGTAAATGCTTGGGATTCAGTGGTACAAAAAGATACATGGATTCTGCTCACATAGAACCAGGGGCCTCATCCCCCATTTTGAAGCCTGTTAGGAACTGGGCTACATAGCAAGAGGTGAGTGGCAGCTGAATGAGCGAAGCTTCATCTGTATTCAGAGCCACTCCCCATTGCTCGCATTACCACCTGAGCTCCACCTCCTGTCAGATCAGTGGTGGCATTAGATTCTCATAGGAAGGCAAACCCTATTATGAACTGCACATGCGAGGAATCGAGGTTGTATGCTCCTCATGAGAATCTAATGCCTGATGATCTGATCTGAAGTGGAAGAGTTTCACCCCAAAACCATCCCCCATTCTGTTCCTGTCTGTGGAAAAACTGACTTCCACAAAACTGGTCCCCAGTGCAACAAAGGTTGAGGACTGCTGTCACAGAATACACATTTAAATAGAGAGAGATTCAGAATCAGTGAGTAAAAAAACAAGATAATTTGTTAACAAAATAAAATATGATAAAGGTGGAAGAAGGGGCTAATTGTTAATTTTGGTGGTTATGAACGATTTCACTGATGGTATGACATTTGATATGAGAATCAAACACTTAGCAGAACTACAGTCTCAACTTCTCAAGCATTTGACAACATTATGAGCTAATTACATTAGCATAACTGAATAAAATATTTCTCATTTCCACTGAAAGGGATGATATTAATAAACTTGTAATGGGGCTTAGATATGAATAAGATGATGATTCGGCCGGGCGCGGTGGCTCAAGCCTGTAATCCCAGCACTTTGGGAGGCCGAGACGGGTGGATCACGAGGTCAGGAGATCGAGACTATCCTGGCTAACACGGTGAAACCCCGTCTCTACTAAAAAATACAAAAAACTAGCCGGGCGAGGTGGCGGGCGACTGTAGTCCCAGCTACTCGGGAGGCTGAGGCAGGAGAATGGCGTGAACCCGCCAGGAGGCGGAGCTTGCAGTGAGCTGAGATCCGGCCACTGCACTCCAGCCTGGGCGACAGAGCAAGACTCCGTCTCAAAAAAAAAAAAAAAAAAAAAAAAAAAAAAAGGATGATGATTCATTTTAGTGGATGGGTCTAGACAGTGAGGGTTCCTGTTAATGGGCACTGTGATCTCAGAATCACAGGGCTGGGAGAGCCCAGGAGGTCATCTTGTGCAAGATCTATCCACAGAAGAACATCTAACAACCCTCGTGAGATGTTCACACTGCTCTTACTATACATCTTTAAGGGAAAAGGAACTCTCTAATTTGACAAATAGCCTCATTCTACAGATATGTAAATTCTAACAATTAGAAAACTTCTTCCTATAATAAGCTAAATCCAGTTGTTCTGTAACTTCTACCCAGTAATGAAACTTGGAATTCAGTACACAAAGTCTAACTTACTTCCTTACACTACAGTCTTTAAATAGATGAGTAAATTGTGAATTTCTTCATCTTTTCTTCTCTGATTGATGTTAAAATCTGTTCACCTCTCACAGGCTATGGTTTTTGGATTCCTCATCAGTCTTGTTACTCTCCTTTGGATACTCACACTGCCTAATAAGCTTCTTAGCAGCACAGTCAGTGCAGGGAGAAGTACTTTCTCACTGGTAGTATTGTGAATTGCTGGTGCATGGTGAGAATAAAAACCCAGACCAAATTTTGTTAGTTTTATTATAGTTTTGAAATTCTTTACAGACATACACAATATATCCCCTTACTGCCATCTAGATGCAGGGTAAACCACTCGTATCATCCCACCCTTGATACCAGGCTGGTCATTCCTAAAATATGGCAAAAAGAATAAACATATTATTCTAGATGTGTCATGTTTTGGGCAGTGTTGAAAAGATTATACTCTATTAATGCAGCTTAAAATTATACATACTCAAAACTAAAGTTAAACTAAAAAGAAAAACAAATTTCCTCAAACTGAAAACTAAAACAAATTTAATTGTATCTCAAGTGGTAATGAAACTACACAAAGAATTACTCTGAATAACTTTCAAATGTAGAATTGACCATATATACTCAGTGGGTTATATTCTAAGGACTAATAGAAACACACACAAAAAATCCTAAACTTCATTCACTGACTTAAAATTAGTCATAATATTAATATTATTGTGAAACAACTGTATACACAAACACGGAGCAGAATAAAGAGAAAAACATTATATCAATGCTATTAAAAAAAGCAAATCAGAATTTCTGTTAGATAATCTGAAATTTGAATCAGAACTAAAAGTATAAATAATCTTTTTTCTCTACAAGAATTTATATCTTTTCAGCTTTGTCCATTGAAGAGACCTAAAAAAATTACAAACTCCTCAACAATGAGCACCCTATCACCTACCAACCACATTGTGGTTTCTAGGTCTGAGACAAGAAATGTATTTAATACAAATGAGTCTGAGACATCTTGTTTGCCTAAAATCTAGGAAGGAAGCAAGGAAACTGTCAAAGATGAATGGAGTCCTGTCAAAAGGACATAAGAGGCAACATAAGGGATCTCCCAATGGCCAAAAATGAAACAATCAGAAACCAAAAAGAATAACTGCTCTGTGAGTGATCAAAAACATAACAATCTATATGGACAATATGAACAGAAGTTCATAATAAATAAAAACCAAAAAATGAAAATGTATCAATTACTACTAGAGGTACCAAAGGTATCAAACTCAGTTTTGAAAATTAAATATTAAAAGGAAAAAATTAAGCATTACTCCCCTCTTTCCAACTATGATTACACAGTGGATGAAGGAAAATTCTTCTTTACAGAAAAACTCTATGTCACAAATATGCACATAATATTATAATTAGAAATTTGCCATTTGGCAACATATAATAAAACAGTTTAGTCAAATGAAAATCACATGAAAGAATGATGGTGAAATTTAGAATGAAAGGATTAGCTATCACCATCTGAACCTACCGATCAATCTTAGTATCTCCAGAATAACTAGACTTTATGTATCTCCTCATATGATAGAATATGAAATAAACAGGAACACTAAGTATTTTTGCCAATAAGTTCCATCTAAATGATCTATCCTCTAGAGTTAATTTTCAGTTTACAAGAGAAATTGATGAGAGGGAACAAATTGAAGGACACAGAAAGTTGCAAACAAACAAATCTGGAATGTGAGATATTCTATAAGACAGCTTACCTGTTGACCAACTAGTCAAAGATGTGAGTTGAAGAGTTAAAAAAGAAAAGCAAGCAAGGGATACTGCACAATTTTTTTCTTAAACTTAGGTCAGGTAGCAAATAGCTGCAGTCCGTATTGTCTCACTTAAAATTACTTAACTCTGCAACTGATGTGAGAAAGCAGTCATAGGATGCACACAAATGGGCATGGCTGTGTTCTAACAAAACTTCATTTACAAAAACCTGCCTCTTTTCGACCGAAAAAAACTAAGACACATGACTAATCAAATGTGGTGTCGGATCCTGTATGAATCCTGATTTGAACTAATCAAAATAAACATATTTTTTTTCAAAGATAATCAGGCATAATGTAAATATGGGTTTGGAATCAGATAATATTAAGGGAAGTGTTGTTAATATTCTTGAGTGGACAAACTAAATAATCAAATTGATGTAAATGAGTAACAAAGTACTACAGATGAAACTTGAAATAGATGAGATTTTGCCTGAATAGATAGGTAAGGGAAAGTTTCCTCATAAAAGTAACGATTCAGCCAAGATTTGCAGGAAGACTAAAGATAAGCAGGAAAATAATTACAAGTGAAGGAACAAGGCAGACATAGGACCGAGACTGGAAGGAAACATGTCTCCTACGCAAAAGTAAAGGACAATGTGTAAGGAGCTGACCTTGCGGAAGAACAGAGGTAGGTAAAATCACCAAGGAATTATGCCTTCATTCTAGGAACAATGGGAAGCATCTGAAATGTATAAAGCAGAGGAGTCACAGGATGAGATCTGCATTTTGAAATGATCCGTCTGGTTGGAGACTGATGAAGCAAGAGTTGACATCAGATGTGTTAAAGAGTTACTGCAGTAGAGTAGGCACTAAGGCAATGATAAAGGAGAATGAATGGATTTGAGGGGTAGTTACTGACAACACTTGGTAATGAATTGGATATGGCAGGTGACAGGGAGTGTCAAAATTGACTCTCAGGTTTCTGGCATGCAAAAAATTGTGGTGTCATTCAATGAGGTGGGAACAGAGAAAGAGGATCAAAAGAGTCTGGGAAAGGGCAAGATTTCCATTTTCAACATGCTGAGTTTGAGATGTCTCTGATAAATCCAAAAGGTGACATTAGTCATCTGATTGGACATGCAGGTCTGAAGCTAGAGGATAGGGCTAGCTAAATGTATGTTTGTGAGTCATCTGTATAAGGATGGGAGTGACTACAATCACCTAGGAAAAGAGTAGAGGGAGAAAAGAGAAGGGGGTTGCTACAGTCTGAATGTTTGTGTCCCCCACAAATGTGTATGTTGAAATCCTAGCCCCCAAGGTGATGGTATTAGGAGGTGGGGTCTTTGGGAAGGCATTAGGATTAGGCAAGGTCATGAGGGTAGAGCCTTCATGTATAGGATTAGTGTCCTTATAAGAGTCCCAAGAGAGCTTGCTTCCAGTCTCCACCATGGGAAGACAAGAGAAAAAACTGCCCTCTTTGGGTCAGTAAGCAGGTCCCCACTAGACACCAAATCAGTCGGTGCCTTGATCTTGGACTTCCCAGACTCCAGATCTGTGGGAAGTAAATGTCTGTTGTTTATAAGCTACTCCGTATATGCTATTTTGTTATAGCAACCCAAACTAAGACAGGGTGACTTTGAGAAATGCCAACATTTAAAGTGTCACAAGATCACTTCAAATCTAGATAAAGATAAACTTTTACAGAATTTTGAAGAGTGGCCAAAAAAACCATAAAGAAGATGAGGAAACCAAGAAGAGGTTACTGTGAGGAATGAGTGGTTACCAGTGTCAAATACAATTGAAAGGATAAATGAGACAGAAAATGTCCACTGGATTTGGCAATGTGGAGGTCACTGGTGACCAACAATTCTTTTCATTAGTAACATTAAAAATACCATTGATTAAAACAAAATCTGAATGCAAGACTTCCTAAGACATCTTTAATCTCATTGATTAGCTCATTCACATGCATTAAATATGCACTAAGTTTCCAGGGGAAATTTTTACAAACTAAAAATTTATAAAATAGCGTGCACACACAATTTTACACAGTATAAAACTTACATATCCAAGAAAATAAGCAAAGTAAAATCTGGAATGAATGTCAGGAAACTATACAACAGTGGTGGAAGCACAACCCTTGAATCATTTAATTCCTTGGCAGCAGAAGCCATTTTTCCTGGAGCTGAATCTACTGCCAGCAGTGAACATCCTGGGAATCTCTAGTATGAAGGATTAACAGACTGGCTCAAACACTGGAAAATATATTGAAGGGAACAATCTAGTACTAGCTCAAAGGGGATGAAATGACCTAATATCCCACTGCCAGATTTATAAAATAATAGAGACTATAATAATAATAATAATGAACCCCTTTACAATATACCAATATTAGCATCTTTTCTGTGAGTTGTTTTATTAATTGCTGAAGAAATTCAGAATAAGAAATTCCTACATCTGTAGTAAAATACAATTTTTTAATCAATTAAAATGTATACCATCCTTGGTACTTGAGATTTAATCATATTCTCTGCTGATTTCAAAATCTTTCAATAAGCACTTTCATCCTAAATTAGACACTCATTCTGGTATATAAGTGTATCAATAAAGATCTAAAACCTAATTTGTAGAAACATAAATAACAGCCAAATATCTTAGATAGCAATTTCATGATATCTCTGTCAAATTACTTGCTTTCTAATTTTAAAATATTGTAAATATTATTAGGTTCAGATATAAATTTGGCAATAGCCACAGGAATAATCATATTATCTCTTAGGGATAAATTTTATTTCCAAGAATATTTTTGAGAACTTTAACTTGTCTTTGAAGATTTGATCACAGTTTATAGAATCTCATTCTCTTCCACATAGAAAACAAAGTAAAGGCACAGATTATCATATACCACCAAAGCAAAGGGGATAAGGCACCTGAAAAGAGTTTTTAAAAGTTTTGTAAACAGTAAGTCATATGCACCAGGTATCTAAAATTCCGAGACTGAGCAGATGAAAATGTACAGGGTACTCATTAAGTACACCACTGTCCCTTGTTTTACAGATGGACCATCTATATTTACAGGTGTGGATAAACAGATCCATTTATTACCAGCATTCCTTCCTACATGGTATGTGAATGAAACATGTCTTTTGACTTTGGACAAAGCAACTATTTAAAAAGAATGTTGTCATGGCTCTCCATTACAGACATTTGCTCTGCAAATGCCCAATATGGCCATGCAGCAATGTGAAGCTGGCTTGGTTCCCAGCAATGCACAGTTTGCTATATGGCTTGAAGTTGTATTTCAATGTGTTAATAGCATGTTGCTGTCTACTCTACTTGTGGTCTAGTAAGCGAGGTCTAAAACTCCACACATGCAGACATTCATTTGAAATTTCTTTCTGGCACTTTCTTTTCATGAATATAGAGTTAGGGTAAAGGGAACACTAATGGAGATTTCATAAAAACAAAATTTACTTGAAAATAATTTATTGATTAATTTGTTTACACCTTATATTTTGAAAGAAGCATTTCAATGTCATTATGTTCCTCTTGTACCAAAGGAAATGGTGGATGGACAGAGCATACATTAAAACAATGACTCCCACAGATGTCAAATTGGTTCCAGTGGGAATGCAGTTGACTAAAGGAAAAAAAGACCTAAAGCACATGCTCATTACAAAAATAGCCATCAAAGACACACAATTCAGCCTGAAAATATTAAAATTTACCTTTTAATGTCATCCAGAGAAATTAAGATACTTGTTTTAAAACATCTAGTCTTTGGGGGACATGAATGATGACTATATGCTAAAACTCCACACACATCTGTCTGCACTGAATAATCTGAGGTATAAACACTAAGAATGTAATGGAAAAATTGAGTTCACAAATAAACAGGTATAAAATAGCATGTTCAGCACATTTTATGATCATCAAAAAGCTTGCTCATTTTTAAAGTCATTATTTTGTACAAACTGCCTCTTGGCAAAACGATTTATAGCCATTATAAAATTCTTCCTAAAAAACTGAGCTCTAAGTTTTGATTCTTCAACATCCATGCCACAAATATTAGATCAGTGAAGTTAGATAATCTGGAGCCATGAAATAAGGCCAATTCTGCTGAGACTGATTAAATATTTATGTCATATCCTTTATATAGCAGAGCAGAAAAAATACACACAAGATAAAATGCTATATAATGGTAAGAGTCGAAAATCTATTGGAGTCATTAAAATAAGAACAAGTCTTCATATATATACACAGAAATTATGCCATTAAGTCATTATCAGAAGACCATTTCAGAGTCATTTTTCAGTTGTGGTCATGGATATACACAGAAACATCCACAGTCTCTCACCCTTTTACCCACAAGGGTGTGGTGATACACACTAAACCCACACTTGTGAGCTGGCAGGTGAGGATTATGGGAGCTGTCTGTTACAGGAATGTAGTCATCAGAAATTGAAGCTCGCTGGGGTGGATGGTTGGAGATGAAAAGACTGATCTTGGTCTCACCAGCCCAATGTTCTAGCCAGTCTAACTGAAGTATCAGCCTGACTGCCATAGTGACTGAGGCATATAGCTCAGCATCTTCTCCAAGGGAAATAGACAAGCTATGGAGTCTTTTGCCTCTGGGTCTTTGCACCTGCCGCTGACTATCTGGAGATGCTCCTCCAATTTCCTTATCCTCTGGGAAAACTCCTACTCTTCACTAAGTGTGACTCTTCTATGAGGCCCTCCACGATTGCTACATGCACATTTTGGTGCTCTCCCTTCTAGCTTCCCATTGTGCCTTATGCTTACTACCAACAAGCAAGTTCACAAAATGCATTTGTAAATGGCTTTATTGTCTATCTCCCCTCTCAGTAATCATAAACTCATTGAGGGCAGATGTTGAGTTTTTATTTTCGTTTCTCTAGTACCTAGTATAGTGTTTGGCGTAAGAAACCACCATATTTATTAACTGGAGGAAATGGACAAAAACTAATGTTCCATATTCAATGATACACAAGTTATCTTACGTATGGGAGTTCTATGCATCATCATTGCCTTTATATTAGACTGACAAGCACAGTTTAGGCTGGGCTGAGATTCAGAGTCATAACCATAAACATAAAATTACTTACTTCCTTAGGAGTAAGCAAAGACCTATAAATCACTGGCAACAGGAACTTACACAATAATTCCTAAGGTCTTAACTGCTCATTTCTTAAAATCTTAAGAAAACCCCACAATTTGGCCATTTAGCAGAGGTGAGAAAAATTCATCATTTTAATCATCCCTGGTCCCTAACCAAAAGGAAAGCTTTCTATTTTCTTCCAGCAGAATAGAGAACTAGAATAATACGATTAATCTCACAGTTGGCCAAACTGAAATAGTTCTGAAGACCTTCAGTTATCACTTTATTCATTCTATGAATTATTTCAGATTATTTTGAATCAAAATCAGCAATACTTTTACCAACCTCTAGAACTAGGGTCCTCTATGAAGGCTACCTTTTTCAGGTAAAAGTTGTAACTGTTGGATATAGGAAATGGGTGAGGTGCGATGAAAGAGACCATGATGGGGGTTGGGAGGAAATTCACTGTGGATAGGAAGACAAGCTAAATTGCATTTTTGGTGGCCATTCCTAGAAGGAGAAAACTGGGTCCAAGGAAGACCTAAATTCTGATGAAAAGGACACAGGTTCTTATTTATCTCACATCTGAATAAACAGTTATTAGTTATTTAACTCTTCCCTTTATCTCCATTTTGTACATAATTTTTAAGAAAATTAACCAATGGTTACTCATCAAGCAGTTTATAATCTAGTTGGAGATACAAAATATACACATACTTACTAAAAGTTAAGAAGAAAACAACATAAGACATAAAATGATTCTGTATTATTTATTATTTGACAAATAATAAAACTACTTTTAAATGTATTAATATAACAATTGAATAATTTCAAATTACTTGATAAATAATAAATCTATTAGACAAAATAATAAATGTATAACATTAAGAGCAATAAGAACAGGGACAAAATAAAGTACTGTGGTCTATAAACAAGTATCGGGGAAAAATAATAAGTGGGGATTATGGATTATTTGAAACGTTAAAAGAAAAAACAAGCCACAGCCAGGAAGAAATAAATGTTTGCAAAACAACATACTTGTAAAGTACTTGTATCCAAAATAAATAAAGAACACTCAAATACTCAAAACTCAAAAACCCAAACAACCCAATATTAAAAGGGACAAAGGTCTAAATAGATACTTCGCCAAAGAAGATATATGGATGGCAAAAGAACACATGAAAAGATGCTCAACATTATTTGTCATTAGGGAAATGCAAATTAAAACCATGAGTGAGCACCATAGAACTACTGAAATGGCTTTTACAAAAAGAAAACACTAACTTCTGGTGAAGATGTGGAGTAACTGGAACTATCATATATTGTTGGCAAGAATGCAAAATGGTATGGCCACTTTGGAAAACACTTTGACACTTTCTTATAAAGTTAAACATACAATTACATATGCCTGAGAAACTCTACTCCTAGGTATTTACCCAAGAGAAATGAAAACGTGGGTTCCCCAAAAATTCTCTACACAAATATTTATGGCAGCTTCATACATAATTGTCCCAAAATGAAAACATCCACATGTCCTTCAACCAGTGAATGGATAAACTGTGGTATTCATAGAATAAAATACTTGCTCAGTAATAAAAAGGAATGATACACACAAGAACATGGATAAATCTCCAGTCTCAAAAAACTAAATACCATATGATTTGATTTATGACAAAGTGGTAAAGGAAAACTAAAGAACAGAAAGGGGCTTGGGTAGTAAGAACGGTTTGACTAGAGTAGCCCAGGGGAATCTTTAGGGAGATGAACATATTATCTTCAGTGTGGTGGTAAATACATGACTTTATGTGTTTGTCAACTCAAAGAACTATTTACTAAAAGAGGGAAATTTTTTATATGTAATACATTTTTTAGTGTCCTAAAAAATTAAAAACAACAGTCACTATGGTGAAGCAGTAGCCTATGCTGGTCAAATATACCAAATGTATTCAAGGGAAGAAGAAAATTAGGTTACAGATTTTAAGCTCAATTCTAATGTCCTGTTCAAGCACAGACCATTTGTCTTTAAAAACCTTTGATATCAAGCCCCTTATAATCTCTCTACACTTTTTACATTTCTTTCCCATGCTAGCATCCAAAAAATCTTACTATTCTCAAAAAAGAACTACTATCAGACATCTGGGAACAAAACCAAGTGTTTCCTGCCACGATAGAGACTTGTTAATATCCTACCAAAAATGAGCTATACTAAAATGAGATAAGCTCCTGAGAAAAGCTTACCACACCCTAAATACTACAGCAATGGTTCATTCCACATCAATCTGTAAATTGGCCCCAAACAAACAAAAGGCTTATTAGAGAAGAGTTATTTCTCAAGGTCTTAATGGAAGTCAGAGGAAATAGTCAATGAAGCACTAAATATTTAATTCAAAACACTCAGTATACTTGGTTTGGTAGTCTGAGACATATGCCTTATAATTAATAAAACAGATTTTCTCCTTAAGAATCCACATCCTATCTGCTATCAGATAAAATTCTGCAGAGGGCAGAGAACAAAAGAGATACAGAATCATGCAGAAAAACTCAATAGCCTATGTAGAAATAAGTAAAAGACAAAAAAGAATATTTCTACATGATGAATGTATTTTAAAACGCACATAGAGCTTAAATAATCAAATGGGTCCATTATTTATTTTTAAAATGACTTCAAGAATGTCATTAAAAGAATACTATTGTTTTAATGCACAATATTCATCTTTTAGATAGATATATTAGCTTAGACTACTATACTGTCTTTTGAGAAGTTCAAAGAACCTTAAGATCAACCTCTTTACTCCATCCTTTAAGAAGAGTTTCCTAATTTTCGACTTATTTATTCATATATGTATGTGCTTATGTATGCATATATTTAAAGCAATGGAACCCTTTCTTCCAATGAAAGCTAATGTGAAATGGCAATGTGTAAACAGATCAAAGCAGAGTGGAGCTGCTCTGGGAGGAGTACAGTGGGTATCCCAGAGTAACTGGTGGCTGCTCATGTTGCCACCAGCAAAGAAAGCAGGAGATCTAGAGTACGAGAACAAAACACAGAACCAGAAAATCATTGCTTTAAAGCAAAGGTATCAGAATCACAGAATCTTGGATTGGGGGGTAGACCTCCCTTTACCCAATTTTCCATCCATCTCTCCGATGGTGCCTCCAAAGGTATGCAGCCACTGCTGAATAGCTTAAGTTCTCTTAGGTCTTTTTTCCCAAGTCAAAATGCAGGTCACAGCTACACTGTCCTATGTGAAAGATATTGAAATACATGAACTAGTTGCCACATTCCCTTTAGTTATTAGGATCAGCATGTTTCCTTTGTAAAATAAAGTGGAGTGGATCTACTTCTATCTGGTTCCTCTGAGGTAGTGGCAGTCTAGATCCAACTCTAATGAAATAAACAGCTGTTACAATGCTTCATACTGTACTAGCACATCTGGAGCTAAAAGTCACGAGAGGAATCTTAGTCAAAGTCTAAATACAAACTGTAAGTACTAACTAGCCTTGAAGAGGGCCACATCAACGTAATTCTTAAAACGGCAACGTCTGTATCTGATTTTACTTCTGCAGGCAAGAAAAGGAACAGGCTGGAGACAAGAAAACTTCAGAACTAAACATTCATAGATACAAAATTTGAAAACATGTAATTCCTTTATAATAATACTCAGTTATATATACCTTCCAAAATTCTTTTTCTTGCAACCTGTTGATGTTTCTAAATTACACATGTGATTTTCCTGTTCCCCTGCCTTTTACCTACTGAAATACTATTCATCTGTTAAGATCTTGTTTGAAAGACAGGTACATTATTAAGCATTCTGTTTTATCTTAGTTTGGAACTATTTCCTCCCCCTACTTTCCATATTCTTATGCTTTGCACAATTTATCACTTTCCGTCTTATATTAGCTGGCTATATGGAAATCCTACTTGATTGAAACAGAATTTCTTCTTTCTTTCTCTCTTTTTTCTTTTTTGAGACAGAGTCTCGCTCTGTCGCCCAGCCTGGAGTGCAGTGGCACGACCTCGGCTTACTGAAAGCTCTGCCTCCCAGGTTCATGCCATTCTCCTGCCTCAGCCTCCTGAGTAGCTGGGACTACAGGTGCCCGCCACCACATCCGGCTAATTTTTGTATTTTTAGTAGACATGGGGTTTTACTGTGTTAGCAAGGATGGTCTCGATCTCCTGACCTTGTGATCCACCCACCTCGGCCTCCAAAGTGCTGGGATTACAGGCGTGAGCCACTGTGTCTGGCCTCTTTTTTTTTTTTTTTTTTTTTTTTTTTTGAGACAGAGTCTTGCTCTGTTGCCCAGGATGGAGTGCGGTGGCAAGATCTCAGCTTACTGCAACCTCTGCCTCCTGAGTTCACGCAATTCTCCTGCCTCAGCCTCCCAAGTAGCTGGGATTACAGATGCGCGCCACCACCCCCGGCTAATTTTGGTATTTTTAGTAGAGACAGGGTTTCACCATGTTGGCTAGATTGGTCTTGAACTCCTGACCTCAGGTGATCGGCCCACCTCAGCCTCCCCAAAGTGCTGGGATTACGGGAGTGATCACCATGCCCAGTGTGAAACGGAATTTCTTATACTTAAAGTATACTTTCACATTCCCTTTCAATACATAAGATATTTAGATGCTATAAGAATTAAAGATCCATATAATAGAAAAATATATGGATTGGTTACAAACTGGGGGGGTGTCTAGCAAAGACTCAGTACAATCTAAAAATGTACCTTTCAGCCAGGTGTGGTGGCTCACACCTGTAATCCCAGCGCTTTGGGAGGCCGAGGTGGGTGGATCACCTGAGGTCAGGAGTTTGAGACCAGTCTGGCCAACATGGTGAAACCCCATCTCTACTAAAAATGCAAAAACTAGCCGGGTGTGGTGGCGCGCACCTGTAGTCCCAGCTACCGGGGAGGCTGAGGCAGGAGAATCACTGGAGCCCAGGAGGGAGAGGCTTCAGTGAGCTGAGATCAAGTCACTATACTCCAGCCTGGGTGACAGAACAAGACTCCATCTATAAACAAAACAAAACAACAACAACAACAACAAAATACCTTTCACAGAAAGCATCCACTGCGGCTTTATGAAATACCTTTTCACTCAAAATGCCATGTAACATTTTAATTCATTAAAAAAATAATTACTAAGACTTACTTTGTAAAAGCACCATGCCAAGTATAGAGTAATAGAAAAAATAAATCAAGACTAGATGCTCTTTCAGGTATAAAATCTTTGTGTTCAGATGTCAAGTTACATGACAGACTTCTCTTCAGTCTAACCCTATGGACCTCTAACTTGCCTATGATGGTGCTGTTGCCCCACTCCCACAATATAGTAGTTGTGCTATAATTCCCTTCAGTTTGCTGGTTTCCAATGATTAGGCAAATGCACTTGGTGGGGCAGAGGCTGTCGACTGTTCCCCAATGATCAATTTCTCCCTTTCTTCTACACTAACAGATTTTTTTTTTAAGCTGAGCACATTGCTGCAAATAATAAAGACTATATTTCTCAGCTTCCACTGCTGCTAAGTGTGATCACATGGTGAAATTCCGGATTCCTAGGTCGAAGGTCTCCTGGCAGCTTCTGAGAACCTTCATTAAGAGTTACCTAGTCTTGGCCAGGCATGGTGGCTCATGCCTGCAATCCCAACACTTTAGGAGGTCGAGGTAGGAGGATTGCCTGAGTCCAGGAGTTTGAGGACAGCCTGGACAACACGGCAAAACCCTGTGTCTACAAAAAATAGAAAAAAATTAGTTGGGCATGGTGATGTATGCCTGTAGTCCCAGCTACTTGGGAAACTGAGATGGGAGGATTGCTTGAGCCTGGGAAGGGGAGAATGCAGTGAGCCAAGATTGTACCACTGCACTCCAGCCTGGGTGACAGAGTGAGACCCCGTCTCAAAAAAAAAGAAGAGTCACCCAGTGTTTTACCTCACTTTTTATTGTTTGCCTCCTCCCCTATTCTGTGGCTTGAACTAAGATGCTTCCTGGACCTAAGAAGGAGGATCAAACCCTAGGGGATGGTGGGTCTGAAAAGAGTGTGAGTCTCTGAGGACTTTGTGATAGGCAGAATTCCCTCTACTCAAAGATGTCCATGCCCTAATGCCTGGAACCTGTGAACATGTTATATTACAGGTCAAAAGGTAATTTGCAGACATAATTAAGATTATTGTCCTTAAAACCAGGAGACTATCCTGAATTATCCAAATATGCACAATCTAATCACATGATCCCTTAAAAGCAGAGAACTTTATCTGGCTGGAGTCAGAGACATGTGGCAGAAGTCAGAGGGATTCCAAGCATGAGAAGCATCATTTGATGTGCCAGTCAGATGCAGGGGCCCACACGTAAGGACCAGAGAGAGGTTTCCAGGAGTTAAAAGCAGCCCTCAGCTGAACACCAGTAAGGCAAGGAGGAACTCAGTTCCACAATCACAAGGAACTAGATTCTGCCACCAACCTTAATGAGCCTAGTGGTAGATTCTTCCCAGAGCCTCCCAATATGAGCCCATCAGGCCTACAACTTGATTTCAACCTTTTGAAACCTGGAACAGAGAAACCTGCTGAGCCAAGCCAGATTTCTGATCTACAGAATTGTGAGATAATAAATCTGTATGGATTAAGCAGTTGAGTTTGCAGTAACTTGTTACAGCAGCAAATGGAAGCTAATACAGACTTCCTGAAGCAGAGCTTCCTCATCAGTCTCAGAAGGACTGCTCTGGACTTTACTTGGAGAGAAAAGAAATTATTTTTTCTTTAAGATGCTCAGATTTTAGGTTTTTCTCTTATTCACAGTTGAACCTAAATCTGACTGATACACTTCATGAAATCCTTTCAACACATAACAATATCATGATCAAAAGCTAAAGAATAACAGAAACTTAAGTGAAATACTATTCAAGTTGTGAACAATTTTTAAAAATAGATGTAATGATACAAGTTAAACAGTCTTTAATAAGGCCTATTTTCACTTTCTCAGTTGCAACAAAAACATGGTGTGATACTTCAAATTTAATAACATTTAGACTATGGCCCAATTTTAATAAAGTCCTTTTTTAAGTGGCATGAGAGTACACTGCTATCAGGCAGTGTTTGAACTAGTCAGGGTTAGTAATTACTTATGAGATACAGTAAGATCAATCAACACACACCAGCAAAACAGGTGCAAATGATATGGTAGGAAAGAAAAGTATAGTTTCCAGTAAGTACCATATATCACTGTGAAAGAAAAAAAATATTTGTGGCTTGAAAAAATGCCTAAAATCTTTCAATCATCACACAATATTCACTCAATTTCGTAAGTGCAATATAAAAACATAATACTGTAAAATCTTCATATTAACTTTTCCTCTTCATAAGGAATCAGACTTCTGCAAACAAAATTTGTTTAATTCAGTTCTCATTTTAATACGAAACGTTTTATTTCTAGCTACATAAGGAGTATAACATTTGTATAAAACACTGATAATTGTGTTTCAACTTTTTTTGTTCTGGAATGTCTTATTCACATTACAGATGTCACTTTGGATAACTTAAAAATTAAAACCTTTTTAAAAAACATATTTCAAAGGACTTCCAATTATCCCTCTTATATGAGAATGGCCTTTGAAATGCCCATTTATACACTAAAAAAAATATATATATAAATAGGCTGGGCACGGTGGCTCACGCCTGTAATCCCAGCACTTTGGGAGGCCGGGATGGGTGGATCACGAGGTCAGGAGATCAAGACCATCCTGGCTAACATGGTGAAACCCTCTCTCTACTAAAAATACAAAAAATTAGCCAGGTGTGGTGGCAGGCGCCTGTAGTCCCAGCTATTCGGGAGGCTGAGGCAGGAGAATGGCGTGAACCCAGGAGGCAGAGATTGCAGTGAGCCGAGATCATGCCACTGCACTCCAGCCTGGGCGAGACTGTGTCCCCCCAAAAATAAATAAATAAATAAATAAATAAATAAATAGCCATTCTCAGTCATGTTACTGGTATCTTCAGAACTATTTGAATTTGATGAAATAAATCCCACTTTAGGAAAACTAATATATGGAAAGAACAAGTTGCTTTATAAATGGCAAGATTCAGGAAGGGAAATAGGCAGGGGTGAATTCCAAGTGCCAATTAACATTGAGAAATGAAAACAAAGTCTTTTTAAAAAAACAATGTAAGTAAATGGGAAAATGTGAACTGGCTCCCAAAAGGCCACTCTGTAGGAGCCAGGCCTGCAGAACTCCTAGCCTCTGAGGTAGAGGATGAAAACAACATGCACACAACAGTCAGATCAGTCCAAACCATCTGCTCTTTGCAAATATAACTTAACAAGGTCAACCAAGGAATCAGTGGTCCCTCATCTTGAACTTGCTCCCGCTAGACTTTGAATCCTTTTCCTTGTTGCTTAACGAAGCTCAAGACACACATGATCTGGGAGCAGTTCACCTAGCCCTTGAAGAGAGCAGTTCACCTAGCCCTTGAAGAGAGAACTGGGAGCAGTTCACCTAGCCCTTGAAGAGAGAAACTCTCCTGCAGTTGCTCATCCAGGTATCTTCATACTCAATTTTATTAAGCAAATTATCCATAAGGGTCTCCTGCTTGTGACCTCAGGGATCACTTTAGGGGACAAGTACCAAAGGACTGTACACACTGAAAGGTTAGGTAACTTCCCAAGATCACACGGCTGGCAAGAAATGGAGGCTAGTCTCTCATTCCAGTGTTCACACTGTCATACACTGTCCCTGATGCATGAGTGAATATTTTCTTTCCAGAGCTGTTTATATGTGTCTTGACATGCGTATGTACAAACAACTTAAATGTCCCAATATATAGCATTAGCAATTTTAACTGGATAAATTCAATGATATTTTGAGGTCATGTATCTTTGAACACAGATTATGGAAAATGCCTATAAAACTGGGTTTTTTTAAATTGCATACACATGAGTAGAAAATTATCTACAGTGTTATCCACCAAGATATCAATTTAAGGATTACCTGGAAGCAGACGTTATATTAATAGTTTCAAGTTTGTCTATATTTTTTGTAATCAGCTTATGTCGCTTTTGTTCTTTATTTTTGAATCATTTATTCTAAAAATATTTATGTGCCAGGTATTGTTATAAGGATACCATTGTGAAAAAAATAAAGATCACTGCCCTTTTGGTGCTTACATGGTAAGAGATGAGAAGAAAAACATACACAGTGAAAAGGCTAGCTTTCCTCCCACCCCATAACCACTTTTATCAGTTTCTTATGTATCCTTCCAAAGTTTCTGCATGTAAACAAGATAAATGCAAACATATATTATTTTCCCCTACACTAATCACATACTACATGTATTATTCCATATCTTGTATTTTTCACATAATACATCTGAAAGGGCCTTCCATCAGTACCTTACTTTTTTTTTTTCACAGCTGCACACTATTAGATCAATGTACTATATTTAAGTTGGTCTCTATTGGTGGATATTTGAGTTGTTAATCTTTTGCTATTATAAAAAACTCCCAAAATAAACCAGTACATTGTCATTTTGCACAAATGCACGTAGTATTGTTGGGTCAAAGGGTGATGTTATTTGAAATTTGGATAGATATTACTACATTCTTCATAGGAGTTGTACCAATTTACACTTCAACCAGAAAATTTTGAGACGGTCTGTTTCCACATAACCTGGAAAACAGATTTTTCTAATCTGATAGGTGAAAAACAGCATGTCAGTGAAGTTTTAAACTGCAATTTTCATATCAGAGTGAAACTGTGCATTTTTAACAATATTTAAGGGCTATGTGATACCTCTTTAAGTAACCTTTAAAACTGTGAAATTTGTGAATGCATCATCTTTAGGCAAATTGGTTACTGCCTCCATAGTGTCTACATGCAGCAATGGATCTGGCTTGAATTAATTAGCTATGTATTAATATTATTTCTTCACTCTTGATGTTAAGAAAGTTAATAGCCAGGATTAGACTGTAAGGATATTAACTGTTGTATTAGTTCCCCTAATCCTAGCACAGAGCCTGGTGCACCTTAGCGTCCAATAAAATGTTTGCTTTAAAAAAAGAGCAACAGAAAAGATGTTTTCTTTGGAAGTTATAGTGCAACAGCACCACCAAGGGGGAGCTTTAGCCAAAGCATCCCCCTATCAAATTTCCTCCAGCAGAATCACTTGAACCCAGGAAGCAGAGGTTGTAGTGAGCTGAGACCATGCCATTGCACTCCAGCCTGGATGACAGAGTGAGACTCCGTCTCAAAAAAAAAAAAAAAAAGAAAAAGAAAAAGAAAAATATTTCCTCCAGCCCAAGCCACTGTGGATACATAATCAAATTGGAGATACTGTGAATGTTGTTTAAATGGGACTTGCAAACAACCTTCAAACTCCACCCTCCACATGCTACCCCTCGGCCTCTCTTGTATAGAACTTGAGCTGTTATTGTCAGAGTGAACATCCAGCCCGCCACATTACCACAAGATAACACAGCCGTACATTTTCTCAGACTAAAGACAAGATTTGGTCAATATCAACAACTCAGTGGCCAGCAAGCGCAGCCACATGAACATGCATCATACAGGAACTCTGCACTTGCTTCTCTTCCATTCTGACTATAAAGACACCTCTACTAGATAGTGGGCATTTCCTGCTCAACAAAAGAAACTAAGGGCAAAAGTCAGGGAGATGATGTTAATGTCAAATGTAAATTAAAGGAAAAAAATGCAAAGAATAGCATTTGAATGGATTCAGCTTAAATTTTCTATTTTGAACAGAAGCCTGGATGTTGATCTTAAGAATGAAAGTTTTCATTTTCCCAGCTACAATAAGCAATAATTTATAAAACTTAATTCAACAGTCTTCTAGCAGTCTTGTGGCTGCTAGTATCCAAAGATGGCCACAAATGAACCACATCTCCCAGCATTTATGCCCTTCTGTGGTTCTTTCCTCTTGTATCTGGGCTGGTCTCGTGACATGCTTTTGACCAACAAAACGTAACATTCAGGGATAGCTGAGCTAGGCCATAAGAAACCTAACAGTTTCTGCTACTCTCGGGATGTCTCCTCTTGGGGACCTGCCTATGTTGCAGTGAAGAGGCCAAGCTTCATAGCAAGGTCACAAGGAGAAGAACTGAGGTGCTCCAGGCAACACCTCAACATATCTCCCAGCTAGCATCAACTGCCAGCGTTGAGATGACACCACACTGGACAGCCAGCCCAGCTGCTCTGTGATGGCAAACAAGAGACCTCAAGTAGATAATCACTTAGCTAAGCAATCAACCCAAAGCCCGGTGGAGGTCATTACAAATTGTTGTTTTAAGCCACTAAGTTTTGGGGTGGTTTGTTACACAGAAATAGACAACAGCAACAAATTTATTTCATAAACACACCCGGGCAAGATAAGCAATAAACTTAAAAGGCAATTTAGTACAGTAACACTGCCATCTTAAGACTTTTAGGATAGAGACCATGAGCTCTTACAGAGAATAAACATGATTTATATATTCTGTATAACCCTTCTCTTCCAACATCTGATAACTATGTTCTCAATAAATATTTATTAAATGGAAGCATGAATAATACAAATGTAGTTAAATATTGATTATACTGATGGAAGGAAGTAAAGGTATAATTAATTCAGAAATAGTAGATATTTAAAAGTATATACAGTGACCTCTGTGATACAGACATGCTCACATCCACTCTACCTACCTCATCCTGAAAGGGCATTAGAGTGCTGGCTCTTATACTTCTCTCAGAGCCCCTTTCAACTCTTAAAAATATTAATGAGAACCCCAAAGAACTTTTTCATATGTCAGTTATACTGATAGATATTAAAACTGAGAAAAATATTAAGTATTTACTAATTCATTTAAATTTAATCATAAACACATTACATGTTAACATTAATACAGTTAGTGAAAAAGCCCCTTCAGTCATTTGAGAGATACTGGTTCACTGAATTACGCAGATCTTCCAAATGTTGACACATTTCATCAAATAATATTTTTTAAAATCCACGTTTATTAACATCATTGATATTATAACAAAAGTCTAAATTATTGGGAAGTTGTCAAACTCATGATGCCAAATATAAGTCGAATATAAGTTAAAATTTTAATTTTGACTTGAAAATTTTATTAGCAACCAACACTGGCAGTTTCTTCACTGCCAAGACTGTCTTGTGTTCTTTAGTGTAAAAATGCTATTCCATCAGAAAAGTGGCTAGTTCAGCTCACAACTCCATCACACACCTGCTTTTCCTCAAGACAATCACTGGAACCCAGTATGGAGTAGAAGTGCATTATGTGAGCTTCTAGTTTTATCACAGAAAATATCAAAAAGATGTACTCAAGGGTCAAGATTTATAACAACTAATCATTTTTACTATTTCACCAAGGACATTTTTCAGTGAAGATGGCTTTTATTTTACCACAAATATGTGTGTAGTTGTGGAAAATATAGTGAATACTAGTACAGTTAGGTACCACTTGATTTGTGCTAAAGTCTCAGCAGTTTTACCCCAAGTTTGCTATTGTACCTTTGATGCAAATGTCAGCACAGTGGAAATGGCAAATGATATCTTATAATAAAAGGCTTAGACTAGACTCCATGGACCCTCTGTGGCCCACAGAACACACTTTGAGAATCAACGCACAGAAGTGATCCAAGACTCCATAGAAACTTTATATAGTGGACATTCTACTCATTCACAACTGAGACTCTGAGTGCAGGTATAAGGTAGATGATGTCTGTCTATCCTTTTCAGTTATATCAATGTTATGTCTGCCAAAAAGAACATTTCCAGGCTAGGGTCAAACTTGGATTTCAATTTCAGCTCCACCACACTAAGAGCTACATGACCTTGGATAAGTCTCAGGCTGAGTCTCAGTCTCCTCATCTCTTAAACAGAAATTCTGTACCTTATAGATGGCTAGAGTTACAATTAAATAAGAGAGTATCCATACAACACTGACTAGGATTACGAGTGATAGAGTAAGCCCTGAACTGAATCAGGTTCTAAATGACTAAGGACCAAAACTATGGCTAATTTCCATGTTTTGGAAGATAGTGGTAACCTGATTTTATTTTTCTCTCCACCACTTGTAGAGGGACCAAATCATAAATGGATATTCATAAAAATGTACCTCTTTACATAATGCAATTCTGATAGACAAAATGATGTCAGGAATTGCTTCCAAATAATCCAGGGTAGGGAGGAAGAGGTGGGGAAATAAATGAAATAAAGTTTGGCAAGAACTGGTATCTGCTGAAGGTAGGTGCTGAGAATCTGAAGTTTCATTATATAATTCTCTTCAAACATGTTTCCAGTTTTTCAAATTAAAAAGGAAAAAACTGATCACTCATTTGAGGCTTCTAAATAATTATGCACTGACTGTAGTTAATTTAATAACGTACAAATTCAGTTTCCACAATAAGTCACCTTCTACACTGCGAGTTATCAACCATTTTCCCAGCACTACAACATGTACCACACATGTTCTTCAGGAGCCTTTCTCCAAAGATGAGTCAGATGGGCTGCCTGGAGTTACACTCCACGTGCTCTCACCCCACCCCACCATTCCACTGCTGCTGAGAACTGCTGATCTAATTTAAAGTAATCTGGGCTGGGTACAGTGGCTCACGGGTGTAATCCCAGCACTTTGGGAGGCTGAGGCAGGCAGATCACTTGAGGTCAGGAGTTTAAGACCAGCCTGGCCAACATGGCAAAACCCCGTCTCTACTAAAAATACAAAAAAATTAGCTGAGCATGGTGGTGTGCGCCTGTAGTCCCAGCTACTCGGGAGGCTGAGGCATGAGAATCGCTTGAAACCAGGAGGCGGAGGTTGCGCTGAGTGGGAAGCGCCACTGCACTCCAGCCTGTCTGACAGAGTGAGACTCCATCTCAAAAAATAATAATAACAATAAAAATACATAAAGTAATCTGAGTATTTCGATCATCTGATAACTGTAATATACATTGAAAAATAAAGTTTCCTGAGTAAGAAAACAAATTAAAATTGGATGAAGGTCAGCTTGACACACAGCCTCTAGATGGGTTTTATTTTAATACAAAGTTTATTTTCATCCCCTTGTGGGAGTCAAGTTAGATGAAGGAAGTTTTGCGTCTTCTGTACGTCACTGAAAGGGAAGTATATCCCAAAACGTCAAGTTATACCTAGGGTTTCTAAAGGAAGCCTAGGGAAGGGCCAAGAGCCAGATGGACAGAGAAAAGAGCTGCCTCCTCGCTAATTTAAAAGAGGAGACCTGCTCATCTTCCAAGATATAACTCAAGCATCAATCATCTCACTGGTAAGGCTTTTGTGATACTCAGGTGAGCGGGCTGCCTTCTCCTGTGTCCCACTTTCATCACAGTAAAAAGCAGAGCCTGCTAGATGATAAGCTCTCTGAAGGCAGCACGAGTCTATGGTGTGAATTGCCAGTGCCTGGAGATGTCTGACACATGGTAGCCACACAGAAAATGTCTGATAAATGATTACATGTCCCCTAAATACCTACTCTTGTTTAAAATACTCCATGAACAAATCATTATTAGGGTTGGGCGTGGTGGCTCACGCTTGTAATATGAGCACTTTGGGAGGCCAAGGAGGGTGGATCACTTGAGGCCAGGAGTTCGAGATCAGCCTGGCCAACATGGTAAATCCCTGTCTCCACAAAAAATGCAAAAATTATCAAGGTGTGGTGGTATGTGCCTGCAATCCCAGCTACTTGTGAAGCTGAGGCATGAGAATCACTTGAACCTGGGAGGTGGACGTTGCAGTGGGCTGAGATCGTGCCACTGCACTCCAGCCTGGGTGACAAAGCAAGACTCTGTTTCAAAAAAAAAAAAAAAGGGAAAAAAAGAAATCATTGCTAGAACCAGTCTCTCTAGTTTATCAGAGGACATACTTAGAATCTCAGTAATTCATTTAACACTGAGTGATCCTAAATTGGAAATTCATAATGTGAAGGTCTTTAATTGGTTTATGTACTAAGATACAATTATTATATCAATATCAGGCAGTAAGTTTTGACAGAGTTGTATATACTTCTGAATTTCCAGGACTAATGGGTCCATGAAAGTTTATTCGGTAAATAATAGACAAATGCTCTCATGCTTCAATATGATCTTCAAGTTTGACTAAAGCAGGCATATTTTAGATTTTTTTTTTTTTTAAATCATTAACAGGAGTGTCACATTGGGTTCCTAAAGTAATTTTTCTTAACCAGTGGACCTCAAACCCAGAAGGCCTCACAGATCTTTTAAACCAGGATTCCTAAGAAGGCAAAAGTTTTGTCATCAACTAATTTCTCTCCTACTTGTTTAGAAGGTATTTGTTATGTATGACTATCTCCTTGAAAGAACTGGGGAAATCCCCACTCATCTGGTTCTCCGTTGGACTTGATTTTCTCATGAACTCTGATTGGGAAAAGCTGCTTAGACTATCTATCACAGGGTATCTGGGACCCCACTGTTCACCCTCAAATCTTTTCAGTCAGTAACTACTGAAAGATAGTCAATGGGTTTTTAAAAACATGTCAACAGGGGGATCACATGTTTAGAAAGGTTGGCAACAACTGCCCCCAAGTAAAGTGTTATATTAAATGACCAAGTACACAAATTACTTGTTTTTAATTTAAAACTTCACTTACAAGAAGCACTGGCAAAGGAAGGTGGCGCAGTATTGTAGACAGAGCACAGGCGCAGGTTTAAATACCAATGTTGTCATTGTCTATAGACAAGTTACTTCGCTGAGATTTAGTTTCTTCATTATAAAATATAAATAATACTCATATTATTGGATAACACAAATAACCAATTGCATAGGATCCAGTATGTGTGTGACAGATACCAGCTTCACAGAAGAAGAAGAAAAAAAACCAAAAACAAGGTAGTCTATAAGCACACTGGTTCCTCCTTACCTATAGCCAGTAGATTTTAACCATTTGTTTTAGCTCAATTCAAGTATCAGAATTTCATCATTCGTTCAAATACCTACTGGGCCATCATGAACAAGCCATGGTGCTGTGAGCCCTCTAACAAGGAAGATCTTTTTCCTTTGATAATTACTGGGTGACTGCTGCGGGAAGTCAGGGACCCCTAACGGAGGGACCGGCTGAAGCCGTGGCAGAAGAACATAAATTGTGAAGATTTCATGGACATTTGTCAGTTCCCAAAATTAATACTTTCATAATTTCTTATGCCTGTCTTTACTGCAATCTCTGAATATAAATTGTGAAGATTTCATGGACACTTCTCACTTCCCCAATCAATACTTTTATAATTTCTTATGCATGTCTTACTTTAATCTCTTAATCCCGTCATCTCCGTAAGCTGAGGATGTATGTCACCTCAGGACCCTGTGATGACTGCATTAACTGTACAAATTGTTTGCAAAACATGTGTGTTTGAACAATATGAAATAAGTGCATCTATAAAAAGAACAGAACAACAGCGATTTTCAGGGAACAAGGAAAGATAACCATAAGGTCTGACTGCCTGCAGGGTCAGGCAGAATAGAGCCACATTTTTCTTCTTGCAGAAAGCAAGTAGGAGAAATATTGCTGAATTTTCTTCCCAGAAAGGAACAACCCTGGGGAAGGTATGCATTCCAGGGGGTAGGTCTACAGACGGCTGCTCTGGGAATGTCTGTCTTATGCGGTTGAGATAAGGACTGAAATATGCCCTGGTCTCCTGCAGTGCCCTCAGGCTTACTAGCATTGGGAATTCCAGCCTGTAAATTCTAGTTAGACTGGTTCTCTGCTCTTGAACCCTGTTTCCTGTTAAGATGTTTATCAAGACAACGCGTGCACAGTGAGACACAGACCCTCTCAGTTATTCTAATTTTGCCTTTGCCTTGTGATCTTTTATTGCCCTACCTTAATGAAACAGTGACAGGTTTTTCCAGTGGCAACAGAAATTCCTAACTAGGTAAGGAGTGCTGGGAGACAATTCCCCACTCTCTCATGTTTTGCACATCTTAAAAGCAGAGGCATTAGTAGCCTTCTGCTCTGGGCTATCTCTGCATGGATGCTTGTAGAGTGAACAGACTTGGAAGACAGAGATAGTGTCTCTCTCTAGAGCAGAGAGTAGTTTGATATCAAATATATTAAAGATGTCTCCCTTCAAAGCAAAGGTTGGGTAGGTGTGCTTGAAGGCTATTATAAAAGACTAGGGATTCCCAAGCTCTGGGTTCCTCTCCTGTACTGCAACCCACTGCACTTGCAGGTGTCACCTGGCCCTTGTCATGTTGCCCTGTGGGTATGGGAACCACACAAGAAAAGAGTATTCTGGTTCCTACTACTGCTATGACTAATAATTTACAATAAAAACATATAATAAAAGGACAATAACACACTCTCCTTTGTCTCTGACCCAGGAGTCTTAAGTGTCCTACCAGAATCTACAAAACCGTAGCAGGTAAATTTCTTAGCTTGAAAGTAGGTAAAAATCTTACAAACTTCATAAAAATAAACAGGCTTATGGAGGCTTAATAATTGATGGCTAAGAAACAAAGTATGAACCACACCCAGTTACCTCTGTAACATCATGGTGACATTCAATAAAGCTCTATGGAAGTTATTTTAAAGTTTAATTTGCTATGTGGCAATTTTGTCCACAAAGGTCTTTACTTATAAGAAATAAAAAATCTGATAAACATATGACATGCTTCTTTAAAGCTGACATTTTGAATGTGCCAGCAGTCTAAACTGAAATTAAACCAATTATGAAGTTTTCATGTGTCCCATCAAGTCTGCCAAGATACCCTGTTGTACAATACTAGCAATTTTTTGAAGAGGCAACAATTTTCTACTGGAAACGTATAAATTTTCAGAGAGGAGCTGCCTAACGTTCTCAGTGTAACTCCTTAAGAAAGGACTAAACTAAAAAAGCAAACCAAGCCAGATTTCCCTGAAAAAACTAGCTGCCTTCAAAGTACCACTGGCTGTAGGAAATACAGGAAGCCAGATTTTCAAGACAAACATTCCTCCTTCCTTTCCTGGCTACTGCTATGCCAAGATCAAACAAGGATCAGCAAAGACCAAAGGAATGAAGAAACTGGAACCTTTTTATTGCCTGGGCATTGGGCAAGAGGAAGCTAATTCTATCTTTTAAAAATGAAATCATATACATTTAAGAGAAGTATTTCCACCGCAAGCCATTGCTCAGATCTCCTACCAATCTACAATAAAACAATTATTAAAAACTTCTATGTTCAATAAGATCTTCATCGTCTTTGTTAGAAAAATATTTGGGGAATATAGGCAATTCGAAAATCCATCAGGCAGGGAATCAGAATCTAGCAATGTTAGCAGAGACCAATAAATTACTTTGTAGAGATGTTATCCAGATTTATTTTTAGATTCAAAATATCTAAAAAATGTGATAATACTATAATAGAGAAAATAGAGATGCAAGACTTTACAAGCCATCATTAACTCTTACATCACTCAAATGAAGTAGGTATCATACCTCATTCAAGAGATGAAAAAAAAGTTAAATAACTTAGCAAGGTTTTGAAAACAGAACTGGGCCGGGCGCGGTGGCTCAAGCCTGTAATCCCAGCACTTTGGGAGGCCGAGATGGGCGGATCACGAGGTCAGGAGATCGAGACCATCCTGGCTAACACGGTGAAACCCCGTCTCTACTAAGAAATACAAAAAATAGCCGGGCGAGGTGGCGGCGCCTGTAGTCCCAGCTACTCGGGAGGCTGAGGCCAGGAGAATGGCGTGAACCCGGGAGGCGGAGCTTGCAGTGAGCTGAGATCCGGCCACTGCACTCCAGCCTGGGCTACAGAGCGAGACTCCGTCTCAAAAAAAAAAAAAAAAAAAAAAGAAAGAAAGCAGAACTGAACTATTCATTACAACTCTTACTATCAGATAATTCCCTCCCTAAAGAAATAATTTCTTGACTACAGTGCTAACAATAATATGAGGTTAAAATAAAATCAAAATTTAAAAAAAAAAACCAACTATAACACTTAATTTCTAGATACAACAAATGGCATTCGTCTGCAATAAAAACATAAGATATCTCAAATTAAAGAGGACTTCAGCAGTGGTAGGCATTCATAAGTATTTATTAAATTAAAAATAAAATTTAATATCAAGGATTAGATATAAAAAATATTATTGTCTCAGGCTAAAAGACACACAGTTCTTATCCTCTTTTCCAGGATAATTTCCACATACCATGTATTGTAATACCTGAACACATCCATACCTGTCTCAAACATGTCAGTTCTAAAAAATGGAAAAGACCTTCCTGTCTTTGCTACTATAACTTTAGGTACTTAGCTAGATTGGGAGGCAGGTGGAATCAGGGCTGGGGGAAAGCAAATTGCATGACCACCAAGGACACGGCTACCTTAGATTGCAGAGAACTGTCTGTTCCAGATAAATCCCAGGAGTGTGGATCCATGGTCCCATGGTGAGTGAGTCACTCTCAGAAGGAGTATTCTGCCATTCTTGGAGTGAGCCAGGCTTTTGATCTGGACAAACCTGGGCCAGCCACTTACCAGCTGTGAAGAGTCAATACCCTTGACTGTCTAAACCTCCAGACTTCAACTAGCCTTAAATGTAACACAAGAGAGATAAGTGTTGAGACACTGAGGATGGCAGGTATAAATTTATCATTAAATGGACTTTTTAAAAAATAAGGCAATATTTCTAAAATATCATAACCATATATTATATCACATATTTGAACTGTGCATGTCTGTGTGTAATATAAATTCATCCCAACAAACAGGTCAATTTGCTTATTAATATTTCCCTTTACATTTGAGAAAAAAAAAACCCATGAAAACTTAATTCAGTGGGAACAGAAGTGAGGAAGCCTGTTGGGGTAAGTTAATATTAAATAATTATTTAAATGAAGGCTGGCGGCAAATTGTCTTTCTTTCTTTAATTCCATGAGCCTGAATGGTCTAAAATATCTTATTTGCCCAAAATAGAGGAGCTGACCACAGAGTTCAACAATCAACTTGTGTTTTGTAGTCTTCAAAAAAATGCTGGGTGATTAAAATATGTGTCATCACGTGTGCAGGGCAGGAAAAGGCAGCTCACATAAAATGCCAGCTTGAGACTACATGGAAGTTACACAACCATACACTTGAAATCTGAAGTGTATACACTCACTCCTGATGGCTGTGAGAAAAAGTGAAAGCATAAGTCATGGATTTGAGAATTTTAAAATTCTTAAATTGCATGATTAAATTTTATCAGAAATAACTGTATTGCTCTCATAAAATTGTTTTAATTAAAACCTAATCTATATTTTGTATTACTTTATTCTCAAGAGGTGTGAAAACCCAGAAAGCTTTCAACAGTGTCTGGCACTGTCTAAAGCATCTTATGGACACTAGATCATCAACTTCACTAGTTTCAAGCGGCAGCAGATATCTGCAAAACATAGCCAGATGCTAATCAACTTGCACGAAGTCTCAGAATAGTGGGTGCCAGAACTAAGTTTAAATTCCAGATGCCAGCCCAACTTGTAAGAATCAGTCACTAAGCATTTATTAAAAGTCTATTGTGTGCCTACAGAGAGCGACTCTCTGTAAAGTAATGCAAAGAAATATAAAATAAAGTCTTTTATCTCCAGTAATTATTACTCTGCTTAAGCAACAGGACTTGCAACTCCAGACCAGGCCAGTATGTCATAAGCACCCACACTGGACAGGTCAAGACTTGGAAGTTCTATCTTTCCCACACCTACTTCTAAAAGAAGCCAGGTAACCACAGCCAGATCTTCTAACATGTAACTTTCTCCTTTCCCGGGGCTTTCCTTCCTGCTCTAGCCCCAGTAACTAGCCCCTAGGCCAGAAACTGACAGTGATCCATGGTCTGCTATGAAGAGATGAATAGGGCCAAATGGGTTCTTTCTCTTTGTAATCTGAAGAATGGGGAATATGAAACAACTATGTTAGCAGCAACCTGGTCCAAATAAAAGGCCTAAGAGCTGAACTGGGGAGGCCTCAGCAAGTTGAAGAAGCCACTGCAGGTTCAAGATAAAAGACACAGAATAAAGGGGTGGGAAGCTGGTTGAAAAAGAAAAATCTACAGAAAAAAAGAGGTGATACAAAGAACCGCCTCAACTTTTTTCTAGTTCCAGACCACATTTATCCAGATTCAGCAGTATAGCTGTGAAAGAGCAAGGAACTGTAATGATTCAGGAAAGCAGAAGCAGTGGGTACATGGCAAATGGCAACTGAAGATGAAGGGCAAAGGGCAGGGCCCAGACTGTCACTTTAAGAAAGGGTTGCTCAGCCTTGACAGTACTGCCATTCTGGGTTGGGTAATGCTTTCTTGTGGGGGCTGTCGTGTGCACTGTAGAATGTTTAGCAACATCTCTGGCCTCTACCCACTAGATGTCAGTAGCAACCTCTTTCCCAGTTCCGGCAACAACAACAAAATCTCCACGTATTGTCAAATGTTCCCTGGGGGGCAAAATCACCCCAGTGAAGAGCACAGGTCAGATTTTTAACCTGATAACAATAGGAAGCCATTTAATGTTTTTAAGCAAAGGAAGCAATAAGATGAGATTTGCTTTTCCAATGAATACAGCAGTGTGCAGGGGTGAGCAGGGAGGCAAAAAGACCCAGTTAGACTACTGGCATAGTGTGGGTGAAGACGATACACATATGAACCAAGACAGCAGCCATGGAGAAAGGGAAGAGCATACACACGCAAATTACAATGGCAGAGTTAGGTACAACTTCAGGGTCCAGTAAGAGAATTTGAGAGAAAGGCAGAAAAGTTACAGAATTGGCTTGGCAATTTGGGTGACTGTGGTGAGCGCCATTACCTAGGATAGGGGATTTAAAAGGAAGAGCAGGTTTGAAAATGAGTTCAGTTTTAAACATAATGAAAGTCCGAAGTAAGCATGGGATACCCAGGTAGTGAACCTAGTGGAGCTGGTGCTTAGCCAGCTAAAGCTTACTCGGGGCAAATTATGTGCGAGGCCCTTTACAAATGTCAATGCACTTCATTCTCACCATAATCCTTTGAGATAGCAGCTACTGCCACTCTCATCTTACAGATGGGAAACTGCTGCACAGCGAAGGTGAAGAACGTCATCGCCAAGGTTCCACAGGTAGTAAAGTTCTGGAGCTGAAATCTCAAACCCTGGCAGTCTGGCTCCAGAGGCTATGTGCTTATCCTCTACATTGTACCGTCTGCCAGTACAGTGAAGGAGAAAGATCTAGATTATGAATTTAGACTTGGGTGGTGTTTTAGTCAGTTCTCACACTGCTATAAAGAACTGCCTGAGGCTTGCGCAGTGTCTTACACCTGTAATCCCAGCACTTTGGGAGGCTAAGGTGGGCAGATCACTTGAGGCCAGGAGTTCAAGACCAGCTTGGCCAACATGGTGAAACCTCATCTCTACTAAAAATACAAAAATTAGCCAGGCGTGGTGGCAAGCACCTACCTGTAATCCCAGCTACTTGGGAGGCTGAGGCAGAAGAATTGCTTGAACCTGGGAGGCGGAGGTTGCAATGAGCTGAGATTGCACCACTGTACTCCAGCCTGGCCAACAGAGTGAGACTTGTCTCAAAAAGAAAAAAAGAACTGCATGAGACTGGGTAATTTATAAAGTTAAGAGGTTTCATTGACTCACAGTTCAGCACAGCTGGGGAGACCTCAGGAAACTTACAATCATGGCAGGAGGTGAAGGAGAAACACAGCACCTTCTCCACAAAGTGGCAGGGAGAAGAGTGGCACAGCCAAGGGAGAAGAGCCCCTTATAAAACCATCAGATCTTGTGAGACTCACTATCACGAGAACAGCATGGGGGAAATTGCCCCCATGATTCAATTACCTCCACCTGTTCTCTCCCTTCACATGTGGGAATTATGGGGATTACAACTCAAGATGAGATTTTGGGTAGGGACACAAAGCCTAACCATATCAAGAGATTTTCAGTATACAAATGACAGTATGTAAAGTCATTGACATATATGTGATCTCCCAGAGAAAATGTGTAAAGACAGAAGAAAACAAGACAGAATGAGATACTAGAGGAAACTACCTGTTAAGCAAACGGTGAAGGAGAAGCCAGAGGAAACAGCCAGTGGAGGGACATGAAAGACAATAAGGGACAGTCTTAAGGGCTGGCAGTAAATGATATCTTTCTAACCCAGAGCAATCCCTTGCATATAATCTGCTCTTTATAAATGTCTTGAAATTGAATAACCTCATAATCCTAAATAAAGAACACAGCAAATATGCAATTTACAGCACATCCAAAAGACTTACAAATCGAGCAAAACTCAAATTAGATCTGTGATTCTCCTAGAACACCAAGAGTCTGTAGAAGATACATTGTCATTAAATATGAGCAACAGCCTAGGCACTGTAAGAAATAATTCCTTACATTTATGTCCAGCTAAGGAGGCTTTTCAAAGCTTTATCCACATCCTTTCATAGCAATGTAACATGTTATCTGTTTTGCATTTTGTTGAAGATAATGTGAAATACTGACTCTTCTAAGTTTTGCAACTGACAAATATCAAATTGTGTAGTCTTTTTCTAAAAGAGGATTTAGGAATCATGTATATGAAAACTGCTTACTTCTCACTTGAAGCAGTTACTAGAGAGTCTGGTGAATTCTGAGTTGTACTGCTGTAATACCTTCTGGGTATCTAAACAGTTTTTGTTATGCATCCCTTATCATACATTTCTATACCCTAAACACAAATATTTAGTAGAAAATGAGTTCCCTCAAAGTACAAAAAGCTGGCCCCCATTTCCAGCTCAAGACAAATGTTTTCTCAGGAAATACATAATGATTTCCAGGCCAAAACTCAAAGTGTTTTCTAAACTTTAATGTAGATACAAATCATCCGGGGATCTTGTTAAAAAGAAGACTGATCCAGTAGGTCAAAAGCCACACCTACACTCTATATTTCCAACAAGCTCCCTCCTGCGTGACCCAACACTCTGGTCCATGCCAGCTACTCAAATGTGGTCCTTGAACAAGAAAAGTGTTGGCAGCATGTGGGAGCTGGGTAGAACTACACTTCCCTCAGTGTGACAAACAGACCACGATACTATCATCTGCTCAAAGAGGTGACTCAAAAAGTTTACCTTAAATTCTTTTCTTCAAAATCCACTTATAAACTCATTTAATCATACTTTATTTTTGTTGTTGTTGTTATTAAGAAAAGACCTTCTTTTCTCTCCATTCCTTTCGATTATTCTAAACTGTGAGTCCCACCCTTAAGCCCCTCCACAGTAATGGCCCCAGCTGTTCCTTTCAGGCTTCTCACCTGTAATCCCAATACAGGTCCACAGCATGCCAGTTCCATGAAATTGGTTATTTTCTATATAAAAATCATGCTGTCTCACCATACGCCCTCTTCTTTTGCTTCAGTTTGTTGTAGCTGATGATTGCTGTATCAGGCCAGTCTCTCTTATCTATCACGTCATCTTTCTCTAGCCACCCTGCCTAATCTTTCAACGAGAAGCGTTCTCACCATTCTTGGAACCAGCCATTCACCCCCTCCATAGTGATTTTTATTTCATTATAATATTAAGGTATAATAATATATGTTTCATATAACATTCTGCTATATAAAGGATCCTTGTATCATATATATACAAAGATTGGTCCTGGTCTTACTCCTTCTACTGAATTGCAAGCTTCTTGAGGGCAGGAATCTTTATTATTTATTTTGATACTTCTTGCATTGCTTAACATAGTTCCTTACTCATATTATGCTAACTAAAAATCTATTAAAATGAAGTAAAGCACTGCTCATTATTGATGATCACAATCTAAATATTCTCAGATCACAAATCTAAACTATGTTTCTTATTTCTTCAAATATGATTGGTTTATTTTCTACTTTTGTCATCACAGATTAAAACTTGAGCACAGTGTTTTAATATACATTTTTCCCAACTAGAAATTTTTTTGCATCTCAAAAATATTTAATCGTACTTAATGTATTTTATCAGAACTTAAATTCTCAACCAGCTAATTTGGCTTTTTTTTTGAGACAGAATTTAGCTCTGTTGCCCAGGCTTGAGTGCAGTGGCGTGATCTTGGCTCACTGCAAGCTCTGCCTGCCGGGTTCACGCCATTCTCCTGCCTCAGCCTCCTGAGTAGCTGGGACTACAGGCGCCCACCACCACACCTGGCTACTTTTTTGTATTTTTAGTAGAGACGGGGTTTCACCGTGTTAGCCAGGATGGTCTCGATCTCCTGACCTTGTGATCCACCTGCCTCGGCCTCCCAAAGTGCTGGGATTACAGGCGTGAGCCACCGCGCCTGGCCAATTTGGCATTTTCATATCAAACAAGCTAAATGTTCATTTGTCATTTGAGAAAAGTTAATTGTGTAATGAAATCTTCATGAAACCGTTATAAAACTGCACATAAACAGAAAAACAGCCTACAAAGCAGCACAGAAATCATTAACTCTGTTATGGTGAAATAAAGCATGGTGACAAAGGTTAACTCCTGGAAACTAAAGGCTCTTCAGAATACCTGAAAAACTCCAAGGTAGGAGGAGACTGCTATGTTTACTTTAAATAGTGAAGTTCACATTAGTCCAATGTCAGCCAACTAGATGATCTCTAAAGTACAAACCCAAAAAACAATCTAATGGAATGTATTAAGACTAGACATAAATTAAATAGTGAGTCAATGCAAAATATCCTCTACTAAATTCTGAAGATAAACAGACAACTTAATTTTCAGTAACTTAAAAATGAGCCCAGGTCAATCAATGCCTAAACAATGAACAGAATGTGAGATCAGCGCTTAAAAGTGATACGCTGTTGGGATCACCACCAATGACTGCTAAACAAAACTGAATGGTCAAAACCACATGACCAGGCTGAGGCAGGAGGATCCCTTGAACCCAGGAGTTTGAGCTTTCCGTGAGCTATGGTTGCTCCATTGCACTCCAGCCTGCTTGAAAGAGTGAAACCCTGTCTCTTAAAAAAACATGAAAAGGCCAGGCGCAGTGGCTCATGCCTGTAATCCCAGCACTTTGGGAGTCTGAGGTGGGCGGATCACGAGGTTAGCAGTTTGAGACCAGCCTGACCAACATGGTGAAACCCTGTCTCTACCAAAAATACAAAAATTAGCCAGGCGTGGTGTCGTGTGCCTGTAATCCCAGCTACTCAGGAGGCTGAGGCAGGAGAATCACTTGAACCTGGGAGGCGGAGGTCGCGGCGAGCCGAGATCACGTCACTGCACTCCAGCCTGGGTGATAGAGTGAGACCCTGTCTGAAAAAAAAAAAAAAAAAAAAAAAAAAGAAGAAGAAGAAGAAGAAGAAAAACCCTGCATTGCCCCAAAAGTAAAAATTAAAGGAAACAATATGACTTCACTGAGCTTCTATTTGAGAGCTACTTGGACAATATCGAACATCCTACAAGAAGTCAAAAAAGTACCCCCATATATTAAAAAGTCCTGCAATGATATTCACTCATGACTGGTTAGTTAGCTTTCCTACCCTTAAAAGTCATGTCTTTACATGGTGAAACCCCGTCTCTACTAAAAATACAAAAAAAAAAAAATTAGCCAGGTGTGGTGGCGGGCACCTGTAGTCCCAGCTACTCGGGAGGCTGAGGCAGGAGAATGACGTGAACCCAGGAGATGGAACTTGCAGTGAGCTGAGATCGCACCACTGCACTCCAGCCTAAAAGACAGAGCGAGACTCCATCAAAAAAAAAAAGAAAAAAGAAAAAAAAAAAGTCATGTCTTTGGCAATGGGTGGGGAAGAGACAAGGGTTTCTGGCTGACAGAATAATGGCTCCCTCAAAAATGTTCACATCCTAATCCCCTGGACTTATGAATGTTACCTTACATGGCAAAAGGGACCTTATGATTATGATTCTGGCTTTGAGATGGGAAGATAATCCTGGATCAGGAAGGGTCCAGGAAATCACGAGAGTCCTCAGCGTGGAAGAGGGAACCACAAGAAGAGGTCAGAGTGATGAGGTATGAGAAGGACTCAACAATCTACTGTTGCTGGCTTTGATAACAGAGGAAGGGGCCATGAGCCAAGGAATGCAGGCAGCCTCCAACCACTAGAAGAGGCATGGAAACAGATTCTCCTTTACAGCCTACAGACAGAAATGCAGCTCTGTTTCAGTTTTAGCCTAGTGAGACCCACGGTGGAGTTCTAAACTAGAGAATTTAAAAATGACCAATTTGTGCTTTCAGCCACTAATTTTTGGTAATTTGTTATGGCAACAATAGGAAACTAATACACGGGTGAACTGCTATAAAAAATTCTCTAAAATGCACACAGATAAATCCTTAAAAGTATATTGTGATGCTCTATAAAATGCTCATCAAATACATTCATATTTAATTTACATTACTAAGAAATATACCTGCTCCTCTAAAAAACTAACATTACACTTAAAATTACATTTTAAAAAGATTGAACGTAAATAAAATTAACTTTGATCAAAAAGTTAGGTTAGAAAACAAAACAGAACAAGGTATTTTTAACAAAACAAGAAGGTGATAAAAATTAAGTAGAAAAATGTGATAGTCCTCACAGGTAACATTTAAAATGGAACCACCATAGTATCCATCTTAATAGCTCAACTGGAAGCAAATCAGTATTTCTTTTAAAGTTCATATTTACCTGATGATCCTCTGGGCAGCATACTGATGGAGAGAACGAAACTGTGCCGACATATTTGCTAAAGCTGCCAAACAGTTCGTGTGAAGGTACTTGTCCTGTGAGGAAACAGCAAGTATAAAACATACAATCAAGTCTTCTCCATATTTTAACCAAGGTTAACTATTAATAGAAGCAAATGTAAACTCAGTTGTCACTGATTTTAGAAAGTTCAGATCCACAATCTCTTTTTTCTAATTCCTAAATCCATAAAGCACGGAAAATTCAAAGTTTTTTTCACAACACAAAAAATGACGATGTTTCTGATGGTCTTCATTATTCCCTCCATGGTGAATATTGAAATATTTTGCTACAGAAATATAATGTCTAAGTACAGCATGCTACTTACGGCCCTAATGGTTACATACAGTAGAGTATATAAACTATAATTATCTTTCTAAAATCCAAAAACTTCTGCTTTCTAAAACATAGCTGGCTCCTAGGGTTTCAGATAAAAACATGAATGTGTATCTGCAACAGCCCCACAGGGGAAAATAACTGAAAATGGGCTGGGAGCAGGGGCTCACGCCTATAATCCCAACACTTTGGGAGGCCACAGTAGGAGGATCACCTCAGGACAGGAGTTCAAAACCAATTCAAGACCAGTCTGGGCAACATAGCGAGACTTTGGCTATTAAAAAAAAAAATTAGCCAGGTGTGGTGGCATATGCCTGTGGTCCTAGCTCTTCAGGAGGCTGAGGCAGGAGGATCACTTAAGCCCAGGGATTGGAGGTTACAATGAGTTATGATTGTGCCACTGCACTCCAGTGCAGCCTACGCTGAAGTGCAGTGGCACAATCACAGCTCAAAAATAAATAAATAAATAAATAAAATACCATTTCTCTTAGCTATGAATTCTGTACACTGCTTCTCTTTAACAATATATTTCTATTAACCAGAACTGTAATTTGCTCCCAGGTACTGTGAATAGAATCCAGCAGAAAGTTTTCTTTTACTCTTTAAAATATTCTCTTTTCTCTTTTTCTTTTACTCTTTAAAATACTCTCTCTCTTCTTTTTTTTTTTTTTTTTTTTTTTTTTTTTTTTTTTTTTGAGACGGAGTCTCGCTCTGTCACCCAGGCTGGGGTGCAGTGGCCGGATCTCGACTCACTGCAAGCTCCGCCTCCCGGGTTCACGCCATTCTCCTGCCTCAGCCTCCCGAGTAGCTGGGACTACAGGCGCCCGCCGCCTCGCCCGGCTAGTTTTTTTTTTTTTTTTTTTTTTTTGTATTTTTTAGTAGAGACGGGGTTTCACCGTGTTAGCCAGGATGGTCTCGATCTCCTGACCTCGTGATCCACCCGTCTCGGCCTCCCAAAGTGCTGGGATTACAGGCGTGAGCCACCGCGCCCGGCAATACTCTCTCTCTTCTATTTCTCTTTCTCATTTAATTCATACTTTCTTGTGCTCATTTCTTGTGCTCATTTTCTTGTCCTCTTGTACTTTGTTATTTGCTGATATTAAAAAAGGCAAATCAGTGTTACTGGCCAAATAAAGACATACAATAGCTTTTATCTAAATGTTTTGCATTGCTTGTTTTCTATTTCATGTAAAATATCTCCAATCATACAATCCATTAAATATTAAGACCTTATGTTACATTAGGATCATGTAATACAGTGACTATACAGTGACCTGTATTTTCTACCATATGTCATGAGAATTTTAGCACCCTAAAAATTGGGATTGCTTTAAACTATCGTCTTAATTGTACTGTATGCAAAAAAGATAGAACAGCAGCTGGAATACTTACTCTTGTCCTAGTCATGTTGTATTGAATGGTTCTTATTACGACCAGGATCAGGAGACTCCCCAAGGAGATTTCAGTTAAAACTCGTTCTGAATACCAAGTAATATTTTTTAGTATCTGTAATGGGGAAGAAAAGTTTAAGTAAAAAATGATTGCTTTACAGACAAAAGGATTACTCCATGTCCACAATTTTTGATAAACCATGACTTTGCTCTGAAGGTGAGTTAAGCAGCAGAGAGAGGCCACGAATGCAAACGATTCCAGATCTTCAAGGAGAGATGCTCCAGTGCTCTGCCATGGCTATGGAGAGTAGGCAGTTCTGGTGCACACCTCCGGGCCGAAGTAAGCAAGAACTGTTTTCTAAGTTAAGACATTTCCATTGCAGATTTGTAAGCTGGAGATGAGAGAGAGAGAGAGAGAGAGAGAGAGGCAGGCAGGCAGACAGACAGGTACAAACACTGGGCAGTACAGCAGCCAAATCTGGGCTGCCCCAAAGAAAGAGGTAAATGGGGGAAAAAACGACAATAAAAAAACCCCAATGGGCTCAGCCGAGCACTCGAACTCCCTAATGTTCTCTTCCATTAAGGTTACTCCTGCATCCTTTCTCCGTGACTCAAGGAAAGTCACTGTGCCATATTATTCTTTACCTATGCACGAAAAAGGAAGAGACTGCTGGGCTGATTCTTGCCCTCTCCCTTAAGAAGAGGCACACATCCACAGAGTACAGCAGACTCCCCACCACTCACAAATGCAGAGGGGGGATCCCACAACCTTGCAAAACAAGTTAGTCTAGACTTGTGTTTATAAGTACAGATGAACAACCAAACCACTAAGTGAAGACATTCGACCTAAGAGAGTGATATGCTGAACCTACTCAAGACTCTTCTAATTAACCAGTGCACATAAAATACAAAGGACAGAACACATTAAATACCATGATGATACATAATCAGCTAAAGACAAATGCAGGAAATCCTACTAAACAAATAACCCAGTTTCTTCAACAAATAAGGGGTAAAATAAGCTGGGATAGGGAGAGAGTGCTATAGATTTGTGAGTCTTAATAACTAAATGCAGTAGACGTTGGAATCTGATTCAAACAAATCAACTCTAGAAGACATTTTAAAGATAATTAGAGATAATAAATTGTTAGGAAGAATTTAAACATTATTGTTGATTTTGTTGAATGTACATTTTTATTTATTTATTTTTATTTATTTATTTATTTATTTTTTGAGATGGAGTCTCACTCTGTCACCCAGGCTGAAGTGCAGTGGCGCGATCTCGGCTCACTGCAAGCTCTGCCTCCTGGGTTCACGCCATTCTCTCGCCTCAGCCTCCCCAAGTAGCTGGGACTATAGGTGCTCGCCACCACGCCTGGCTAATTTTTTGTATTTTTTTAGTAGAGACGAGGTTTCACCGTGTTAGCCAGGATGGTCTCGATCTCCTGACCTCGTGATCTGCCTGCCTCGGCCTCCCAAAGTGCTGGGATTACCGGCATGCGCCACCTCACCTGGCCGGTATGATACATTTTTTAAAGTCCATACTTATTGAAAGAACATACTAAAATATTTACACATGAAATTATATGGAAGATTTGTTTTTAAAAATAGAAATCAAAATGTAAAAGGTGGTGAGGGTAAAGTGGGTAGATGAAATAAGAACATGAGTGTTAATAATGACTACATGAAGATCCATGCTACTATTTTCTCCAATTATGTTTAAGTTTCATAGAGTTCATAATAAAAAGTTTATCAAGTAAATAAATAAATAATAAACTGTGAAACTGAACAGGCAGAGAGAAGAGACCTCTAATTAAACAGAGAGGATTTAGGAAGCTGGAATTTTTTTAAAAAATTCTAATTAGTATATTTAGTGAGATTTGACAAAATATTGCATCCATAACGTAAGAAGAGACTGCTATGAAAAGAGAAAATCACAGAACAAAGAAAAGTTGCTTAAGATTAAAATGGCAGCTGGGCAGTGTCTGACGCCTGTAATTCCAGCACTTTGGGAGGCCAAGGTCAGGAGTTTGAGACCAGCCTGGCCCAATGCTGACTCTCTAAGAATACAAGAAATTAGCCGGGTGTGGTAGTGCATGCCTACAGTCCCAGCTACTCTGGAGGTGGAGGAACAAGAATCGCCTGAACCTGCGATGTGGAGGTTGCAGTGAACCAAGATGTCACCACCGCACTCCAGCCTGGGCGCAGCAGAGTGAGCACTACAGAGAATTAAATTTGTGATGTGAAGGACCAAACTGAGAAGTTCTCCACAGATACTATAAGAGAAAAGTGCAGATGTCATAGGCACTTACAAATTCCAGAAGAAACAAACTAGAAGAAAAACAGAACAATCAGTAATATGAGAAAATTTCTTTGAGAGGAAAAGAAAAACATCCAACATTCCAAGAAAAAATCATGAAAAACAATCAAAACATTCTTGCAAGATTAATGAATTCGCAGTATATGAGAAAGTTCCACTGGCTTCCAGACAGAAGAAACATGTTATCACCAATGGAAAGAGAAGGAGACTAACGTTAGAGTTCCCATTTTGAACACTACACATCTGAAGGACACCAGAACAATGTCTCAAGATTTTTGAGGGAAGACATTATGATTCTAGAATTCTACATCTTGAGAAACTACCACGTAAGTCTGTTGCAAAATAAACTCAGCATGAACCACCCATGTACCATATCGGGAAGAAAAAAAAAACAACACCACAACACATGTAAGTATTTAGCTGCCCCTTCTCACCATAGTAACAGCAGGACAAATCCAGGAGAATTCAAGAGAAGGAGAATATGGAACACAAACAAGAACAAACACAACAGTCATCCATTACATCAGGAAAACAGAATTAAGTCTAAATAATATGGTTGTACCTTAGTTTTTCTAAAAGGGGATTAAAATAGATCATTCTCTAGCAAGTATAGGGAGAACAGAAACAGATAAAAAGAATAAAAACACAAAGGAATACCACACTCAATTTCATGTCAATATGTTTGAAAGTACAACTATATACAGGTGCATTCCCCACACATATTTTCACTCATTCAACTCTCTGGCCCCACATCACCCAGCATCCCCCATTACAAACAAGCCCACCCTGACTGCATTCTCCACTCAGAGGCTGGCACATAACAAATACTCACTACATGGTGGTTAAATATTATTCAGAATTGAAAAGTAAAAAATATAAAAGTTTGGCTGGGCACGGTGGCTCACGACTGTAATTCCAGCACTTTGGAAGGCCAAGGTGGATGGATCACCTGAGGTCAGTAATTTGAGACCAGCCTGACCAACATGGTGAAACCCTGTCTCTACTAAAAATTAGCCAGGCGAGGTGGTGTGCACCTGTAATCCCAGCTGCTTGGTAGGCTGAGGCAGGAGAGTCGCTTGAACTAGGGAGGCAGAGGTTGCAGTGACTGCACTCCAGCCTGGACGACAGAGCAAGACTCTTTCTCAAAAATAAATTCCATAAGTTATATATGATAGAGTATTACACAATAACATCACATAATATCAACTGTTTTAAAAAATTAAATATGTATAGGAAAGTACAAAAAAAATTGACATCTATACGCCCATATTTCACATTACCAACTGTTAATTTTTTTTTTTTTTTTTTTTTTGAGATGGAGTCTTGCTCTGTTGCCCAGACTGGAGTGCAGTGGTGCAATCTTGGCTCACTGCAAGCTCCGCCTCCTGGGTTCACGCCATTCTCCTGCCTCAGCCTCCTGAGTAGCTGGGACTACAGGTGCCCGCCACCACGCCCGGCTAATTTTTGTATTTTTAGTAGAGACGGGGTTTCACTGTGTTAGCCAGGATGGTCTCAATCTCTTGACCTCGTGATCCACCCACCTCAGCCTCCCAAAGCAACTGTTAATATTTTTTAATATATAAATCTCATTTTATTCCCCTATGAAGGAACAAACACTATCTTGAGTTTAGTATGTATCCTCTAGACCATTTCAATTACTTTATCTGCATATATACATATATGTGTATACATATATATGTAAAAAATCAAAACCAGCATTCCTTTGTGTGTTTTCTAGTACACATAAATAGTATCATACATAATGTATTAGAATGAATGTGTTTCCCCAAATCTATGTCATTCAAAACCTGTGAATGTGACCTTATATGGACAGAGAGTCTTTGAAAATATAATCAAGATGAGACTGCATTAGATTAATGTGGACTCTAGGGCAGTATGACTGCTGGTGATTTTAAGATGAGGAAGACAGACACAGAGACAGATACCTCCTGAGAGAAGGATGTGATGACAGCAGCAGAGACAGGAGTGATGTAGCTGGCAAGCCAAGTATTGCCTGTGATCACCAGAAGCTAGGATGACACCAGAAAGGGTCTTCCCCTAGAGCCTTCAGAGAGAGCATGGCCCCACTGACACCTTGACTTTGGACTTTCAGGCTACAGAAGACAATACATTTCTGTTGTTAGGAGTCACCTAGCTGTGGTACTCAGACAACTCTGGAACATACCAAGTATCTTTCATTTATATCAGCAGTACTCAGTAACTGTGGTGGTCAGTTACAGTAGCTCTAAGAAACTGACACACATCTGGTTTGTTTGCATCTTACTTTTTTCACTCAGTATGTTTCTGTAACTCTCCTATATTGACACATATAAGAAGAATATTCACCAGGTATGCCTATCTGATAGTACTAGTTCTTTTTTTAAAATGGAATACTTAATACTAGTTAGTAAATAGCTGTTGTTGCAAGCCACTCCCCCAGGTAATATACAGCAGAGAACAAAGTACTATAGTCCACATCCATTCTTACTGGCTGGTGTTGGTGCCATCCACACTAGCTAAATCATTTGAATGTCACCTCTATATCTAAGTCTACTTCATTCCTTGTAACCACTCTAGAGTACTATACTAGAAAGTCACATTTTTTAAAAAAATCCATTCCTCTATTAATGGAAATTTAGGTTATTTACAGTTGTTTTCCTATTTAAAACAATGTTACAATTCAGATCACTATCCTAAATCTTACTATATGAAAGTCAGAAAAAAAGAAAGAATTACTTACTCTCCATATTCTTACTATCCGGACTTTTACCTAAGTTCAGGAATCACACAGATTTTGAAAGCAAAAATACCTGCACATGACTTCATAAGTACATCTGTGAGAATTTACTAGGAAGCAGAATTGCCAAATCATTAAATATCTTCTTTTAAAAATAAATGTATAGGCCAGGCGTGGTGGCTCACACCTGTAATCCTAGCACTTTGGGAGGTTGAGGTGGGTGGATCACGAGGTCAGGAGTTCAAGACCAGCCTGGCCAAGATGGTGAAATCCTGTCTCTACCAAAAATAAAAAAATTAGCCAGGCTCGGTGGCAGGTGCCTGTAATCCCAGCTACTTGGGAGGCTGAGGCAGAGAACTGCTTGAACCTGGGAGGTAGAGGTTGCAGTGAGCCGAGATCGCGCCACTGCACTCTAGTGTGGGCAACAGAGCTAGACTCCATCACACACACACAAAAAAAGTATAGTTACCATTAACTGTGTTAACACACTAAAAAGCACAGAGCAGCACTGTCCAACATAGTGGCACTAGCCACAAGTGGATATTTAAATTAAAATTTAATAAAAGTAAAATCGATTCCTCAGCCATACTAGCTACATTTCAAGTGTGAGCATACTGCACAGTGCAGTCATAGAAGACTTCTATGAGGATAGAAAGCTTGATTGATTAGCCTGCTATAGAGACCACCACTGTATCCATCACCTAGATTTATCAAATGTTAGTATTCTTGCTTCTAAAGTACCTGAAGCCTCCTCATTGTTCTACACTGATAACCTGCCTCCCTAGAGGCAGCCACTATCCCAAAATTGGATGGGCTTTTTTTTTTTTTTTTTTTTTGAGTTTTATTATTATCAATACATGTAGCTCTATGCATTCATTCTAGCTGCTTTACAATATTTCATTTATATTATCTGCTCTCCCAATACTACAATGAAAATTCTTTCAAATATGTTCTCGTGATCTATGAAGCTCTTCCTAAAACATAACCTTGAAATGGAATTTCTGAGAGGTGTAGTATTTATTTCTGTATATAATTTGAGGAATTTGAGAGGACAAATTCCTCTCTAAAGTGGTTCTACCAATTTGTACTACCACTACCAGCATATGAGAGTCCCTTTTCTCTATATCCTCACCAATTCTTTTTTCTTTCATCAACCCCATAGTAACAAAAACATCACCAACTCTTGATATATCAGATTTTGTCGTTTTTGCTACTCTGACAGGCACAGAATATTTCAGTTGCTTTAATTGGCACAATCCTGATGAAGCATCAGGTTGAACGATGATTACTGTTCAGGGTCTCTACTCTGTTTTTCTATTATTTTGCCCATTTTTCTATCGAATACTTTGTGTTAGGTATAAGCACGTCCATGCTTGACAAGAAGAGGGCTAGAAAAGAGAAAAAATACCAAAAGGAATAAATGTGTCATATCTCTAGGCATGGAAATAGGTAGAAATTGTGAAATCACAATTTTAAAGTTTTGCCTTAGAAGAGCAGTACATTGAACAAATAGACTAGAGCCCAAACTTAATATCCTCAAAGTCTACCACACCTCTATAATCTAGAGAAGAGAATAAAAGCACATGACTTATCTGGCAAGTTAAAACTAGGAGCTATACTAAAAAAGTGACAGTTAAAATTCATTTAACCGTTACCACAGGTATGAGAGGCGGTATATGCTCATTAAATGCTTAATGAATTAGTAGTACCAAATATACTAATCCTAGGCCTATGTGGGAGTGAACAAAGTATATACAGTCCTTAAACAATCTCACCAAACAATATATGTGCAGGCCGGGCATGGTGGCTCACTCCTGTAATCCCAGCACTTTGGGAGGCCGAGGCAGGCAAATCACGAGGTCAGGAGATCGAGACCATCCTGGCTAACATGGTGAAACCCCGTCTCTACTAAAAAAATACAAAAAATTAGCCAGGCGTGGTGGCGGGCACCTGTAGTCCCAGCTACTTGGGAGACTGAGGTGGGAGAATGGCGTGAATCCAGGAGGCGGAGCTTGCAGTGAGCCCAGATCATGCCACTGCACTCCAACCTGGGTGACAGAGCGAGACTCAATCTCAAAATAAAAAGAAAAAAAACAATATATATGCTGTAAATTACAGGCTGTCCCAGTGTTAACATGTGGTAAAAAAACAATGCTTCTGTGAGCCGAAGCACACAGTCTTAGGTGTACTGGGGTCCATGTCAGATGATAAGGGAGAAAACCCTAGAGCAGGGTCAAGAAGAACATGCCTGACTGAATCCTGCCTTACCTTGTAGCAGTCCCTTGGAAAAACTGACAAAATCCTGAAAATTCGGATGAAAATCCCCAAATCTAGAGAGAGAAACAAGTTTGGTAGGTTTATTTATTTGTTTCTTCTTCCAACTAAATAGTGGAAAGACGTGTGGGAGAGAAAATGAAAACCTTCAGACATTTTCAAACATGAGAAGGTGAATAAAATATGCCACAGAAATATTCTGTGAAGAAAATAATTGCAAACAAAAGCCAGACATATAGAAGATGAATAAAAACAAAGAACTCAGGAACACAGAAACTAAACTATGGTAAAAGGGTTGATGGTAGACAACACATTCAATAAAATCAGTATTAGGCAATTTTGGCAATTTGAGTTACAAAACAGAATGGAAATGTTGTAAGTTTTGAATAATCTAAAAAAATAATTAGCCAGGAGTGGTGGCACTTGCCTGTAATCCCAGCTACTTGGGAGGCTGAGGCACGAGAATTGCGTAAACCTGCGAAGCGGCGGTTGCAGTGACCCAAAATTGCACCACTGCACTCTGGCCTGGGCAATAGAGTGAGACTGTCTCAAAAAATTTTTTTACAAAATTAAATAATTAAACTAACAAAAAATTGGAAGAAAGAGATGAAAAGAAGTGTGGAATTAATAATGTTCTCATGTTTCTCATTAAGAAATACACTGATTCTCTCTACAGCTGCAACATGGATTTAAAATAACTAAACAATGATTCTAACATCTTATCTTTCCAAAATCTCTTTTCTTCACCGTATATGAATATTTAAAAATATATTGTATAATGAAGGTCTGGTGTGGTGGCTCACGCCTGTAATCACAAAACTTTGGGAGGCTGAGATAGGCAAATCATTTGAGCCCAGGAGTTAGAGATCAGCCTGGGCAACATGGCGAAACCCATCTCCACAGAAACAAAAATTTGCTGGGCATGGTGGCATGCACCTGCAGTCCCAGCTACTCAGGAGGCTGAGGTAGGAGGATCACCTGAGCCCAGAAAGTCGAGGCTACAGTGAACAGTGATTGCAGCACTGCACTCTAGCATGGGGGGCAAGAGTGAGACCCTGTCTCAACTTAAATAAAAAGAAGAAAATTTTCTGAAAATGATGTTCACCCAATGTTAATAGTTCTAATTTCTAGTAAATGAATGAGTATGATCGTTTACACTAAAACAGTATAATAATTTGTCTTAAGCTAAGGTATTCACATCTTAGGTGGCAGTGATAAAGTTTGACTTTAATGTATTTTCAAATTCTTAAAAATAATTACTGTTAAATACATTTTTTTATTTCTAGCATTACTCTCCTGTGCTGCCTATTGTCCAAAGTCTGAAAACCATTTTCATACATTTTGCTTACAGTGGAAAAGCAGAAGAATATATAATCAAAGGTCTAAGCTTCTACCTTAAGAAACGTTGGAAGAAAAAAAAAAGCAAATTGAGGCTCAAGTAAGCAGTAGAAAAGAAATAATAAAGAGCATAAATAATTAAAATAGAAAACAAAAAATGGAGGAAAAAAATCAATAGAATCAAAGTTAGTTCTTTAAAGTTTTTTTAACTTTTTAAAAAAGAAAGATAAAGAAGAGAATAGACACATCAGCATGAAGACTGAGGGGTAATCTCTCTGGCTAGTACAGACATTAAAAGGTAACTTTTTTTAAAAAAAGAAGAGGTAATAAGAGTATATTATGAACAATTTTATTGTAATAGATTCATTACCTTAAAAGAAATGTACAAATTCCTCAGAAAACACAAAGCTCAAAACTTAACCAGACTGTATATGAAAATACATTTCAAAACATGTCATGTCCAAGCACAGTTTACTCCAGGATGCAAAGTTGATTTAATATTCAACAATCAGTATAATTCTCAATAATCAGTATAATTTACTACATTAACAAACTAGAATATAAAAAAGCAAATGATCCAGAATAAATAATTCTTACATCTCAATAATAAGATTAGCCAAGTTTTTAAAAGGGGGTATGGCTATTCAAGAGCAAGATGAGGTATATAATGCTGTGGTGACAGAAATGTTCTATACCTTAAAGTGTATCAATGTCAGGCTGGGCATGGTGGCTCACACCTGTAATCCTGGCACTTTCAGAGGCTGAGGCAGCTGGATCACTTGAGGTCAGGAGTTCAAGACCAGCCTGGCCAACATGGTGAAACATCCCTGTCTCTAATAAAAAATACAAAAATTAGCCAGGCATGATGGCGTGTGCCTGTAATCCCAGCTACTCGGGAGGCTGAGGCATGAGAATCGCTTGAACCCAGGAGGTGGAGGTTGCAGTGAGCTGAGATCCTGCCACTGCACTCCAGCCCGGGAGACAAAGCGAGACTATGTCTCAAACAAACAAACAAACAAAAATATCAAATATCTTGGCTGTGATATTGAACTACAGTTTTACAACTATAGTTGCCATTGGGGAAAACTGTTAAGGGTACATGAGGTGTCTCTTATTTTTCTTAAAACTGCATGTGAATCTACAATCATTTCAAAATAAAAAAGATAGTTTAAAAAATAGCAAAAAAATATATATGCACATAAAAAGCACATTAAAAATAAATTCTCCATATCATTGGGTATTAAGAAATGCAAATTCAAATCAAAATGAGATAACAGTATATATTTCATAGGCAAGTAGGTTCACACTAATGATTCCATGTAGAGAAACTTGGTAAAACATTTGAACTTACTCTTTTCTATATTACATATGAAAAGGGAAGGGACCAAAATAAATGGAGATCAACAAGAAAGTCAGATTCTAGAGAAAAAGAACAAGTGTTTCAATATTTGAATTTGAAATGTCATCTAAAATATCCTGAAATCCAATGGAACTGAACTTGAATGTGAACTGAACTTTCCCTGTCTTACCAACCCTGTTTTGGCAGTCAGTGAAGTTTAATTTTAAGCAAAATTCTCTGCTAATTTGAAAGTGTTTTATTTATAGAATAAGGATACAGAAAAGTATAGAAAATAGCACAATAAACAGTATACCCACATATGAATTATGCCAAAAATTAACATCTTTGTCATGTTTGCTTCAAAGTTTTTTGTGTGCTTACTTCTTCTTGTTCTGATTATTTTGTTATTGCTGCTGCAGAAGCAAATAATTATCTGGGTGGTAATGACACAAATATAGAAGGTAATTTTCATTAGTTTTCCTTTAAAATTTGTGTGTTTTATATGCATATTATACTTCAATTGTAAGATGTTTTTAAAAATCGTATTGATTTTTAATTTATTTAAAAAGTTGAGTAAATCAGTGAAAATATTACTTCTCATAGTATTTTACTGAAAACAAGAACCAAGAAATTTCTATGTTCACAACGAAAGGTCAGGCTACAAATGTAAAAATAAATTAATGGGACTATATTAAACTAAAAAGTGTCTATACAACAAAGGAAATAATCAACAAAATGAAAAAGCAGCCTCTGAATTGATATAAAATGTTTGCAAACCATATATCTGATAAAAGGCTGGTATCTAAAATACATAAAGAACTCACACAACTCAATAGCAGAAAAACAAATAACCCCATTAAAAAATGAGCAAAGGACCTGAATAGACATTTCTCAAGACATAAATATGGTCAACAAGTATATGAAAATGTGCTCAAAATCACTAATTATCAGGGAAATGCAAATCAAAACCATCACACCAGTGTGGATAGTCATTATGAAAAAGACAAGAGATAACAAGTACGGGAGGGGATGCAGGAAACAGAACCCTTGCACACTGTTGGTGGAAATGTAGATTGGAGCCACCAAGGTGAGAAACAGTATATAGATTCTTAAAGAAATTAAAAATAGAACTAGTGGATCATCTCACAGTTCCTCTTCTGGGCATAAGGAAAATGAAATCACCACCTATAAAGATAACTGCACTCCCTCGTTCACTGCAGCACTATTCAGAGCAGCCAAGACACAGACATAGCCAGAGAGTCCGTCGACAGACAAATGGATAAAGAAACTGTAGTATGTAGTCATTTGCCACATAACATGTTTTGGTCAATGCCAGACCGCATATATAAAGAAGGTCCCAGATGATTATAACTAGATTCCTATCACCTAGATGTTGTAGCCATTGTAGCACAACACACTATTCATGTGTTTGTGGTGACTTTATAAAGTAACAAAGTTCCAGTAAGCTAAGGGTAATTGATTATTAAAGAAAAATATTTTTTATAAATGTAGTGTAGCCCAAGTGTCCAGTGTTTATAAAGTCTACAATAGCATACAGCAATGTCCTGGTCCTTCACATTTACTCACCACTCACTCATTGACTCAATCAGTGCCACTTCCAGTCCTGCAAGTTCCATTCATGGTAAGTGCCCTATACAGGTGTGCCTTTTAAAATCTTTTATACTGTATTTTTATGGTAGCTTTTCTATGTTTAAACAAATACCATTGTGTTACAACTGCTTACAGTATACAGTAACAATGCTGTACTGGTTTGTGGCCAGGAGCAACAGGCTATACCTCACAGCCTAGGTGTGTAGTAGGCTACACTATCTTGGCTGTGTAAGCACACTCTACAGTTTTCACATAATGATAAAATCACCTAAGGGCACATTTCTCACAATGCCTCCCAATTGTTAAGTAGTGCATGGTTGTATAAACAAAGGAATATTATTCAGCCTTAAAAAAGAAGACACCGACATTTGGCACAACATAGGTAAACCTGGAAGAGATTATTCTAAGTGAAATAAACCAGAGAAGAAAAATACTTCATGATTTCACATATATGTGGAATACCTTTTGAAAAAGTCAAATACACAGAGATAGAGGATATTACAATGGGTACCGGGGGTGGATGTGAGAAAATGGGGAGATATAGGTCAAAGTTACAGGTCTATAGGATGAAGTCTAGAGATCTAGTGCAGAATATGAGGACTACAGTTAATGATATTGTACTGTATTCAGGATTTTTGCTAAAGGAGAGTATCACTGCTCTTGCCACAAACAATAAAGGGGGTAATTATGTGAGATGATGGATATGCTAATTTACTTGACTATAGTAGCCATTTCTCTGTGTACATGTATTAATATATCAAAACATCAAGTTGTATACCTTAAATATACACACAAAAAATAAATTTCTATGTTTTATACTCCTTCCACAATGGTCAAGATTCCTTAAATCTTAGTTGAAATTATGGTCATACTATGTAAGAGGCAAAAACATGACTTAAGGGAACATTAGAGAGCAGTAAAGATAATATAAAAGCCCTACTGAAAATGAGGAGAAAACAAAGTGTCTGTACCCTTATAAAGAGTAAAAGCCCTGCCCCCTTCTCCTATAGACCCCCTAGCAAGGAGACTGGAAGAATCAAAAACAATCTACCCAAAAAATGGCCTGCAGGGACAGAGTCGCAGAGAAAGAGACTATGTACAACAAGGTACAGTAAGACAGACCTGCCCACACACAGGACTTCCAATCGACTTCTTAGTGCTTACTCCTACAGATGAACAGATCAACCAGAGCCACCAGACGCTCCAGCAAAGACAGGAGTCCAAAAAGAAAACTCAGTAAGTTTGAATATATTTTGAGCAAATTTTCAGTTCTGTTGAAGTACCGGGGGTAGAATCAGTGTATTAGTACACAAATAAAAAACAGGGCAATGATGTGCTACAGAAATGGTAAAACATGTTCAAGAAAGGAAATGCAATTATCCTACAGTACACAGTCAAACTAAAAATAACATCTAAAATAATAATGTAAAATCTGAGTTAACCAAAAATGGTAATAAGATGGAAAAAGGAAAAAGTCTGTGTGCTGGCAAGCGTGCTGGGAACCCAGAGGGAACACATGTGGTATGCAGGAAGAATCAATGACTATCTTCCATCTTAGGGAGATAATAGTTAATATCTACAACTGAAATCAAGAAATCACAATATAAGCATGTTATTTAGAAACATGGACAGAACTGAAAGCATTTCCCTTAGAGGAGCGGGAATCAGAAACAGGGTGAACATGGGTCTGTTATTTTTCATTAAAACCTTGTACTTCCATGTAAGTTTTAAAACTATTTATGTGTATTACTCTGATGCAAAAAATAAAATTAAAAAATGCCAAAGAAAGAAGATAAAACCAGTTTGGGAATAAAACTCTCCAACAGGACCAAAATTTAAAGAGTTAAATTATGTTATGTTCTTTAAAAAATACATGTAAAACAATGGATTTCTCAAACTTCTCCCATTTTGGTCCCTTTTTCTTCTCTAATTCTGCATGCATGAAGCAAACCTGTTTGACAATTTCTGCCACAATGAAAAAGTGGAAATGAAATAGTGAAGAAAAATGAACCCAGTAGCAGCAAAATCATTTGTATCAATTACCAAAGAACCATTTTGAGAGAGTTTTTAATAGTGGTTAATAGTCATTCTGGAAAAACAAAAAAAAGCACCGCTTCAAAAATCTGAAGAAAGACATAACATTTCTAATGCAGGTTCTCACAGGAAAATCTACCAGAAAGAAATGTAAAGACTGTAGTAAATCTTATGCAGGGACATGTGTGTTCTGTAACTCTAACTCTAATCCAAGTCATGGTAACTTACCACTTCATGAATGGATCTGTTGAAGCCATCATCTTCCGTAAGGATCAACAATATTATAAGGGCCATATACACATGGTGTGAATTCCTTTCTTCAACATGATACAGAATCTCAAGAATAGGTAAAACCTAGAGAATAAAAATTATAATTGACTATTTCAGTACTTCATTATAAATCCAAATGTTTCAAATCTTTACACTTTTGTACTCTGCTTTAATATCATAGCTGTATTGTTCATTAGAGGAAAAAACCATATAAACCCCCTTCTGACTGAATGTATTTTCCAAATGTATCTTAGCTATTAAGATGCCAGTGGAGAAAATCATCACTAACTCTGTGAAGGTCTCTTAAGGTCCAATCAACATAAAGGTTGGATGTGCAAGGACCATTTAGGCTCGAGGTTTGTTTGGAAGATTTTAAGAAGTCACATTGCCTTCTCCCAACTTAACCAAAAAGTAGCAGTAGTGGGGAGAGCACAGCTGCTCACAAGTTAACGTTTTATGTGCTTAGCATCACTTTTTTAAAGCTAATAAGTAAAAAATATATTTCAAGAAATATATTTTAAATAAATACATAATTAAACATACTCTTGGAACCCAAGGTGCATTTTCTCAACATATGTATTAAGATCTGCTCTTCAGTGTATCTATCCAAACATTTCATTTCAAAATGCCGTTTACAATTGTGCTTATTTCAAATCATTGACACCTTCTATTTGTTCCTTCTTTCCTAAAGTAAGGAGGTTACTGAAATTATTTATTAAAGATGGGCAGACTATACAGCATGTCTCGTAGGAAACAACCATGAACACTATCCACTGAATGCTAGAAAATAGGCCAAAAAAAAAAAAAAATCTATCATCTAAATCAGACAATACATGTAATGAGTAAATTGTTTACACATACAAGTCCCTAAAGCACAGGCTGGTATGCCGCACACTGGGGCATACGTGTTTTTGACAGGCACACCTATTGCAGGAAGGTTTTAAAATGTGGCACTGGTGTGTTTTGTTCTTTTATAAGTTGTAGCTAAAACTTCCTCTAAATTATGAAGTTCAGTGCATGAGCACTATTAAATTCCAGGAACGAAGTGTACCAGTTACCAAGTAGTCATTGCTCTTTCTCTTTTCCCAGGCATTCTTGTCTTTGGAGTTTCTTCTGACATTGTGTCAAACATAATACATTGTACTCACGTTCCACATTACCTAGTAAGCACAGTTACATTTTACGGTCATTTAACTCAACATTTGTTAATTCTGATTCTGGAGTTTTCAATACGCCACATAACATTTCCATTAATGGCAGATCACATGTAAGAGTCTGTGGTTGTATAGTCTCATAAGATTACACCACCATATTTTTACTGTACCCTTTCTATGTTTAGATACACAAATGCCATTGTGTTACAAATGCCTGCAGTATTTAGTATGGTTACATGATGTACAGGTTTATGGTCTAGGAGCCATAGGTTACACCATAAAGCTTAGGTGTGTAGTTAGGCTATACGATCTAGATTTGTATAAGTACACTCTATGATACTTGCACAATGACAAAATCACCTAATAAAACAAATTTCTCAGAATGACTCCCCACATTAAGCAACATATGACTATATTTTATGCCATGTTCTTTTTTTTTTTTTTTTGGCTACACCTGTAGAAAGCACATCTTACCTACAGTACCTAATATCACCAGAGTACTGAAAATATTGAGACTCTGTGCTTTACCAGACAAGATACACAAGCAAATGGTATATTCAAAGAAATAATAATGTAAGAGTAAGTAACGGGTCCAATGAGACTATGTCAGAATAGTACTTCATTCTTTTAAATATCTGTATTGAGACACAATCCATTCAAAGTACATAATTCAATGGTTTGCCGTATGTTAACAAATATGTGTAACCATCACCACAGGCAACTTAAAAAATTTCATTACCTCAAAAAGAAACCCCATACCCTTTAACTATCACCTCCTCCAGTCCCCTATGTAGCCTGCCCAAAGGAACCACTTTCTGTCTCTATAGATTTCCCTATTTTGGACGTCTGTATGAATAGAATCATAGACTATGTAGATTTTTGTGACTACCTTATTTCACTGAACATGTTACCAAGGTTCATCCATGTTGCAGTATGTATCAGAGTCTCATTCCTTTCTATGTCAAATAATATCTCATTGCATAAACATATCACATTTCATTTATCCATTCTTCTGTTTACTAACAGTTGAACTGTTTCCACATTCTTGCTATTATGAGCAATGCTTCTATAAACATTCCTTTACAAGTTTTCCTGAAGACGTATACTCATTTCTCTTGGGTATATATCTAGCCTTGGAATTGCTGGATCATATGGTAACTATTTAATTGTTTCAGGAACTGCCAGACTGTTTCAAAGCCATTGCACCATTTTACATTTCCACCAACAGTGTATGAGAGATTAGATTTCCCCACATCCTCACTTCTTATTAACTAACATTTTATTCTAGGCATCATAGTGAGAGTAAAGTGGTATTTTGCTGTGGTTTTGATTTACACTTACCTGATGACTAATAATGTCAAGTTTGTTTTTTTCATATGTGTATTACTAGCTATTTGTATATCTTCCTTGCAGAAATGCTTACTCAGATCTTTCATCCATTTTGCAATTGGGTTGTCCTTTTACTATTGGGTTTAAAAAGTTCTTTATATATTATAGATACAGTTCCTTACCAGATAAGTGATTTGCAAATGTCTTCTCATATTCTGTAGGCTGTCTTTTCACTTTCTTGATGGTCCTTTGAAGCACAAACGTTTTTATTTTGATGCAGTTCAATTTACCTATTTTTTCTTTTGTTGCTCATGCTTTTGTTGTTACATCTAACAGTCATTTGCCAAATCCAAGGTCATAAAGATTTACCCCCATTTTCTTCTAAGAGGTTTTTAGTTTTAGCTCTTTTAGGCCTTTGACCCATTTTGAATTAATTTTGTATATGGGGTGAAGCAAAAGCCCAACTTTATCCTTTCGCAAGTGACTACACAATTGCACCAGTACCATTTGTTGAAAAAACCTATTCTTTCCACATTGGTCTTGGCACCCTGGCTGAAAATCAGTTGATGATAGGTATATGGGTTTATTTCTAGATTCTCAGTTCAACTCCATTGATGTATTACGTCTATCCTTGTGCCAGTACCACACTGTATTGATTAGTGTTGCTTTATAATAAGTTTTGAAATTAGAAAGTATGAGTCCTCCAAATTTGTTTTTTTTCAGGATTGTTTTGGCTATTCTTGGTCCTTTATAATTTTATATGGATTTTTAAACAATCTTGTCAATCTCTATAAAGAAGTCAACTAGGATTCTAATAGGTATTGTGCTCAACGTATATGTCAGTCTCTGGGGAATACTGCCATCTTAACGATGTTAAGTACTGTGATCAGGGCTGGGTATGGTGGCTCACGCCTGTAATCCCAGCACTTTAGGAGGCCAATGTGGGAGGATCGCTTGAGGTCGGAAGTTTAAGACCAGCCTGGGCAACATAGCAAGACCCTATCTCTATTTTTTTATGTTGCAATCAATGAATATATGTTTTCCCATTTCTTTCAATAATATTTTGTAGTTTTCAGAGTGTAAGTTTTGTACTTCTCTTGTTAAATTTCTGATGCTATTATGAACAGAACTATTTTCTTAACTTCATTCTGGGATTTCTCATATATAAAAATACAATTTTTTGCATATTGACGTTTTATACTGATCCAGTATCCTGCAACTTTGCTGAACTCATCTATTAATTCTAAGAGTTTTTCAGTGGATTCCCTAGGATTTTCTATATGTAAGATAATGTCATCTGCAAATACAGATAATTTTACACCTTGCTTTCCAATCTAGATGTGTTTCATTTCTTTCTCTTAATCAAATGCCCAGGCTAGAATCTCCAGTAAAATGTTGAATGAAATGGCAAAAGCAGACATCCTTGTTTTGTGGCTGATCTTAGGGAGAAAGACAACATGGTCTTTTACCATTAAGTACGATGTGAGCTGTAGGGTTTTCATAGAAGCCCTTTATTAATCTGAGGATGTTCTCTTCTATTCCTAGTTTGTTAAATATTTTTATTTCATTAAAAAGTGATGATTTTGTCAAATGCCTTTTTCTGGATCTATTTAAATAATCATATGATTTTTGTTTTTCACTCTTGATATGATGTATCACAATAACTGACTTTCAGATGTCCAATCAAGCCTACATTCCTCGGATAAATCCCACTTGGGTATGGTATATAATTACTTTTATAACATAACTTTAATTCTGAAAGAACTATTTAAACTGAGATCTGAAAAACTACTAAGAGTTGTCTGAGAAGAAGAAAAGGGAGAAAATTTCAAGGAGAAGTATTCTAGAGAAAACCAAGTCTAAACTTAGTTACGAGATAGGTCAGATTGAGAGAAATTAAATTAATTCATTATGATTAAATAAAGAATAAAAAGGACATAATGGCAAACAGATGAGACCCAAAATGGAAGCTGTGGCAAAATTATAAAATGTCTTGTTAGCCACATTAAGAGTAAGAGCTTTAAACCTGAGGACACTGTGGAGCCATGAAAGGGCTTTAAAAGCAGAGAAGTGACATGATCAGATTTGACTCTAATATACTCACTCTGGAAACAGGATAGAAAATAATATTAAAGAATAGCAAGACAGAAAGCAGGAAAACCAGTTAAAGATGTTGCAATAGTTTTAGTAAGAGATGAAGGCCGCTTAAACCAAAGGAATGGCAATGAGGAAAAAGAACACTAATATATTCCAAAGATAATAAGGAGAGAAAATAAAAAAGATTTGGTTGGATATGGGGGAATGAAACAGGAGAGTCAAAGCTTTTGCTAACTCTGTGGATGGCTCACTGTGATACAGAATACAGGAGTAAGAGAAGGAAGAGCAGGGAAAATAATGAACCCAATTTTTACATGTTTGGTTTAAGGTGTTTATGAGACAGCCACTGGGAAATGTCTGGGGCAGCTGGATACATGGATATGAGATATGGGCAACCAGGGCTGCAAAAACAGAACATATATGGCACATATAAATGGGAACATATACACTGGCAACATATAAATGACAACTGAATTTGCTTAGATGTTTTAGGGAGAAGTACAGGGAAAAAACAAAAAGAAGGACAGAACCCTGCAGCAGGACACATTTAAGGACAAGAAAAAATAACACATAAAGGAGAGAGAAAAGCAGTAGGCATAGAGGTGGAAAAACCAGCAGAGTAAAATGATCAGAAAGCCAAGGTATATGTTTGTAGATATATGAACTACAAGTTTGGGCCCCCAAAATTCTTATGTTAAAACCCTAACCCCCAATGGGACACTATTAAGAGGTGGGGCTCTTGCGAGGAGATTAGGTAACAGGTGTGGAGCACTCATGATGGGATTAGTACCCTTATAAGAAGAGAGAGGAGAGAGCTTGCTTCTTCCCTGCCTCTGCTCACTGCCATGTGAGGACACAGCAAGTAGATGACTCTTGACAAACCAATAAGCAGGTCTGCACCAGACACCAAGGGGGCTAACATCTCTGTCTTGGAAATCTCAGGCTACAGAACTGTGAGAAATAACTTTCTGTTGTTTAAGCACCACTCTATGGTATGTTTGTTAAAGCAGTCAGGCCTGAATAAATTCTGAACTGACTAAGCCTGAACTGACTAACACATAGGTATTCAGCGGTTTAAAGAATAAAGAAATGAACAGTGTCATATGCAGCAATGCAGTCAAATAAGAAAATGAAACATGACCAAAGATTTACTAACAATCAGGAGCTGCTGATGAGGAAGTTGTAGAAACAAATGTTAGATCACAACAGGTAGAAAAGTGCACAAGAAGTAAAGGCAAATAATGTGGCTTTCAAGAAACTTAGCATGAAAAGGAAAAGAAAAGGGCTAAAAAAAAATTTCCTTTTTGATGTTTATATAAAAACCACACTCAGAAAATAAAGGACTATTAGTCCATCTAAAACAAGATGTAAAGATCCTATGTCATTTCTTTTATAATTCATGATAAATCCTAGACTGCATATCATTGTAAATCTTAATCTCATTTTCTAAGTGTCTCTTCAGTGAAGTTTCAAATGAGTAAGTATCAAAATGACAGGAGCTGCATGTCTGCAATATTGTGCAGGCTCAAGGCTTGACCCAAAAGCAGAAGACTGCTGGAGGCCTAAGGGAAATGCCAGCCGAATCTCTGCTGGACTAACACAAACAGAAATTAAAAGAGTGACTAGCTCATAATGCCCTGATTAAGGAAATTACAAGCAATATAGTGTCGAAGTGACTATATATTATTTGTCCAAGATCCCTACCTTAAGGAAATTCCCTTTACCTTTGTGGCTATGGTGGCTTAGCATTAACTGCGCCTCCTTCCGTAATCATTGGTCAAATAAGTGGATACACAACCCAAGAAGAGACTATTGGAGCCCTTCATGAAATATTTCTGAAGTAGTTGTGTAATCTTTCCTCTTTTTAGCTTATGATATGTCGAGAGCTGCTGGTGGCCACCTGTCTCCCCATTTGGAAAGTGTGTGCCTGAGAATAAGGCCAAAGCTATAAAAGGCAGAGGCAAAAGATGGAGAGGCCGAGCCTGGATAACATTTAGCCCCTAGAACCAGCTATGACTGAAGCCAAAAAAAAATGCACAAATTTTTCATTTGTACAGATATATTTCTTTTTGCTTACGCTAGGCATAAATGGGTCTGTTACAACTAAAAGAATCATGACTATCTTAAAAGTCTAGCTACTTTTCTTGTTAAACATTTGCTTGTGATAAAATATAAAAAGTGTGTTCATGTCTATAATGAGTTTTTCTAAAAAGTATGCCTCTTAAGCCCTGTTTTTAACATTCAGGCACTTGGATTTGCCCTAGACACTATTCAGAGACACAAAAAGAAAATGCAAGAGTCATTGTATTGTTATTCTAATAGATAAAAATTAAAAATGTACCATAAGAAGTTAAACCAGATTAATTAACTTGTTTTGAGTTAAAACAAGTCAAACAGTAGTGAGTCAGACCATCAACAGAAAGAATCCCAGCCAGCCAACACCTGTTGCTGAACAGAGGCAGGTCTGCCTCCAGCCTGATGGGATTTACACACAATTACGTATTTCTTAGAAACACTGTAATCCGTCAAACATTACCTTCTTAATGTCAAAGACTGCAGAATAAAATAATTGATAACCATAACAAAATCAGATCAGCACAGTAAATTTCCTACTGATAACATATTTTCTCATCAAAGCCTCAACATATTCATTATAGAAGAAAGGTAAAAGGACAGATGGAGCATAAATTAAGAAATTATCCAACAAAACCAGAACAAATAAACAAACACCACCCTCCAAAATAACTATAACACAAAACCTTTTAACCTTTCACCGGGTATGTCATCAAACACAGACAGCTGCTCTCTGCACCATCTTATATACCCGCATCCTTACCATACAACTTTCTGAAACAGGTGACGTCACAGGTTTCCTGCTTATTGCCAATATTTCCCTTAGAATACATCATCCTCAGAATTGTCTCTATGCCTATCCACACCTATCAGGAAACAAACCTTCTCTTTACAGGATTTTACTCATATAAGCAGTATACTTTCATACTCACTTTGCTATTTAAGCAATGTTTCCCACCTAGACCTAAGGTGGAGACACTCTTTTCATCACATGTTTCATTCTTAGTGTCAATTGGATGCAGAGTATGTTCAATGAATTCTGGTATTCCGTGTTCCTTCACTATTTATGCAGTATTTTATATTGAACACTGAAAAAATGGTAACCAAATACTGGGAGAATCCTGCTATCAATCTGTAAAAAGTGGCGCAGAGGGAACATTTCATTGCTGTCAGGCAGCTACTGGCTATTTCGGGAATGTTCACATTTTTACGAGTATATTAGGGTCCATAGTTATCTACACACTATGTATTTCAAACAACATTAACACCTTGGTGAGGTAGCTTACTCTCCCCCTCATAGAAACACTGATGTTTGCACATTAGTCATAAAGGAAATCGATTATTGCTTACAGGAGTTTTTGTCTATGAACAAAAATTTGAGAACTAATTTCACTCATGTAGTGATGGATAGTGTAATTTAAGGGATATCTGACAAAAGTACCTTAAAATGACTATAAGACTCCAGGGAGTGAGTTCAGACAGTCCTAAAGCCTAAGCCTGCCAGAGGGGATGGGACATTTGAGCAGCTGAGTTGAAACATCACTTTCCTTTCAGCATTCTCATGAGGAATATTCTGCAACTGTGATGGGTAACATGAAGTTGGTGGGCGGGCACTTAGCAGATGGAAGGGACTGAGATGATTTAAAAATCTCCTTGAGAATTGCAGAGGGTTTTTGGAAGACTTGAACAGGCTGAATCCTGGTAAGGACAAGGAGGCGCGTCAAGTCAGCCAGGGACGTTGCTGTGTCCTGCTGTGGGAGGCCCCCTCCACACGAGCTGTGTCTTATGCTGGAGAAGATCCTACCCTCTGTCTGTGTCTGCTGACACCTCCCTATCAATTTCTTGATCATCACCTTTAAGGCAACCAGGCAAATAAACTTGCCCTCTTGGGAAAAGAAGTTTTTCTTCAAAATATCATAAAATACAAACACATGGAATGTTTAGTATGATACTTACAAGATTTTCCATGTCTGTGCGAGCCAACATGTATGTTCTAATATTACTATTTTGATGAAGCAAGGTATACAAGAGGAGAGTTGCTTGATCAGATGTCTGCTGTTCACAAAGAGCTGTGTACAAACTATTAAAGTTGATCTGGAAGGCATGTGGAATTGATGAGGGGAAAGGACTGCTATCTGGAATACAGAAAACAGCACATCAGTAATTTCTAGCTGTGCTTTATATAAATGAAAATATTGTTAAAGTAATGTGTACAACTCAATTCCCATTAATTTTATGGAAAGTCATTACATTTCAGATTCAAAATTTTAATTTATACAAAATTTACTTGAGGTCCAGGCATGGTGGCTCACGCCTGTAATCCCAGCACTTTAGGAGGCCGAGACGGGTGGATCACAAGGTCAGAAGTTTGAGACCAGGCTGACCAACATGGTGAAACCCCATCTCTACTAAAAATACAAATATTAGCCGGGCGTGGTGGTGTGGGCCCGTAATCCCAGCTACTCAGGAGGCTGTGGCAGGAGAATCGCTTGAACCCGGGAGGTGGAGGTTGCAACCAGCCGAGATTGCGCCATTGCACTCCAGCCTGGGCGATAGAGTGAGACTTTGTCTCCAAAAAAAAAAAAAAAAAAAAAAAATTTTACCTTAAAAAGGACTAAACTAAGTCATGTAGTTTGACTCTGTTACTATTTTCCCATTAACATAGCTGAAATAAATCAGCTCTAAGAACATGAACTTAAATAAACAGAATTATGAGTGAGTCAAAAGGCTCTCCAATCAATACAATTTAACCAAGACTTCAAGATGAAATACTTTGTTACTGAAACTAAATAACCATGAGTCCTAAATAAAAAGCATCTAGAGAGAAAGATAGAATTTCTATACAAAATAGAAAATTCTCTTTTAATATAGAATTAAAAAGAAAACAACTGCCTTTAAAGCTGGGTTAATTTTCTTCAAATGAATAAATTGTGGCTGAAGTATCCACTTACACCAAAATCAGTATAGACGTTCCTCAACTTACAATGGGATCATATTCCCATAAATTAATCGTAAGTTGAAAATATTCTAAGTTGAAAATGCATTTAATACAACCTAACTTACCAAATATCATAGCTTAGCCTAGCCTAGCCTAGCCTAAGCTATTATTTTTGTGTACAGTTCTAAATTGTATTAATCCAACTGTAACAGTAGGCCTATTTTACAACAAAGTGTTGAATATCTCATGTAATTTATTAAATACAGTACTGAATTTATATTGCTTTTGCACCATCATAAAGTCAAAAAATCCTAAGTCCAGCCATTGCAGGTTGGGGGCCATCTGTGTACGTTCAACATTAGGTTCTATAATCAAAAGAGCATACCAAGCTTGAGACAACTACCAGAAAACTTCGATAACTTTTTAAAAAATAAAATAAAATATAATCTCCAATGCAAACCTAATTGACTACAACTGCTAAGAAATTTTTTTTTTTTTTTTTTTAAGTACAGTCACTGGAACAATCAAAAGCAAAAATCACAGCCTGTACTAGGAAAGTTCTTGATATTCCAAACCGACACAGGCCCTTTCCAACAGTTAACTGGATTTGCTGAGAAACTGAAGCAATCAAGGTTAGGAAGTAACAAAGAAGATAAAGATAAGTTCAACAGACTCAGAGAAAGTCATCATCTAATCAAATAAAACTCTGAACATGGTAGCACAAAGAGCCAATATTTTTATGTTCTAAAAAGCACCAAAATTATTTTAAGCCTTTAAAAACACAGAAGCACTACCAAGACAAAATAACTTGCTTTAACATTCCTAAAAGCTGTGCTCTTATGGAAAAAGAGATATGTTCCAACACAGTCCTCGCCTCTCAGATTCTCCTTTCTAAGCTTTACATTTGTGAGGAGAATGCATCAAAACGCCTTCAGTTTTACCATCCAGTGCCCTCACTTTTCCTTCTACATTTGAAATAGAGGCTATTTTTTCAATTCTAACACTGTATTTTTGACACTTACAAAAATAATTCATTTTTTTTGTGGTTGGCTTTATATTTTTGCAAGGGATGGCAAAAGAAAGTGTTGCCATGTGCCGTGAGTATGCAGATATTATGGGAATCTACAGAATGCTCACTGGTGGAAGATTCTAGACACACTACACTTCTATAAAATTGAAGCAAAGTAACAAATTCACCAACCTGTATTATACCTGACTGCAAAGGGAATATGTGTGTTGTGTATGTGTATCCACAACATACATACATTACTAGCTAATAAATACTATGAACCAGCTGTTATACTAAACACTTTGTTTATGTTATCCCTTATTTAACCCATACAACAAACGTGTCATTATTCTGATCAGCTTTACAAGGAATGTAATAGATGTTTAAAGGGATCAAGTAACTTTGCCAAGATCAGCCCTGATGGATATGAGCATCCTAAAGCCAACACTTTGCATCATTGTACTAAATGGGCTCCCAAACCGTGACCATCCCAAGCAAAGTTCAGCCCTAAATACCAACATTTGGCCTGAGCAGCAAGAGTAACATAGTAGATACCATATACTGAATACCCGCTTTGTTGCAAAATCTGGGCTAATCATTTTAAAGACTTACCTTGCTTGGTCTTTATACAAATACTATTAGGTGATATTTTCTCTATTTTATAGGCAAAGCTTTTGAAGCTAATTGGGAGATTAAGCAAACTGTCAAAGGTCTCACACTCTCAAGTGATAGAGGTATGGTGTGAAGCCAGGTATGCTTGACTCTGAAACTTGCTTTCTTAACCATTAAGTCATACTGTCACCAAGAAGAGTAAGTAATGGGAACAGAAAAATACTAATAGATACAGGAGTTTTCATTTTTTAATTCATAAAATTGTTATTATTTCCCCATTGTAACGTGTTACAGTTTATGTTCTCTCCACAATTCATGTTGAAATTTAATCTCCAATGAAATAAAGTTGAGAGGTGGGGCCTTTACAGTGTGATTAGGTCCTACGGGCCCCTCTCTTATCAACAGGATGAAGGCCTATATAAAAGAGGGCCCACATAGCATTCAGCTCTTTTAGCCCTTGACTCCCTTCTGCCATGTGAAGACACAGATAGAAGGACCCATCTTGGAAGCAGAGACTGAGCCCTCACCAGACACCAAACCTGCCAGTGCCTGGATCTTAGATTCACTTCCCAGGCTTCAGAACTGTGAGAAATAAATTTCTGTTCTTTATAGGTTATTGAGTCTCAGGTATTTTGTTAGAGCAGCACAAATGGACACGCTGCAAATAATACCAGAATTGGCAGAGGCACAATTAATGGGCACATCTAGCCACGTCTATAAGAAATGTGTATCAGAATAACCTGGAAGAAACATGGCACGGGGCATCAGAAGGCTTACAAATGCTCCCATCCAATCACTGTACTTCCCACCCATCTTCATCACACTGGTGTTAGAAATGTCTTGAGAATCTGGCTATGCGCTGCATAATAATGTTTCAGTCAATGATAAACCACATATTTGAAGTGATCCCGTGTGATTATACCACATTTTTACTGTACCTTTTCTAGGTTTAGATTGCCTAGATACACAAATACCACTGTGTTACAACTGACTACAGTATTCAGTACATCATCATGTTGAACAGGTTTGCTGGCTAGGAGCAATAGGCTACACCACAGAGCTTAGTTGTGTAGCAGCTATGCCATCTAGGTTTGTCTAAGTACACTATGATAGTCACGCAGCGAAAAAATTGCCTAATGGAACACAGCCCTGCCATTGAGCAGCACTTGACTGTACCACAGGAATCCTGCTTTTAGAATGTAACCTTTTGAGAAGAGATGCTGGTTCAACATGAAGTGATATGCTCATCTTCTACTTTAGGAGTTATTAATACCAAGTTACACAGCTCATGGGCAGCCTACCCCCCCTTGTTTGGAAGTAAAGATTTACTGGAGCACAGCCATCTAACCTGTTTACATAGTACCTATGGCTGCTTTGATGCAACAACGGCAAGGCTAAGAGACTGCAGGAGAGAACATGTGGCTCCACAAAGCCACTAATCCCTACAGAAAAAGGTTTTCTGATTTGTGCTCTAATTTTTTTTTTTAGACCTAATTTTTAGTTCTATAAAACTCTAACTAGAACACAGACTTTAACTGAAAATTTAAAACAACCTAGCATTTGGGTTTTCCAGGTTAATTCCTACCCCTAACAGGTAGTACAGACTGACCCAAATTAAACACATGCTGGTTTGGTTATCCCTGAAAGAAATATGAATTTAAACAGATATAAAGGATCACAGCCTTGTTCTCGGATTTGCTTGACCTTCCTGATAATATTGACAGGAAAAGCTAAGGTTTTTCTCATGTTTGACCAATATGAAAACATACAAATGGACACTCATCTCCAAAACTACAAGACAATAAACAATATAGAATAAGCAATACTCTCCCCATTACAAAGAATATTAGAGAAAAAAATACCACAAACCTTGTGTGTTCTTGAAGGACATAATGGCTTGTCTGTAGGGGTTTGGCGCATCTGAGGCATCTGTCAGATTGGCCAACACCAGCAGAAGCAGGAGACTCTGGTTGGCCAGAGGGGAAGAAAGCTCTGGAGAGGCAGTCGCTTTGCTGCCCACACCACCTAACGTGAAGACAGTCCAGAGTCCTGCTGGGGAAGAAAACACCCTGTTAGGATGTGCCACCACCAATGAGATGAATGTATTTCTGTACAGTATTCTGTGTAATATAATACAGTATAATACAACATGGTAATGAGCAGTTCCAAAGTGTAGAACAAGAATCATGTCGATACATTTCACAAGGCCAGAAAATCCTCGTTGCTATAAAAACTGGACAAAGATTGACTGTATTTAAAACAAAATAGAGAAATAGAGATTTTTATGATTAGGTAACCTAAATTTTTTTAAAAAGCAAATGAAATTTAGTAGAAAAATTTGCTAAAAAAAAAATTAATGCAAGCTGGGTGCAGTGGCTTACACCTACAATCCCAGCACTTTGAGAGGCTGAGGCAGGTGGACCAAGAGGTCAGGACTTCAAGACCAGCTTGGCCAATATGGTGAAACCCAATCTCTACTAAAAATACAAAAATTAGCTGGGTGTGATAGCAGGTGCCTGTAGTCCCAGCTACTTGGGAGGCTGAGGCAAAAGAATAGCTTGAACCTGGGAGGCAGAGGTTGCAGTGAGTTGAGATCATGCCACTGCACTCCAGCCTGGGCAACAGAGCAAGACTCCATTTCAAAAAAAAAATAATAATAATAATAAATGCATTATGATCGAGAGGCTTTGTTTCTAAAATACAAGAATTGTTCACCATTTTAAAAGTATTATTTCTATTTTTTAAGATAAAAAATATGGTCACTCAAGAGTTTCCACATTTTCATAAATATATTTAAATATATATATATATTTTAAACTTAAAATTGGTTTCTGATTTAAAGAAAAATTCTTACAAACCAGAACGGGAAGGAAACCTCTAGCCAGAAATTCATAGTGGTCAAACATTGCAAGTATTCGCATTAATATCATCATCAACATCAGCATGGTACTACTGATGTCCAAGCAAAAACATTAAGGCAAAAGAAAAGAAGACCAAAAAAATTTTAGAGAAAAAATTTCATTATTTGCAAGCAATATTCTGGTCCACTTAGAAATGTACTGTCCAGGCTGGGCGCGGTGGCTCACGCCACCGGTAATCCCAAAACTTTGGGAGGCCTGACCAACATGGAGAAACCCCGTCTCTAGTAAAAGTACAAAAAAATTAGCCGGGCATGATGACATGCGCCTGTAATCCCAGCTACTCGGGAGGCTGAGGCAGGAGAATTGCTTGAATCTGGGAGGCGGAGTTTGCGGTGAGCCGAGATCGCGCCATTGCACTCCGGCCTGGGCAACAAGAGCAAAACTTCATCTCAAAAAAAAAAAAAAAAAAAATGCACTGTCTAGTACAGTGGCCACTAGCCACTTGTGGTTACTGAGCATTTAAAGTGAGACTACTGCAGCTCAAATCACATTGTGCTATAAGTATAAAATATACATGAAATTTTAAAGACTTAATACCAAAAAAAAGAATGTAAATTATCTCATTAATATTTTATGCTAAGTACATGTTGAAATATTTTAGATACACTGAGTTAAAGTATTAAAATAACTTTCACCTGTTTCTTTTTACTTTTTGAACATGACCACTAGAAAATTTAAAATTACATATGTGGCTTCTATTATATTTCTATTGGACGGAGTTACTTGTTCTAGAATATAAAAGACAGTCACCTGATACTCCATTACTGACACACTATTAGAACTAATAGAAGATTTTGGTGCAGTACTATGGCTATATGGTCAATACCAACAACAATAAAAATCAAAAGCTTGATACACAATCAATAAATAATTAGAAAATATATTTACTTCCAATCAAAATAGCAACAAATGCAATGAAATATTCAGGAATAAACCTAAAATAGAGAAGACCTTCAGGCTGACGACCATAGAATTTGAAGACCATATGAGATCTGAATTAATGTAAAGGCATAACATGTTTCTGGAAAAAAAAGAGTCAATACTATAAAATGTCAAATCTAGGTCAGGTGTAGTGGCTTATGCCTGTAATCTCAGCACTTTGGGAGGCTAAGGCAGATGGATCAACTGAAGTCAGGAGTTCGAGACCAGCATGGACAACATAGTGAAACCCCATCTCTACTAAAAATACAAAAATTTAGCCAGGTGTGGTGGTACATGCCTGTACTCCCAGCTACTTGGGAGGCTGAGGCGGGAGAATCTCTTGATCCTGGGAGGCAGAGGTTGCAGTGAGCTGAGATCATGCCACTGCACTCCAGCCTGGGTGACAGAGTGAGACTCTGTCTCAAAAAAAAAAAGTCAAATGTCTTTCAGTAAATCTAAAATTCAGTATAATAACCATCAAAATACCAACAAGACTTTACGTGATATTTTGCAATAGTGTAAATAAAACATTTCTACATGAAAAAATACATAAGAAAACAATTCTGAGACTGACCTGGGGAAGTATACATCCATTCACATAGTAAAATTTGTATAAAGCTATAGTCATGTAGAAGTGTGATTTAGCAGCAGAGAAGAAAAATAGGTCAACAGAAGAGAAATTAGGTCAGAACAGAGCTACATGTATTTTATCATTAAGATTATGATAAAGGTAGTGTGCCAGATCAGTAAGAAAAGGATAAAATTCTCTTAAGTGTTCTTGGGACAATAAAATTTTCTTAGTATTCAATTATAGAAATATGTGTATAAACCTTGAATCAGGGAAGCCCTTTTCTTATGCAAGAAACAACATTCAAGAATACATGAAGAATACTCATTTGACCATTTAAAAATTAAATACTTTTACATGATAAAATACATCACAAAGACAAGTGACATATGTATAACAAAAGGATTTTTTTAAAAATCTACAAATCAGTAAAAAAAAAAAAAAAAAAAAGTAATCCAAAATTAAAATGGGCAACAAAGGAAGCTGAGGCAGGAGAACTTGAGCCCAGGAGTTGAAGACCAGCCTGGGCAACACAGTGAGACCTTGTCTCTACAAATAATAATAATTTAAAAAGAAATAGCTGGGCATGGTGGTGCATGCCTGTAGTCCCAGCTATTCACAAGGCTGAGGCAGGAGGATCAGTTGAGCCCAGGAGGTTGAGGCTACAGTAAGCTGTGACTGTGCCACTGAACTCCAATCTGGGCAACAGAATAAGCCCCTATCTCAAATACATATATATTTTTTAAATGGGCAACAAAAGTACAAACAATAAAAATAATTTTTAAAAATGTGATGAGATGACCCATAAGACTAGAAAATTTTTAAAAGACTGATAATACTCAGTTGTATCAGTAAAGGTATAGGAAATTACCAACACTAAGAGATCCAAGTGGTAGAGGACTTTTTAAAGCATATTTGGCAGTTTTCATTGAAAATAAAATGCACATACTCATGAACCTAGCAATTCTTTTTTTTTTTTTTTCCTATACCAGGGAATACTTGAATAGGCACACAAAAGAGCATGTATAGGAATGTTTAATATTGTTTATAATGGTCCAATAATGTAAACAACATACAAATGCTCCCCAGTAACAATGGTAAAATGAGCTATGGTTAAACTATGCCATGGAATACAATATAAATATGTAGATGTCTATGTACCAACAAGGAAATACCGTTAAGTGAAAAAAACAAGTTGCAGAAAAACTAATGTAACAATTTTAAAAATCACTTACCAAACCATATATGTATCCATATGTACATGCATATATCAACATATTTTTAAAAAACAAGAAGGACAAAGTATACATCACACTGGAAACAGAGATTCTCTCTAGAGGATGAAGTGGGATTGCATGAAATTCAAGGAAGACTTTTGTTTTACTTGTATAGTTTAATTTTCCCCCAGTAATAATATATTTATTTCTTTAAAAATAAATGTAAAAGAACAAAATTAAAATAACAGAACAATATAGATCCCATTAGTATGAGGAATATAGGAAAACCTTATCAGAAATCACTAAGTGAAAAACGCCATTCACAAACTACATATATATAAATATATATGTATATATATGCATGCTCCATTTGTTTTAAGAACTTGCACATATACATATCTATGCACGTAAGTCCATCTACAGGTCACTGGTAGGGTCCACTGTAGACAGTGGTCATTTGTCATGGAGCAGAGTGGGAGTGAAGGTGGCTTGAGAAGAGTCTCAGACTTTGTTCAGTGTAGTATTACTCTATTGCTTGACTCTTCTATAACATAGACGTATTCAAGCATAACAAGCAATTAAAAATAATAAGGAAGGGAAGGAGGAAAATCCCTGGTCACCAACTCCCCCAAAAATATGATGCAAATACTTTGGAACTAGGGATACAGCCCGGTAATTTTTACTTTAACAACAAAACAGAAAAACTCCTGAAAATTTTGGAGGGAAAAATCATCAACATGTTAGCTCTGATTATATCGAGGACCATGACAATGGATGTGATATTTTTTAATCTTTGCATATACATATTTTTATTATTTATTATAATTGGTAGGTGTCCTTTTTACACAAATTCTTATTAAATGAATTAAGTGCTTCTGTAAATAAATTATAAACAATATATAACAAAATAAGAAACTGATACGTTTTGTTTCTCCTGAACTAACACAGGCAGATACTTTTTATTTCTGCTTTACATTGTAAATAGTTCAGTGTGAACATCTGTTCATTTCTAATATTTTGTACTTTTTATTGAACACACAAAATAAAGTACCTTATAAATAGCATAACAATATGTAATTTCTTACATAATTGTGAGCCTACAAATATCAAGCTTTTTTAATGATTACTGAAATTGATTTACTACTAACTTTTAAGGAGGTGTTATGGGGGAAAGCGGGAAATAGTCCTCATCCCCAAATTTCGAGGTTCCCAAAGAAGAGCATACTGGGAACCTCAAATTGCACATCTGGTATAAATTTTCAGTATAGGTATAAGCAAACTCAAGGATCAGCAAGAAAAGGTATTTTGTTTTGTTCTTTAATACAGGAAGGATTTTAAGATTACTGAGGAACACAGGAAAGTTTCTGTTAAATAATGTGCTCCTTCCTTTTCATAAGGAAAATCTGAATTAAAATTGTCAGTAATTGGTAACTATATACCAAAATTTAAATTTATTCAAAACAATCCTCATGACATAGTTGAAGAACTTGAGACATTTAATAAGAAAATCAAAATTATTAAGAAGGTACAGCCAGTAGCCAAGTATTAATTATTTGCTTTGAGATTGATTTGTGTTGTTTATTTGTATCATTTTAAAACATTTAAAGCCATTTTCTTCCACTCAGAGTATGCTCCATGACAGTCAGCTCCCATATCCATCACTTTGTGTTCCAGGATTCAGAAAAATGGGAAACACAATTACAAAGTTCAATCTGCAACAAAAATAATCACAACACGCTCCCCAAGGTCAAATAGAAGTGTTTTTTGGATCCTCTTCACAGCTGCTCATCTTCATTGCTAGTGGAAATGAGTTGACTACTACTGAACAAATTGCACATACAAAATTCTGATTCCCTTTCAACACAGATTCACTCTCCTTTCTTCAAGATTTTCCAAGAGAGCTGAGAAGCTGCTTCAAATTTCAGATAAACGAACATTTTATTGGGAAGCTTCTCCATCTTTCCCTGAATCCACCAACACAGACAGACAGACAGACAGACAGACAGACAGACACACACACACACACACACACACACACACACACACACACACAGCCTTCCTTCCTTTTTCTGGTAAACAGTACTGCAGGGAGAGATGAAGCAGCCTGTCACTGCCTACATTACAGTTTAAACTGGCCCATAATACTGGACAAAGATTCTTCCAAAAGTTCATTTCTCTTTGCCGGTCCAAGCCTCTGATCTATGTATGACCCAAGAATCTTAGTGGAATTCCATTTTCCTGTTGGAAAAAAAAAAAAAAAAACCTCTCCACCAGAAAAATAAGGAAAGTTACAATATATTTCCTTGTGTTCCAAAAACCAAATTTAGGACGGTTCCCAAAGTTCCTTAATTGTATCCCTTGGGTCTTCCAAACGAACTCTTGAAATCCATCTAACTAAAACTAAAAAATACTAAATACTAAAATTAACTAAAAGAACAAATCTGGTGTTGACAAGTGTTTTGTCTTATTACTATACTTTAGGTTCTGGGATACATGTACAGAACACGCAGGTCACCCATCAACCCATCATCTACATTAGGTATTTCTCCTCATGCTATCCCTCCCCTCGCCCCCCACCCCATGACAGGCCCCAGCGTGTGATGTTCCCCTCCCTGTATCCATGTGTTCTCATTGTTCAGCTCCCACTTATGAGTGAGATCATGCGGTGTTTGGTTTTCTGTTCCAGTGTTAATCTGCTGAGAATGATGGTTTCCAGCTTCATCCATGTCCCTGCAAAGGACATGAACTCATCCTTTTTTATGGCTGCATAGTATTCCATGGTGTATATGTTTATCCAGTCTATCACTGATGGGCATTTGTGTGGGTTCCAAGTCTTTTCTATGTGAATAGTGCTGCAATAAACAAACGTGTGCATGTGTCTTTATAGCAGAATGATTTATAATCCTTTGGGTATATGCCCAGTAATGGGATTGCTGGGTCAAATGGTACTTCTGATTCTAGATCCTTGAGGAATCACCACACTGTCTTCCACAATGGCTGAACTAAATTACACTCCCATCAACAGTACAAAAGTGTTCCTATTTCTCTATATCCACTCCAGCATCTGTTGTTTCCTGACTTTTTAATGATCACCATTCTAACTGGCATGAGATGGTATCTCACTGTGGTTTTGATTTGCATTTCTCTAACAACCAGTGATGATGAGCTTTCATATGTTTGTTGGCTGCGTAAATATCTTCTTTTGAGAAGTGTCTGTTCATATCCTTCACCCATTTTTTGATGGGGTTGTTTGCTTTTTTTCTTGAAAATTTGTTTAAGTTCTTGTAGATTCTGGATATTAGCCCTCTGTCAGACAGACGGATTGCAAAAATTTTCTCCCATTCTGTAGGTTGCCTGTTCACTTTGATGACAGTTTCTTTTGCTGTGCAGAAGCTCTTTAGTGTAATTAGATCCCGTTTGTCAATTTTGGCTTTTGTTGTCATCGCTTTTGGTGTTTTAGTCATGGAGTCTTTGTCCATGCCTATGTCCTGAATGGTACTGCCCAGGTTTTCTTCCAGAGTTTTTATGATTTTAGAACTTACGTTTAAGTCTTTAATCCATCTTGAGTTAATTTTTGTATAAAGTCTAAGGAAGGGGTCGAGTTTCAGTTTTCTGCATATGGCTAGCCAGTTTTCCCAACACCACTGATTAAATAGGGAATCCTTTCCCCATTGCTTGTTTGTGTCAGGTTTGTCAAAGATCAGATGGTTGTAGATACATGGTGTTATTTCTGAGGCCTCTGTTCTGTTCCATTGGTCTATATATCTGTCTTGGTACCAGTACCATGGTGTTTTGGTTACTGTAGTCTTATTGTATAGTTTGAAGTCAGGTAGCATGATGCCTCCAACTTTGTTCTTTTTGCTTAGGATTGTCTTGGCTATACAGGCTCTTTTTTGGTTCCATATGAAATTTAAAGTAGGTTTTTCTAATTCTGTAAAGAAAGTCAATGGTAGCTTGATGGGGATGGCATCGAATCCATAAATTACTTTGGGCAGTACGGCCATTTTCACAATATTGATTCTTTCTATCCATGAGCATGGAATGTTTCTCCATTTGTTTGTTAGAGTGTTGGAGAGAAGGTTCTGGAGTGCTGGAATTATTTCACCTGACTGAACACATTCACTTTATAATAATTACTTGAGCCACATGCTAATTATGCACTTTTCTGTAAGTTACACTTAAAAAGTTTACCATGAAGAACAAGAAAAGCACAGTATGTATCCCTCTGTGTAGATCGATGACGATAATGACGGTGACGGGTATATAGTATGCTCACAGTGCTTATGTTTATATGCTGGGTGATTTTTTTCCTCATCAAAATGCTTTGATTTCTAAAATGAACATACAGCAAAAGAAACAATAAAATTTAAATAGAAAAAAATTAATAGCACAGCCTTAGAACAACAATGTTTCCTAAAAGAAACAGTGTTGGTGTAATCAGAAAAAAAAATCATACTTGCTGTTGCATCTTTATTAAAGGGCATAATCCTCAAGTATCACTTCTTCTATGTAATCAACATATATATTAAGAAAACGCAGTCTCCAACACCTATTTTTGCCAGCCTAAAAATGAATGTAAACCAGTAACATACACAACCTTGAACGACAGCCAATCATGTTATAATGCTAGGAAAGGAGAAAAAAGGGTCACTAATAGTTTCACCTTTTTACATGTGTTTACACTTAAAGCACTCTTGAAATATCTGGTGACTGCTAGTTCCTAAAACAGTTTTGAGTCAAACTCAATTTTCCTAACACAAAACAACATGATAGTACTAACCCATCCTGTCTCCCAAAAGGAATGCTTTGACCATCTCAAGAAAGAAAAAAAACACAGGGGGAACAAAGGAAAAATGTTTTTTAAAATTCATAGCACAGTAAAACATTTTATCCTCCTTTGTAGTTTCAAATTTGTCAGAAGCGGCTGGGCATGGTGGCTCATGCTTGTAATCCCAGCACCTTGGGAGGCCAAGGCAGGTAGATTACCTGAGGTCAGGAGTTCAGGACCGGCCTGGCCAACATGGTGAAACCCCGTCTCTACTAAAAAATACAAAAATTAACCAGGCCTGGTGGCGAGTGCCTGTAATCCCAGCTACTCAGGAGGGTGAGACAGGAGAACTGCTTGAACCTGGGAGGCAAAGGTTGCAGTAAGCTGAGACTGCACCATTGCATTCCACCCTGGGTGACAAGTACGAAACTCCGTCTCCAAAAAAAAAAAAAAACACTCTGTCAGAATCTCTCTGACTTATAATCTGGCATAATATATGCCATATGAAAGTTTTTTTAAAAGTTTAATTCCTTGAAGAATAGAAAACAGAACTGTTTCCGAAAAGTTGAAAAAATCCACTGAAATATTTAAGTAATTACGAAGATCGACTCCTGTTTACATGTTTTCAAAAATGAACAACCCTGAAAGGTACTAGAATTCAGCTGTCTCAGTAAAACTCCTGGTTCACGTATCCCTACAATAAACATATATGAGAAACTTAGATGAGCCAGGTAATATTTTAAAATGTAAAGCATAAAAGGAAACAAAATAAATGTAAAAGTCTTGTGCCCTCAGAGATAAATCCTATCTCACCCACATATGCAAAAACAATAAACAAATTAACTATGATCCATGAAACAGGAAAGGGTGCTACCAGCTTGGAGGGACAGACAACCCTTCCTTTAAACAAGTCCATGTCTGGTTCCCAGAAACTTTGTTCCATATGTCCCGTTGTCATCCCCTAAAGCAGGGTTTCCCAAAACGGTACATGATCAATGATGACAGTGTAAGCAGAGGAAAACTTAAAAAAAACCTTTAATAGTTATGTATATTAGACATATATATAACTAGCATATCCATCTCAGAAGGGTCAAGGACTTTACCATATAGTAAAAGAATAAAGTAAATAATAAGCTTACAATTTTGAAAAAGTAAGTCATTCTAAAGTGAACTAAGTAAACTGGAATTCAAGTTGTACTCATATAAGACAAAATCATGGCAGTGGCATGGATGTGGCTGAAGTTTTGGAAATATTACCCTTTAGGAAAACAGACAAGTCTCTAAGCATCTGACAGTGTATACCACCACCAGAGACTACTTCTTCAAACAAAACAAGACCTGTTCCTAAAACGGTTCCTCTACGATATACAGACTTTAACCTTGCAACACCCTGTCCACCCTCCACTACTACACAGCCTTGGCATGCATACCCATCTTTCCTGCTAAACTGTGGGTTCCCTGAGAGAGGGCCTTCCCTCCTTCACCAGGGTTTGATTCCTTTGTACTCCTAGGATCTAGCACAATCTTTCGTATTACATTAAATAGGAAAACAATGAGAATTTTTTAAATTTTGCATTTTTACAGATTGATTTTTTACATCTTATATAAAAATATTCATATGATCCAGGCGTGGTGGCTCATGCCTGTAATCCCAGCACTTTGGGAGGCTGAGGTGGGCGGATCACGAGGTCAGGAGATCAACACCATCCTGGCTAACATGGTGAAATCCCGTCTCTACTGAAAATACGAAAAATTAGCTGGGTGTGGTGGTGGGCACCTGTAGTCCCAGCGACTCGGGAGGTTGAGGCAGGAGAATGGTGTATACCTGGGAGGTGGAACTTGCAGTGAGCTGAGATTGTGCCACTGCACTCCAGCCTGGACGACAGAGCAAGACTCCATCTCAAGAAAAAAAAAAATCTATATTTTATATACATATAAAATATATATTTATATATAAAATTTGTAATTTCCAAATTCATTCTTTTTGGTTACTATATTGTTAAAGTTAAGAAGTTTATTCTTTATGTTTTTGAGTGTATCAAGATATATATTGTAGACTGTTTCTGATAAAATCTCTTACATAATTCTGGCTTCAGTCTTGATTTTTATGTGGAGAAAGAATTTCATATGAATATACATATAAAATATATATTATATATTTATATATTGAGCATGATATATAAAGTATATATTTATATGTAAAATGTATATATAAATATACATGTATATAATATATACATATATTTATATATTTAATATACACACATTTATATATTTTATATATTATTTATATATAATATAATGTATATATTATACAAATAGATGTATATTAAATATATATTTATACGTATATAAAAATATAAAATATATACTTTATATATCATGCTCAATATATAAATATATAGTTATATATAAACATAGATATATATACATATAAAATATAGATTATATATGTATATACATATATGTGTATATACATAAAATGTATACATTTTATATAAATAATGTATACATAAATGTATACATTTTATATCATGCTCTCTATATATTATATATTCATATGAAATTCTTTCTCCATATAAAAGTCTAGATTGAAGCCTGAATTATGTATGAGATTTTATCAGAAACAATCTACTATATATATTTTGATATACTCAAAAACATAAAGAATAAACTTCTTAACTTTAACAATATAGTAACCAAAAAGAATGAATTTGGAAACTACAAATAAAAGTTTCTACATAGTAGGCTGGATGCCGTGGCTCACTCCTGTAATCCTAGCACTCTGGGAGGCCGAGGTGGGCAGGTTGCCTGAGCTCAGGAGTTTGAGACCAGCCTGGGCAACACAGTGAAACCTTGTCTCTACTAAAACACTAAAAATTAGCCAGGCATGGTGGTGCATGCCTGTAGTCCCAGCTACTTGGGAGGCTGAGACGGAAGAACTGCTTGAACCTGGGAAGCAGAAATTACACCGAGTTGATGTCTGTGCCACTGCACTCAAGCCCAGACAATACAGCAAGACTCCATCTCCAAAAAAAACAAAACCAAAAAACAAAGTTTCTACATAGGAAAATCTTACGCTAATTGCTTATATTGCAAAAACTCAAGTGAACTTTAGTTCTACTTATGAAGGAGTAAATATAAACCAAATTACAGCAGATGTAATAAAGTACATTGTATAGATATATTCCTACCTCCAGTAAGTCATGTTTTCCATATAGGTCTCTGGCTGTTAGTTTTCTGGGAATTAAGGATTGGTTCTGTGCAAGATCATCATGGGCCAAAGGTAAAAGAATCCTTGGGTAACTACTACTTCCTGGTTGAAAGTAATATTCAAGGAAAGATAGAAAGAGTTTCTCCCCAAAACTCTATTTTGATTTCATTGATAATACCAAGAAGCAAGCCTGAGTTATGGAGCACAGTGCCTCAAACCTTAAAGTTAGCAATAGCAAAGTCATCAACCTAAAGAGAGGAATAAGATGGGAGTTCAGGAAGCACTGTAAAACTAAAATCTTTGAAATAAAGGGACACATGTAAGTATTTGAAAAAGAAGATTTCAAATTAATGAATCAAGAGGTCTTCATTCTAATATGGGATATTCATTAGGAGGCTACCATGTATACATGTTAAATAAATGTGTATGCCTTTACTCCTCAAAAAGAATTAAGAAGGTTCCCGGGCCGGGTGTGGTGGCTCACACCTGTAATCCCAGCACTCTGGGAGGCCAAGGCAGGCAGATCACAAGGTCAGGAGATCGAGATCATCCCGGCTAACACAGTGAAACCCGTTTCTATTAAAAATACAAAAAAATTAGCCAGGGGTGGTGGTGGGCGCCTATAGTCCCAGATACTCGGGAGGCTCCCAGATACTCAGGAGGCTGAGGCAGAAGAACTACGTGAACCCAGGAGGCGGAGCTTGCAGAGAGCCGAGATCACACCACTGCACTCCAGCCTGGGCAACAGAGCAAGACTCCGTCTCAAAAACAAACAAAAAAAAGGTTCCCAAGACATCAGTAATCCAAAAAAGAAAGTTACATGTAGTAAATGTGAAATATGCAAACAAGAGTGATAGGAATGATCTGAAAGTATTTATGAAATTGAAAAACTATCCCCAAAGCATTCAATTCATTTCAATAAGCAATTAATAGGCATACATTAACACTAGTAGTCTCCAAAGCAGGTGAGGAAAGAAAATATTAGAGCTTTGTTTTTCATCTCAGAAATACGCAGCAGCTAAGCTTCAGCAGTATGCACAATCCAGCCTGACACTGGCACCTGCACTCGGTCCATCTGTCAGGAAGTCACAGTCATGTGTGGTGCCCTAGGTATTCTGAGAGAAGAGTGCAGCCCTGCCATGCAACAGGAGTGACAGGCACCCTCTCCTTCCTTCTCTCTCGCAAAATGAGACACATGGTGGTTTAGTGCGCATAATCCTACCACCTAGGTTTAACTAAACTGATTCTCATAAAATTCCATTTAAAAATAATGGAATCATAAAACTATTTTAAAATTTGCGTGCAAAGAAATTCCAGATGAAAAGAAATCATTAATGATCTGAGTACAAGTCAATGACAATGACACAAAAAAAGCTCTGTTAGCCATTTTGTGACCTAAGAACAAAGACAATATTAATCAGATCTCTGAAGAAGACTGCTCTTCTATCCATTACCAAGACTCTCTGAGATACAGATTTACATCCACCATTATTAACAATGAACATAGCTCTAAATAGATACTGTTCCTTCTAACATTAAACAATGATATCATTAAGCCAACATGATTAGCAAAGCATTTTATAAAACTTATTCAGATGATCATTAATAGTTTTTCCAATATAAAAGATTTTCTTATTGTGAAAACACAATTTTTAAATGCTTCAAAATTTTTATTTAATCTTATCCTTGGAAAAATATCAATTTGTAGATGTCATAATTAATATAACTATGCATTATATAATTTCTAAATCAATTCACTTAAATCATGGTGCTGCTTCAAAAGGTTTATTGATGGGATGTATGATCCATAAAGTTTAAAGTCCACCATACTCAAGGAACTGTTGAAGGCAGGGGTGGGGGAACGAGTGAAAGAAGAGAAGTAAGGGGAAAGAAAAACAGCAGCTTCTGCTATTTAATGATGATCCACAAAAATTACTACATTAAAATCTCACTAGCATTTTTATTCACCCAATTTTACCCATAAAGAATTAAAGCTCAAAGCAGTTAAGTCCCTTACTGACATAACAGAATGCTACGCAGATGTGCATCCATGCTGTTCCAACTCTAAAACTGATGCTCTCAACCACCAGGCCATGCCTCTCCTACTCCAAAACCTTAAAGGGGGCCCCTCACCTTGGCTGAAAATAATAGTAAGTTTAGCATCTGCTATAGAATAGAACTTCAGCACCTGGTATTTAACAGGCCTAAATTCAATCTATTTGTTCTAGAGAATAGCATTTTGTGGTTTGCAGTAAGTCTAGCTCCAAATTATCTTTCCAGACTTCTCTCCCACTCCTTCATCCTCATCCACAGAACCCCATATCCACAAGGAAATAGTTACTAGTCCAAAAAATGCAATTTTGTGGTTTTTGTGTTTGCTTGTTTTGATTTGTTGCCTCTTCTGCTATCTGTTCATCTTGGTATCGCATCTGCATTTCCTGATTTCTCCTAAGGGACAATCTCTCTTAGGCATTTTGCCCCTTTCTTTATGGTTCATTCCTTAAACAAGCTATTCACTAAACAGTCTCTTTGCAGGCCTGCTCAAATTCCTCAAAGAATAAATTGTTGTCACTACATTTAAGGTGCCCATCATTTTAAAGAAGATGACGAGTAGAAGTGTCATTCTAGTACCATACAATGAGAGGTTTACCAAGTCCTGGAACACAGAGGACGAAGTCTGCTAGGGAACTCCAGGAGAGCTTCCAAAAGAAGGCTGCCTATGGCCTGGAGTGTGCTGGAGAGAGACAGATCTGCAGGTAGAGAGGAGGAAGGCATTTCAGTGTACGGAATGATTCAAAGCTGGTCAGGTGTGACCCTCTGGTGTACGTGGTACTTTGGCTGGAGCTATACAGTGAGGTAAGGCTGAAAAGAGAGGGCAGGCTGTGAGGCAGCCACATGACAGTGCTTCCCACAGGATGTTCCACTGCCCAATTCTGAAGGACCACACAGACAGGCCAAAAGTTCAAGTGCTTTCCTATGTTCATATAAATGAATGGCATAAAGTATGTACCTTTCATTTTCATTTTTACTACTATGATTAATACCAACTTAGTATTAATTTACTAAATGAATTATGGGATATTGCATTTGGTTTTCATATACATGGGGGGAAAATTACTAGAATTTACAGGACACCCTAACTAAGTCGCCTACAAAAGAGTCTGGCTGCTACGCATGCAATGCTTGTTTGTGCTGCAGAGCTCTTCATTCACATACATGCACACACAGACACACACCACAGGTGTCTGGAATCCCGCAGTTTGGAAGAAGGATGTTCTGTTATTGATGCATTTGGTTTTATATTGGTCATAGTCTTCAACTGATGCATCTCTAGCTTTTTCAATTATAAGTTTCTGTTAACTTCAAAATGGTCAAAGATGGTTGTGGGTTCTCTGGTTAACCCTACACAATACAGTGATGCATGGACTGTTAAGACCATAGTCTGCAAACATCCTGCCCCTGCCAGAATATAACGAACCAGCAGGATATAAAAGAGGCTCCCACAGCTCTCAATCCTTCAAGTAGGAGACCCACTTCCCTGGCCAGGAGGCCAACAGCCTTACCATGACAAATTGTCAAAAGCTAGAATCAGAACTCATTGCCTACCTTCCCCTAAAACATCAACATTATCATATTATGCTTTATATCCCTTTTATCACCCACAGCTCTCTCCATCCCAGCCCTTCCACTGAGCCCTCTGGAGCACACATTTTCATTAGGAAAAAACCCTCTGTATTGTCAACCTCAGCCTCCTTGAACAGAAACCTGGGTGTCCTCTGAGGACAGCTCTTTCTCAGAAGGCTTTTCAAGTGGTGACCTCTTAGCTCTCTCTCCACAAGCCACGTACCACGGAGATGACTCTTCATTACTGCTTCCACATCATTTCTCTTCAAACATCCCAGCTACCTTGAAATAGCCCATGAGACTACTCCATTCATCAACCTTTCTTGCTTGAGTCATCTGCAGACATCACCATCACTCCTGCTCATTTTCTGATAATCTGAGCACCTTGCTCATTGTATTTCCCTCCACACTACTCTCGTGCTCATTTTGTAAATTTCTACGTTCCTGCAGACAAGGCACCCAACAACACGGCCTCTAAGTCCTCAATCTGCTTGCTCACTTCCTCTATTGTACCTCAGCTACCCAGCCCCTTAGTCTCATCCTGCCTAGATATTCTCTCCACTGGTAACTGCACTACCACTACAATTCTGAATTCATGCATTCCACTCCCTGACTACCACTTCCCAGCATTCAGGTCATTTCCTCCAGTCCTGACTCAAACAGTTTTTGACCCGCTCTGTTCTCTCTACTACTTTTCTCATTGTCCCATAGCCACCTTCATGTCCTCACTTCCCTCCTCACCCAACTAGGATTCTGCAGTTCAGTACTGAAATCATTTTCTTGCTGATGCCTTCCCAATTCCCTCACTTCTCTTTTCCTTCATACTTGCCTGGCAAAACCCTAACCTTGATTAAATCCAACTCTCCACCTACTCCATGTCCCAGAGCAGTTACATATAGCTAAAGAACAACATAACCATTCCACTTGCTCTTAAGTTCATCACCACAAATCTCAAGTGCACCCCCAGCTCTGCCCAGCAATTCTACTACATTGATCTACTCCCTGGGGAAACCTGACTCTCCTACTGTTCTCTTTAAACTTCTAACAACAATCCCTAATCTTCATGTTTAGCTGACTTTCACCTCTTTTTAACTGAAAGATGGAATCTATCAGAAAAGAACTACCTTGTCTTTCCACCTTAAAATCTACACATTCATCTGCATCAACATGTACATATTCTGCCTTCACTCCTGTTATAAAAGGGATGAAATATACTTCCTCCTATATTTAGGAATAGCAGTCTTTCTGCTTTGAATAAAATGTAAGCTCAATGAAATGTAGGCATTCAATAAATATTTGTGGAAATAAGTTGAATTATTCCTATCACAGTGTACAAACATGTAAAATTTTCCAATCAAAAACAAAAACAAAAAAATCTCCCTAGAATCCATGCCCCCTTCCATTTGTTGCCTTATTTTTCTGCCTATACTCTGACTTCCTTTCTCCCTTCAACCCATCCTAATTAGCTTCCTAAACACCATTCCAAATAAATGATTCAAGACAAAGTGACCACCAACTTTCATTGTACCAGCTCCATTCATTTACCAATAGTCCATTCTAAGTCCTCACCTTACTTAATCACTTACTTAGATCTGCATCTAGTTGTACAATTAAGATGTGTACTTTATTGCACACACATTATAACTCACACATTAGAAAACATCAATGAAAGTATTTCATAGTAGATCAGATACAGCTGAAAAGATTAGTGGACTGAAAGATAAATCCAAGGAAATTACCCAAAATGCAAATGGAAGCGAAATGGAAATTCTAGGAGACCAGAGACATGAATAGAGTAAGAAGGTCCAATAAGCTTGACAGGGCATTTTCAGAATAAAAGTGAATAGCAGAGATATAACACAACAAATTAAAACTTCAGATCACAATAGTTACCCAGAAGTGGAGATTTAATTATTTTTTTCCCCTTCTAAGGTCAGAAAACCAGCAGGCTTAAGTCTAGGTTTTATGTTTTTTGTAATATACCACATCACTCAGAAAAGAAAGAAAACTCCAGTTGGCTCAGAAACTCCTTTAGGCACAAATCACATATTATCCTGCTTCTTAAACTGGGATATGTGAACTCTTGGAGACAGCCCATGGTGCACTAGGAATAAGCAAAACCACAGAATGACATTTTCCTGGAACATTAATTTTCTAAAAGGAATTCAAGGAAGTTAATTAAGTAATTGAACTGGCATGTGATTACATCTTTTCTGTAATAAAACAAACATGGATATATTTACCAAAGTAGAACTTCAAATATGCATTTATTTATAAGATAAACTATGAAACCTAAGCATGTGGTAACAGGCTTCTAACAAACTCCTCGATCCGTAAATGAGTTATGCACTTACTTTCTTCCACTCTAAAGGCTAAGCTTAAAGAGTACTCTAATGACTTTCTCAACAACCTGTGAATTACTATGATTCTCAGGATTCAGGGTCGGTTTAACAAAGAAGATTTTTCATGTAATTAACTGTATTTTTATTGTTTCTTCTACTCTGGATTTAAATGTTTTATTTTGTGAAGAGTATGACGAAAATATCGGGAGACTGAGGACACAAACTGGTACCCAGAAAGTGAGGAGTATAATACATGGTTCTCTCTCATCCCACTCTCATCTGCTTGTTATGAAGTTCTGATAATCACTTCTGCAAATAATTCAATCTAGAAAGCTATTTTATTATATCATGGTCTTGCCTTTATCTACTATATGTTATATCCTAGTATAAATAAGGATTAGGGAGAGTTACAGGCCTGTATAATAATGGCTTCAACAAAAGTCCAAAAGTAAGGGCAGCAGAGCTTGCATATTGCCTCATGATGATCAAAAGCCAGGCTCCTTTTCTTCTGTTGCTTCACTGTGGATTGTCTCCATTCTTAAGGTTACCCATGGTCCAGGATGGCTAAACCAGCTCCAGCCATCACATCTTCATTCAAGTCACCAGGAAAAAGATGAGTGTATGTACTTACTTTAAGAATTCTACCTGCACATTTGCCCATACTATTTCTACTTATATTCCATTGACCAAAATACGGACCACACCTGGTTGCAAAGAAGAATGAGAAATATGGTCTATTCTTGGTGTGCATGTAGTCAGCTAAAATGAGGAAGGGGTACAACTAACAGTCACTGCCACACCTCATCTGAGTAAAACCTTTGCAATGCCCCAAGAATACTCCTTTTCACTTGATATGACAGAAAAGATAGTTTACCTTCCATACCCTATCCTTCATGTCCTTTCTTTAACTTAGATCAGAAGAAACAACTGTGCCCAGATAAACCAGTGAGCTTCATTAAAAACATGAAAACTGGCAGAAGTACCCTAACATCCTCCCTTCGAATAAAAGCAACAAGGTGACTCAAAACATGTGCTATTAATCATGGAACCAAAAGAAGGAGGAAAATGACTTCAGCTGCTCGACAGCAAGAATTTGCCTGCTTTCTTGATGTGACCAAGTCAGGAACTGAAATTAATAAAAGTGACAGCTTGGATTTAAACTGCACCTTTCTCTAGTAGGACTCCAGCTTTCCAAAAATATTGCAATATGCAATTTTACTTTCATAATGTACCCTTAATATTCTCTAATGACAAAATAAAATGACATTACTTAACATTTTAAACAATAAATACTATAATACTTAATTTGCTGAAATATAATCTATACATATATCTAGGGACAAAAACTGAAAAAACTGAAAAAGAATGAGAAAGACCAAAAACAGCTTTTTTTTTTTTTTTTTTTAGACCGAGCCTTGCTTTGTTGCCAGGCTGGAGTGTAGTGGCGCCATCCCCGCTCACAACTTTCATCTCCCGGGTTCAAGCACTCCTCGTGCCTCAGCCTCCAGAGTAGCTGGGATAACAGCTGCACGCCACTACCGCCCGGCTAATTTTTGTATTTTTTGTAGAGATGGGATTTCACCATGTTGGCCAGGCTGGTCTCGAACTCCTGACGTCTGGTGATCCACCCACCTCGGCCTCCCAAAGTGCTGGGATTACAGGTGTGAGCCACCGCGCCCGGCCAGCTACTTTTTTTTACAGAGACAGAATTATAGCTAAACTTACTTTTTAATTTTTAGAACTTTGAATGTCTTTATGCAATGTTTTAAAATTTTATAAACAGACACTTCATACACACACACACATATATATATCTTACACACATGTATATAGTATAAAGATAGAGATAGATGGTATCATGAAAACATCCTGGTTTTGAAGCCAGAAATGACTTTAAAGTCCAGTCCTACTGTCTACTAGTTGTGTACCTTCGTGAGAATTATATACTTTCTCTAAAACAAAGACCACAGTATCAGCTATTTCATGTCTGTTGCTTTCATTTCCACTCCTCCCATCTATGATCTGTACTGTAGGGAGCTAGAAACTTGCAAGCTATATTCCCAAAACTACTTTGCCTGCTGGCTTCAGGTTAGGGTCTGACAATGAGAGACACTGGCAGGAGACGGGAAGGTGAAAAGAACGGAGGAATCATTTTTCTTTTTGCTTCCTGTGGGGTCTCTGGCAGATGCAATGATGGGTCCAACGGCTTCCTGCTCAGGTAGTAAGGCTCCCATGGGAGTGGGGCCAGCAGGTTCTACTGCAGTGTAATGCAGAAAGATGTTCATTAAAGTGTTATCTGGAATGGCAAAATACTGAAAACCACCAAAATGACCAACCATAGGCTGAAGGCTAAATAAACTTGGATAGATTCATATAATACACCATCAAAATTACATTCATGAAGAAATATTCATGGCATGGAAAACAGACCATAATGGTACATAAACAAGACAGGATTTTAAAAGCTGTATTGTCATTAGCATTATGTTAGTATTGTTACCGCAGAGCTAGACAAGAGCATAAAAAAATGCAGATTGAAATTTAGTATCATTTAAATATCTATGAGAGTTATGTCCAAGCCTGACAGAAAGATATGAAAAGAACAGAAAATGCAATCCTTACTTGGAGAAAACTGGGTCAGCCTAAGTAGAGGGCTGCAGATTTATGCTTACACTATGGATTTTCACTCAAAGGTGGCAAACTTGAAAACTTGATTGAAAGGTTTCTTGTTTGTTTTTTTAACTAATTTTTTGGGCTGGGTGCAGTGGCTCATGATCATAATCCCAGCATTTTGAGAGGCTGAGGCAGGAGGCTGACTAGAGGCCAGGAGTTTGAGACCAGCCTGGGCAACACAGAAAGATGTTGTCTCTATAAAAAAATAAATAATTAGTTGGGTGTCGTGGTATATACTTGTAGTTCCAGCTACTCAGCAGGCTGAAGCAAGAAGATAGCTTGAGCCCAGGAAGTCGAGGCTGCAGTGAGCCATGACTGCACCACTGCACTCCAGCCTGGGTGACAGAGCAACATCCTGTCTCTAAAAACAACAAATGCTTTTTAAAGCTAACTTTGTAATGTATAAACCACAGATATATAAAGTACAAAATCAGTACATAGTATATCTGTGGTCTTAAAATTTCCTGCCATTGCAGGAGAAATGACAATTAGGAAAAAATGGCCCAAAAAAGATCCTTAGGGGAATAATAAAGGAAAAAAAGGTTAAGAAACACTGGCCAAAATAAATCTCCCTGAAGGATAAAGTACTGATGTAACTTGAACCCATGGGTGCATGGAAGGGTCGAAATCAACCGTATCCAGATGGCATGGACCCAGAATTCTTAGTTATCACAGGGACAACAGAATGATTCAGTGTATAGCCAGCCATCCCTGTGTTAAGGGAAAACAGCATGGATGCGTGCAGCACCAAGACAACAAAACTCAAAGCTTGTAAATAATACCAAAATACTTAAAAGAATTAGAAATCCACTACATTGGATATACTATGATTGTTTAAGAATAGGAAGTGCTTTGGGTAGACAAGTCAAGTGATTAAAAAGAAAATCCAACGTATCAAATTCATGATGGCAGTTTTATTATTTTAATGGATTTAATTAGCTAAGTTTATAAATGACATTAATTACATAGGATTCAGTCTGTTTAACCTGAGTTCAGTGAATATTAATCAAAGGTCTTTTTGAAAGCTATTGCTAAAATTTATTCAAATGAAGTTACCCTGAACTTAAAAGCTGAAGGAAAGGGTAAACTTGAAAATGTTACTTTAATAAAGCATAAAAATCTTAGTATAACACACGAGTAACTGCCAGTATTACTTTCTGAGCACAAAAGATGGCCCCGCATGTGTAAAATTACATACCTGAAGTATGACCTCAGCTATGCATATACATGTGAAAGAGAGTATATGTATGTATATTTGTCACATATACAGGGCAGATATATCAAACTATTAACCGTAACTATGGCTGGCCAAAATAATTATTAGATATTTTAACTTTTCTTTACAGTTCTCTGTATTTTCCAAATACAGAGTATATACTCATATCTGTATTTTCCAGGCCATTTCACTTTGTTGCTAAGATGTCCCTTTATTTTAGTACCTTGTTAATTCAATACAATATAGAAAATGTTGCTTTTACATTAAAAAACATATATGCTCGAGAGGATTACAGATGAACTTGATAAGCCAAAAAGAAGATAAAGCATTCTAGTCAAATGTTGTTCAATTCAAACAATAAGGGCCACATTTATAATTTTAAATTTTCTAGTAGCCAGCTAAAAACTTACAAAGAAATGGGTAAAAATAATTACATTATATATTTTATTTAATCCAATATAGGCAAAATATTAGCATTCCAATGCAATCAATATAAAAATGATGAATTAAGCATTTTACATTTTAAAAAAATCTTTGGAATTTGGTGTGTATTTTCCACTCGGAACACATAAATTCAACTAGCTGCATTTCAATGCTCAAAAGTCACATGTGGCTAGAGGTTTCCTTAGAGACAGCACAGGTCTAAGCAGAGGGACAACAGGACCGAAGCCACAGAGGCAGAGAAGCACAAGGCACAGCTGGAGAAGGGAAAGATCACGTAAGTGGAACTGAGGATCAACAGGCAGGCAAACTGCCAGTTATGATGGTCACTGTGTGCTACTGAGGGCTTTACAATCTTATTATCAGTGAGATCCACACCAAAAGAGTATAAATAAGAGCCAACACAATAAAGTTTTAGAAAGTTCTCTCCAAAAGAAAAGTGTAGAAAAGACTGTAACAAAAGGTAGGTCTGTAAGAATTCACATGAGAGATGTTTACTGCGGCACTATTCACAATAGCAAAGACTTGGAACCAACCCAAATGTCCATCAATGATAGACTGGATTAAGAAAATGTGGCACATATACACCATGGAATACTATGCAGCCGTAAAAAAGGATGAGTTCATGTCCTTTGTAGGGACATGGATGAAGCTGGAAACCATCATTCTGAGCAAAACATAGCAAGGACAGAAAACCAAACACCTCACGTTCTCACACATAGGTGGGAATTTAACAATGAGAACACTTCAACACAGGGTGGGGAACATCATACACCGGGGTCTGTCGTGGGGTGGGGGGATGGGGGAGGGATAGCATTAGGAGATATACCTAATGTAAATGATGAGTTAATGGATGCAGCACACCAACATGGCACATGTATACATATGTAACAAACTTCCATGTTGTGCACATGTACCCTAGAACTTAAAGTATAATAATAATAATAAAAGAATTCACATGAGAGATGATGAAGGTTAAGGTTATGAGAGGAAGGGGCAGACAGATGATCTGGAGGTAAAATTGAGGAGAAGTACCTACAAACTTGGGATATTTATATTTTCCTGGTGACTTTTTTCTTTTGTCATACACTGGCCATCTTCATCTCTAGGAAAGCTACAAACACTGCTATAGCTGATAAACTTTGCTATTGCTTATGTTAATGCACTGTGTGTGACTGCATAACTGAGGGCATATTGGGATTGGGGGAAGTAAAGGATGAAATCAAGAACAGAGGTTGTGAGAGCAGCAGGAGGCAGCCAAATGCCTAGGCGGATAGGGGCAGGTCCCCAGTGAAACTTCACCTCCAAGCCAAAGACAGTTTAAAGCCTGAAAGCCAAGCTGCAAGTTAAATCCTCAGACCGGATTGAGAACTTGTCTCCCTGTTTGGCGTGCTTTCCTCTGACTGGTCCCCACCCACCCTTCACCTATTTTACATATACTGACCCTTTCCTAATTGGTTTTCTACAGTGTCATGCCCACCTTTGAGTGGTGTCTTCACTTTAACCTTTTTTGCATACTCACAAACCAATCAGCACACACTCTCCAATCTGAGTCCATAAGAGACCCTGGACCCAGTCACACAGGGGGAACTTTCCCACCTTCAGGTAAGGGAAGCATCCCCTATGCATCCCCTCTCTGCTGAAAGCCATTTTCATGGCTCAATAAAATTATTCTCTGCCCTCCTCACCCTTCAATGTCCTGCATATCCTCATTCTTCTTGGGCATGGTACAAGAGCTTGGGAGCCGCTGAACATGGGTACAAGCTATAACACAGGTGAGCGGGGGCATGTCAGCATGGCCAAGCAAGGCCCAGGTGGGGCATCGCCACCAGGAGTCCCCAATTTGCAAAGCGACTAAGAAGAAAAATCCTACATCAGTTGGGTTAGCTCTTGGCTTTGAGAGCTAAATGGAAGGTAGGTTTTCTGAGACAGCAAAGGTAGAGTGGAAGCACAGATTTAGGTACCTCTAAGACTAACAGAGTCCTAATCACATGTGCCACAAAGTTAGAAGACAGGTGGGTGCCAGAGATACGGCATTATGAACATGCACTTGTAATTAGTCCTTGAAGCTATCAGTTGCAGTGAGCCAAGATCACACCACTGCACTCCAGCCTAGGCAACAGAGTGAGACTGTCTCAAAAAAAAAAAAAAAAAAAAAAAGGCTGCAGTAAAGAACCTGGCAAAAACCCACCAAAATCAATATAGCAATGAGAGTGACCTCTGGGCGTCCTCACTTCTACACTCCCACCAGTGCCAGGACAGTTAACAAATGCCATGGCAATGTCAAGACATTATCCTATATGGTCTAAAAAGAGGCATGAATAATCCACCCTTTGTTTAGCATATCATCAAGAAATAACCATAAAAATGGGCAACCGGCAGCCCTTTTTTTTATTATTATTATACTTTAAGTTCTAGGGTACATGTGCATAACGTGCAGGTTTATTACATATGTATACTTGTGCCATGTTGGTGTGCTGCACCCATCAACTCGTCAGCACCCATCAACTCGTCATTTACATCAGGTATAACTCCCAATGCAATCCCTCCCCCCTCCCCGCTCCCCGTGATAGGCCCCGGTGTGTGATGTTCCCCTTCCCGAGTCCAAGTGATCTCATTGTTCAGTTCCCACCTATGAGTGAGAACATGCGGTGTTTGGTTTTCTGTTCTTGCGATAGTTTGCTGAGAATGATGGTTTCCAGCTTCATCCATGTCCCTACAAAGGACACAAACTCATCCTTTTTTATGGTTGCATAGTATTCCATGGTGTATATGTGCCACATTTTCTTAATCCAGTCTGTCACTGATGGACATTTGGGTTGATTCCAAGTCTTTGCTATTGTGAATAGTGCTGCAATAAACATACGTGTGCATGTGTCTTTATAGTAGCATGATTTATAATCCTTTGGGTATATACCCAGTAATGGGGTGGCTGGGTCATATGGTACTTCTAGTTCTAGATCCTTGAGGAATCGCCATACTGTTTTCCATAATGGTTGAACTAGTTTACAATCCCACCAACAGTGTAAAAGTGTTCCTATTTCTCCACATCCTATCTAGCACCTGTTGTTTCCTGATTTTTTAATGATTGCCATTCTAACTGATGTGAGATGGTATCTCATTGTGGTTTTGATTTGCATTTCTCTGATGGCCAGTGATGATGAGCATTTTTTCATGTGTCTGTTGGCTGTATGAATGTCCTCTTTTGAGAAATGTCTATTCATATCCTTTGCCCACTTTTTGATGGGGTTGTTTTTTTCTTGTAAATTTGTTTGAGTTCTTTGTAGGTTCTGGATATTAGCCCTTTGTCTGATGAGTAGATTGCAAAAATTTTCTCCCATTCTGTAGGTTGCCTGTTCACTCTGATGGTAGTTTCTTTTGCTGTGCAGAAGCTCTTTAGTTTAATTAGATCCCATTTGTCAATTTTGGCTTTTGTTGCCGTTGCTTTTGGTGTTTTAGACATGAAGTCCTTGCCCATGCCTATGTCCTGAATGGTATTACCTAGGTTTTCTTCTAGGGTTTTTATGATATTAGGTCTAACATTTAAGTCTCTAATCCATCTTGAATTAATTTTCATATAAGGAGTAAGGAAAGGATCCAGTTTCAGCTTTCTACTTATGGCTAGCCAATTATCCCGGCACCATTTATTAAATAGGGAATCCTTTCCCCATTTCTTGTTTTTCTCAGGTTTATCAAAGATCAGATGGCTGTAGATGTGTGGTATTATTTCTGAGGACTCTGTTCTGTTCCATTGGTCTATATCTCTGTTTTGGTACCAGTACCATGCTGTTTTGGTTACTGTAGCCTTTGTCTCAGCCCAAAATCTCCTTAAGCTGATAAGAAACTTCAGCAAAGTCTCAGGATACAAAATTAATGTGCAAAAATCACAAGCATTCTTATACACCAGTAACAGACAAACAGAGAGCCAAATCAGGAATGAACTTCCATTCACAATTGCTTCAAAGAGAATAAAATACCTAGGAATCCAACTGACAAGGGATGTAAAGGACCTCTTCAAGGAGAACTACAAACCACTGCTCAGTGAAATAAAAGAGGACACAAACAAATGGAAGAACATACCATGCTCATAGATAGGAAGAATCAATATCGTGAAAATGGCCATAATGCCCAAGGTAATTTATAGATTCAATGCCATCCCCATCAAGCTACCAATGAGTTTCTTCACAGAATTGGAAAAAACTGCTTTAAAGTTCCTATGGAACCAAAAAAGAGCCCGCATTGCCAAGACAATCCTACATCAAAAGAACAAAGCTGGAGGCATCACGCTACCTGACTCCTTTACTTTCTTAATAAACATTCCTTTACTTTCACTTTACTGTATGGATTCGCCTAGAATTCTTTCTCGTGCAAGATCCAAGAACCCTCTCTTGGGATCTGGATTGGGACCCCTTTCTGGTAACATCTTTCTGGTGACCCACAGAAGAGATAATAATGAGGAAGCCCCTGACCCAGGGCTAACTTTGGGTAAGTGGTGGGGTCCGATAAAGCCACTGGTAATTTATTCATAATAAATTACCAATAAAGATGACATTTGACTTGCACCACTTACCTCCAAGGGCTATTGTAAACATCACATGAAAAAAACACACGTGGCCAGGTGCAGTGGCTCACACCTGTAATCCCAGCACTTTGGGAGGCCAAGGCAGGCAGATCACCAGAGGTCAGGAGTTCAAGACCAGCCTGGCCAACACGGTGAAATGCTGTCTCTATTGAAAATACAAAAATTATCTGGGGTGGTAGTAGGTGCCTGTAATCCCAGCTACTCAGGAGGCTGACACAGGAGAATCACTTGAACCTGGGAGATGGAGGTTGCAGTGAGCCGAGATGGCGCCACTGCACTCCAGCCTGGGTGACAGAGCGAGACTCCATCTCAAAACAACAACAACAAAACCCCACACATGTGAGGTCATTTAGAATCTGTAAAGTGCCATGGAGATTTAGAGTAGGTATGATGACTACCCATTCACTCTCTCTCTGGGTCTCTCTCATCTCCCCTCCCACTACTTATACCTCCAACTCAACTATTCTCCCCCATTTCCATGCCTAGGCTCAGCTCTATCAAAAGAAAATATAGGCCACGCACGATATTGAGACCATCCTGGCCAACATGGTGAAACCCCGTCACTACGAAAATACAAAAATTAGCTGGACGTGGTGGTGTGCATCTGTAATCCCAGCTACTCGAGAGGCTGAGACAGGAGAATTGCTTGAACCCAGGAGGTAGAGGTTGCAGTGAGCCAAGATTGCACCACTGTACTCCAGCCTGGGTGACAGAATGAGAGAGGGAAAGGGAAAGGGGGAGGGGGAGGGAAAGGGGGAGGGAAAGGGGGAGGGGGAGGAGGAGGGGAGGGGGAGGGGGAGGGGGAGGGGGGGAGGGGGAGGGGGAGGAGGGGGGGAGGGGGAGGGGGAGGAGGGGAGGGGGAGGGGGAGGAGGGGAGGGGGGGAGGGGAGGGGGAGGGGGAGGGGGGGCGGGGAGGGGAGGGGAGGGGACGGGGAGGGAAGGGGAAGGGGAGGGGGAGGGAAGGGAAAGGGAAAGGGAAAGGGAAAGGGAAAGGAACAAAAGAAAACAAAACAAAAGAACAGAAAAGAAAGAAAATACAAAAACAGAATAATTACATCAGCCTTAAGATAGCTGTAAGACACATATATATAGATAAACTTAGTCCCAGATCCCATATTCCAAGCATTTGACCTTTCTCTATACCAGAGGAAATTTTGCTAAACTAAAACAACAGGGGTTGGGAGGAGGATTCCACCACAATTATAAGGCAGGTGGAATATAAAAATATAAAGCAAGAGTAAATAAGAAATTAATGTCAACGAGCAAACCAAAGACATCTAAAGAACAAAACATGATCCCCTTACATGCCACTGTCATCCATGGTAAACTAGGGATAGGTAATTTCTTCCCAATCAATTATTATTTTACAAGTTTATGATAATCATTTCCTCCCTTTTCTTTATACACAGAACCACCTGTAGATAAAACCCTAAATGATATAGTTTAGTTTTGCCAGTTTTCAAAAAATACAGTTTTGCCTATTGAACTTTCACACTATACGTGTTCTTTTGCAATTTGCTTTTCACTAAACATTTTGCTGTAAGAGTCACCCAGGTTTATATGAGTAACTGTAGGTCCTTCAGCTGTGTATATTGAACATAGTACTTTTCATCCATGCCACTATTGATGGTCTTCCGACTTGCTTCAAGCCTGGGACCATTACAAAAAATGCTACTTCGAATATTTCTATATGGGCTTCCTGGTACACACGTGCAAATTCCTCTATAGAGTACATCTAAGAATGGAGGCAGTGTGTTAAAGAGTAGATACATATTCAGTTTTACTAAATAAAGATCAAAGCAGCTGCACCTAAATACATTCTTAACAAAGTAATATTTCCTACTGGCGCACTGCCTTCTTTTATAATTTAAATGTAACGTTAATTTCCAGTTTGGCAATTGTACCTGTTTTCAATATTTGCCCAATTTTGAAAGGGATTTAATCCATTTTCACTTTATGCAAAATAAGAGTAAAACTACATCTCCAGTCCAATAAGCAACATCTAGCTCCACAAAGAACCAGCAGGGAGAATTCAGATATTCATATCTTATGATTGGCTTCTGTACATCTCTGGAAGTTATAACAAGAATCCCAAGGTCATTGGAGCTCTTCATTCTCTCTTCTGTTTGGCTCACTCTTTTTGTGTGCTGCAATCATGTTTATTAAGATTGCTTAAAGGCCAGGCTGGTGGCTCAGGGGTGGTTCCCAGAACTTTGGGAGGCTGAGGCGGGTGGATGGCTTGAGCTCAGGAGTTCGAGACCAGCCTGGGCAACATGGCAAAACCCAGTCTCTACAACAAATACAAAAATTAGCTGGGTATAGTGGCATATGCGTGTAGTCTCAGCTACTCAGGAGGCTGAGGTGGGAGGATCACTTAAGCCCGAGAGGCGGAGGTTGCAGTGAGCTGAGATCACATTACTGCACTCCAGCCTGGGCGACAGAGCAAGACCCTGTCTTAAAAAAAGAAAAGAAGAAGAAAGAAAGATTGCTTTTAATCATTTAACATACAAGTTAGGCTCCATAAATTTAAGTTCCGATGTACAAAAAATTGTATGGTATTTTTAATCATTCAATATCAGAACTACATCTAACCTGCCTACCAGGTATGGGGGGAAAAATAGATATGGCAACATCTGTAGTAAGAAAATGTAATATATTTCTTAAATATTGAGTTTTATGTACTATGAAGATGTATGTGATGTTATAAACTTCAGACACAAGAATGAAGATGTTTTTTCCAGAGAACTTGCCTCTTTCCACCCATCTTTGCCCATCATAAAAAACTATTAACATTTATGGTCCGATTACTTAAACTACGCTGCTACTGCACTGACTACAGGAAAGACTAAAAGACATGATTCTTAAAAATCCTTCAAAATAAATACATTTCAAATAATCAGCACAATTATTTTCTAATTCTGCCAGAATCTGAAAACATACAAATAAAATTTTAAAACACAAAAATATAACTTAAAAGCAAATGAATCACAGTATATCATTTTGTTGTACCAAAATATCCATATAATCATTGACAATCTGAAAACATCTCAGTGGTAACCATGTAAGAGAAACCCTGTGTCAACACTTTGTTACTGAATTAGAGAAAACCAGTCTATTGGAGAAAAATATGAAACAAGTGTTTTCTTTTAGAAATGTAATGGAAACGCCAGGACAATAAAACACCCAAGTTTGCTAAAAATATACAGGTATTTTGGCCAGGCACGGTGGCTCACGCCTGTAATCCCAGTACTTTGGGAGGCCGAGGCAGGCAGATCACGAAGTCAGGAGATCGAGACCATTCTGGCTAACACGGCGAAACCCCGTCTCTACTAAAAATACAAAAAATTAGCCAGGCATGGTGGCGGGCGCCTCGTAGTCCCAGCTACTCAGGAGGCTGAGGCAGGAGAATGGCGTGAACCCGGGAGGCGGAGCTTGCAGTGAGCAGAGATTGCACCACTGCACTCCAGCCTGGGTGACAAAGCAAGACTCCGTCTCAAAAACAAAAAACAAGAAACAAAAAACCATACACACACACACACACACACACACACACACACACACATACATACACACATTTTATAAAATAAAATATTCATGAATAGGCCATGTGCGGTGGCTTACGCCTGTAATCCCAGCACTTTGGGAGGCCAAGGTGGGCAGATTGCTTGAGGACAGGAGTTCAAGACCAGCCTGGCCAACATGGTGAAATCCCATCTCTACTAAAAATACTAAAATTAGCTGGGCATGGCGGCACATGCCTGTAATCCCAGCTACTCAGGAGACTGTCAGAAGAATCGCTTGAACCTGGGAGGCGGAGGTTGCAGTGAGCCAAGATGGCACCATTGTACTCCAGCCTGGGTGACAGAGTGAGAGACACAGTATCAAAAAAAAAAAAAAAAAAAAAAAAAAAAAAAAAAAAAAAAAAAAATTCATGAATACTTTTCAAGTTAAATATAGAGAAATATTTTACAAAAATCAAAAAGAAAAGGAATGTAAGTTTTCAGTGGCTTATTTTGTAAAACTGAAGACCTCAATCAAAATGTCCAAGAATTAATATATCTGAAAAAAATTCCAAATTATAGAAGAAAAACATCAGGTAAAAAGATGTTTCGCTGCAATGATACTTAAGCAAGCATTTATAAACCATCTAAATGTACATAAGATGCAATTTAAATAAATGACAGTAAATCCACACAGAAGAGATAATAAAAACAATGTTTACTGAAGTTTATAACAATATGAGAAATGTGATCAAGTTTACAGCTAAACACAATAGGATATATCATCACATCATACAGAATAGTGTTGCTGCCCCAAAATGCTCTATGCTCTACCTACTTATGCATCTTCTCCTCCCCCTGAAACCCTGGCTATCACTGATCTTTTTACTGTCTCTATTTTTTTTTGCACTTTCCAGAATGTCATATAATTTAAATCATACAGTATAGACAGCCTCTTTAAACTGGCTTCTTTCCTTTAGCTATATGCATTTAAGGTTCTTCCATGTCTTTTCCTGGCTTAACAGCTCTTTTCTTCTTATTGCTGAATAAAATTCCACTTTATGAATGTACCACAGTTTGACTCATCTGTAGAAGGACATCTTGGTTGCTTCCAATTTGGAGCAACTTTGCATTTGTCTAAATGCTTAGTACTGTGCAACACAATGAGTAAACCCTAAACTATGGATTTCAGTCCAAAATAATGTATCAATATTGGCTTGTCAACTGTCACAAAGGTGGTACACTAATGGAAGATGCTTACAGGGGAAACTTGAAGAGGAAATATGTGTATGAGGACTGTATGCATTTTCCACTCATTTTTCTGTAAACCTAGAACTGCTCCAAAACATAAAGTCTATTAATTTTTAAAGTAAAATGTAAAGAATGAACAGGACAAAGGCACAACCATAAAGAGAATGACAGTGGAGCCCTAAGTGGTTGATGGATTTTAACAATTTCTTGTATAAAGTTAGCAGTGAATGTGGTGAGACACAGTCAAATTCTCAGAGAAGAGGATGAAAAAAATTCCTGGCGGAGTCTTTGGCAGGGGGTCCAGAAGTAGAGAAGGCATGTGAAATGGGGCAAGAGTGAGAAGTGGGCCTGGAAATGAAGGTTTGTCAGAAGTCTTTAAGTAAAACAATCACCTCATATAAGGGTACTGACCTAGTCCTTAGTCATCCAGATTTTTTTATTTTTATTTTTTATTTTTTATTTATTTTGTGTGTGTGTGTGTGAATTCTCACTCTATCACCCAAGTTGGAGTTGCAGTGGTGCAGTGGCACAATCTCAGCTCGTTGCAACCTCTGTTTCCCAGGTTCAAGCAATTCTCCTGCCTCAATCTTCCAAGTAGCTGGGACTATAAGCGTCTGCCACCATGCCCGGCTAAGCCATCCAGATTTTCAAGTGTGCTCATGTCATTCTAACAAAGGCTTGATAGCATTCATCCTTTTAACAAATATTTAGTATCTCCCATAACCCAGGATCTCTGCTAATGCACTGAGGGTTCAGGTACAATAAGCAACTCCTGCTCATAACACATTCTTCATATTCTAGCAGGGGACACTAGGTAGGTAACAGAGAGGCCTAGAGCAGTTTAAGAACCCACGGCTACCCAGGAAAACAGATGATTCTACACAGACCCTACCATCTCTCCACTCTAATTCTCTACTCCATTTCATTCTGCTTCACGCCTACACCTGATATCCCACATCCTTGCCCCAAGGTCCACAAACTCATGACCACAATGTTTCTCCTGGAGCCACCATTGCTTACAGCATCATGGCAACCCAGAGATGCAAGTGGTTGTTCAGGGCAGCATCACACACAGAAGCAAACTAAGGCAGGAAATGCAGGGGCTATTAAGCCAACAGCAATGAAGAAGGATCCGAACAATATGGGGGACTGAGAGAAGACAATAGGAGACCTGAGAACAAACCAGGTCTAGAAATTATCTTTAAGCCGGGCGTGGTGGCTCACGCCTGTAATCCCAGCACTTTGGGAGGCCGAGGCAGGCAGATCATGAGGTCAGGAGATGGAGGCAATCCTGGCCAAAATGGTGAAACTCCATCTCAACTAAAAAAAATTACAAAAATTAACTGGGCATGGTGGCGTGTGCCTGTAATTCCAGCTACTTGGGAGGCTGAGGCAGGAGAATCGCTTGAAACAGGCAGTCAGAGGTTGCAGTGAGCTGAGATGGCACCACTGTACTCCAACCTGGTGACACAGCGAGATGCCATCTCAAAAAAAAAAAAAGAGAGAGAGAGAGAGAGAAAGAAATTATCTTTAAAAATAAGGGTCCCACAATTTTTTATTTAAGAAATTATCTTTAAAAATAAGTGATAACGCCACAATTTTTTAGTTACTCACACAGCATCTCTCTTGTTCAACATGTGTATAAATAGGTAACATTATTTCTACTTTTAGAAACATTGTTGCAAAGCTTTACACTTTGGAACAGTTACTATTGAAGACACCTGCTCTCTTAAAGCTAATATCTGCTAGTCTACACTTTCTAAAATAAACAAACTAGATACAAAGTACAGCATGAGGACTAGAGTTAATAGTCCTGAAAAGTGTTAATAGGCATGAAAAATGGTACTGATAGCTAGCAAGGCTTCCAGTTTGATGAAGTTATGGTGAAGGGTACTACTGGGGTTAATCTGCACTTATTATCCTTTTTAATAATCTAAAAAAGGGGGAAATTACATTAATTTTGCAGGTAATTTTGCAAGCTGAAAGGCTAAAGGACCATGAAACAAGAAAGATAAAAACATTTAAGGTTGTTCGGAAAACTAAAGAAATTGACATAGATGAGAGGGAGAAAAAAAGATGAAGTAAGTGAATGGTAAACGAGTATTTATTTTCAGCTCGCATTTTGTTCTGGACACTTATCACACGTTATTTAAACGTGACAAAAGCCCACAGACAAAGATACTCTAAGTTTCATTTTTAAATGAGGAAACTGGGACTCAGCAAAGTTAATAACTTGCTCACGGTGACTCAACTTGTAAAAGGCAGGGCCTGGTTTCCAGCTGAGACCTTTCTGATGCCAAAAGCCATATTCTATTCCAATCCGCCACCCTGTTGGTGAAGAGGGACAGCTGTTTCTCTCCCTCTCTTCCTTTTGTCAAGTATGGGACCCCTGTGTCCTGCAGAAGTGATGAAGGCTGCTAAGCACCACAATGAATGGCACCCTGCTCTCTCTCTCCACCACTTGTCCAACTGTTTGATGGGCCTTTAAGGACCATGGTCTCACAAAGATTATGAACAAGTACAAGAGGGGAAAAATGCAGAGCCATGTGCCATAATCCTATAAAGCATCATCATTCCGTTTTTATAGATAGGGAAAAGCTTGGAGAAATTACAACTTTCCCAAGTATAGAGCTTATTAGCGTGCAGTCAGGTCTGATCAGACCCCACATTCTTCATATACTGTCTTACCTAGCACTTCTGGAAGGACTAAGGATTAAAATATACATTTTTAATAGACAAACTGAAATTTACAACAGTAATTCATCCTCTGAGTGATTCTATTTTCCTCCAACACTTATTATGAAAATAGTCAAACATACAGAAAAGTCAAAAAATTCTCTAATGAATACCCATAAACTCAGCTCCAAGATTTTACATTAACATTTTGCTGTATTTGTGATAATATCCCTATCTATCAATCCCTCTATTCATCCATAAATGTAACTTATTTTATTAATGTATGTCAAAGTTAAGTTGCAGAAACACAGTGATTCTATTTTTTTATTATTATTATTTTTTAATCAAGATAGAGTCTCGCTCTGTCGCCCAGGCTGGAATGCAATGTCACGAACTCGGCTCACTGCAACCTCCATCTCCCAGGGTTCAAGTAATCCTCTCACCTCAGTCTACAGATTAGCCAGGATTACAGGTGTGAAATCACATCCAGCTAATTTTAGTATTTTTAGTAGAGATGGGGTTTCACCATGTTGTCCAGGTTGGTCTTGAACTCCTGAACTCAGGTGATCCGCCTGCCTGGGCCTCCTAAAGTGCTGGGATTACAGGTGTGAGCCACCGTGCCTGGCCTGATTCTATTTTAAAAGGGGAAGCTTTGAATAACTCTTAACATTAGTTTTTTAATAACTCAACATTAATCTTTGAAAAAAATATTTATGTAATTATAAATATTAAGAATTATCCATGTAAAAGGTGGTCTCAAAGCTACACAAGCTATAGTTTTAGGATTTTTCCTACTATACACAAATTATGTCAGTGAGTAACCTTGAATAAATTTAATCTTTAAATTTACTCCAAACACCCATTCTGAAATTAACAAAAATTAAAACAGTTGCTTAATAAAAGTTACACTCACTTGACTGGGATATAATTTAACAGTTTTAAAGCAAATCAGTTTTAACCACTTCATTTTTCAAAGAATAAGATTTATAGTCTCAAAAACCAGAATTCCATAATTTCAATTTCAATATTCTCACTTTTAAATATTTTTAAATTCTACAATTTACAATACAATCTCAAAAATATATTAAATCATTAGCACCAAATAAATGGCACCTGTAGCAAGCCTCAGACACTTATCCCAGGATTTCATCTGCAATTGATTGTTTTATTCTATATTCTTCCTGGCAAATACAAACTAATTCGTTCTTCAACTATTTGTAGCATGAAAGAGGCCATCAGTCTTCCCTTCAAATCTGTTAACAAGAAAATGAGAGTAGAAGGTGGGCATAATGACTCCTGAAGCCAATTCTGGGAGCTGGTTTAACAGGGGTTGTCAGCAAATTACAAGAACAAAAGATAACAAAGCTGTATTTTGACATTAGATTACTTCCAATGAATACCATTTTTAAAACACCTTTTAAGAAGTCTAAAATCTGAAGCCATACTTTTGTCAAAGAGCAATTTTTATTACTACTCTACAACTAAATATAGTTCTTTTGCATCATAAGCACTATTCTAAATCTTCAATGTATCCCTGCAAGGAACCACTGCACAAAAACAGTAAACTGAAATTACCTGTATTTTATAAGTCACAAAATGAGTTCAATCCTGAAAAGGTGGGGGGGGGGGGGGCAGTCATTCTTTCTGTGAGCATATAAAATCTTTCAAATTATTCCAAATAGAGATGAAATGAGAATATAATTATTGTTTATTAAGCAGTTTCTTTTTTGAAAGTTCAAAGCATTTTAATTAGAAATCTGTTATTTTCACAACTATGCCCGTTTCTGATTGCCACAGACTTTTTCTCTTACCGTAGTTTTTCTCTCTCAATGAGTCACCCTAGAAAAAGCCAAAACTGAACAGAAAAATAACAGACAAGTAAAATACATTATAATTATTGCATACCATACCCATCACAATGAATTCAATAGTTTTCTCAAAAACAGAAATTAGGAATATGAGTTTTAATCTTCAAGTTCTACTGTATTAATTTGTCTATCATAGCATTTGCCTAAAGAAATAAACACTCCTTTGGCCTTATAATTTGGCTTGGACACCCACCATTGCAAGCAAAGGAAAAAAAAAAACATTTTGGATGGCTCATTCAAATGGAAAAACCATATATCAGAAGTTATTGTGTAAAACCTCAGAACTTGTGGTGGAAAATGAAGTTTGGCAGAACACATTTAATTAGATTTGACGCTTCAAAATATGAAATAATTATAATGACATTACAGCTTTCTCTTATAACTTAAAACACAGAAGAAATTTCAAAGTCAACACTTCCTTGCTTCACCCCCTTTTTTGACATTAGAGAAAAATATATTAAAAGAAAAGGCCAAAGTGGTAAGGACAGAATCAAATGAAAAAAAAAACCAAATAAATGTTACAACTTATTTCACCTCATGATATCAAATTTTCAACATATTTCTTTCATCATCTACCTGAATCTCTATTATACATTTATTGTATACATTATTATATGTATGTTATTATATTACAACACATACAATATATACCAAACATCTGATAATTTTCATAATTTATTTACATTAAAAATCTGAGGAAACTTGGAAATCATAAGGCCTTTATTTTTTCAGTACTTTGAAAACAAAAGTTATATCTTAAATATTACCACGTAATAATATCTGATACTAATAGTGACCATTTACTGTATACTTCCAAGGTATCAGTCTTTTTCCTATACATTTGCTCATTTGATCTCAGCAGCCCCACAAAGGAAGGTATTATTCTCATTTTATTGTGAGGAATTTGAGTCATTGAGAGGTTAATAGCCCAAGAACACACAGTTAATAAATAGCAGGTCTGGCATTCAATTCTAGGTCTACCTAACACAAACATCTAGAGTCCAGTACATCCCTCTTGTATAATACCAAATTATTGTAAACCACAGCTAGATCCTCCTACAAAGGACAATGTAAGTGGTGGCCCTCAAAATTAGAAAAGAAGATAACCTGTTTCAATCACAGAATTGTTTTCTGAGGGACTCCTTACATATTTTGGCCTGTTTTGTTTTGTTTCGTTTTTTGTTTTAAAAAAAAAAAAAAAAAAAAAAAAAAAAACAGTTGGCAGGGTTAGAATGGGTAGTGAGTGATCTACTTTGGCAACAATCCTTACCATTACCACTAAGCAGAGCTGTAGTTTAAGATGATGACTAGAGCTGAAAGGTGCCTTAGATGCCAACATACAAAAGAGATCAGTAGCCTTCCAAATTGAGAATTTCAGTGAGGAGCATTCCAGCACAACCTACTTAATACCTGGTATGGACTGAATTTTTGTGTCACCCTCAGAATTCCTATCTTGAAGCCATAGCTCTCAATATGAAGGCATTAGAAGGTAGAGCCTTTGGAAGGTGATTAGGCTTTGAGGTCGTGAGAGTGGAGTCCCCATGATGGGCGTAGTGCCCTCATAAGAAAAGACCAGAGCTTCCTTTCTCTGCCCTGTGAGGACACAGCGAGAAGGTAGACATCTACAAGTCAGGAATAGGGTTCTACACCAAGAAGTGAATCTCCTGGCACCTGGATATCCGACTTCCCAGCCTCCAGAGCTGTGTGAAATATATTTCTGTTGTTCAAGACACCCAGTCTACAGTATTTTGTTACAGCAGCCCAAGCTGACTAAGACAATACTTTACCATCTAACATCCTGTCCCATCACATAACAAATTATGGAAGTAGGGGTCTTCAGTCATTTGCTTTATAAAACATCTTTAACAGATGGGCATGATAGCTGATGCCTGTAATTCCAGCACTTTGGGAGGCCGAGGCGGGCAGATCACTTGAGGTCAGAAGTTCAAGACCAGCCTGGCCAACATGGTGAAATCTTGTCTCTAGTAAAAATACAAAAAATTAGGAGTGGTGGCAGGGGCCTGTAATCCCAGCTACTCAGGCGGCTGAGGCATGACAATTGCTTGAGCCTGGGAGGCAGAGGTTGCAGTGAGCTTACATCACGCCACTGCACTCTAGACTGAGTGACAGAGCTAGATAGGCTCTGTCTCAGGAAAAAAAACAAAAACAAAAAAAAAACTTTAATATGGCAGGGTGATATGCTTGTAGATTAAAGAAAGAATTAACTATTAACTGCCTTACTGACTATACTTAAGGCTACCCATAATATTGATATCATTGATTAGTTTGAAACATTTGAAATATTTATAATTCCGGTTGAGTCCGCATCAAATGTTTTCTTTATTAAAATCTTTAATTGGCATATTTTATAAACAAACTGTCAAAAAAGCAAATATAATAACCTTTTAGATAAATTAGTCAATAAGAAATGGTACCATAGTGATTGTTGTCAAGGCAAGTTGACTTAGGAAGCAAGGAGAACTCTCGTGTGGGCAATATCTGTTTAACAATCAAATTTTCCTTCTTTAACTGTTATTGGCCACATTTTGCACCACATAAAATGAAAAGCCAGTTGGAGAAAACATGGCTGGCATATTCACTTTTGTCAGTTTTTCAAAATATTTTAACATAAATTTCAAATTTGAGCAGACCAAAAAGATCCAAAGTTCTTACATTTTTAAATTGTCTTATATAAATTTGTCCAGGATTTTCTGATCATTAGCTGTTGTTCTAATTAAATTTATTTTCTTTCTTTCTTTCTTTCTATTGTAACTAATAAGCACCAGCACAGCTTCAGGGCAGAAAACAAAAATAGTTACTTACATGAGAACAGATGTTGTATAATTTTCTATTTTGTATATAATACCTCACTTATTCCTCACAATAACTCTGTTCAAATGGTCTTATATTTGTCAGCATTACACATCAGGTCATGAGATTTTAAACGCTGGAGAACTTGGTAAGGTCATGCTGAGGTATGATTCTATCCCAAATCTTCTGATTCTGATTATCAGGCTCTAGAACCCACCCTTAGCCACCAGGATGTCCAGGAGTGGGAGATGAGGAAAGGCAGCTGAGAGGTCCCGGGGCAATAATAATCCAGGGTGAAATATTGGGGGGATTTGAATGCCCAAGAGGCTCCCAGGCACCTCCCACCACCAGGGGTACTACTAGCTCTAGTTTTGCAAAGATTCCTGTGAGTAAGTCCTAAAACACAGGGGGAACTATGGGAATCCTTATTCCTTATTAACTCTAAAGTCTGTTGCCTGACAAACCCAGGCTACTGCCCTCACAGCAAATCCTTATCAGGCTTCCAGCAGATGAAATCTATTCTATAAAGAACAGTCAAAAAATCCCTAGTTACATTCACATTTGTTGTTATTTCACATGTGACATCTATAGAAACACTCCGCTCTCCACACAAGAATTAAAATGTGCCACTACTCTCTCAATATGGTACCAAGGACACAATCCTGAAGAAAAGCGAAAATCCCCAAAATATAGGTTTAATCATGATCTGGAGCTGAAAATAAGAGCAAATCTTGGCTACAATTATGGGCCACACACCTAACAAAACTGAATCTCACTGAGCTACACTGAGAGCTGCACCTTTATATATAAAGTTTGAAAGAGGAAGATAGGACATAAAAACTACAGATATGGAAAAGACATAGATGATAAAATTGGCAAAAATTTTATTAATAACTGAATATTAGCACCAAAACAGTTAGTGTGCATTTAGATTAATTTTTTAAAATGCAGACTCCAGAATCAGGGAAGTTAAGAGTTCCAATTTATTTATTCCATGCTAAAGTACTGTACTCATTGTCAGACTCAAAAGATTTATCCTGAAAACTGGACCTCATCAGCAACAGAGCACACTAAGAACAGAAACCTAGGTAATACATGAGGAGGGGGTCCGTTAAATCCATTATAAGCTGCCTCGAAACAATACATTTCCTCAGTAGTTAGTAGCACTGGCTCAACCACACGCCATGAAAGGCCCGCAGCGGAAGAGATTCAGGCACTGGAAAGGAGGATGCATTCATCAGTGGTGCTGAAATGGCTCGGATACATCAGAATCACCTAGAATAATTACTGAAGGTGCATATTACCAGGTCCCACCTCATGTCTAATGAATCAGAAATTCCAAGTTCTAACTACAATGCATATTTCTGTTTTTAAAGTATGCCAGGTGGTTCTGGAATTCTGTGATTCAGTAAAAAGTTCATTTAAAAATACCACATTAATTAAAACTGCAACACCTTCTTCTAATTAGTAAAGTAATATATCAATTGATTCATTTTCCATTTTGTCAGCACATTAGAAGAATATTTAAACAGAAAGGAAACAATTTTTTCTTGTACTGGAAATTTATGAATACAGGTTTGCTTGCACCTAGTATAGATAATACAAGATAAATATATTAATATATAATTCATTCTAACCCCTCCCAGTGACTTAAATAAACCACACTTGACACATTTGAAAAAGCTTTTTAAAAAAAACTAAAATCTGTAAGTTAATTTCTATTACACTAATTTTAAAAACTTACTAGTGGTAATTAAAATGTCTTAGTAATTCCTCCAGTTATTTATTACATTCTGATTGAATGCCAACCAAGCACTCACTGAGGACTGCAGTGCCAATAATAAACAGGAGGAAGAGAGGCGGATCCCACCTCATGGGGCTTTTAGTCTAAGATAGATAAATTGATAGCAGAGTGGTTACAAGAATACCTAATTGTAAAAATTCAACTTAAGTGAAATACAAACAACGCTATACTCAATAAAGGAGATTTTAAAATACAGAGGAAAATATCCATTTTCTTATTTTTATTGACTTAGAAGCAAATGGCTTTTAAGGACAGTTGGATGCTAAATTTACTGAAGCTGACAAGTATACTGTGGTAGCATAAGCGATATCCTCTTTCAGGAAATACACATTAAAGTATTTAGGAGTAAAGGGATATTACAATGCATGTAACTTATCCACAAAGGGTTAAAAAAAGTGTGTGTGTGTGTGTGTGTGTGTGTGTGTGTGTGTGACAGAGAGAGAGAGAGAGAGAGAAGCGGGGGAGAGAGAGAAGAAAGTACAGAATGAGACAGAGGAGGAGAAAAAACAACAAAACAAATGGGATAAAATGTTAACAGTAAATCAATCTGGATAAAGTTACATATAGCTTTTTGTGATATTTTTATTTTGGGGACTTTTCTATATGCGTGAACTTATTTCAAAATAAAAAATATTTTTTAAGTAGGAGAATGGAGATAAATGGGAAAAAAAGATTGTTGTTCATTCTTGAACAGGGGTTGTGGGTAGATGGGAGTTCATTCTACCATTCTCTCTACTCTGTATATCTTTAGGGTGTTTTTTTTTTGAGGCAGAGTCTCTGTCACTCAGGCTGGAGTGCAGTGGTGTGATCACAGCTCACTGCAGCCTCAACCTCCCAGGCTCGAGCGATCTTCCCACTTCGGACTCCTAAGTAGCTGGGTCTACAGGCGTGCACCACTACGTCCAGCTAATTTTTGTATTTTTTTGTAGAGGTGGTGTCTCACTATGTTGCCTAGGCTGGTCTCAAACTCCTGAGCTCAAGCGATCCACCCACCTCAGCCTCCCAAACCACTGGGATTACGGGCATGAGCCACCGTGCCTGGCATCTACTCTATACATCCCTGAAATTTTCTGTAATAAAATGTTAGAAAAGAAAAATAAAGAATAAATGAAATCAGGTATGTAAAGTAGCTACCACAGTGCCTGGCAAATAGAAGGCATTCAGCAAATCACAGACACCGTTACTACAACTGAGTTCACATCTATCTTGAGCATTAGCTTTTGGCATTTAATTGCACACCAGTATTCACTACAGTCCACAGATGTTGGGTGGCGCTCTGCTGGATACTGCAGGGGACACCCATACAAGTCAAGGAGCTTATGCCCTCAGGACTTGGGTGACCACAATAACAAAAGGCAAAAACAGCAAAGGCTCAGGGGTCTGATGAACTGAGCTTATGATAACAAGCCAACATCATCTCTTTCCTATGTAATCTTACACAAAATAACGTATTAACCAGGAAAATCTCTTCATCCATCATTAAAAAATTAAAACCATCTATTTCAGATAGATGAGCCTATTATGAGAATAAATGAGATGCTCAAAAGTGGCACTGTAAACTCATATTATATAAATGTTAGTTCTCATTTTTTTCTATGTGGAGCCAACATAGGGAGAATGATGCATGTACGTAAGTTCCTACAAAGCAGAGTGATACAGTGGTAAAGCGTTACAGGAAAAGATCTCATGTAGCCAGGAGGGCAAAGGAAGTCTTCCTGGAGAAGGTGGAACTCAAGACAGTCCTTAATGGATGAATAGGCAGAAAATAAAAAGCCAGAGAGAGAAGTAAGGAGGACTCCAAGCTACTGTTCTATCCTAGCAAAGGCATAAAAAAGGAGAACATCTGTATAGCAAAAGAAACTACCATCAGAGTAAACAGGCAACCTACAGAATGGGAGAAAAATTCTGCAATCTACCCATCTGACAAAGGGTTAATATCCAGAATATACAAAGAACTTAAACAAATTTATAAGAAAAAAATCAAACAACCCCATCAAAAAGTGGGCAAAGGATATGAACAGACACTTCTCAAAAGAAGACATTTATGCAACCAACAGACACATGAAAAAATGCTCATCATAACTGGCCATCAGGGAAATGCAAATCAAAACCACAATGAGATACCATCTCACACCACTTAGAATGGCAATCATTAAAAAGTCAGGAAACAACAGGTGCTGGAGAGGATGTGGAGAAACAGGAACGCTTTTACACTGTTGGTGGGAAGGTACACCAGTTCAACCATTGTGGAAGACAGTGTGGCAATTCCTCAAGGATCTAGAACTAGAAATACCATTTGACCCAGCCATCCCATTACTGGGGATATACCCAAAGGATTATAAATCATGCTACTATAAAGACACATGCACACATATGTTTATTGCAGCACTATTCACAATAGCAAAGACTTGGAACCAACCCAAATGTCCATCAGTGATAGACTGGATTAAGAAAATGTGGCACATACACACCATGGAATACTATGCAGCCATAAAAAAGGATGAGTTCGTGTCCTTTGTAGGGACATGGATGAAGCTGGAAACCATCATTCTGAGCAAACCATTGCAAGGACAGAAAACCAAACACCGCATGTTCTCACACATAGGTGGGAATTGAACAACGAGAACACTTGGATACAGGGTGGCGAACATCACACACCGGGTCTGTCGTGGGGTGGGGGGTAGGGGGAGGGATAGCATTAGAAGAAATACCTGATGTAAATTATGAGTTAACAGGTGCAGCAAACCAACATGGCATGTGTGTACGTATGTAACAAACCTGCACATTGTGCACATGTACCCTAGAACTTAAACTATAATTTAGAAAAAAAAAAAAAAAGAAGAAGAAAGAAAAAGGAGAGTATCAGGATGCAACAAAGTAACAGAGTCTTTCACAGAGTCTCAGAAACAAACAAAAGGATAACCAAAAACACATCTGTAAAAGTAAATGAGAAGAAACTGCAGAAGGCCTTGCCTGACTCATAGGAGGGTCCAAGCAAGTGGTTCACTACTCATCCAGCCGCAGTTCCAGTACAAGGATTCTCCTCCTGCCCTGCCAGTGCCAACAAATTTCACTCCGAAATTGTATGCTTTTTTTACAATAAGGCACTCTGTTTCAAAGGAAATAATGTAAGCAACACATACAATGTACACACTGCTATGAAAAGAAATGCTTGCTATATCCAGGAAAACTTCAATCCCAACAAAAATGAATATAATCCAAATGAGTTTATAATTTACACTTGGCTTTGGAATATAATTTTTTTCAGTGAGGAACTTCCAAATCATATCTTCTAAAGCCAATAGTAAAGTAAGAGAATTCTTTAACTACCAACCAAAAGATCATCAGAAGTGATCACACAACTTAACTCAAATGCTGGCAACTTGATTGACTTTCCTGGAACATGGATTAACTTAAAATTACATGACTGTGATCATTTTTACATTTCATTTTGCCCACAGTACATAGCTGTGTTTTTTAGGAGAATGTCCTTTTGTTGTTTTTTTAATAATCCCTTGAGTCACATGTATCATGAAATAATGAATCCATAATTACTCCATCTTGATTTATACTTTTACATGAACAGTTTTATAAAGGTTTGGGAAGAAAGCTGTGTAAAATGTCTTGTGACTATATAGCGTACTAAAAACCATAAATCTATTTTAATGCACTTAACTGAATATTAAATTGTAAAATGATGAGAAAAAAAAGACCATAGAAAGTTATGTAGTAATAATGTCAGAAATCACCATTCCAACCCACCTTCTCATTAAATAGACACGGAAACTGAGAGCTAGGAAAATTAAGGGGCTTCCTTCCTGCTATCTAGTTAGGAAAAAATTTTGGCACCTGGCACACTAATGACACCACATACAATACTGGGTTCCTCCTGAGATGACACATAACTGAAAGAAAAACCAAAACCCGTACACAAATCTATGTTTACTTCTTTAAAAAATGCCAAGTATTACCACTGTGTTGAAGAAAGCATTTACAGGCTTATACTATCTCTGCCACCTCAAAAAAACCTCTAACCATACTGGAATATTGGGAAATATTCAGCTTTTAAATACTTATACCAGTTGAATGATTTTTAAAAAAAAGAAAACAGTAACAGATCAATTAAGCCTTCCCATGGGACACAAAAATCCCTGAAATAATGAGGAAACTGGATAGGAGTAACTCAAAGAACCTATGTAGGTGTGGCACTCTTGGCAGGCTGCTCAGCACCAAAGGCAGAAGTGATCACAAGTGTGACTCAATTCATAATATTAAGAGAAATCAAAGGAAGGCAAATCTAAGAAAGTCTGGTTCACTGATTAATTCTGTCAATTAACAGACCAAGTCTACTGCTTTTTAAAGAGGACTCTGAATCCAAAGAAGCTCCCAACATTGGTTATCTAGTAAGTTATTGCAGTGCAACCTTTTCATATCAAACTGATATCCAGCTGGAGTGTAGAGCATGCCACAGCCATAATGCAGCTGTGAAAATCTGTTCCATTTGACTCTGTCCTGCGTGATTAAGGAGAGGCAATGCTGCAGGTTTAGGAGTAGTAAGAAGCTCCCAGGCAGACCTCACAAGTACCAAAGTGTCGCTCTAGGAAGTTTCATTTATATAACTTCACATGACCCAGGCCCTCCACCAGAACTACTCTCTTACTTCTAGTGTCTGTAGTCCAAAAACTGTGAAGTGAAGCAGAAATGAGGACTTACCGTAAGGTAGGGAAGAGCTTTCTTCACTTAAGAAATTTGCACCCAATCAAACAGAACTCAAGTTTGTGCCATTTCACAGCTTATTACAAAATTCTGCAAAATATTCAGCTGTCACTGAATAAAGCATTTAGTGTACTAGGAAAACTGCACCTAATTAGTCACATAAAATCCTAACCAAAAAATACCCTAAAATAACCTAAAAGAGATTTCCCCTTATAATACAAGTAGTGTTGTAAGTTTACAAATGCTTAATTTTATTTTCATTGTACAGCTATAATTCATGCAATATGTGTATTTATGTGTAAGCATTCTTCCTGAAAAACGATGTTTTGGAGGTAATCTATTCATTATTTGCATACATTTAACATATATCACTGCACAAAACAGAAAGTTTACTATTTTAATTACTTTGTTTTCACATTTAACCAGCTGCACAAATTCAATGTAACTATTAATGGCAGCAGCCAAACAAACAGAATTTCTTATGCCTAAATAGACAAAATTATGTGCACCAAAGAATTGAAAAAATCTGATAAAACTTACTTGCTACTCCTGATGCAAGTCCATAAAGCAGTCCTCCCCCATCCGACTGCTGAGGGAAAACATGGGTTCCTGGAGGAGGTGGCTTTTCTTGTCTGATAAAGTTATATAATAAGGTCTTCACAAGTTTGCTGGTGTATGGAAGACTACACAAAAAGGAAAAAAAATCAAACTCATATTTATGGGAGTCATCTAATTCTGAGTCACAATACAGAAATAATTCTGCCATTAACACTATTAATATAAAAGGGCTATTGGTACAACTCACAGAAATTGAGCACTGTCACGTAACAGTGAAGACCATGGGCTTTGAGAGCAATTCTGAGGCTTAATCCTGGCTTTTCTTCTTACCACATCATAAAATATTGATCAAATTACTTAAATACTTTTTTGTTGCTGTTGCGGGGAGAGACAAGGTCTCACTATGTTGCCCAGGCTGTTCTCAAACTCCTAAACTTAAGCGATCCTCCTGCCTCGGACTCCCAAAGTGCTGAGATTACAGGCATGAGCCACCGTGCCCAGCCCACTTGAACTCTTGAACTTCAGTTACTTTTTCTGTATTCTGTCTAACACTGTAAGCTACTACAAATTTAGTGCGTAACACATTATCTGGCAGTTGAAGGGAAGTAGTAACACGGAATCGGTAGAAAAAAGCAAGAATTTAAAAATAACAATAGGACTACATTTTTTAAGTATGAAATTATTCAATTATTCAATTGGTATTAAACTAATTCCTGCAATCTAGAGTAAGCTTTTTAACAGATGTCTTTAATGTACTACTGAGCTTTTTAAATATGGTTTCCAAGATGAGCCACAAAAATAAGTAAAGAATATATTATGGTTTAAATATTTGGCACCATAATGATACTATAAAAACCTTACTTAGAAAATAAGAACACTAACACTCTCTATGTCTATTTTTAAACAGCAACTTGAATACTCTCGCACTATAAGGAATGAAGTTCACAGTCTTGTTTTAGCAAAGATGCACACAGTCCCACGATGCCAGCACTACTTCAAATCACGGTCATTCTGAGAGTCTCTGTCAGAGAGGCTTCCGATGCAAACCTCTGTCTCCAAAGTCCAGGTCCTCTCCCTCTTATCAGTGATTTTCAAATATGTTCAAAGAACATACATGCCACAGGAATAATCAGGGTGGCAAAAAGAACATGAAGAAGACAAAGCTCCCACTACCTGAGAACTTTCCTCAAAGGTACTTTATTTGGATTTGTTTTACATTTTTAATGTTTTATGAAGATTATGTTAATACAAGGTCAGGTATGTGCATGTGTGTTGGTCATTTGCATCCCCACCCTCTAGGAGATCGTAAGCTTCTGCTCAAGATTATAGCCCCACAGCCTAACATGCCTGGCATGTGGTTAGCACCCAGTAAATATTTGCAGGCTCAATGAAGTAGAAATAGTCAGTGAAGAGGCTGTTGGAGAAACCCAAAGAGAGTGAGGGGGCACAGATCACAGTTGTTTCACAGAGACTGCTGAGAAGAAAAAGATACAAAAATAATCTGAATAACAAATATGACTTGACTGCTTAAACATAGAAAGAATGAAGGAGAAGGAAGAAAAAGATTATTTCAAAGTTTCAATTCTACGAAGCAACCACTGGAGAAGGTAATGAAGCTAGGGGACAGGAAGAACAGGGAGGATGGGTAGATGGCACAGGAAAGCAGAATGCAGTTCCCTGTACACTGGGTTTAAAGAGATAACAGAACAACTAGAGGAAACACCTGGTTGGAGATACGGGACGATACTCAGGTAAGAGGACAAGACTAGAAATACAAATTTATACAATGAAAACTAGACATATTTAAAGTAGAAACATACCATGGACCTCGCATCAAATACTTGTGGCTGATGCTCTGTCGCAAAACTTCTTTGTGGAAGAGCTGGCAGGAAAGGAAAACAACCATTGTTGATATAGCTTCTACTGATATTTCATATGTAATATCTCTGAAATGGAAGAAAAACAGAGTAACAATCACTTTGGAAGATCAGGACTCTACTCTTTTCTAAATGAACTGTACATTTAAAAACTCAAATCTAAATATTCAGTATTTTCAGGTAACTGATAAATATTAACATAAAAATTAAGTCTAGCAAAAATATTAAACTCCTTCCCTTTCGTTAGCTGGTGTATTTGGGTTAGTTATCCCTTTATTTCTCTATTTTCCAGTTCCCATCTCCTATTAAATGACAAGCCTATTTGTGTACAATGGAAATAGTTACCAGCAGTGTTCTGCTTTGAAGATCCACTCTAGACCTCTATGTTCATTTCTGTTTAGTGATAATACAGATACTCAGATTGTAAAGCTGAAGAGAAGTTACAGTGTAGGGAAGAAAACAATGCCTTTTCATGTTGATGATCACTTTACAATCAGAACAATAATACACCCTAGATCTTGTGTCTCTAGTGACTACCTTTTTCAAGGCCAACTGTGCATGTTCAGCAAAATTTTAACAGTAAACAAGTTATTCCTGTTTTATTAAGCATATTTTGACTATGAAGGGTTACTCTGTCCTCTCAAGATCATAAACCCCTTTGGGAAACAAGTCTTAGATCAAATAAAAAAATTCAGCTGCACAGAAAGCACACAGAGGAACAAAGGCATCCAGAAATTTCTAGTTACTGCAAAAGTTTAAACAGTATTATAATGGGGTACATGTTAAGACCAAGGAAGTAGAAACTCAACAACACAGCAAAAAGAGCAATAGCACCAAAAGAATACTAAAATATTTTTTATAAAAATGAAATAATTATGAAAAACAAAGAAAAATACTTAACACCTACTTAAACGAAAGCTCATTAAACAAATTAATGATGACTTGATTCTAGAACTGGAAAAATTTAAATTCTACCAGATATCTCAAGGAGTTATTACTGATAGAAATATGTTTAAAAGGCCAGGCTCGGTGACTCACACCTATAATTCCAGCACTTTGGGAGGCCAAAGTGAGCGGATCACCTGAGTTCAGGAGTTTGAGACTAGCCTGGCCAACATGGTGAAATCCCATCTCTACTAAAAATACAAAAAATTAGCTGGGCATGGTGGTGGGAACCTGTAATCCCAGCTACTCGGGAGGCTGAGGCAGGAGAATGGCTTGAACCTGGGAGGCAGAGATTGCAGTGAGCCGAGATCGTGCCATTGCACTCTAGCCTTGGCGATAATAGCGAAACTCCGTCTCAAAAACAAAAAATAAAGAAAGAAAAAGAAATATGTTTAAAAATGACATATAAAAAAAAAACACACAAGAGGCCAGCGCAATTAGCCTTATTACATATTGAATAAAGCTTAGCTCTACTCAGAAATCTGACTTTTAAAGTATTGTAGAACAATCTCTTTCCTGAAATTTCCATAATCACTGTTGTAAAAATTAACCATGTAAAAAGCAATTCTTGGGCACGGTGGCACATGCCTGTAATCCCAGCTACTCAGGAGGCAGAGGCACTAGAATCGCTTGAACCTGGAAGGCGTACGTTGCAGTGAGCTGAGATTACACCACTGCATTCCAGCCTGAGCAACAGAGTGAGACTCTTGTCTCAAAAAATAAAAATAAAAAATTTAAAAAATAGGCCGGGCGTGGTGGCTCACGCCTGTAATCCCAGCACTTTGGGAGGCCAAGGCGGGTGGATCACAAGGTCAAGAGATCGAGACCATCCTGGCCAACACAGTGAAACCCCGTCTCTACTAAAAATACAAATATTATCTGGGCGTGGTGGCACGTGCCTGTAATCTCAGCTACTTGGGAGGCTGAGGCAGGAGAATTGCTTGAACCCAGGAGGCAGAGTTGCAGTGAGTCGGGATTGTACCACTGCACTCCAGCCTGGCAACAGAGCAAGACTCTGTCTCAAAAAAAAAAAAAAAAATTTAAAAATAAAGCAATTATTGTATTTGTTCTTCTTTCATGAATTGAATGAAAGACAAACGATGTTTTGTGTCATGTTATTATTTACTAATGAGGATTTGATTTGGGTGCTCAGAACCCCCAAAAATTTCGTATCACAATAATCATTCATTCATAACATAGCCCACACCTGTCTGGAATCCATACTCAATAGTCACCTGGCTAGGCTTTTCACTTGGGTCAGGGTTTAAAGCCAAGTTCTGACGTAACAAATACTTGGCTGTGAGTTACAGCCTATTTAGATAGGCAGATGGATGACTATGTCCAATACATTGGCAACCATATTCTGTCTTTTTTTTTTTTCTTTTTTTCTTTTTGGAGACAGGGTCTTGTCTGTCACCTAGGCTGACACCTAGTGGCGTGATCTTGGCTCACTGCAACCTCCATCTCCCGGGCTCAAGTGATCATCCTGCCTTAGCCTCTCAAGTAGCTGGGACTACAGGTAGATACCACCATGCCTGGCTAATTTTTGTCTTTTTTGTAGAGAAGGGGTTTTACCATGTTGCCCAGGCTGATCTGGAACTCCTGTGCTCAAGCAATCTGCCTGCCTGGGGATGCCAAAGTGCTGGGATTACAGGCATAAGCCATCGTGCCAGGCCGCAAATGTATTTTGTCATTGCATCAATGATAAAAAATCAGCTGCAGTGGTTTACAATTTAACATCTTACTCTATGCCCCAGATCTAGAAACAAATTGTTTTACTAAATTGAATTGTTTTAGTTTTGTTTAAACTAAAATCTATGACTATTAATAAATACTAGGTCTAATAACCTTAGGGAAGGAATATGTATTTAGAAAAAAGTGTTGTTCTCCTTCAAAATTAATTGGGCCAAACACAATCAGAAGTGAGAGAACAAAAAAAGTGTTAACCTTGGATCATCCTTTCTTACCATGGAATTGTACAAATGTACAAGAATGAAGAGTAGAGGGTTTGACGCTGGGAGGTAAGGAAAGCTTCCAGCACATAAGAATACTGAAGCAACATGACAATAAGAGTCATGCCAAGCTAAAAACCCATTTCCCCAAATTCCTAAACAGAACCATGTGTGTCTTCCATAGGCCCAGAGAAACAAATTATGTCAAATTGCTTATCACACAGTATTTTTGCTCATATGTTGTTCAACAAATATTTATTAAAAATTTATTCTTACTATGTCTAGATAGGCATTATGCTACATATTGGGGACATATCCATCAACAAATAGATAAGGCCTTATTGAAGCTTACAATTTAGTGGAAAAATGAAAAATCAAATAATAATCACTCCAAAAAGGACTATAAAGGAAAAGAACAAGTAATAACAAAAGAGGATTACAGGACACTCTGATATTAACCATGGGATCAAAAGAAAGCTTCCCTTAAAAAGTGGCACTTAAAACGTAAAGTATGAGTGGCAATTACTTACAAATCTTTCTTTCTTGCTAGAATATATGAGACTCTAGCTAGAGACTCTTCATTTTTGCTGTTGTTTATATTCTCAACCCTAGTATATAAGGGTACTTAATGGATAAATAAATGGAGAGATGGAGGAATCTTTACTGTTTTCCTTTTGACTGGAAACTTATTGAATACCTTCCTTAATAGATCCATCAGCATAGCATACAAGGCATATACAACTTAGAATAGCAAAGAGGAAGAAGAATGCTGAGGTCACGTAATATGTGTTCATAAGCACAAATGGAATACTCATTGCAAAAAAATGTAAAGGGAATTTCATGAAAGAAGGAACCAGAATGTTGTTGACTGGCTTACAGCTGTCCTCTGTTGATTTTGTCTGACCAACATCCACCTCCCCTTCTTCTGGCAAAAGCAGCCCTTTTGTCCTCCTGAGAACCTCCCTCCTCTCCATACATGTGGATCGCAATGGGCATGACTCTGCTTCCTGGTGTTAAGAGGTGATCCACGTTTGGCCAATAAAAATGGTCCTTGTCAAAATCCTTCCCAGCACTTCTGGAACTATCAGAAAAGAGGCACTCTCTCCTTCTGAGATTGTGAGTGCTAAGAACCATGTATGCAAAGAGCTGCCACTGGTCTTCTCTGTCGATGGATCCTGCCTGAGAACGCAGACAATTGAGAGGACAAACACAGCAGTGACAAGAGATTGAGAGGGAAGGAGCAAAAAGGAGAGAAGAGAGGAGTCCTAGTGAAGAGTCGACGGAATAATCAGACATAGAAAAAGAAATTACTATGAAATCCGGCAAATCCCATGAAAGAATATGAACTATCTGTATTAGGAACACAAAGATAACAGCAACCAACTCTGCCTGGGGCAGAAGGGAAATGCTTCACAAAGATGATGATATTTGAGCAGAGGAAGAACAAGACGGCGGTGAAGGGCATTAAAGTGAAGAAACCATGCAAAGGCAGCCACAAAAAGGTCTGGTAGTTTTGAAGGAAAATAAGAAATTCAGTATTGATCAAACAGATTACAAGAAGGTGGGGGCAAGAGGTGGGAGCAAAGGGACTCAAACTGGGAGTTGATAAATTAATAAAATGGAAAAAGTATGTATATATTGGAGAAATGAGATTAAAACAGTTATTAAAAAATCAACAAAGTATTCAAATTAATTTAAAAATTCAACTAGGCCAGATACAAGATCAACTTTGAGAGATAAATAAATAGCATTTCTCCTTAGCAGCACTAACCAACAATAGTAGATTATCAAAAACAAAATAGCATTTTGCAAGACTGCCAGAATAACTAGAATGTTTGGAAATTAAGAAGTCATAGGACCTCTATGAAGAAAACATTTTAAAAGGACACAGTGGATGATCTGAACAGAATGACAATACTATGAAGATAATAATTCTACCTAGATTAATACAGAAAGTCAACAAATCACAACCAAAATCCTCACTGGACTTTTCTGAGGAACCGCATAAATTGACTCACTTTTATGAAATAATAAACAAATAGCCAAGTCAACCTTGACAATAAAGAGTGAAGAGGGGCACTTTCCCTACTGCATATCAAGCCACACTATACAGCTGTAGTAAGAAAAACAGCATGGTATTTGTACAAGAAATAAACAAACCAAAGGACCCCAATTGATAATTCAAAGACAGACCTGTGTATATATGGAAATAATATACAATAAAGATGACTCCACAAATCAATGGAGAAAAACAGATTGTACAGAAGATGGTAATGAGAAACACCTCTTTTATTTCATAATGACAGATCCCTACACTTTACGACATACTCAAAGACCTACTACAGAAGACTTAATGACTTAGATGTGAATGATAAAACTAAAATTGATAGAAGGAAATATAAAATAAGTTTGTAACATATGCACAAGAAAGGATTTATTAAATAAAAGTCTAAGAACACAAACTACAAAGGCAAAAATTACACACTTAATTACATCAGAATTAAAGATGACTGCTCAGCAAATGAATCCTCGGACAAAGTTAACAGGTAGATAATAGACTGAAAGAAGAACAGGAAACTAATACCAAGACTATTTCAAGTAACTCCTGCAAACAACCAATAAAAAGGCAGGAACTCTGCTAGAAAAAGAAATGAAAAGCTATAAACAGGCAATCTGAAACAATGTGATATCCCCCTATGCCCTAGAGAATGTAATGTGTTGCCAGGCATGTGGTGATATAGAAACCCTCATGCTCTGCTGATGGGAATACTGACCAGCATAGTCAGTTTTAGAGAACCTATGTCCATTCACACAGACACACACGGGTGCATGCATGCATGCATGCCGAAGAAAAATCCAGAGATATGTATGAGGAATATAGTAGGTAGCCTCTAAAATGACGCCCAATCATGCCTGCTTCCTGCTATTCATGCCCTTGTGTAATCCCCTCCCCTCACGGAATACAACAAAAGTGAGAGTTACATCACTTCTGAGAGATCAGCTTACAAAATGACTACAATGTGTGTTGAGCAGCCCCTCTTGCTCTTCCATTTGCCGGCCAGTTGCCTTGCTGCAGGCTAACATACTGAGGACCACACAGCAAAGAACTAAGGGAGGCCTCCAATCAATAGTCAGTGAGGAACTGAGGTCCTCAGTCCAACAACCCTTGAGGAGCTGAATCTTGCCAATAGCCAAATGACAGACCTAGGAAGCAAGGCGTCCCCCAGCTGAGGCTTCAAGTGAGACCACAGTCCCAGCTTGACTACAACCTCATGTGACACCTTGAGTCAGAGGCTTAAAGCTACGGTATACTCAGATCTCCAACCTAAAAAAGTATGCAATAGTATTCGTTGTTCTAAACAGCTAACTTTTGGGTAATTTTTATGCAGCAATAGATGAACAACACGAAACATCCATTATTTGTGGGCATGCAAAGTTGGAGGCAATCCAGGTATAACTGAGGAATTAAATAAGTAAAATGCAGCAGAGCCATACATGGAGCAGTTTTTTTTGTTGTTGTTTTGTTGTTGTTGTTGTTGTTGTTGTTGTTGTTGTTGTTTTGAGACAGAGTCTCACTCTGTCTGTTGCCCAGGCCGGAGTGGAGAGGCACGATCTCGGCTCACTGCAAGCTCTGCCTCCCAGGTTCATGCCATTCTCCCGCCTCAGCCTCGCGAGTAGCTGGGACTACAGGCGTCTGCCACCACACCCGGTTAATTTTTTTGTATTTTTAGTGGAGACGGAGTTTCACCGTGTTAGCCAGAATGGTCTCAATCTCCTGACCTCATGATCTGCCTGCCTCAGCCTCCCAAAGTGCTGGGATTACAGGCGTGAGCCATCGCACCCAGCCCACGTGGAGCAGTTTTAAAAGCCACAGACTAGATGTTCACTTTGCACCACAGGTAACTCTTAAAAACAGTTTTGAGAGGAAAAAAGTAAAAAAACAGAATGAGTTCTATAACACAAGTCTATTTACATATGTTAAAAATACATGTACACATACGAATAACATTTTGTACTTGAACATATATAAATAGAAGTAAACATATTAAACACACTAGAATGGCTATTTATGGGAAAGAAAAGGAAACAGGGAATGGAGATAAAAGAGAAAAAATGAATGGATGAATAGTAAATGGAGGAAAGGACAGGCCTTACAGGAGCTGATGATGATAGTGCTAAAGAATGTGACAAATTGACAAATTCAACCCTATGTCTGATGAGTCTAAAACCAGGGCTTGTGGGATGAAAGGAGGCATAAGAGGATGGGGAACATACTGATGTGGGAAAATGTTTAAACTAATCCAGGAAACAATAGATGTGTGCAATAAATCATTTGGGGGGACATAATGAGGACATCCACTAAAACAGCGACAACATGAATGAAAAAGCAATCAGACTTGAATAACATTTAACAAAATAAAACTATTACCACTCAGTGACTGATCAGATACTTAAAATGGGCAAGAAAAACAGATTAATCGAGAAAGACTAAGCTTTCTAAATTTAGCACCCAGAGATGGTGATGCCATTAGCTAACTCAAGAACACAGGAAATGGAAAATTGTCGTACATATAGTCAACACTCATTATTTACAGATTCTGTATTTGTAAAATCACCTATTCACTAAAATTTATTTGTAACCCCCAAATCAGTATTGCAGCACTTCTGCTAACTGAACTAATCTACATTAATTTTCTAACTTGCACCAAAGAAATCCTAGACCAAATTTCATGACAAAAAATAGAAAGTAAAAAATTCCAAACGAATTCACAGATAAATTATACTATGACAAAGATGATAAAGGCTGGGTGTGGTGGCTCACGCCTGTAATCCCAGCACTTTGGGAGGCCGAGGCACGTGGATCATGAGGTCAGGAGATCGAGACCATCCTAACTAATACAGTGAAACCCCATCTCTACTAAAAATACAAAAAATTGGCCAGGCGTGGTGGCACACACCTGTAGTCCCAGCTACTCGGGAAGCTGAGGCAGGGGAATCGCTTAAACCCGGGAGGTGGAGGTTGCAGTGAGCCGATATCGCACCACTGCACTCCAGTCTGGGCGACAGAGACTCTGTTTCAAAAAAAAAAAAAAAAGATAAAATAAAAAGCAAGGTATTTCCCTTGTGTCACTGAGGAGTCCAAGATAATGTCTGCATAGCAAAGCCTCATATAAAATTGACTACCCAGACATAACATGAAGTATGGAATTTTCTTGAAAATAATCCCAGAGGTGGAGGGAGGGTGGATGTGGATGGGGTATTCATGAAACAAGAGTGGCCATGAGTTGATAGTTATTGAAGCTGAGTGACAAGCACATGGAGTTTCGTTATTCTCTCTATATTTATATGCTTGAAATTTTCCATAAGTTCAAAAATATAAAATAAAAAATTGACTATTTATGAAGTGACTGTAGACCATGAGTTTGGGGAGGTCAGGAACCTCTCCCATTCCTAGCTCCTCCCACAGTTCCCAGAAAATAGTAGGTATTTAACAAATATTAGAATGAATGAACCATTGAAAATTCTGTACTTAATAAATCTAATTTGCTAAAGGTGTCTACTCTGAGAAGTTGAATATGTTCTATCAGCACTGTATTAGTTTTATATTGTTGCCATTAACAAATCATCACAAATGTAGCAGCTTTAAACAGCACAATTTGTTATCATACAGTCCTGGGGGTCAGAAGTCCAGTACCGGTCTCATGAGCCTAAAATCCAGGTGTCGGCAAGCTGCATTCCATTCTGGAGGCTCTAAAGAAGAATTCATTTCCTGTTCATTTGGGTTTTTGGCAGGACTCATTTCCTCATGGTTGTAGGACCCAGGTCCTCGTTTTCTTGCTGGGTGTAAACTGAGGGCACTTCTTGGCTTCTAGGGGTCACCACATCCCTTGGCCCATGGATTTCTTGCTCCGTCTTCAAAGGAAGCAAGGGCTTTGAGTGACTCCTTATATCACATCTCTCTGACCCACTCTGCTTTGCTCATTTAAGGACTCATGTGATTATAGACTGGGCCCAACAGGATAATGAAGACAGTCTCTCCACTAAAAGGTCTTTAACCTCAAACACATCTACAACATCACTTTTGACATATAAGGTATGTTACTCACAGGTTCCAGGGATTAGAGCATGCACATCTTTGGGGTTTGGAATGGCATTAGTCTGCCTACCACTAGCACACAGTAAGAATCAGATTATGTACTAATTTCAGTAAGAACCAAAAATTTGCCTACCAGCAAGCATAAAAATATTACTCATTGTTATACTCATCTGCCAGATTAGGTGGGGAGGTGAGGATAATAAAAATACAGTCATGAGTCCATAACAATATGTCAGTCAACAATGACCACATATATGATAATGCTTCCATATTATAATGCCATATTTTAAGGTACCCTTTCTACGTTTAGATATGTGTAGATACATACTTACATTGTGTTACAACTGCCTACAGTATTTAGTACAGTAACATGTTATACAGGTTTGTAGCCTAGGAGCAACAGGTTATACTATTCAGCCTAGGTGTGTAGCAGGCTGTAACATCTAGGTTTATATAAGTACACTCTATGATGTTTGCACAATGATGAAATTGCCCAACGATGCATTTCTCACAATATCCCCATCATTAAGCAATGCATAACTGTATACACAATGAAGCACAGCTTAAAATGGTAGCAAAGGTATAAATATTAGAAATAGCGAGAACAGAATGATTTTGTGGAGAGAAGGTGGGCAAAGATGTCAAGAAGCTAATTTCCAATTTTTGTTGTCTGAGGATAGTTCTTATAACCACAAAGCAAGGGAAAATTTAAATACACAGGGCGAAAATATTCAGACAAGGATAATGACCATCCCACAGCTGCCCACCCCACTAAGAATAAAATTCAGAATCCTTAACTCAGCCTCTAAGACCCTCCGTGACTTCTGCATCCATAATAACTTATCTTCTACCACATACCCTCCCCATCCTTGCTCATTCTGTTCAGCTCTACTGGCCTGCTTAGTGTCCTTGGATAGACCAAGCATGTGCCCGCCTCAGGGCCTTGAAGTTGCTATTCCCTCTGTTAGAATGCTCTCCCATCAAACAGCAACAGGACTCTGTCTTTGACTTTATTTGGGTTTCTATTGTAAGGTCCACTTCACAAGAAGGCCTCCTTTATGATCTTGGCTAAAATACCACCACATTACTATTTCTTTCATTGCCTTTATCACATCCTAATATTACATATTAATGTGTTTATTGTCTGTCCCATCCCACTCGCAACTAGAATTTATGTCTTACTATTTTATACCTAGCAGCTAAAACAAGGACTGACAACAAGTGAATACTCACATATTTTTGAATAGTCTCTTCAACTATGCTCACAGGCACAGTGAAAAATTAATACTATTTTACCAAAACCAAGAAAAATACATCCATTCGTGTAGAAATTTTAAATGACGAAAAATATCTGAAACTCCCAGCTTCTAAATATTTTTTTATGATTTAGCACGCTGCAGAAAAATTCATGCCTACGCATGCTGGCTCATGCCTGTAATCCCAGCACTTTGGGAGGCTGAGGCAGGAGGATCACTTGAGGCCAGGAGTTCAGGCAGGCTTGGGCAACATAGCAAGACCCCACCTCTACACCACATTAGAAAAAAAAAAAATCACTAGACTCCTGGAGCCACAGTAACAGAACTAGTAGTAACAACAAAAATAATTACTCAACATTCATTTGAAGCAAGACTTACTCAAAGTAGCCCATGCCTTCATTTAACCCATTTTCTGTAATAAATGGTATTGAAGATGACTGATGTTTTTAAAAAGTCAACTTAAAAATAAGGAACCCAAATTTGGGTTCTATATACCTGAGGAAAAAATGATGTAAACAGAAAAACCCGGCAACAGCCATTTAAGAAATACACTTTAAAGACACATGTGGGCAAAATGCAACTATCCATCAACTACTGCTTCCTCATTACCACGTTCCTTCTCATCTTCCAAGTCTCTGTGATGGCTTCAACTTCCCCTTCTGCCTCCAAACTGCTTGGCTAACTCATATTCATAACTCAAGACTTTGGACTTTGTTATTCTTGATTATTTACAAAATAGCCTATAACTACAAGCCACAGATCAAGAGATGTCACATGTCAACACACCACTTAATACGAATAAAAATATAAGATTTAGAGAAAACAAGAATTAATGTCTTAAAAAAAAATCTCCTTTTGATCTGATGATGATTGAGTCTGCAGTTATCTCTCCCGTAAGAGATCTATTAGGTAGAAGAATAGACATTTCTTATTTTTAAATCATTGTTATATAAGTTAGTAACAGGACTTCATCAGTAACATTCTAAAAGAACATTAATACATATAGTAGGACAACTATATAACCTGTGGGGGGGGGGGGGGAACCTGAATCCATATCACAGACTCTATACAAAAATAAATTCCAAATATATCAAAGGTTTAAATCTAAGAAGAAATGGAAGAATTCCTTTATAACATGCTTTAGTGAAGGTCTTTCCAACCATTCATTGGGTATCTACTATATGACAAGCTTCATGGAGCTTAAATCTAGAGGGGCAGATAAATAAATATGTTATACATTACATTAAAAGATGATAAGTGCTATGAAAAAAGTAAGGTATAAAGGTAGGACCAAAAATGCCAGGTTGGGGTAGAAGGGTAAGTAACAGGCTAAGCTGCTGTGACAAAGAGGTCTAAAGTTTAAGTAGTTAAAACAGGATCAAAGTTAATTTCTCTGCCATATCATAATCCAGAAAATAATCCAGATCAGGTAGGCTCTACTTAATAAGAATATGCAAGGCCCATGCTGGGAGGGAAGCTCTACTACCCTTTGCGTGTGCTTCAAAGTTTGTGCCAGTTGTCATAATTTCCCACCAAAGAGAAGGGGAAAAAAGGCACTCCAAGGCAAGTCATTTCTTTTTTTTAAATGTAAAAGTAGCATATATCTCTTCTTCTGCTACATCCATACCTAGCTGCAGGGGATCCTGATAAATGGCATCTCTACGTGGACAGCCATTGTCCAGCTAAACTCTAAATAAAGAAGATAAATTTGGGGGACTACTGACAACCTATCACAGGTGTGTTACAATTTTAAGTAAGAAGACCTCAACAAGGACTTGACATTTAAGCAAAGACTTGAAAGAAGCAAGGGGGCAAGGGAAGTGTCTTCCAAGTAGAGGGTCCAGCACACGCAGTCCCCAAGATAGAAACACACCTAGTGCCTTTAAGGAACAACAAAGAGGCCAGCAGGGCTAGAATAGAATGTGCAAGAAGAAAAGTAGTAAGAGACGAGGTTTAAAAAGGTAAAATTAAGTTAGCTTATAGATCCTTAAGCCTAAAAATTATAAAAGATGGATAAATTTAAATTGTTCAAAATTGTTTTATTAAAAAGTCATCATGACAAAAACAAAAATATCCTATAAGCAAGTAAATCAACAGGCAAACGGAAAAAAAAAAATTAAATTCTAACACAAAAAGCGTTTTAGAAAGATACAATAGGGGCAGCAATACAAACTGAGCAAAGGATATGAGCAAAAACAAATTAACAACGTCCATCAATGGCCAGGCACAGTGGCTCACGCCTGTAATCCCAGCACTTTGGGAGGCCGAGGCGGGCGGATCATGAGGTCAGGAGATCGAGACCATTCTGGCTAACATGGTGAAACCCTGTCTCTACCGAAAATATAAAAAATTAGCTGGGTGTGGTGGCAGGCACCTGTAGTCAGATGCTCTTTGACTGATAATGGAATTATGTCCCAATTAATCTACCGTGAGTTGAAAGTATCAAAAGCCAAAAATGCATTTAAATACCCTATTATATTATAACTTAGCTTAGCTTACCTTAAACATGCTGGAACACTTAAATAAGCCTACAGTTGGGCAAAGTCATCTAACACAAAGCCTACTTTATAATAAAGTGTTGAATATTTCACGTAATTTATTGAATACTGTACTGAAAGTGTACTGAAAGTGAAAAATAAAATAGTTGTATAGGTACTTGAAGTACAGTTTCTACTGAATGCCTATCGCTTTCACACTATCGTAAATTCAAAAAATCATAAGTCAAATTATCATTAAGTTGGAGGTCATCTCTGTATTTGTGAAAAATTATAAGAAGGATAAGTAAGAAACTAAGAATAGCAGTTAACTATGGAGGCCAATGGAAGGACTAGGAAGATGGGAGACAAGGATGAGAGGGAGACTGCTCATGTATACTTTTATGTGTTGGATTTTTGAATAATATAAATGCATCATCTATATAAAAAGTAAGTTAATAACTAAAAACAGAAGTGCCATAAATATTAAAAACTGAACTTTTATTAATTAAAACATAACATATTGAAACAAAAGCAAAGAAAAAAAACAGTTACCCAAATCACAAACAGTATGCTGTCACCGATTCAAAACTAAGAAAATTAGGGTCTGCTTCTAAGTGTCTATTAACTCACTCTGTTAACTTTAATAAATAATTTCTCTGGGTCTCCTCTTATGTGCAAGAGGACCTCTAATGTCATTTCCTCCTGCAACTTTCTATAATGCTCTCTCTAAAAAAGGAATTCAAAAGCAATGTTACATTTCTGTGAAGACAAAATTAAAAATACATTAATTGGGCTATCTTAAGTGCCAAATAATCAGGAAAAAGAGCCAGAGAGGCCAATACTTGAAAGAAACCAAAATTCTACCATGCTGAGTGTGGTGGTTTTTAGAAGATGAAAAATGTTTTAATCCAACAGATCTTTCTTGTTTTAATGTCCTCGTATAATCTTCAGAAGATTTTCATTACACAATCACCAAAACAAAGTCAACCTTAAAAAGCCAAAATACTGCTTTGGCTGCCATATTATCCCAAGAACTTTCCACCATCTGGTCTGGAAATGTCCTAGAACAAAGTACTGCTGGAGCAAGTTATTAATTTCATGTGAAGCAAAAGAGACAGGCGCCATGACCCTGCACTGCTCTGCTAGGGCACAGTGGAACACTTGGATAAAGACAAAAGACTTCATGAAATGGGTGTTAGTGTTGGCTAAGGGCAGTCAATGAATACAGAGGAAAAAAAATCCTCCTTTTGCTTACTATTGGATAAGAAACCTGATGGTACTGTAAATGGAACATAAGTTTAATAAAAACAACTGTCAAGTTCAAAGGATTGAGACCAAAATTTAAAAATATCAATGCATGCCAACATGGAGATTCTAGGAGTCAAATACGGGGAAAGACTAAAAAATAATATGCCATAGAACAGATATTGTCAACAACAGTATAATGGCCAGTTTTAAAAATTAACAAATCAAAGACATGGTAATACTCCTCATTTGTAAAAGTCTTAACACTAGAAGAAAGAGTGCTTGGCATTTGGGATTCAAGAAATGTGGATTTTAGTCTCAGAACTGCCACTCATTACCGTTATTGACCACATTACCTATCAACTTCATCATATATAAAAACTAAAGGGATGGATCACACAAATTAAAATATCCATTCCATTTTTTTATGATTTATTGAAGAAAAAAAAATGGGGAAAAAAAAAACGGCCAAGCGCGGTGGCTCACGCCTGTAATCCCAGCACTTGGGAGGCCAAGGTGAGTGGATCACCTGAGGTCAAGAGATGGAGGCCATCCTGGCCAACATGGTGAAACTCCATCTCTACTAAAAATACAAAAATTAGCTGGGCATGGTGGTGCACACCTGTAATCCCAGCTACTCAGGAGGCTGAGGCAGGAGAATCACTTGAACCCAGGAGATACAGGTTGCTGTGAGCCAAGATCACGCCACTGCACTCCAGCCTGGTAACTGAGACTCCTCAGAAGATTAAAAAAACAAAAAAAAGACCAGAATCAGTGGCTCACGCCTATAATCTCAGAACTTTGGGAGGCCGAAGCAGGCAGATCACTTGAGCACGGCAGTTTGAGACCAGGCTGGCCAACATGGCGAAACCCCAACTCTACTAAAAATACAAAAAGTAGCCAGGCATGGTGGTGGGCGCCTGTAATCCCAGCTACTGGGGAGGCTAAGGCACGAGAATCGCTTGAAACTGGGAGGTGGAGGTTGCAGTGAGCCAAGATCGCGCCACTGCACTCCTGCCTGGGTGACAGAGTGAGACTCTATCTCAAAAAAAAAAAAAAAAAAAAAAATCCATAAAATCATAAATATTAAAAACTGAACTTTTATAAACTTAAATGCTATACTGTATATGCAAAAAATGCATCAAATATTTAAAATATAGCCACAAATTTTCTTGAAATAAAGTTCAACACAAAAAAGAGTTATTAAAAATATTCTTAAAAACAAAAATTAAGATAGACTGACAGATTGATAAGATGGATACATAACTAAAGCAAATATTCCAAAACTGTAACAAGTATAGAATTTATGGTGGGTAGGTATATGTCCAAAGTGCAATTAGGCCAACTCAAAATGTTGCATTCATAAAACATGGAATAATCAGAGAAAAAGAACCCTCACGAACTAAAAATGATTGTAAAATTTCATCAAATGTTAGAAATGGCGTTTAAAAATATTAAGAGATATTCAACTTCACTTACAATGAGAAAATGCACATAAGAATCACAATATAACTAGGCGCCATGGCTCACATCTGTCATCTCAAAACTTTGGGAGGCAAAGACAGAAAGAGACCAGTCTGGGTAACATAGCAAGACCTCATCTCTACTAAAAATTTAAAAAATTAGCTGGGCCTGGTGGCACACACCTGTAGTCCCAGCTACGGGGGAAGTGGAGGAGGAAGGCTTACTTGAGCCCAGGAGTTTGAGCTTGCAGTGAGCCGTGATCGCACCACTGTACTCCAACCTGGGTGATAGAGCGAGACCCTGTCTCAAAAAAATTTTAAAAAGGATCACAATATGATTTCAATTTTTAACTTACAAAAAGTTTTATAATATACAATATTTGCAAGGCTCTGCTAGAGGCTTTTGGTGGGACTATAATTGGTATAATCTTTTTCGGGAATAAATTGTTACCAAACTTATCACATCTTTATCAAAACTTAAAATGTGCACAATTAATGCCAACTCTAAAACACATATGATGTCTATATCTGTATGTATTAAGTGAATTTATGTACATGAATATTCATTGGAGTGTTGTTTATAACAGTAAAAGACTGGAAATAAACTAAATTTTCATAAGAGACTGATTAAATTATGATATATTCAGACAATCCATAAATAGCTATAAAAAAATCAAAGTTGATCTATAGCTACTGACTGGGAAAAATCAAGTTAAAAGTGATAAAAGCAACTTACAGTATAGTCTGTGTGGCTGGTATCATTTTTATTTAAAAACACTTTTGGCTGAGCGCAGTCGCTCACATCTATAATGCCAGCACTTTGGGAGGCCAAGGTGGGAGGATCACGAGGTCAGGAGTTCAAGACCAGCCTGGCCAGCATGGTGAAACCCCATCTCTACTAAAAATACAAAACTAAACTGGGCGTGGTGGCGGGCGCCTGTAATCCCAGCTACCCAGGAAGCTGAGGCAGGAGAATCGTTTGAACCCAGGAGGCAGAGGTTACAGTGAGCCAAGATCTCGTCATTGCACACCACCCTAGGTGACAGGGTGGGACTCCGTCTCAAGAAAAACAAACAAAAAAAACACTTTTTATGCTGTATGCTACGACTGGGAGAGGGACTAGAAGATTAGACAAAAAGGGTCCAAAGTGAGATGATTTATTATATTCACTTTTATACTGCCTGATTTTTTTCCATGCGCACATATTACCTATTAAAAATAAATATTTTAGTACAGAAATTTTGATGAAAGACATCAAAAAATAAAAATCAAACAAATTTCCAGAAAGTTAGAATTTTTTTTATTTAAAGATGTGAAAAGTTGAGATAAGACAGGTTAAACCTACAAAGTCCAATATCTGACTTGAACATGAATTTTAGAGAGATTTTAAAAAAGAGGGAAGGGCCAGGTGCGGTGGCTCACGCCTGTAATTCTAGCACTTTGGGAGGCTGAAGAGGGCAGAACACTTGAGGTCAGGAGTTCGAGACCAGACTGGCCAACATGGTGAAATCCCGGCTTTACTAAAAATACAACAATTAGCCAGAAATCGCTTGAACCTGGGAGGTGGAGGTTGTAGTGAGTCGAGATTGTGCCACTGCACTCCAGTCTGGGCAACAGAGCAAGACTCTATCTCAAAATAAATAAATAAATAATAAAAATAAATTTAAAAAGAGGGAAGAAATGCACAAAGAAATATTAAATAACACAAAAAACTGCCCACAGTTGAAGAACAAATATTTACTGACTAATAAGCAATCCATCAATGAAAAAATATCACCCACACTAACACATCACCATATTTCAGAATTCTAAAGACATACCCAAGATTCTAAAATCTTCCACAGAGAAAAAGAAAAAAAAAAAAAACTGTACAGAGCAATGATAATCAGATGGCATCAGAATTTCCTCTAACAACACTAATAATAATATTAGACAGTAATGGAATATCTTCAAAACTCTCGGGAATACTGATTCTCAATCAGAAACTCATAACTAGCCTACCTATCATTCAAATGTAGACTTATAAGACATACAAGACAAATACATACAAATATAGACAAGTAAGGACTAATACTTTCTTCAAAAGCTACATGAGAATGTGCTACATAAAAACTGAGGAAATAAACCAAAAATGGCTTTAAAGAATATCAGACAACAGTGGAAGCCACCCAAGAAAATAGTGAAGAGGAATCCCAAATGACACAGCTATGTGATAGCCCTACAAAGCAACTGATGGTGTCAATGAGTAGTCCCAAGACTACACATATAACTTTCAAAAATTAGGCTAAAATAATAAAAAAAGAATGAAGTACTGATCCATGCCACAACTAGAATGAACCTTGAAAATATACTAAGTAAAACAATGCAAACACAAAAGACCATATGTCATATGATACAATTTGTATGAAATGTCCAGAATAGCCAAATTCCATAGAAACACAAAGTAGGCCGGTTTTGCTAGGGGCTGAGAAATGAAGAGTGACTGCTAATGGGCACATGGCTTCTGCTTGGGGTGCTGAAAAGGTTCTGGTATTAAATAATGGTGATGGTTGCACAATTTTGTGAATACACTAAAATCAATTAATTGTACAAGTTAGAAGACTGAATTTTGTGGCGTATGAATGCTATCTCAATAAAGCTTTATTTTTAAAAGTGAAGCTAAAGTAAAGGAAAAACATAAAAAGCTAAGAAATGTCATTAAATTCCAAGAAAAACAAAAACTTACATGAGAAAGTAGATCACGCTATACTTCTTGCCAAGTGGTTGTCAGGGACTGGGAGTTGGGGCACAGACTGACCACAAGGGAAACTAGGGAACTTGAGTTGAGAGGGATGTAATTGAATTGTTCTATATCATAAAACTTAAAAAAATAATAAAATAAAATAAAACCTCCTGTGACACTGGAGTGGATTTTTGTAGTTGAAGTTGACTCTTAAGGAATCAACTATGGATTATTTAGCAAAGTTTGATGCCCAAATAATTGACAGTATCTAGTGATTTACTTTGTTAAACTCTCCCTGTGCCTAAGTATATTACTGGGAGGGTCTGATTTTTTTTTAAAGCTTTTCAATACTCTTTATTGAAGTACAATATATCTACTGCAAATTACAAGTACACATATTGCTTTCTCTGTAAATTCTGATACTCTGTCATCCTGACAGATTTTGGGGAGGGAGTAAAATAGGTCCAAAACGTAGAAATGAAAAAGTTTCCAAAATCCTCCCTAGTCAGATCTTCATAGAGTAGTTTCATTAGCTGATTTAAAGTAAATTCTCAAAACAATAAATATACTAAAAGAAAATTAAAAACATATACACATTTCCAAGTCACTTCTCCCATTTAGATTATCTATCCCGTAACTTAGCTCCAATAATGTTACAAGATTTACCTAGATGTCTTCTGATCTAGAAATTACTAATATTTTAAAACAATTAAGATACATAGTAAAAATTTAAGAGACGGAGAGTTCTGCCTTCTAATTATTTTTATTGAACCCAACTAATCCCTGCTCTTTGGCTTCCTTTTGTGTACTTCCTACAAAGAATATTCTTAAGTAAACTTGTCATCCTGGGGGAAAATAAGTAGATATAAAAGTACAGATAATACAAGTAAGAAGAGAAAAAAAAGAAACAGAACTGAATGAAGGGTGTGGGAAGTAGTATCTTCAATTTACAAAGGGAAAGCCAAGTGTTACTGCCTATATTTGAAGGAACAAAAAGACATATATTACACAGAAAAACTAAAAATGATAATTTAAATATAATAAAGGAATATAGCAAGGGAACAGGTGCAAGTAGACAGAAGGAGATAATCATCTGAGCAGACACCAATAAATAATTTAATGAATCAAAAAAGTGGCATACATTTACATTAAGAACCAAGAAAATGAAACACTTGGATATAAATCTAACAAAATATGTACAAAAGCTATATAAGCAAAACCATAAAACTATGACGAAAGAAATCACATAACTAAATAAATAGAAAGATATTCTATGTTCATGGATAGAAAGACTCAATATTGTCAAGATTCCTCTCAATGTGATCTACAGACGCAACACAATTCAAATCAAAACACCTGCAAGTTACTTTGTAGTAACTTGTAGTAACACAACAAACTGGTTCTAAAGTTACAAGGAAAAGCAAAAGGCCTATAAATACCAACACAAAATTGAAACAGCAGAACAAACTAAAAGGATTGGCATTATCCTTCAAGACCTATTATAAAGCTACAGTAATCAAGACAGCATGACAATGGCAAAAGAATAAATAGATCAACAGAACAGAACTGAGCACTCAGAAATAGACCCACATATAGTTAATTGGTCTTTGACAAAGGAGCAAAGACAGTATAATGGGGAAAGGTAGTCTCTTCAACCAGATGATGAAACAACTGGATATCCACATGCAAAAAAAGAGACAGATCTAAATACGAAATGCAAAACTATAAAACTAAAAAGATAAAATAGGAGAAAATCCAAATGACTTTGGGTATGGTGAGGACTTTTTGGATACAACACCAAAGGCACAATCCATGAAAGAAATTATTGATAGTAAGATTAAAATTTTAAAATTTAAAGTTTCCTACTCTGTGAAAGACATAATCCATGAAAAAAATAACTGATAGCAAAGGCCTCATTAAAATTAAAAATTTCTAGTCTGTGAAAGACACTGTGAAGAGAATGAAAAGAAATGCCACAGGCTGGGAGAAAACATTTGCAGAAGACATATCTGATAATGGATTGTTATCTAAAATATACAAAGAACTCTTAAAACTCAACAAGAACACAACCCAATTAAAAAGTGGACCAAAGACTAACAGATATATCATCAAAAAAGATACACAGATGGCAAGCAAGCACATGAAGAGATGCTCAACATCATATGTCATTAGGGAACTGCAAATAAAACAATGAGATACCACTACACACCTATTCAAATGCCAGAATTTAAAACACTATCACCACCAAACGCTAACAAGGATGTGGAGCAACAGGAACTCTCATTCACTACTGGTGGGAATGGCAAAATTGGTACAGGCATTTTGGAAGACAGTTAAGCAGTTTCTTACAAAATTAAACATAATTTAACCATCATCCATTCATCTACTCTGTATGACAATGATAGATACATTTCACCATGCATTTGTCTAATCCCATAGAATATGAATTTCATGCATTTGTCTAATCCCATAGAATATAAATTTCTTACAAAATTAAACATACTTTAACCATCATCCATTGATTTACTCTGTATATGACAATGATAGATACATTGATCAATACATTGATACACTGATACAATTGATACATTGACCAATAAACTGATAGATACAATTGATCTATCAATACATTGATAGATACATTGATAGATGTATCAAAGATAGATGTATCTATCAATGTATCGATATCTATATCTATTGATATCGATATCTATTTATATTGATACGTTGATATCTATCACAGATAGATATGGCTGTATAGATATATCTATCGATAATTGATACATTGATAGATGATACATAGATGATACATTGATACATTGATAGATACAACTGACAGAATTGATACACTGATCAATATATTGGTAGATACACTGTATACATTGTATCAATGACATAGATACATTTCATCATGCATTTGTCTAATCCCATAGAAAATAAACACCAACAGGGAACAATAAAGTAAACTATATTTGGGAGATAATCCAGTACCAATGCAGACTCATTAATTATAACAAATGTACTCCTCTGCTGATGGACACTGATGGGACAGTAGTACTGACTCATTAATTATAACAAATGTACTCCTCTTCTGACAGACACTGATGGGACAGGAGTACTGACTCATTAATTATAACAAATGTACTCCTCTGCTGACGGACACTGATGGGACAGGAGTACTCTATGTATGTGGAGTAGGCTTAACATTAATCACTGCAAATTTTAATTCTCCCAACAAACAACTAATTTTTTTTCTTTTTAATTCTGTACTTTCTGCTCAATTTTGTGGTGAACCTAAAATTACTCTCAAAACTAAATGTTTTGAGAGTAACTAAGACTTTTTTTTTTCAAAATAATGGTATATTATTTAGAAATATAAAAGGTTCAATGAAGGTAAAGGTTTATATAAACCACCAGAAGAGGTGAGAATTTAGAAGGGTTGTCTCTCAGGAGAAAACATTTAAAAAGGGATGAGAAAAATAATATTTGCTCTCATTATAAGCCTCTGTGCAATCTGATTTTGTCCCTAAACCATGTGCATACATATATGACCACTTAAAATTCAGCACCAATGACTACCAGAAGATATTCAAATGTAATATAATCTGGATTATGTCTGAAAAGAAATTACTCCGTAAAGAAATAAGTTATGTGTCAGCAAAAATAAAAAAGAAAAAAATCGATTGTTCATTGGGAGAATTAAAATTTGCAGTTATTAACATCAAATCACTTCATTCATATTTTGCTATACATGTATTAATAACAGCAAACAAAATTAACAGCAGCATTCAGTAACAATCTTGGTTTTTTACCAGAAAAAATTCTCTGAAGGCACCAGACATCAATTTTCAAACTAAAAAGCTATTGTGAACTTAATACATAATACTGTTTTGGTATCTGAAAATACTACAATCTTTGATTCACTGATTCAATCGATGCCTTAAATGCCTAATTCATTCAGAAAGCTATACTAGATGTTTACCTTGTAACACCTAAAACTTAAAATGCTGGCTCGCTGTAGTCACCCTCCAACCCCTCCCCTACCTTATGGCTAGATTCAGAGAAGCATTTTAGCATCAACATGCAGGGCTGTAGAAAGGCACTTTCCCAACAGCTAGGCCCTTCGTTGCCAACCACGGGTCTCTCCTATACCTTCACTCTCTTCCAACAACTTGGAGACTCCATAATAAAGAAACCATTTATGACTCTCTAGGTTCTTGAACCATCTACTCACTGTTACCACCAAGTGTTTTCAGTACTCAAATTTCCACAGCAGAACATCTAACCCAGTACTATTAATCTATGGGCCCAATAAATGTGCATTTTATATAATGTTATTACATTTTAGAAATGCTATAAACTGAATTTTATAAATAAGATTCTCAGTTTCACTCTCAAATATTTCCAAAATGTATTTTATAGAAATATTTCTAATAATTATATTCTTTTTTATATCTCAATAAACAGAGAACCCTAAAAATAATCAAACCTTTAGTCTTCTAACATTTGAGTCTTTGCTACATCAATGTAGCTTCTTTATCCCTAATATTCCACAAATCCTCTGCTCAACCTAATGTGCTTGTGATTCTCCAAATACATTATTCATACCTAAGAAGTCCCTATCCGGTTCTTTTCTGCCTCCTTAATGATTTAGCCAGTGCTAATCTGTTCAACTCCAAATGACTGTGGCATTTATCAAATGTTCCTCTCATCGGGGTATCTTTCTGTCTATCCAACTCTACGCTCTTCAAGAGTCACACCTTTCTGTGTTCAGGGTCTACTCCATTGTACACACATAGTATATTCACAATATGTTTTTGAGGATGACCTGAATTAAAAAAGAAATTATTATACTAGGAAGGAATAATCTAGGGACTACTGAGATACAAAGCCCATCGTCCCTAAACGGCCCCAGAATACTCAGCACTTATAACTAATTAATCTACTAGTTACTTAAACAATCTCAGGTGTTATTTCTCAGTGCTTCAGCTTCCAGTAGCCCCTTTCTACTACAAATGTCAGTAAGACACCCACTTATTACAATGTGCCAACTACAAATGAGCCATTACACTTGCAGTGGAATATGCCTTAGTACAATACTGTTTCCATATAGGACTAGATGCTGAGAAACAAACAAAATGCTTTAAGCACACTGAACAGGTTAGACCCTTACTAATTTACTCTGTAAAGAAATATTTGAGTCTACCATGTGCCAGGCTAACCTGAATATCACGGATGCAGCAGCAGTGAGCAAGCCAAATGCTGCCACAAGAGCCCTTGTTTTCATGGAGCTTTCATTCTAGTTTTACTGGGAAAGTATGAGCAAGAGAGATAACAGATAATATGAGAGTGAAAAGTGTTACAACAAAAAACAGGCCGGGTATGGTGGCTTTTGCCAGTAATCCCAGCACTTTAGGAGGCCAAGGCAGGAGGGTTGCTTGAGCCCAGAGTTCAAGGCCAGCCTGGGCACCATAGCAAGACTTCATCTCTACAAATAATTTTAAAAATTAGTCAGGCAGTCAGGAATGGTGGCACACACCTGTGGCCCCAGATACTCGAGAGTCTGAGATGGGAGAATTGCTTGAGCCTGGGCAGTTGAGGCTATACTGAGCCATGATTGTACCACTGCCCTCCAGGCTAGGTGACAGAGTGGGAATCCCATCTCAAAAAAAAAAAAAAGATAAGTAAATAAATAACACATGAAAAAAGGACAGAGAATGAGAGGGGAGCTATTTTCAGGTAGGTGGTCAAATGTACTCCATAGGGTAGTCAAGGTGGCCATTTCTAAAGAAACAAAACTTGAAGCAGATGAAAGCTTGAAGGAGGTCAGAATGTGAGCCATGCAAATATCTAAAGGCAGATAGACTGCAGAATGAAAGAAGGCAAGGCCCTAGACACAGCATGGACTGGCATGCTCCACATCAGCAGGACCACCAGCGAGGGTTAGCGGATGACATCCGATAATCCCCTGTACCCGACAAGTCACAGTACACAAAGAGATACACACTCCCTGAAAAAGGCAGTGAAAGCAATTAATTATGAAAATCTCATCTTTATCAATCTATACCTTACGAAAAAAACTAAAAATGTTTTCTTAGATTAAATTATAATTGACAAATCTGTAAATCAGGGCCAGGCTAAAAATTAAACAGTCCTCAATGAGTTCACAGGTTCATAAGAAAGACCACAGAAATGGATCCCAGAGAAAAGAGGCTGTATTTTGGGTCTGAGGCCAATAGAAAAATGCCTACCCTGAGCAGACCTGCCCAGAGTGGTGGCACTAGTGAGAAGGGGTGGAGCCTGTGCTTGACACTGACGTCATCATGTACAGCTAACAGCCACAGATTTGCTGAAAAATGACAGTAACAAAAACAGATACAAAGACAAGGGGAAAAAAATCTAATTTGAGTCCTCAAAATAACTTCCATTTATTAACAAAACGGCATCACAAGTAGCCCCGAAAATACAAGGATGGGTCTATACAGCATCACTGCTTCTGCGGCTACGGCCCCACCCGACTCCACCACTCGGTTGGTTCCCACAAGTCTCATTCAGCCCTTATAGTAACATCACGAGAACCCAGACAGTGTCACAAATTCCAAGCGCTGGGCTTTTACCTCTGGCTTACCTACCCACATTCTTTCTGTTAGAACACTCCATATTAGTGTCTTGAAGAAAACACCTTTATCTTTATTACTTTCCTGTTCACTTCACTGAGACACAGGGAAGGTATAAAAATCAAAGGCAAGGTTTTGCTTTTGACAGATTTATTTAAATTCTAGTGGGATCGATCCAAAATACACTGAAAAATGTCAAGTCCATGCAGAACTTAATCTTTATTTTAAATATATAAATGCTGAGAGCTATGGAGTTAAGCATTCCTGAAAGATGAACAATTTTAATGAAGATTAATACCTCCGTGAATTAATATTTTATCAAGAAATCCAAAGTGTCTGAGAAACAGTAGCCAGTAACTACTTAAAAGTCAATCTTCATTACAAATGAACTCCTACAAAGATCACTGTAATGAACTTCCGGGAGTTTATTTCAACTACTGCCACTGATCCTATTCTCTTTATAATGAGGTATCATTTACATTTTAGTTTACAGATCTCTAAATAAATATATAGCATACATATACATATGTATGGCAACCCCTTTGCTCTCAATATTAACAGAATGATTTTAAAAGTCTCATAAGAAACATTTACGCTAGTTTTGAATTACCCTCAGTGGCCATTAAAATTAGTTTCATCTTGTTATTCACCTGCTAATGCAGCACAGGATGAATTACCAATGTGAAATGTGAAACGTTTATAGCACTTCTGATGATGTTCAGGTGTGAGAGCATTCCTGGTTTGCATATATTCCTATTTCCTCTCAAATTATACATTGATCCATAATACTGCACTACAGTTAGAGGAAATGAAACATTCAAAGAGTAGTTTGGTTTCACATGGAAACCGTTACCAAGACAAACCTTCTTGTAGGATGGAGTTCCAAGAACATTAAATCATCAGAAATTGTTTCAGCAGCTGGTTAAAGCTCAGTGTACATAATAGGAGACAACTGGCTAGCTGTGCATTTTCAGTTAATTTAAAAGGTATAAACACATTAAAACACTGAAATGTTTGATATATTACAACACAATCGGCTTGTTCCTCAAGGGTGTTTAAATGGCTGCTGTATTCATTGTGTTTGGAGCCAATTTACTATCTAAAGGTATTTACTGTTTCCATCCCCCTGAATGTCACCAAAACATTTTATCAATAAAGGCAACAACAACAAAAGAGTGTACGCATTTAGGATAAGTACTAAATTCCTGGTATTGTGTTATTAAAAAAAAAATATTTAGGGTCAAGCGTGGTGGCTCACGCCTATAATCCCAGCACTTTGGGAGGCCGAGGCAGGCAGATCACATGAGGTCAGGAGTTTGAGACCAGCCTGGCCAACATGGTGAAACCCCATCTCTACTAAAAATACAAAAATTAGCTGGGTGTGGTGGTGCTTGCCTGTAATCCCAGCTACTTGGGAGGCTGAGGCAGAACAATTGTTTCAACCCAGGAGGCAGAGGTTGCAGTGAGCTGAGATTGCGCCACTGCACTCTAGCCTGGGCAACAGAGTAAGACTCCATCTCAAAAAAAAAAGAAAGAAAAATTAGAGGTGGTGCTACTTGTAAAATTACATCAGGAACACATGAAGCACCCCACACACCATGACAAAGAAACAGCACACAGTATATGTGTTTCCCTTCCCTGATCTGACCACATGTAAAAGAAACCTAACCAAAGTGGCCTAAGCAAGATAGGTATCTATTTTTCTCATGTAAGAGGAAAACCAAAGATATGGGATCCAGGGCCCATGTAATAGTTTCATAATGTCACCAATATCCCATGCTCCCAGGACACTATTCTTTGCATGCAATGCTCATTAACATAGTTTCAAGACAGCCTAAGCATTGCCTCCACATTCCAGGAAGGAAGGGAGAGCAACAAGCAAAAGGCTGGAGTGGATATGCTCCGCAAGTTCATGATTTCTGCTCACATATACTTGACCCAAACTATGTCACATGGTCACATGGAACCACCAAAGTGTCTGAAAAACAAATCTGGGCACACAGCACCACTCTAAACAATACTGGAGTTCTGTTAGAATGGAATGGGAGAAAGGATGGCATGCATGTGTCTGCTGCAGGAGCTCCGGTTGAATGGGAAATTGTCCCATTTCCTTCCCTAGGCGATGACTCTTCAGTTGTCTCAGCCTAATTTCCCAGGTGCATACCATGAGACCATATCATGACGGGGGTTGGTGGTTCTCACTTCGAAGACTATATTAAAATTCTAGATGTTGCATTCATGTACAACAGCAGCTTGCAGCCTATTTTTTCACAAATATCTGTCTTTCCTTTTGGCGCCATAGATAAATAGCACATTTCCAATTATATCCCCATGTAGACTGAGATTCTGTCATGAGAAACAGTAAAATCTACTTTTTTATTTCAAAAATAATTCCTTTTATATATGCATTTTCAACAGGAGATGTAAACTCTTTCTACAGAGGTAAGTAAAAATCTTCATAGATACAATAATAATGGTTTGTGGTCCTCTAAAGGGCTGTAGGACATAAACAGACATTCAGTGTGTCTGGGGACTCAAATTTCATTAAGTGGGAGAGGCAATTATGAAAGAAATGTCAAACAAGGCTTCTCAGGTAGAAAATATTTTTAAAATTTTTTTTATTTTTATTTTTTATTTTTTATTTTTTTTGTGACATAGTCTCGCTCTGTAGCCCATGCAGGAGTGCAGTGGCGCAATCTCAACTCACCGCAACCTCCACCTCCCCAACCTTGGTTCAAGCGATTCTCCTGCATCAGCCTCCCTATAGCTGGGATTACAGGCATGCACCACCATGCCCAGCTAATTTTTGTATTTTTAGTAGAGACGGGGTTTCACCATGTTGGCCAGGCTGGTCTTGAAGTCCTGACCTCATGATCCGCCCACCTCGGCCTCTCAAAGTGCTGGGATTACAGGTGTGAGTCACTGCGCCCGGTCTAATTTTGTTTTTTTTAAAGTAAAGACAGGGTCTCACTATATTGCCCAGGCTGATCTCCAACTCCTGCATCCAAGCAATACACTTGCCTCAGGCTCCCAAAGTGCTGGGATTATAGGCGTGAGACACTGCACCTGGCCAATAATTTTTTTTTAAGGTTGAGAATCACTGCTTTAAAAGTAACAAATGAGGCCAGGCACCTAATACCTGTAATCCAGGCACTTTGGGAGGCTGAGGTTAGAGGATCACTTGAGGCTGGGAGTTCAACACTATCCTGGCCAACACAGTGAGGCCCTGTCTCTATTTTAAATTTTAAAAAGTAACAAACGAGATGAACATTTTGAATCATATAGGAATTGCGTTGAGCTGCAGTGACAGAGGCCCAGTTACAGCAGTGTTAACTAATAAGGGTCTACTTCTGTCACATGAGAAGTCCAGGATGAAAAAAGGTGGTGCTGGTAGTTGTTGACTTTGGTTTAGCAGCTCAATGACATCAAAACAGAATTTTCTGTGAGTCTCTTGGTTCATGGTGCCAAGAAGGCTGTGCAACTCAAAAGACTATCCACATTCCAGACAGCAGGAGAAAGGGCTGTCAAGAGAAAAAAGATATGCCTCCTAGCTGAGTCAAGCAGTTCCTTTTAGAGAGCTTTACTCAGAGGTCTCATTGGAGGACCTTCCTCTACATCTCACTGACTATGCCTAGCATCAAAGAAGGCTGGAAATGAAAATCTGGCTTCACCAAAAGAGGCTGGAAACACAATCAAGAAGTCAGGAAGATAAGGAGAACTCAACTCACTGTGTCTACCATAATATGAAGTAGATTCAAATTGCTTCTCTCTTAAAATGTTGTTTCCAAAGATCTATAAGCTCTCTTAATACAGAGATTAATTCCGTGCCTACCATATTCTTAAGATAGTTTCACTATTTCCCCCTTAACGACGTAACATTTTTGTTTTGACGATGAATAGCCAGTCTAAATATTAGGCAGAAAGAAAAGAACTCTGGATATAGAATCCTTAAAAGGCACACATATAAGTACTACACCAGGACCCACAAACTCCGCAACATGATCAATGATGATCTGCCACATACAAAGAAGATAAAACAAATCCTGGCCTAGCCGGAACTTACAAGAGTGGAATATCAGTGATTAACTGCATCAAACAGCACAGCAATTCTTCCAAAAGATCTTCTGAGTCAGAACCTGGTAAGACACATAAAAAGATTTTTTTTTTAACAAAGTACACAGTAGAATACAGTTGTTTAGAAGTTACATTTTCATTCCTAATGAGAACATGAACAGTTATCATTATATAAACTCAGTCATTAATGTTCACCTCTGATTAAAATCCAAACCATGAACAGGTTAGCATCTATCATAATCTTAATCTAGTATAGGACCTTTCAACACCTCTATAGTAATATAGCTTTTAAAGCTTGAAGGTACTTAATGCTCCTGTATGCCAGTAGTTGTCAGATTTTTTATACTGCACTGTGTTTCTTTCAATGAAATCTTACATTAAAGCCAAATATATGAAACAGATAAAAATCAAGCGGCTCTAACTGCTTTGTTTGAAGCAGGGGTAGAGGACTTTTATCCCTCCCTCCCCAACAAATATCTGGCTTTACCCTTGATTTCTTGATGGGTCTCAAGCTACCTTTTATGAACCTCTGGAGCTCCACAGATCGTAGACCGAACCCCATTAAAGAGGCCAACCTCCTCTTTACAGACAATGAGTCAAAGGTAAAAGGGCTTTCCGAAGTCAAAGAATAAATAAGAGGCAAAGGCAGAATGCAAATTACCATTCCAATGGAAATGTTCCCCTATCCCAAACTACTGCAAGTAACTGACCTCCAAATTCCCAAAGTCAGTCAGTATCTTATGTGACTTCTGCTCTTGGACATTACTGACACCTCCTCCTTCAGGAAATTCCTTCTTTTCTCAGTTCCTATAATACCTTATTTTTAACAAACTTCTTTTTCTATTTCTTCCCAGTGTCTGCTTCCTCAAAATACCTTTCAACTATTGGCATGTTCCCCAGAGTTCTACCATCGTCGTGCTTTTTTGTTCATTAGCTCATCACCACAGTTCAGCTAAACAAGTTTACTAAATTAAAACTCACTCCTGGGCCAGGTGTGGTGGCTCACACCTATAATCCCAGCACTTTGTGAGGCCAAGGCAGGCAGATCACCTGAGGTCAGGAGTTCGAGACCAGCCTGGCCAACATAGTGAAACCTCACCTCTACTAAAAATATAAAAATTAGTCCAGCATGGTGGAGCACGCCTGTGGTCCCAGCTACTCAGGAGGCTGAGGCAGGAGAATTGCTTGAACCCAGGAGGAAGAGGTTGCAGTGAACTGAGGTCGCGCCACAGCACTCCAGCCTGGGCAACAAAGCGAGACTGTGTCTCAAAAAAAAAAAAAAAAAGAAAGAAAGAAAACTGACTCCTGGACTCCTTTAATCTTCATGACTAGTTAGTATTTAGTTCCAATTTTACTCCTCTGCAATCCGAACTCCAGGTTACAATCAGAGAGAGCTAACTAAACTCTATCCTTTCACTCTCCTGGCTTAGGTCTTTTCAATTACTTTAAGCTGATTAATATATACCAAAAAAATTCCATGCTCCAAAGTACAGCATGCCAGATTCTTGGAGATATAGTTCCCTTATCCCTTTGTACCTTTATCTCCCTCCAGTACTGCAGTGTATATTCCAGCAATGCCAAGCTATCTGCTACATGCCATTTCACACCTCAGTAACATTCCCTCTGCCTGGAATAGCCTCCAACAATAAAAATCTAATTTTTAAAAAGCCCATCTGTATCCATCTGAACCATCCTAAGTTTCATCTCCTCCATGATACCCACTCCCTTGCCTCACCCTGAATAATCTATAAAGTATCTATGCCTCGTTCATGCCTCTTGCATTGCATATGTTGGTTACATTATGCCATCATTTTTTGTCTACGAGCAAGCAGGCCCCTACTGGACTCTATCCGAGCTTGCACATAATATGTACTCAATACAATTTGCTGAACTGAGCCCAGGTATCTCAGAAAAATCCAGCAGGTAATTGCAAAGCATCAAAGCACTTGGAGTCTCAAAAAAAAGTTTAGCAATTTCTTTTCTAGGCCACAATATCACCTAGCATTCAGAAATTATAAAGAAATTTCATCCTGCTTTGCCACAAAAAGAACTGGCATAGTAACCCCATGAGAGGTAAGTACAAATCTTGAAAAGAATATTAAATCATGCTGAACACACCAATCAATGCTAAAAAGGACACACGGCAAGACTCAAGTTCAACAACCAAATTAAATCTCACTCCAAGAACCATCGGGCTTGGCTCTATTATTAGTGAAAAAAATAAAATAAGAGAGTAAGTCACACTTGTCTCTGGGACTGCATGGTTAGTTACCAGATCTAACTAAAATCCCTCTCATTGCCAAGGCTGCCCAACATAACTCAAGTTAACAACCTACTCCAACAAGTTGATTTGTTGGTATATAATATATACTCAATATATGTTTGCTAAACAGTCACTCCTTAACTCATTCTACAGGATGTAGTGTCCCAGGCCCAAGAAAGAACACTTAAAATCACTCAGTGATTCCCTAAGGAACATTTCAGACCAAATGCCAGTTTAATAACACCCCTGTTCAGCCAAGCAGCCAGCATAGTTTTTTAATTACGGAAGGTGAGAGACCAAGTATTCAGGAACCACAGATGGTGCCTGATTTGATTTTTTAACTTCCAGGGGTATAAAAACACCTAATTTTTACATATTAAAATGATGACAAGGATTCTCTATTCAACTCCATGTGCCACTCAAATCACGACCTCAGCCAAATTTACATTTAGGTCAATTAAGGAGTATACACACAGCTTTGTTATCAATCTAATAAAATAATGAAGATGATAAATATATTTCATACAAGTAAAATATAATATTTCAAGGCCAAAGCTCTAATAAAAGACAATAAGCAATATCCAGCTGAAATATCTTGACTTCCATTCCCAAAAAAAAAAAAAATTCCTCAGAATTCTAAATTCTTGCTTCTCAGCTAATATAGAAGTAAATAATTGTATTTTAAGTGAAGAGTGACAAGATTTGACTGCTTACTAGGTTTGACATCAAGCAAGCCATTCATATTGCATTATTTCCTTTCCCAACTAGCACTTACATCACCTTAGCTTTCTTATAAGGCCAAATATCTTCCTTAGTTCCAAAAAATAAATATAAACTCACCTACAAAAAGTATAGTAACACATTCAAGCATTTCATGCAGTAAAGAGAATCTTAAAAATTCTTGAAATTTGCAGGTCAATGACAAAATAAACTGAGGTTCTTTGAGCAAAGGTCTTTGCAAAGATTCAGTGTGTTTACTGTATTGTGAAGTTTTATAACTTATAGAGCCCATTTCTCTCCTAAGAGTTCTCTCTCAATGCTGGGCACAGTGGCACATGCTATAGTCCCAGCTACTCAGGAGGTTGAGGCGGGAGGATCTCTTGAGCCCAGGAGTTGGAGGCCAGCTTGGGCAACATAGCAAGACCCTGACTGTTAAAACAAACAAACAAACCAGAATTTTCCCTTAAAGAGTTTTAAATTACCACAATAGCTCCAGACAAATATTTTAGTATTTTAAGTCTTAGTTTCTGTAAGATCACATTAACAGCATTTACCGAGTACTCTACCCTTGGACAGGCATTGTGATGAGCACTTTATATTCAATGTCATGTTAACGTTAACCCTGACAATAACTCTTGATGAATAGTTAATGATTATGATAATCATTTTATAGATGAAGACATCAAGGCTCAGGTTAGTTTAATTAGAGTAAGGGGCAGAATCCAGATTTGAACTCAAATCTATACTCTCAAGGGAAAAAATTAAAAGGAAAATATCCTTTAAATTATTTTTAAAGATATGTTTCTATACAAAGTTGGGGGAAACTATTCAACCAATTCATGTTTCACTGAACATTGTAAATACAAAACCCCGAGTACTACGGGCCCAGTTAGGAGGGAGACATCTGAAGTACTACGTATTAGTTTATACATCAGGATGACACACAATGTATTTATCAACACATACTAGAAGTTCTTGACTCCTTCAAAATCCAATGTACAAATAATCTAAAACAATGAATAAATATAAGCTATTATCATCCGTATTGTGCAGAACAAGGTCACTAAAATCCCAGCCCTATCCCTGGAACGCTCTCATTCTAAAGCCCCAATGCTCTAGTCCCTATGAACTTCACCAAGGGAAGGAGTAGACAAGCGAGATGATATCTAGGGTCCTTTAAGGTTCTAATAATCTATACCCAAAATTAAGCGGCAGTCCCTGTTAGTTCATTCTATCCAGCATCCATTCAGCACCATGTGCTGAGATAGCACTCTCATATTGTCCTTAGGGAGAGAAGCAGAGAACAGTACGATACTGTCCTAATCAAAGGCCTTCCATCACAGTAGGAGGGGAAGGGAAGACAGCAAAAAAATTGTTTTTAAAAAGCGCTCATTGATCATTAGAAAACAAAGCAACCAGAAAAATAAAACATATGGATTTAAATCAGAATATATATAGTCATTAAAAGAAATGTTAAAAGAGTTTTGTCTTTGTTTTCTTTGCATTCAGAAGGTTGAACTGCCAGTTTTTTAATGCTCCCCAAAATTACACTGTGCCAAATACAAGTACTAAAAACTTAATCGAATAGGGCTGTACTCCAAAAACAGGTTAACAGAGTACCTTAGAAGTTCAGAATAAAACTGGCTTCCTTAAAATGGAAGACACATAATTAGATTATATTCATTAAAAACTTATATTCAGAAAATGAAAGACTCATGGTAGAGTCTAGGTTTTTGCCACTTTAATAGTGAAACTAACATTGAAGTTATCCTAAATTATTCTAAAATATTAGATTTAAACTTCTAATTAGCAAAACCAAAATGTCTCTTGTAGGTTAATCATAAAGATGAAAGGCAAAAGGACTCTTTTAAAAAGAAAAGTGATCTGCGTTTCAGTGCACTACAATATTTATAAGCTTGTGTCCTATACCATTCAAATCAAATCGATAATAATTCTGGTTGACTGCTATTATTTTGGTCAAACAGAAATGTTTCTAATTACCCTAAAAGATAATATACTCTACCAGGTTTGATTATAAAATGTGCCTATTAGAAAAGTTTAATTGATTTTGTTCCACTAATAATATAAGGGAAAGAAAGGGAGAGAAGAGACAGAAATATTACAAAATAATTACACCTATTATATGACCAAAGAACAGTTCAGGAATTCCTAGAGGCACTTTCGTTTTTCTGCAGAGACCGATTACAAGTCATATATTACAAGTCAATATTTTAAAGGATTAAGTCCATGCTTTCTTTTTTCTCTGAGCCACATTTTTCCACATGGGTTTGTTTATTGCTTTGCTTACCTATAAGGTTAAATTATTAAATTTGCTATTTAAACAAACAAAGCAAATTTATACTATACAAATTTGGGTTTACCTCCTGAGCTACCGCCTGCCCTGGTCTCTAGGGCCCAGTTCCAGCAGAGAAAGGAGAGCAGGGAACCTGCTGCTGTGGCAGCCAAAACACCTGAGCCATCTGGAAAAACAAAGCTAGCTTCACAGGACTCACTGCCATCGAGTTTGGCAAAACAAATATGCCACAGGTTTTTAGGGTGATTCCAAAGAAAGAGTTTCAAAAATGTTTTAAGCCTGGGGAGAATGGAAAGGAAACTGCTTGTGTTAGAGAGGGGGTAATTAACAAATTTTAAATATACTTCCACAAATTTCCTATCTTGTATCTTTTTTTTGTTATGTTTTGATCTCTCACAAGTCAGCCGTTGCCTTCACTGTTTGGAATCCTTGGCTCTCCACTGACCCACCAGCGTGAGGCCACTGCTGACTTGAAGCGTGGTGTGCACAGGCAGAGCCTGCCAAACAGCAGTTCCCACTGGAGGGCTTTGGGCTGCTTCAATGGGGGCACTGAAATGTAAGCCATTTCCCCGTTTTGGTTCATTTTCTCTATAAGAGTATCACTAATCTGGCAGGAAAGGGAATAGGGTGGGTAAAATCCTGGTGCCAGCATTCTGGCAGCGAAGTCAAGACACCTTACTCTTCCATATGTAGCCTTTCTACTGAGCCCTGGTCTCAGTAGGCCACCCTCCTTCCTCAGTGCCTGAGAGTTCACTCAGGAGGCTCTCTGAGTCCAGCCTCTACGGTAACAGATCTGTAGTATTAAATTGGAAAGGGGGGTGGCCTCCTGACTGTATGGCAAGGGACAGAACCTTGGACAGAACTGCTTCTTCCTACCAAGCCGGAATGCCTTCAGAGACACCTGGCACTTCTAATTCCTAAGCCTTTCCAGGGTTCTGGAGTAAGAACTGGCTTTTTTTCTGGAGTTCTCCAACCCTGAAGCCATTTAGCTTTCAGCTTTCACAGATCAGTGAAGCTCATCATTACTCCATCTTCCAACTTTCAAAATGTTATTAACATTGTGTTCCCCTCTCTTCCTCAATCTAATAAATTCACGACTTTTTGAAAGTCCCTTTGCTGATATTTTATTGGAGTTCCAGGAGAAAGCAAACACGCATGTTTAATCCACTATGCTTGAGAGCAAGTCCCACAAAATAATTTTTTAAAAATAAATTTATATTGAACTGTTTGATGCCATGGAAGTGCTATTAAAGCCAGGCTTTTGCTTGGCCTTGTCGAGTCCTGTCTCTTTCCTACTCTCCACAAAGCTGTACTCATGGGTTATGCAGTGTCTTGGGCCTACGCACCTCACTCGCCCCAGGTCTGGGCAGCTGATCTGCTGCCTCCCTCCCCTCAGTGCTTGCAGAGCTGCCCACTGCACCACAGGTGGTAATCTCTTTGAAAACAGGACTAATGCTGGGCGCAGTGGCTCATGCCTATAATCCCAGCACTTTGGGAGGCCGAGGGGGGCGGACCACTTGAGGTCAGGAGTTCAAGACCAGCCTGGCCAGCATGGTGAAACCCTGTCTCTACTAAAAACACATAAATCAGCTGGGCATGGTGGCCCACACCTGTAATCCCAGCTACTTGGGGGGCTGAGGCAGGAGAATCGCTTGAACCTGGGAGGCGGAGGTTGCAATGAGCTGAGGTCACGCCACTGCACTCCAGCCTAGGCAACAAGAGCGAAACTCCATCTCAGAAAAAAAAAAAAAAAAAACCAGGACTAACTCCCTCTCTGGGCTCTTCATCCTAGCACCTCCTACTCCCCTGGACCTTCCTTTCAGCTTTATTTCCCACCACCCCCACTTAGTTGCTTTTATCTTCAGCCTCTAAATCTCCAAAGTCTTCTTCCCTCATTTAAAAAAAATATATTTGTAAAGAAACTATAGCCAGGTGCAGTGGCTCACACCTGTAATCCCAGCACTTTGGAAGGCCAAGGCAGGTGGATCTCTTGAGGTCAGGGTTTGGGACCAGCCTGGCCAACATGGTGAAACCCTGTCTCTACTAGAAATATAAAAATCAGCGGGACATGGTGGCATGTGCCTGTGATTCCCAGCTACTCAGGAGGATAAGGCAGGAGAATCACTTGAACCCAGGAGGTGGAGGCTGCATCGAGCCAAAATCATGCCACTGCACTCCAGCCTGGGCAACAGAGCGAGACTCCGTCTCCAAAGAAAAAAAGAAAGAAAAAGAAAAAGACACTATCACTGCAGCATGGTGGAGTAGTTACTCCAATGAGCCCTCCTATAGAAAACATCTAGTTCTTGGCTAAAATAACACTTTTTAGTGCATTGATGGGCTTCCAGAATGTAAAGCAAATTTCTAAGGACTCCAACCCTATAACCAAAAGAACCTACAAGCAAATAAATGGACTTTAATCCAGAGTAAAACACTGAGCAGTAAGCAAACTCTAAGGTACGTAACCCAGAAGACGAATGCCAGTTAGAATGGAGCCCACTACGGGGAGACTAAGCCTCAGTCAGTGGCAAGGAATGGGGCCTGAACCTGAGACTCCATATTAAGTCAAGAATCGCTGCAGGAAGCTAACATGGCATCAGATGTCACAGTCCCTGGATCCCTTTAGAAGCAAATGCAAATCTCTCCCTTATTTGGAGCCTCAAATAAGATCAAACACAGCTGGGTGCGGTGGCTCATGCCTATAATCCCAGCGCTTTGGAAGGCCAAGGCAGGAGGATTGCTTGAGGCCAGGAATTCGAGACCAGCCCGGGCAAGATAGTGAGACCCCATCTCTACCAAAAATAATCTTTAAAGATTAGCCAGGCTTGATGGTATGTGCCTGTAGCCCTAGCTATTCAGGAGGCTGAGGCTTCAGGGAGCTGTGACTATGCCACTGCACTCCAGCATGAGTGACAGAAACTCTGTCTCAAAAAAAAAAAAAAAAATAATCAATGTCATCAAATACATAAGGAAACAAGCCATGAGAAGTGTTTCCAAAAACAAACAACAGATTTAGGCCCTTAAGGACTTAAAATATTAGATTTATAAGACACAAAATGTAAAATAAATATCAGTATTACCTTGGCAAGAGGAAAGAAAAACTCACATTGAAGGCCAAAGGAAAATGGAAACAATTTTGTACTACTTCATAGTTTTGCCTAGGGCTGGCTTTGTCCCCTTTGACTGATTCTCAAAAGGCATGGACTAATGGAAAGAGCTATCCTCATATAATAATACAAATTCTCTCTAACAATCTGCTACCACATCATATGTAGCCTATGGGAAAATGTTCAAATACAAAATCCTCACAAATTTAGATTACAAACTAAGAGCTTACTGACACATTACACTCATAAAGACTGCTTCACTGAAAATGCCAGCAATATCCATGTGATCACAGCAGTATTACAATGGATTGGAATAAAGAAAAAAATGCTGTGTGTGGAATAAGCCAACATACCTAAGATGCCTCAGTTGACTTCGCTCAATTGTTTGCAGATGGCCCTCCACTTTTGTAAATTCGACCTTCAAACAACCTGTACCACTGTATATTATTGACCCCAAACAGTCTTTCATATACCTAAATCAGATATCATATATCAGCTGATAAATGGATGTCTTCAGCTACTGCGTGGTCATGCTCCATTTTTCCCCCTTTCAACAGTATCTGTGTAATCATTTAATTTTATTGCTCTTTTATCAACTGTAAAAAGAAATTGGCAGAAAATATAAAAAGGGCTAAAGTAGAAATCTCAAACTAACAACATGGAAGACTAAGGTAAAAATAATTACATATGCCAAAAACAGAAAGTCTTTAGTCTTAAAAGATACTCACTGGACTTAAGCTGGTGGACCAAGAGTAGGCTCAATTATAAACACAAACAACAACACTAAAGAGCATGTATAGGGCCAGGTGAGGTGGCACACGCCTGTAATCCCGGCACTTTGGGAGGCCGAGGTGGGCGGATCACCTTAAGTCGGGAGTTCATGAGCAGCCTGGCCAATATGGCGAAATTCCGTCTCTACTAAAAAAAAAAAATACAAAAATTAGCCGGGCCTGGTGGCGGGCACCTGTAATCCCAGCTACTCAGGAGGCTGAGACAGGAGAATTGCTTGAACCCGGGAAGTGGAGGCTGCAGTGAGCCGAGATTGCGCCACTGCACTCCAGCCTGGGTGACAGAGCAAGACTCCGTCTCAAAAAAAAAAAAAGTATAAAATCCTGAACTGTCAACTCTGTATAAAGAAAGCATATATTCACAATGTCAGGTTCAAATTAAAAAAAGAAAGAAAGAAAAGCTCTGTCAGTATATGGACAGAATCACTGACAGATTACCACAGAGATGGCTCTTTCAGTGAGATAACTATCTTGATAATGTGGCCTATGGTTGAAAAAGTGTCTTTTTCCCACTATCCTTACATTAGAATACCTAGGATGCACAACAAAAAATCTTGCGTCCCAAGCTTGGACAAAGGTGGGGGGTGCAGGGATACTCTGAGATTTTGGCCCCAAAATAAATACAGCATATCTCTAAAGTGCATCAATTCACTTAATGGTATATAATGAAAAATAATTTTATATTAAAATAAAAATGATATTGTAACAGGATAAATATGTTACAGGAAAGGGGTTCCAATCCAGACCCCAAGAGAGGGTTCTTCGATCTCACGCATGAAAGAATTCAGGGCGAGTTCGCAGGGCAAAGTGAAAGCAAGTTTATTAAGAAAGTATAGGAAAAAAAGAACGGCGACTCCAGAGACAGAGCAGTCCCGAGGGCTGCCGGTTGCCCATTTTTATGGTTATTTCTTGATATGCTAAACAAGGGGTAGATGATTCATGCCTCCCCTTTTTAGACCATATAGGGTAACTTCTTGCCGTTGCCATGGCATTTGTAAACTGTCATGGCGCTGGTGGGAGTGTAGCAGTGAGGACCACCAGAGGTCACTCTCATGGCCATTTTGGTTTTGGTGGGTTTTGGCCATCTCCTTCACTGCAACCTGTTCTATCAGCAAAGTCTTTATGACTGGTATTTTGTGCCAACCTCCTATCTCATTCTGTGACTTAGAATGTCTTAGCTGTCTGGGAATACAGCCCAGTAGGTTTCAGCTTAATTTTACCTAGCTCCTATTCAAGATGGAGTTGTTCTGGTTCCCATGCCTCTGACAATGTCATGTTAAATAAAGAATAAAATATGCATATTTTGTAGTACATAATACAAAACTAAGTGCTGGATTTGCAGGTATTGAGTGGGCTATGCTCTTGGGCCCTGTGAGGATAAACATTCACTCCATTCTTGCTGCTAGCACTTCGTGGGAAGGTTTGCAACTTGCCAAGCAGAACTATGTTTTTGGTACTGCTGGCATCACAATCACGAAGGCCAGCATTAACAAAACTAACACACGCAAGACACAAGTCTAATTAAAAGCTCTAACTGTAGACATCAGTATATATTTAACAAATATAGAAGGCTAATTATCAACATAGTAAATTAAACATATTCCTCTCTTGAAACCCAAACTCAATATATGAAGCACAAGCTCTGAAAATCACTGCTGAATGATAAACGATAACTGTGAAAGATGATGGAGTGTTGGGGATAGTTACATTAAATTAATTCAATTCTATATAATTCTTGCAAACATTCCCTCCTAGAAAAAAACAAAGTATATAACATTCAAAATACCAAAATCCTGCAGAATCTCTCACACACCAACTTAGTTAACTTTCTCAAATCCTTGATTAAGTCTATACTATAACATACAGTTATATGGTAGTCAGAGAACATAATGATCAATCCCAAAAGAAGATCAAGACCAGCAAAAAATCTAGCTATATTCAGAAACAACTTAGAAAGTTTTGACTTATGTTCCTTTCCTACTTAGTGACTGAGAAAGAGACAGAAAATGTATTTTGCCTGTGAAAGTTTAGGGGGAAGAAGGAGAAATACTTGTTTTTCCAGTACCACTAATCAAATGTGGAGTCAAAGGGACTTTTATTATTGAAATAAACTTCGGTAAAATGACAAATGCTCAATCTCTAAAAATATTAGGACAGTTCAGTTTGCTTCCTGTGCCTCAGCTCCCTTTTCCAAGGTAGCTTAATGAAAGGTAGCTTCAATAAAATTTGGCTGCCCAGGCCAGGCGCAGTGGAGCACACCTGTAATCACAGCACTGTGAGAGGCCGAGGTGGGCAGATCACGTGAGGTCAGGAGTTCAAGACCAGCCTGGCCAATATGGTGAAACCCTGTCTCTACTAAAAATACAAAAGCAACCGGGTATGGTGGTATATGCCTCTAATCCCAGATACTTGGGAGGCTGAGGTAGGAAAATCACCTGAATCCAGAAGGCAGAGGTTGCAGTGAGCTGAGATTGTTCCATTGCACCCTAGCCGGAGCAACAAGGGCGAAACTCTGTCTCCAAAAAACAAAAACAAACAAACAAAAAAAAATGGCTGCCTATCTTTTTTAGAGCAGAATCTCAAAAGTTCAGCAGGAATTACTTCAGAGTAGAAAGCACAGAATCCAAGAAAGGAATGTCTGATCTACAATGAAACTGGAGAGTTGTTTCCCCTGAGAAGACAAGGTAAACATTTTTATCCAAGGGAAATACTCATGGGGCAGCCCCTAAACACATGGGGCTCTCACAGTTACAAAATGGGAAAGGGGAAAAGACACACACACACACACACACACACACACACACACACTACACCTGCCTTGGACTTTAAAAGAAAAAAAAATACATATATATATGTGTGTGTGTGTATATATATATATATACACACATACACAAACATATTCATTGCCATTTTATTCACCCTTTATAGAAACATATTCTTTACTTAATAAATTAATATGGTATAGTATCTGAAATTTAACATTTTTTTAACAGCATCAAAGATAATTTCAGTACCTATCCCCTTCCCCCCATCCCCCAAAGTTAATGAGGTAGTAATTCATACTAACTCAAAACTGGGCAAAACAATAAATGACTTTCCATGAAATGGTCTTCTGGGACAGAAGAGAAAATAAAAGATGACAGCAAATAAAACTGCTAAAATTGATATGCTTGCTTTATTCAAGAATAATAAAGTTATCCACATTTTAGCTATGAAATGTAGAACAGTAATTGTGATACTGTGATGGTTAATATCGAGTGTCTACTTGATCGGATTGAAGGATGCAAAGTACTGTTCCTGGGTGTGTCTGTGAGGGTGTTGCCAAAGGAGATTAACATTTGAGTCAGTAGGCTGGGGAAGGCAGACCCCCCCTCAGTCTGGGTGGGCACCATCTAATCAGTTGCCAGCACGAATAGAATAAAGCAGGCAGAAGAAGGTGGAAGGAGCAGACTTGCTGGGTCTACTGGCCTTCATCTTTCGCCCATGCTGAACGCTTCTTGCCCTCAAACACTGGACTCCAGGTTCTTCAGTTTTTGGATGCTTGGACTTACACCAGTGGTTTGCCAGGGACTCTTGGGCCTTCAGTCACAGACGGAAGGCTACACTGTCAGCCCTACTTTTGAGGTTTTGGGACTCAGACTGGCTTCCTTGCTCCTCAGCTTGCACAGGGCCTATTATGGGACTTCACCTTGTGATCATGTGAGTCAATACTCCTTAATAAACTCCCCTTCATATATACATCTATGCTATTAGTTCTGTCCCTCTAGAGAACCCTAATACAATAACTTTCAAAGAAAAGTGGAACATATGATTTTGCTTCCCTGCAACCAGCCAACAATGTCATCTGTTGGAAAGAAACTTTAGAACACTTACGAAACAAACTTAATTGTGATATTTTAAATTCAGCACACTCTCAAGGATGAAATTTGAATTTAAATACACTCAACCTGTATTTGTCCAGTATCAGTAGAGGGAAAAAAAATGTTTCCACATAAACAGAAAACAAAAGATTGCTGATATCTTGTTCAAGCACAAACTAGAGTTTGCTCATCTATCTGCATATTTGGGGACAGGGCATATGTAAACTGCAGCAAATTCCATTCAGTCTACAAACTTCTAACCAAAGAAAATGAAGAGCTCTTGCCTGCTGAATGTTCTGCATGCCCTGCACACAGCATTGCTATGAGGCAGTGGTTTCCTGCCCTGTGATGTTTGCCACCTTTCAGTTTCCTCAAAACCTGCAGAACTTAGTGAGATTTGGACCTTACAGAAATGAAAGGCAATAGCCTCCTTGGACATGAACCTGCCAAATGGCTATCAAGTCACAGAAAAAATGTTAAAATGTTAGAAGATGGTAAAATCGTATTTTCAAAGTGTGAGTCAAGAAGAATGTCCTTCTCTAATTTGGAAATACACTGAGGAAAAGATTGCAGTAAAACAGAAATTCATATTCTATTTCTCCAAAACCGTTTCCTGATCTCAAAAGAGGCCATAAGAAGCCTAAAGAAGGATGAAATGACTGTCCTAAGTTGCTCGATAGTATGTGTAGAAAATTTCTCTACCATCAGGTAATGGGGTTTCAGAGGGAGAAGAGATAAATACACATGGTCACTCTGCTACTTGAGTTGAAAGTATTGTAAACTATTGTTTTCTTGTATCATGTCATTTCATTTGCTCAAAATGTAACATAATACCTTAATATATTTAAATGATATAACCAGAATTTCCATAAGATTTTTGCCATCTAAAAATAGTTTTAAGAAATGCTTGAATGCACAAAAGGTTAACTTTTCACAGAATCTTTTCTACTTCCCCATAATATTGTTTTTAAAAATTCTATGCCGGGCACGGTGGCTCATGCCTGTAATCCCAGCACTTTGGAAGGCCAAGGGGGGGTGGATCACTGGAGGTCAGGAGTTCAAGACCAGCCTGGACAATATGGTGAGACCCCATCTCTACTAAAAATATAAAAATTAGCTGGGCATGGTGGAATGTGCCTGTAGTCCCAGCTACTCAGGAGGCTGAGACAGGAAAATTGCTTGAACTCAGGAACAGAGGTTGCAGTGAGCCAAGATCGTACCACTGCATTCCAGCCTGGGCAACTGAGCGAGATTCCATCTCAAAAAAAATAAAAATAAAAATAAAAATTCTATAACAGAATTTAAGAAATATTCCCCATAGACATGGATATACTGAAAAATCAGTACATTGTGATGTTGACCTAGATGAATAGTAACTCTTTTATACGTTTGTTTCCCTTTGTCAATATTTGACTTTGACATTTAAAAACAGGTATTTAGCAACCACAGTTGAAACCACAGTGAAAAATTACTCCTGGTTTTTGAAAGTTAAGTGTGATTATGTATATACACGAAATCCACATAGCACACAGACCTCCATGAAAAGTATACACATCACAAAGTTCTCTCCCAATACCTGTCCCCACAAGAGATGGTAACACATGACCTTGAATCACACAGGTGATGCTGTCAGCCTGATGAGGGTAGAGATCTATTTTGAAAACAGAACTCAGAAAACTACGGGGCAACACTGCCTTGCCCTCAGAGAGGAAAGATAGTGTGAAGCGTAACCTTTCCCTATATCTTCAGAAAAAGATGACACATTTTGGCATCATAAAACTGTCCTTGAAAATGTTACTTCTGATAAAGTGTTGTAGTCTCAAAGACACTCAGACCCAGAAGCTATTGCTGCACTCTATGAAAGTAACCTTTAACATAAAATCCGACTAGTTGGCTCCCTTAATAATACATTGACTTGGCAATAATATTTAAAACTGACACCTCTGTTTTCTGAAAGAAGTAAATACTTGTGTGAGTTTTATTTTTATGTTACTTTCTTCTTCATCCACATGCATGAAAGTCAAAATAGATGAAAGTTTCAACACCATCAGCTTTCTTACATAAAAGGAAAAAAAAATTCTGAGTCTTGACTCATTTAAATTAATACAGAAAAAGAAAAAATGACAGTATAAGTTCATTTTAAAATGAAAATTATAAGGATAACTGGAATTTTCAAAATTATACTTTTATTCCTGAAATTTTATCCTTATAATGTTACACATGCTGTATCCAGAACATCTTCAAAAACAATACGTACTGTAATTGCCAGGAGATTTTTCTTCATAAGTAAAATGAAGTTGTAATTCCTCTTCCGACATCTGACAGATGAACACTTTCAGCAAACAGCAAATAATAAACAAAGCATTGTGTGTCTGCCAAATGAAGATGTGGCTAGAAAGACCAAAATCATACAAGAATCAATATTTAAACATTAGCATCACGGTTTATTTCTAGTCCATTATTTCTTCCTGATCTGTCAACCATTTTGTCCATCCTAATTGGTAATATTAGGACAATGTCCATATATTTTAATGACTCATGATTTATTACATTGTACCAGCGATATTATGTTTTACTTCATAGTTCATTCCACATATTTTACATAGTGAATCTACTTAATAAAAATCTTTACTGATGACTGTAGGAACGACTATTCTTTGTTCTTAACAGGTATACCACATACAGGCAATTAAAAGAGAAGAAGGCTACAAAAAAAATTTTAAAGATTGTGGTAACATAAAAAGAATATATGCAAATATGTAACCAAAATTTTCAATGAGGCACTGCCTGCAGCACAGTAAAATACTTTTTATTTGTATTAATGACCATGAACTCCCAAGAAAAACTTTATTGGATTCAATGTAATTTGTTTATAAGCAAGACAATGCAAAATCTTTTAATCTTTTCAGCGACTGACACCCAAACATGGTTTTGAAAAATGCTTCAGTGCATAAAAAGTTAACCTTTCATTGATGTAAAAAATATGACGGAAATAACGGCAATAGATGTAGAATGAAATAAAACTCAGACTAAGTCATCATTTAAACTAGATAGCAGCAGCAGTGATAATGGGGGGGATTACCTTCTTAATGATAATTACATCATTATTCATCTTCTTAAAGCATATAAAGATTGTCTAAAAACCTGAAATCAAATTCCAAAATCTATAATCTCACCCCAGTGACTTAAGACACTAACCTAATACCTCTTTTACCTTTTTTCCTTAATAATAAGAATAATTCCTTCACAGAGATTTTCAAAAGACCACAGTCCATTTCCACCAATAAATGAAAACTAAAATTCACATTGTTAAATATAAAGCAAACATGGTTTAATTAGCCAGCTTACTTCTGACATTCTGCTGAGAGTTTTAGTTCTTTGGTTCTAGAAAGGAAGACCTTAATCAGTGCACCAAGATTTCCTGTTCGAGGATTGTTTTCAACTGCAAGAGAAGAAAAGGTTTTAAAAAGTTAAATTTAAGAACTAAAATCAAAGTGAGCTTATCATAACACTTATAAAACCAAATGCCATATTGAAATTGCTCAGTGACCAACCTTACTGTTAATTTCACACCTAATTACAGAAATAAGCAATGAGAGAAACTGCTGCTCTTGGTCTTAATTCTGAACATCAAAAACTGATGTGCAAAATGAAAATGATAGAAACAGTACAAGTAGCCATCTTATCTCAGAATGCAAAATCATAAAGGAAAAAATAATAGTTAACAGACATAGTCAAGATACACAGTAAATCTTTCTCTAGAAAAGATTTTTAAAAACTCAAAAATTGATCATATGTCCCCAGTATATAGAATATAATAAACTATAAAAGTTTATTAAATCTAAAACACCATCCAGATCACAAATCATTTGAATGAAAAATTAAGAAAATATATCAACAAAGCAGTGTGGCTAGAGGGGGAGCTATTTGACCAGCCAAAACTTTAAAGAATTTGTTTTTAACTTTAAATGACGGGCACTTCAGCAACTGTATCAGTAATCAGATTTAGTTTCTAGATCCAGGTCTATAATTAACTGAATACTGAACCTCAGACAAATCACTTACTTCTCCAACCTCAGTTTTCTCATCTGCAAAAGAAACAACAGCTAACATATGATGAACAACATAGAGTAGGTGCTTTACATGCATTAACTCATTTAATCTTCACACCAACCCTCCAGGAAAAGCACTAGTATTGCTTCCATTTCACAGATCCTCACCTGGAGGTTGCTACTTGCTCAAGGAAACATCCTTATCAACTGGCTCAAATCTTTGACTTTAAACTGCTAGGTGAAGCAACCTCTATAATCAAGAAATTGGACTTAATGAAACTATAAAGCTCTACTAGGCTGCATAGCAAGTCACAGAAGCATGGAAGCTAAGAATTCATCAGAAGGGAGAGATTATTTTGAAGAACCTTTCATTTGACTGATGAAGAGACAGGCTCAGAAAGGCTAAGCTCTGGGCTTAAAGTCAACAATATGTTAGTAGCAAACACAGTCTTCTTCCTTGACCAGTGGTTTTCAAAATGTGAGATTCCAGAGTCCTGGATAATTGTTTCTCTTCTGAAGTGTATTTTTAACTAGTTTGAAAACTGGAAATGCAAACACTCAAACACACTGGCTTGGGGAGCCAGGAAACTTCATTCTTACGAAGATCTGGGAATTTTGCATATATTTGAACTTCTTTTTTTCAAATGTAGAAACAGGGTCTTGATCTACCACCCAGGCCGGACAGCAGTGGTGCAATCATAGCTCTCTGCAACCTTGAGCTCCTGGGTTCAAGTGATCCTTCTGCCTCAGCCTCCCACGTAGTTAGTGCTACAGGCATGCACCACCATGCTCAGCTAATTGTATTTTTTGTAGAGATGGGATGGCCCTATGTTGCCCAGGCTGGCATATTGGAACTTATTGAAATGTGTCAAGATTTGAAAAAATGAAGTTCTCCAGAATATTTTTTAAAATTCAGGCCCATACACATATATTTTAAAATATTATACATGGGAGTAAGTACAGCATTACAGCATACCTGCATTGCGCTTAATAACTGCCAGGCTCACTCCCTGCTGCATATGTCATGACTTGAGAGTCAATCCAAGTAATTGCCTAACTTTCTAACTGTGATAAAATGACAAGCACTTTGCTATTCCAAGTGTGGCTCATGGACTGGCCACAACAGCATTATCTGAGAGCTTGGTGGAAGTTCAGAAGCTCAGGTCCACCATACTCCTAACTGAAGTTGACAGCACTTCTCAAAGTTTAATGTGTATTTAAATCACAAGGCATTCTTACTAAAATGCAAATGGACTCCACATGTGAAATGTGCACTGAGATTCTGCATCTCTATCACTCTCAGGTGACATCCACTGCTGCTGCTGCTAGCTGAAGAATACCACTGTGAGTAGCAAGGTGCAACATTTGTTGTCAATCAGCAGTTTTTGTCCAGCCTTCACAATCAAGAATAGATATGTGGGGGTGACATTCAGCCAGCCATTCCGGGCGACGGACTTTGCATTCCAGAACCATGGCCCAATTTGTCCGTAACCTTGTTGAGAAGACCCCGGCTCTGGTGAATGCTGCTGTGACTTACTCGAAGCCTTGATTGGCCACATTTTGGTACTACGCCAAGGTTGAGCTGGTTCCTCCCACCCCTGCTGAGATCCCTAGAGCTATTCAGAGCCTGAAAAAAATAGTCAATAGTGCTCAGACTAGTAGCTTCAAACAGCTCACAGTTAAGGAAGCTGTGCTGAATGGTTTGGTGGCCACTGAGGTGTTGATGTGGTTTTATGTTGGAGAGATCATAGGCAAGCGTGGCATCATTGGCTATGATGTTTGAAGACCAATCTTTAACATCTGGTTATATTTGATTTATTATTTGAGTATTGTTGGACCATGTGTGATCAGACTGCTATCTGAATAAAATAAGATTTGTCAAAAAAAAAAAAAAGAATAGATATGTGATAAGATAGTAGATAATGTTAAGAGTTTCACTTTGAAACAAAAATGTCCTATTCCTCTTTCAAGTTTTAGTGTTAATGAAAAAATACCCAGAGACCTCAGGATAAACTTTTTAAGAAAAAACAAACAAACAAACAAAAAACCAGTTAAGGTTTGCAAGTGCATCTCTCTGGGACTTTATCTAGCTATTGTAAATCCAAACAAAATGCTGAAACAAACTAAGCTGAGGGTAACATGACTACAATCATCACTCAGAATCCCAACTTTGAAATCTTTGTTCATTCAACAGCCCCCTTTATTACTGAATGGCCTTGTAATTGTTGAATGTATAAATGATTAGCTATTTAAAAAAATAAAACATTGTGTTTTTGGAAAGAGTAACCAGACTACTGGATTGATATAATTAAAGCGCTGTGTACCTTCTTCATTCATTCATTCAATCAGCATGTATTTATTGAGCTACTCATATGTGCCCACACTGTTTCAGATACTAAGGAAATATTTGTAAAGAGAACTCCCTGTCTTCGTGGAGCTTACCTACCAAGACAGTTAAAAAGTTTCCATGATACTCTTTTGGATAAGATGAAGATTAGGGTAGTAAGTTAATAAAATTAAATACACTCAATGATTTTAAACAATACTCCATGGTAGATTCAAGATTCCAAAATATCTCAATGGTAGAAGAAAAGAAATTTTACATGATCACAGTTAATTGGTGCAAATAAAATGCTATGTTGAAGCTGAATGAGCTTCGGGAACCAGAGTAACAACACAGGAGGTCCAACCGGAAAGCAGAAAAGTGTAATGGGACTAGATTACAGAATCTGACAAAGTTCAAATCTCAGTTCCACCACTGACCAGCTGTAGAACACTTGGCAACTTACCAAACTGGCCCCTGCCTCAGTTTCCTAATCTGTAAAATTAAGATAACAACAGTGCTTGATAAAGAGCTAACTTACCTGATGCTAGAGCTTGAACTTGTAGCAGTCTGTTAACTAGTGATGCTCGTGTAAAGAAGGGAATGCCCCCATCTCTACAAGAATTCAAGCAAAGTTTGGGTAACATTCAGATAAGGGTATTGTAGACAGGATTTCTGTTTGAGATGAGAGATTAAATTTGCTTCTAGCCCCTGAAACAAACTTTTCTAAGATCTCACTGAAAGACTCATGAGCTCTAAAATCCAACAACCAATGTAGAGAAAATACAGAGGAGAGAGGACAAGATGACCCCACACAGGGATACAACGAACAAAATCTACATTGTGGGAAACTCCACCACTCAGTTTCTTCAATAAATACACTGAGAGAGGGAAAAGAAGAAAAAGACAGATGAAAAGGGAAACTTGCTATGAAAAGAAATATAAAGACATAACCAAAAATAATGTGTGAACTTATTTGGCCCCCAGTTCAAACAAAATGAGACAATTACAAATTTGAACACCGAATATTTTGTGATATTAAAAGTTGTTTTTTTCATAAGATCATGGTACTTTTTTTTTAAGAATCCTTATTTAGAGATACATATTCGGCTTGGACAACACAGCAGCATATGGTGGAGGGAGAGGTAGAAAGACACTGATGCAGATGATCAACCTGGGAACTTCAGAATTCCCTCATACCTCAAAGCCAAGAAGCGAGGGTAATGAAGGTCCCATTTAAACTAAGAAGACTTGGACAAATAAAACCTTCTCGGGCTCTATAAATTAGGTTGGGAAATATATCAATTTGCTCTCAAACTAAAATAACAGCAGATTCAACAAGCATCTATAGGATCTACACAAGCAACAGAGGAAATAAACGCAGCTTCTCTGGGAGCAAACAAGGCACCTTCATGGGTTATATCCCATCCCCTTACTCTGCTTTATTTTTCTCAACAGCCACCATTATATAAACTAGATATACTTATTAATTATCTGGCTCCTCAATGAAATAAATAGATCCATGAGGTCAGAGACCTGGGTCAGTGTTTTTTGCAGTCACAGCCCAAGCTTATGGGATAATTCCTGTAATATAGTAGGTGCTCCATAAATATGTTAGTTTAATGAAAACGAGAAAATAACAACAACAGCAACCAGAGGATAAGAAATGAGTTACAGTGAAACCTCAGAAGAAAAGCTAAATCAAAATTGCCAAAAGAATTTTAATACATAGCAATCAACAACGGACAATAGGAAAATTAACCATCTATTTTTTAAAAAAGAACAGAAATCCATTGGGGGAAACACATGTAATGAAAAGAGAGCAAGCCAGGCACAGCAGCACACACCTGCATCCCAGCACTTGGAGAGGCCAAGGTGAGAGGAATGCTTGTGGGCAGAAGTTCAAGACCAGCCTAGGCAACATCACAAAAACCCATCTCTACACAAAATACAAAAATTAGCCAGGTGTGGTTGTGCATGCCTATGGTCCCAGCTACCCAGGAGGCCAGGCAGGAGGACTGCTTTGAGCCCAGGAGGTTGAAGCTACAGTAAGCCATGATCACACCACTGCACTCCAGCATGGGCGACAGAGCAAGACCATGTCTCAAAAAAAAAAAACAAAAACGGCTGGGGGCAGTGAGCCACACCCGTAATCCTAGCACTTTGGGAGGTCGAGGCAGGAAGATCACTTGAGGTCAGAAGTTCAAGACTAGCCTGGCCAATATGGTAAAACCCCATCTCTACTAAAAATACAAAAATTAGCCAGGCATGGTGGCGCATGCTTGTAATCCCAATTACTTGGGAGGCTGAGGTGGAGAATGGCTTGAACCCAGGGGGCGAGGGTTGCAGTGAGCCAAGATCATGCCACTGCACTCCAGCCTGGGCAACAGAGCGAGACTCCATCTCAACAACAACAACAACAACAACAAAAAGAGCAGCCTATCTACAAAAGACTAGAAATGATTAAGAAACAAGCTAAAAATGCAATAACAGCTAAAACATACACTACAATAGTAAAAGAGGAGAACTGGCAGTGTATAAAACATTGAAATCAATCATACAAAGGAGGAAATATGAGAAAAGAACAGAGACAAAAAGATACAGAAAGTAAAGAACAGAGATCCAACCTGAACATTACGGGCGATCAAGAGGTAAGGAGAAGAAACTAAAACACAAAATCAGAGCCATAATGAAAAAAAGAAAAAAGAAAAACAAACTTCTGAACTGAAAAGGATCTTAATACACCAATCAAAACACCTCATCAAATTATAGGAAAAACCATACAGAGAAAAAGCATAATGAGAAATATTTATCACCAAGAGTTAAAGGAAAAAGTCTCATGAACAAAAAGAAAAAAAAAAGAAAAAAAGGACAAATGAGGCCACAGAACTTGGGAGATATCCCTAGGTTAAAATGCCAAAACAAGAAGTGAGGATACCTGGCTCCTGAAAAAATTGTATTTATATGCCAAAGGACTAGAGTAAAGAGCAGACTCTTTCAGGAGAGGACGGTACAGCTGCTTCTTTACCCTTTATAAGCTGGCAAATGTTTTTCCTCATCCCTCACCTACAAGGAGTCTGACTATCATGCGAAACAACTGACCTGGCTCTCACAGCATTATCCTAGTGGGTAAGAACTAGGACAAAGAAGGACCAGTGGACATCTTATTTACTGTGAAGTATTTAATATGAAATCTGGGCTGGGCGTGGTGGCTCAAGCCTGTAATCCCAGCACTTTGAAGGCCAAGACGGGTGGATCACCTGAGGTCAGGAGTTCAAGACCAGCCTGACTGACATGGTGAAACTTCATCTCTACTAAAAATACAAAATTAGCTGGGTGTGGTGGTGCATGCCTGTAATCCCAGCTACTTGGGAGGCTGAGGGAGGAGAATCGTTTGAACCCAGGAGGTGGAGGTTGTAGTGAGTGGAGATCACACCACTGCACTCCAGCCTGGGCAACAAGAGCAAAACTCTTGACTCAAAAAAAAGAAAAGAAATCTGATCAAGAAAACCTCATGTGTACATTCAGGAAAAAGGTAATAAAGCTAAGCATAAAAAGCCTAACAAAAATAATGGCCAGTGCTTTGGGGAGGCTGAGGAGGGATGCATGCTTGGGGCCAGGAGTTCAAGACCAGCCTGGATAAGAGGATGAGACCCTATTCCTTAAAAAAGAAAAAACAAAAAAACAAAAAAGGCAACATATTTCCCAAAACTGATGAAAACCATTAATCTACACATCTAAGAGATGCAAGCCACCATGCCAGGCTAATTTTTATTTTTATTTTTGTAGAGACAGGGTCTTGCTATGTTGCCCAGACTGGCATCTAACTCCTGGCCTCAAGCAATCTTCCTGCTGTGGCCTCCCAAAGAGCTGGAATTACAGGTGTGAGCCACCACGCCTGGCCAAAAAACTCCTTTAAAAAGCAAAGAGAACATGTTACAAGCAGCAGGAAAAAATCTCTCAACATTTTCAGGGGAACAACAATACAATTAATGTCAGACTTATCTGAAAAAATAGAGACCAGAAGACAGTAGAATAATATGTTCAAAGTGCTGAAAGAGAAAAAAATGTTAACCAAGAATTCTATATCTAGAAAAACTACCCTTTGAAAATGAAGGAATCAGGAGAGAAAGAAACAACTTTACACTGAAGAAACTTGATAAATAGTACCTCAGCCAAGTGATCAATGTCAACACCATCAGTGATAAGTCATATTAACAGCATGTCCCCTTGATACAGTGTGTTCAGAACAGCACTTCATCTCCATGGTCTTCCTTCCACAAACCTATAACCCCAGTTTAAGTATGAGAAAGTCATCAGACAACTCAAATTGAGGAACATTTTGGAAAATACCCTACTAATACTCCCCAAAATCATCAAAAGGCATCAAAAATGTGGAAAATTTGAGAGACTGTTGCAGACCAGAGAAATACATGACGATTAGATGTCATGTGGCACCCTAGGTGGGATCCTGGAACAGTGAAGGCACATTAGGAGAAAGCAAGTGAAAGACTGAAGTGTGCAGTTTAGTTAATAGAATTAACATAACCTCATTTTATCATGCTTTGCTTTATTGTGCTTCAAATATACTGCACTTTTTACAAATTGAAGGTTTGTGGCAACCTTGCAGTGAGCAAGTCTATCAGCGCCATTTTTCCAACAACACATGCTCACTTCATGTCTCTGCATCATATTTTGATAGTTCTTGCAAAATGTCTTCATATTTATTTACTTACTTTTTTCTTTTTTTTTTTGAAACGGGTCTTACTCTGTCACCTATGGGGCTGAATGCAGTAGTGTGATCACAGCTCACTGCAGCCTCAACCTCCCAGGCTCAAGAGATCTTCCCATCTCAGCCTCCTGAGTAGCTACTCAGGAGTCATCATGTCTGGCTAATTTTCTTTTAGTATTTTGTAGAGACAGGGTCTTCCTATGTTGCCCAGACTGGTCTCAAATTCCTGGACTCAAGCAATCCTCCCGCCTTGGCCTCCCAAAGTGCCAGGATTACAGGCCACCATGCCCAGCCAATTCTTGCAATATTTCAAGCATTTTATTGTTATATCTGTATAGTGATCTCTAATCAGTGATCTTTTTGTGTGTGTGTGTCAGAGTCTCACTCTGTCACCCAGGCTGGAGTGCAATGCTGCGATCTCGGCTCACTGCAACCTCTGCCTTCCGGGTTCAAGCGATTCTCCTGCCTCAGCCTCCTGAGTAGCTGAGATTGCAGGCACCTGCCATCATGCCCAGTCAATTTTTGTATTTTTGTAGAGATGGGGTTTCACCATGTTGGCCAGGCTGGTCTTGAACTCCTGACCTCAGGTGATATGCCCACCTCAGCCTCCCAAAGTGCTGGGATTACAGGAGTGAGCCACCGCACCTGGTTGAATCAGTGATCTTGGACGTCACGTTGTCACGAGCAAGAAGATTATGACTCATTAAAGGCTCAGATGATGTGTTAGCATTTTTTTGTGATGCAGTTATAAGATTAAGATACGTACATTTAACACATGTTATTGCACATTTGATAGACCATGGTATAATGTAAACATAACATTTATAAGCACGGGGAAACCAAAAAATTCATGCAACTCACTTTATTGCAATACTGGCTTTATCTCAGTGGTCTGGAACTGACCCACAATATCTCTGGGGTATATCTGTACCAATGTTGATTCCTTAGTTGAAACAAATGTACCATACTAAAGTAAGATGTTAAAATAGGGGAAATAGGTGAAGAGTATACAGGAACGCTCTATACTAGCTTTGAAATGTTTCCATAAGTCTACAGCTATTCTAAAATTAAAAGCTTGTTTTAAAAATCTCAGTAGATAGTTTTAACAGCAAATGGGACATACCAGAAGAAAAGATGAGTACCAGGGACAGTAGCTCACACTTGTAATCTCAGCACTTTGTGGGGGCCTAGATGGGAGGATCACTTGAGCCTAGAAGCTCAAGACAACATGGCAAGATCCCACCTCTACAGAAAACTTAAAAATTATCCAGGCATAGTGACATATGCCTGTAGTCCCAGCTACTCAGGAGGCTGAAGTGGAAGGATCTCTTGAGCCCAGGAAGCTGAGGTTGCAGTGAGCAGTGATAGTGCCACTGCACTCTAGCCTGGGAAACAGAGTGAGACACTGTCTCAAAATAAAAATTTAAAAAAAAAAAAAAAAGGAAAAGACTAGAAACTAAAGATGAATTAACAGAAAATATCTCATTGAAGGTCAGAGAGAAAAACAATGTAAACTACAAAAGAAAAAAAGTCCTAACAAGTATATGGAACACAATGGAAACAAAAGCATTGAACACAAGTATAACAAGTGTACCAGGAGGAGAGGAGAGACAGAAGAGAACAAAAATTTTATATATAAACAGATAATGGCAAAGAATTTTCCAATACTGATAAAAGACACCAACCCACAGATTTAAGAATCTCTACAAACCTCAGGCAACAAAAAAACAAAGAAAACTTCTCCTCAGCACCTCACTCTAAGGCTACTGAAAATCAAAAGATAAAAAGAAAAACTTAAAAGCAGCCAGAAGTTAAAAATTCCATTGTTTTCAAAGAAGCAACAATAAGGTTGACTGCTTTCTTCACAACAAAAACAAGAAAAGCTAAAAAATAACGAAATGACACCTTTAAATTACGGAAAATAAATTAATGTCTATCTAAAATTCTATATCCAGCAAAACATATGCTTCAAAAGCGAAGAAAAAAATAGAACATTTTCAGACCAAAAAAAAAGGAGAAGGAAAATTGTTGACAGTAGACGAGCACTTTAAATTTTTTTTTTTTCAAAAAGGAAACTAAGCATACTCACAAAGCCCTTAAAGTTGATATGCACTTATACTTATTGATGTGAAGAGGTTCCTGACATGCTGCTGAGTGTAAACAAAATATAAATAATACCATTTATATGAAACTGTCACTAAAGATTTGCAGTGATTACATACGTACTGCTTAATATGAGATTATTTTTATTTTAGCCAAACCATCATATTTACTGGAATTTGGAGCAATAAATGTATATCGTTTTTTGCTGTTCCCAAAAGTATTTTAAAACATGAACACATTCCTGATACAATGTCAAATGAAAAACACAGATTAAAATATGTGTGTGTGTGTGTGAGTGTGTGTGTGTCTGTATGGTGGATGATATATATATAAATTTATATCCATTGCATAAGTAGAAGAAAAAATACAAAAATATCAACAATGCCATGTCAGGGTTTTCAAATTATGAGCAATTACTACCTTGTTTACATTTTAGTATGCTTTCCACATTATATATAATAAGTAAATATTACTTGCTTTTTTTTGCCCCTAGATTTGGAGCCTTGCTCTATTGTCCAGACTGGAGTCCAGTGGCACCACCACAGTTCCCTGCAGCCTCAAATTCCTGGGCTCAATCAATCCTCCTGCCTCAGTCTCCCAAGCAGCTGAGACTACAGGCACGTGCCACCATGCCTGGCTAAGTTTTATCAATTTTTTTGTGTGTAGAGATGGAATCTTATTATGTTGCCCAAGCTGGCCTTGAACTCTGACCTCAAGCAACCCTCCTGCCTCAGCCTCCTAAGTTACCAGTATTATAGGCATGAGCCACCACTCCCAGCTACTTTCGGTTTTCTTAATGTAATTTTTTTCTTTATTTGTTTTCTCATTGCTTTCCTTATTTTGTTATATTTTTCTGTTTTTTCATCTTTTAATTTTTTAATTTTTATAAAAACCCAAAGTCACCTTAAAAGTCATTATCACAGTAACTACACTAATATTGTTACATCAAACTGCTTAATTTTCAGCACTGAATTGCAACATGGCTTTTGAAAGCCAGCTCTATTAAGCAAAAAATTCCCTAAGCTATGGTTGTAAGGCAAGGCAACTACTGCAATAACACCTTTTTCGTTATCAACATAGTTTGTTTTTAAAAACAAAAATATTTGGGCCCAGGCACAGAGGCTGATGCCTGTAATATCCCAACACTTTGGGGGTCCAAGGTAGGAGGAGGATGGCTTGCAGCCAGGAGCCTAAGACTAGCCTCAGCAACACAGGAGACCCCCATCTCTACAAAAAATAAAATCATTAGGCAGGTGTGGTGCCATGCACCTGTAGCCCCAGCTTCTCAGGAGGCTGAGGTGGAAGGATCACTGAAGCCCAGAAGATCAAGGCTGCAGTGAGCCACAATGGCACCAGTGCACTCCAGCCTGGGCAGCAAAGTAAGACTCTCTCTCTTTAAAAAAAAAAAAAAATCATCAAAAACTGTTTTTAGCAAAATAGTTTATATGGGAGTTATCCATATAGCTTGATTTTTTTTTTAAATTTTTTTTGAGACAGAGTCTTGCTCTGTCTCCCACGCTGGAGTGCAGCGGCATCCTCTCGGCTCACTGCAACCTCTGCCTCCTGGGTTCAAGCAATTCTCTGCCTCAGCCTCCTGAGTAGCTGGATTACAGGCGCCTGCCACCATGCCTGGCTAATTTTTGGATTTTCAGTACAGATGGGGTTTCACCATCTTGGCCAAGCTGGTCTTGAACTCCTGACTTCATGATCCACCCACATCAGCCTCCCAAAATGCTGGGATTACAGGCGTGAGCCACCTTGTCTGGCCTATATAGCTTGATTTTAAAACAGAATATTGTTCTCACTTATTATACTCCTATACACTAGGTATTTTACAGACACATTATCTTTAATTTTCAAAGCACCAATGCAATCTAAGTATAACTGCCTGCATTTTAAAAATATATACAATTTCTTCCAATTGCTACGAACTTGAAAGTTAAGCATTTGAAAAACAAGACCTGAAAAAGGTAACATTTGCTGATATAAATGGTTTGCAATGACTACATGCCACACATTGTAAAGAATATTTCATATTACCTAATTTTTCCTTATAAGAATCCTGTAAATAGTTGTCCTTATCCTCAGCTTACATGAGGAAATTAAAGCTCAGCTAATAAGTCTCACAGCTGAAATTAAAATCATAAAGTGATTCTGGATTCCATGCTCTTTGCCATAATATCAATTTGTTATAGAAACTTTCTAATATATATTCCTAATAGATTTTAACAAGTAATAATTATTCTGGTGAACATAGTCAATAACAGCAGTTGGTAAATCACATTATTTTCAGTATTTCAAAATTCACAAAAAGAACAAGCTGAAAGACTGTCTATGGCTTAGCAGAGTCCATTGCCACTACTGCAGATATAGTCAAGCATGTGTCATATTGCTATTGACTGAAGGGTATCTTCTAGCAGCATCTGTGAATGCCACGAATAGAAAAAAATACTACTACTACTGTCAAAGAAGAACAATTACTTCATTAATTCAATTCATATACTATCAAAACCTACCAAATTTGAAAACAATGCCCCACACACATACACACACATTTTCCCCACTTACCTAATGACCTGCAGACTGAAATGGTTGCTTCCTCCAAGAGTTTCAACTCAGTACTAGAGAGACAGAAGAATACAGGTAATTAATGACTATAATACTAAATATGTACACACTAATCAGTTAAAGAAATAAAGATAAGAAAAGATAAGATAAACATAAAGATAAGAAAAATAATTTAGAGGAAAAATATGGTACACAGTAGTGAACAATAAGATCAGCAAAAAAAAAAAAAAAAAAAAAAACAGTTAGGCTTCAATTTTCAATATAATTAGGAAATTTACTGTAATTCTAAATATGAGACTCCTAAAGAGAAGAGCTTGGGGCACCCTGCCTTTCAGGCATTGAGGCAGCGGGGAGACTTAGCAAAATTCAAGAAAGGCACTCCAAAGTAGACAGCACAAGGCAGGGGCCCTGTGTGCCCGATTCTAAAGGCAGTAGTAATTATAGTTTAGAAAGATGCTATTATTTTTGGGAAATACATGCAGTGTCATGATTTCTGCAATACTTTCAAAAAGTTCTACAAAAAAAAAGGAAAATTAAGAAATAAGGCAAGAAAAGAGAGATGATACATATATGTTTTGATGGTTTATAAATATGTAGAAAAAAGATACAAATATTCAAACATATAGAAACAGATACAGAGACAGACTCAAACTGACACAGAGAAAAGAGGCACAGACAGACAGAGACAGAAATAAAGCTTAGAAGAAAATATGTTTCTTGAGATTGCATTTGACAACAATTTCTTGGATGTGACACCAAAAAGCACAGGTATCAACAGAAAAAAACAGACATGCTGGACTTTACCAAAATTAAAAACTTCCATGCGTCAAAGGATACTATCTACAGAGTGAAAGTCAACCCACAGAATGGAAAACAATATTTGTAAATCACATATCTGATAAGAGACTGATATCCAGAATATACTTTTAAAACTCCTACAACTCAACAACAACAAAAACCAAACAACCCAATTTTAAAATGAACCAATGACTTAAATAGCCATTTTCCAAAGAGGATATAGAAATGGCCAATAAGTACATGAAAACATGCTCAATATCACTAGTCATTAGTGAAACACTAACACCAGAGTGAGATACTACTCCATACCCACTGGGATGGCTTTTATTTAAAAAAAAAAAAAAAAAAAAAAAAAAGGCCAGGCAAGGTGGGCTCACACCTGTAATCCCAGCACTTTGGGAGGCTGAGGAGGGCAGATCACTTGAGGTCAGGAGTTCAAGACCAGCCTGGCCAATATGGTGAAACCCATCTCTACTAAAAACACAAAAATTAGCCAGGCATGGTGGTACACACCTGTGATCCCAGCTACTCGGGAGGCTGCGGCAGGAGAATCGCTTGAACCCAGGAGGTGGAGTTTGCAGTGAGCCAAGATCGTCCCACAGCACTCCAACCTGGGAGACAGAGTCAGACTCCATTTCAAAAAAAAAAAAAAAAAGAGGAGGAGGAAGAGGAAGGAGGAAGAGGAGGAAGAGGAGGGAAGGAGGGAAGGAGGGAAGGAGGGAAGGAGGGATGAAGGAAAAAAAACAGAAAGTAACAAGTGTTAGCAAGAATGTAGAGAAATTAGGACCCTTGTACACTGATGGTACGTAAAATGATGCAGCCACTATGGCAAAAAACATAGCAGTTCCTCAAAAAATTAAACATAAAATTACCATACGATCCAGCAGTTCTACTTCCGGGTAGATACCCAAAAGAAGTGAAAGCAGGATCTTGAAGAGATAGTTGTACACTCATGTTCATAGCAGCTCCATTAATAGTAGCCAAGAGGTAGAAGTAACCCACATGTCTACCAACAGATAGATGGATAAATGAAATGTACATACACACAATGGAATATTATTTAGCCTTAAGAAATAGGGAATTTTGCCAGGCGCGGTGGCTCATGCCTGTAATCCCAGCACTTTGGGAGGCCGAGGCGGGCGGATCACCTGAAGTCGGGAGTTCAAGACCAGCCTGACCAACATGGAGAAACCCCATCTCTACTAAAAATACAAAATTAGCCGGGCGTGGTGGTGCATGCCCATAATTCCAGCTACTCGGGAGGCTGAGGCAGGAGAATCTCTTGAATGCGGGAGGCAGAGGTTGCGGTGAGCCGAGATAGCACCATTGCACTCCAGCCTAAGCAACAAGAGTGAAACTCCATCTCAAAAGAAAATAATAATAACAAAAATAAATAAATAAAACACGGAATTTCAATATATGCTACAACATGAATGAACCTTGAAGACATTATGCTAAGTGAAATAAGCCAGCCACAAAAAGATAAATATTATATGATTCCTCTTATATGAGGCTCCTAGGGGAGTTAAACTCGCAGAGAAAAACCAAGAAGGTGGTTGCCAGGGGCTGGGGATGGGAAAATAGGGAACTAGTGTTTAGTCAGTATAGAGTTTAAGTTTGCCAAGATTAAAAAGTTTTAGAGATGGATGGTGTTAATGGTTGCACAACAATGTGAATATACTTAATGCCACAGAACTATACACTTTAAAATGGTTAAAATCATTTTACATTGTGTATATTTTGCCACAATTTTTTTAAGTGCATTCCAACTCCAGTTCAACTACTTACTAGATAGTTGACCTTGGGCTGGTTTGTTAAATCTTTATGTCTTAATTTCTTCATATATAAAACAGAAATAGTAACAGTACCTTCATAAGGTTATTATGATTAAATTATACAGTATCAATAAAGTGCTTAGAACAATGCCTGACACAAAGTAAATCCTCAATAAATGATAGACTCTGTTCCATTTGTCTGTGTTTGTTTTTATGCCAGTACCATGCTGTTATGGTTACTATTGCTTTGTAGTATATTTTGAAATCAGGTAATGTAATGTCTCCAGATTTGCTCTTTTTGCTCAAGATTGCTTTGGCTATTCTGGGTCTTCTGTGTTGCCACAGAAATTTTAGAACTTTTTTTCTATTTCTGTGAAAAATATCACTGGTATTTTGATAGGGATTGCATTGAATCTATAGATCACTTTAGATAGCATAGACATTTTAACAATATTTATTCTTCTGATACATAACAAGGGATATTCTTTGCATTTATTTATGTTTTCTTCAATGTTTTTCATCAATATCTTATAGTTTACATTGCAGAGATCTTTACCTCCTCAGTTAAATTTATTGCTAGGTGTTTTTTTAATAGCTATTGAAAATGTATTACCTTATTTCTTTTTTCGATAGTTCAACAGAATAAAGAACCCAGAAATAAATCCATACATGATTTTTGACAAAGGCATCAAGAACACACATTGGGGAAAGAACAATCTCTTCAATAAATGGTACTGAGTAAACTGAATACTCACATGCAGAAAAATGAAACTAGACCCCTATCTCTAACCACTTACAAAAATCAACTTAAAATACAGACTTAAACGTACAACCTGAAACTATGAAACTACTTGAAGAACACTTAGGTGAAATGCTGCAGGACATGGGTCTGGGCAAGGACTTGCTGGACAAGACCTCAAAAGCACAGAGAACAAAAGCAAAAATAGACAAATAGGGTTATATCAAACTAAAAAGCTTCTGCACAGCAAAGGAAACAACAAAGTGAATAGACAATCCAAAGAAAAGGAGAAAATATTTGCAAACTATGCATCTGACAAGGGACTCATCCAGGATACACAAGGAACTCAACAGAAAAAAAAATCCAATTTAAAAATGAACAGAAGACCTAAATAGACACCCCTCAAAAGAAGACATACAAGGCCGGGTGCAGTGGCTCACATCTGTAATCCCAGCACTCTGGAAGGCTAAGGCAGGAGGATCACCTGAGGTCGGGAGTTTGAGACCTGCCTGACCAACATGGAGAAACCCCATCTCTACTAAAAATACAAAATTAGCCATGCATGGTGGCGCATGCCTGTAATCCCAGCTACTGGGGAGGCTGAGGCAGGAGAATCGCTTGAACCCAGGAGGCAGAGGTTGCGGTGAGCCAAGATCGTGCCATTATACTCCAGCCTGGGCAACAAGAGCGAAATTCCATCTCAAAAAAAAAAAAAAAGACATACAAATGGCTACAGGTATATGAAAAATATGCTCATCACCACTAATCACCAGGGAAAAGCAAATCAAAACCACAATGAGATATCACATCACCCAGTTAGAATGGCTATTATTAAAAAGACAAAAAATTACAAACGTTGGCAAGGATGCAGAGAAAGGGAAACTCTTATACAATGTTGGTAGGTGCTATAATTTGGATGTTTGATCCCTATAAACCTCATATTGAAATCTGATCCCCAATGTTAGAGATGGGGCCTAATGGGAGGTGTCTGGGTTATAGGGGCAGATCCCTTATGAACAGATTGATACCCTCCCTCAGAAGTGAATCACTTCTCACTCTATTAGTTCCCATTAGTACTGGTTGTGAAAAAGAGCCTGGCATCTCCCCACCCCATTGTTCCCTTTCTCATCATATGTTCTCTGTACACACCAGCTCCCCTTCACCTTCTGCCATGAGTGGAAGCAGCCTGAGACCCTCATCAGATGCAGATGCTGCTACCAGCCTGCAGAAGTGTGAGCCAAATAAACCTCTTTTCTTTATAAATTATCCAGCCTCAGGTGTTCCTTTATAGCAACACAAAACAGACCAAGGCACTAGGGAAGTAAATTAGTACAGCCATTAAGGACAACAGTAGGGAGGTTTTTCAACAAATTAAAAATAGAACTACCATATAATCCAATAATCTGACTACTGGGTATAAACATTGAGTATCCCTCACCCAAAATGCTTGGGACCAGAAGCATTTCTGATTTCAGATTTTTTTTCCCCGATTTTGAAATATTTGCATTATAGCTGAGCATCCCTAATCCAAAAACCCAAAATCCAAAATAGTGCAATGAGTATTATTCTCTAAGCATCATGTCAGTGCTCAAAAAGTTTTGGATTTTGGAGCATTCTGGATTTTAGATTTTTGGATTAGGGATACTCAACTTCTATATCCAAAAGAAACAAAATCAGTATGTCAAAGAGATATCTGCACTCCCATGTTTACTGCAGCACTATTCACAATGGCCAAGATACAGAATCAACCTAAGTATCCATCGATGGATGAATTTTTTTAAAATGAGGTACATATACACAATGGAATACTATTTGGGCATAAAAATAAATGAAATCCTGCCCTTTGAGGCACCTGGATGAACCCACAAGACATTAAGTGAAATAAGTCAAGCACAAAGACAAATAGCACATGATCTCACTCATCTGTGAAAACTTAAAAAGTTGATCCATAGAGGTAAACAGTAGAACGGTGGCACTGAAGGCTGGGTAGGACAGGCAGGGAGAGGGAGAGAGGTCAACAGGTACAAAGTTACATTAGATAAGAGGGATAAGTTCTGGTGTTCTATTATACAGTAGGGTGACTAGAATTAACCATAATGTACTTTACATTTCAAAATGGCTAAAATAATTTTGAATGTTCTCACCACAAAGAAATAACAAGTATTTGAGGTGATGGATATGCTGATTGCCCTGATTTAATCATTACACAATGTATAACACATCAAAACATCATATGGTACCCTATAAATATAATTATGTCAATTAACAAAATAAAACTTTTTAAAAATGATAGCTATTATTGATTCCAAAATGTAGTGATTTCCCCATAGCTAATAAATTAAAATAATGCTTCACGTTTGTTTAACCTTTTAAATATCTTTCAAAACACTTTCAAATATATTGATGCAATTAAATCCCATGAAAATCTCTTCTAGGGGACAGGGTCACTATAAACTTTATTTTTATAGATAAGAAGACTGAGGCATGCAAGGAGTTTAAAGTAAAATTCCAGGAATCCGAAGTCTGAGTAGAACAAGAACCAGCTTTAGAGCCTGGTGACTTGATTAAAAAATTATGTTTTCTTTTCTACCAATACACATGGTACAGTAAATCCTCCAAATGGGCAACTCTCTCGTGGCAGCTTTAAAACCTGTAACCCTCCAGGGTTCTTTTCTGTTGCTGGTGAAGTGCACTTTTTAAGAGTGACTCACTCCATCAAGGTTTTTGACAAGAAAACTTTAGAAAACCTGTGGAAGGAAACTGATTGGTCTTTGTTGTTGTTGTTTTTGAGACAGAGTCTCACTCTGTTGCCCAGGCTGGAGTGCAGTGGCGCGATCTTGGCTCACTCCGAGCTCCGCCTTCTGGGTTCACGCCATTCTCCTGCCTCAGCCTCCGGAATAGCTGGGACTACAGGCACCCGCCACCACGCCCAGCTAATTTTTTTGTATTTTTTAGTACCCAGTCTAGTTGTGACAATTTTCATAATCACTTCCTTACTGAATTATCTTCCGGGTAGCCCAATGAAGGTTCTTAACTGTGTTTCAGATTGTGTGTGTGTGTGTGTGTGTGTGTGTGTGTCTGAGAGAGAGAGAAAAAGGTTGATTGATTGATTCTTGGGCGCAGTTCTCCAATCCCTTAGTAATTGTTCACTGTGATGTCACCAGCAAAACTGACACAAAGAAATGGTAAATGTTTGAGATGATGGATGTCCCAATCACCCTGACTTGATCATTACACACTGTATACATGCATCAAAATACCACATGTATCCCCACAAATATTTACAATTATTATGTATCAGTAAAAAACAAAACCAAGATTCCAGTTTTGTGACTCCCATCTGTTTATGTCGCTGGCAAAGTAATAGTGTGGCCATCCTCTGAGAAGAAGGCCTCTAATATATGGATTGCATCAGGGAGAGCCACACCTGGTCATTGGATCAGTATGGTTGTTGAGAGTTTAGTTTGTTTAGCTACTTTGACTAAGAGATAACTAGTTTTAAGTATTTATCCCTAATTTCCCACTACTGACAGTTTTCAAATTGACCTGGAGGTATGGAATTTATGTATGCATTAAGCTTGAAGTATACTGTGTGATACTTATTTAGTCTGAATTAGTATGAATATCTGACACTGCCTTTTTGCCCCCTTTTACGTGTTTTTACTGCCCAAATCTGCCTTCAGAAACAACATTTCGTTTCTAATCGTAATATTCTTGGAAACATTGGCACATTTTTACAGTACCATTTTACTTTTATTTACTGCAAATGATGATTTGTTAGTTGCCTGCTGCCAGAACATCTGAGCTCATTTGTTTAACTAAAACAGTACTGTGCACAGATGCCTGTAATAGGCAGCAACAGTTACCAACCACCCCAGTTCCTTACCACCTCATTATAGCTCTAAATCAAGCAAATGGGAAAGCAGATTATTCTTAAAATGTTCCAAGAAGTTTAGAAAATTGAGGGATGGAAGGATGAGAGGAAAGGAATTCTATTATAACAATCGGTGTGTTGCTTTTGGCAGGGGTGTGCCTGGCTGATTTCCTTTGTAGAAATAAGTAACACTTGAGAGTGCAGAAATTGCAGGCATCCTGCAACAAACAGAGCTCTATGACTCTAGTTAATAAATAATTACTAAGTGTTTTTTTTTTCTGGCTGAGCCACTGTATCAGGCACCGCGGGGGATGTATAAGTGAATGACATTGTCCTGTTCTCTTGGAGCTTATAATGTGAGCTCTGAAGATGCTTCTGCTCTGAAGTGGTGATTGTTGAACGAGGCAGTGGCAGTGATGCTATTTCAGATTGTGGCCCTGTGTTAGGGGATCCAGGCCTGGGGGACATAGTCACAGAATGGCAGGTGCTGGCTGGCTCACTACAGTGGGGAGCTTTCCAGATAATTCTGACAAATCAGACTGCTTCAAAAGGATATGCTCTTTTATATCTGGAAAGAAATAAATGTCTTTTAGTCTGGGTGCAATGAATCACGCCTATAATCCCAGCAGTTTGGGAGGCCGAGGTGGGCAGATCACCTGAGGTCAGGAGTTCAAGACCAGTCTGGTGAACATGGTAAAACATCGTCTCTACTAAAAATTCAAAAATTAGCTAGGCGTGGTGGCAAGTGCCTGTAATCCCAGCTACTTGGGAAGCTGAGGCAGGAGGATTGCTTTTGCCTGGGAGGCGGAGGTTGCAGTGAGCCAAGCTCACTCACTGCACTCCAGCCTGGGTGACAAAGGAAGACTCTGTGTCAAAAAAAAGAAAAGAAAAGAAAAGAAAAGAAAGAAAGAAAAATGTCTTTTAAAAAATATTTTAACAGAAATTTAAACTTGACCAGTAGACCTTGCCTTGTGGGCTGGAAACTGGGAAGTGTTCCCTAAGGAGCCAGGGGAAATAATTCTGTCTTCTGGTAATGAAGGTCTGAGTGGTGTCTGACAGTGCCTAACTGCCTGCTTTGTACGGGGCTGGGAATACTGTGATGAACAAGGAGCCCACAATCTAGTGGGGGCCATAGACAAGCAATTGGGCAATCTTACTGCCACGTGCCCAGTTTTATGATTGAGTGCTGTTGGGGGTGGAGAATGGGCTTCTTACCTTGTCTTAGGTAAGACCTGATCAAAGAAGGCTTCCTGGAAGAAGTGATGTCCAAACCAACCTCACCAATTTATGCTGGAATTAATCCCCTTTTCAGGCTAATACTGTTGTAAAAATAAACCAGAGCTCTGTTTTGGTTTTTGTTTATACCCAAAACAAAAGTGGAGAGACTGAACTTGGTATTCCAGCCGTCTAGAATACTTTTCCAGCTTTGTAATTTGCCATTCCCCTGTGTTGATTAACCACCCCTTCCCAGAGCATGCCAGGCTCTCTGTGACTGCCATGTCTCTGCATACTATTCTCTTTGTTCTGCCTGCCTGATGTCTCTTGGCCCTTCAGGAAGAACAGTTACTTCCTCCAGGATGGCCTCTTTGATTCCTCCTATGGTTCATTGAGTGCACATCCTGTGAGCTCAGACACAGGGCCGGTTTGACAATTCATACTTACCCAGCACTGAACAGTCTATCTGCTACTTCATTCCTCCATGTAGCCTGGAGGCAGAGGCAGCATCTTTCCCAAAGTCTAGCATGTCCTAGGCACCCAAGCACTATTTGCTGAATGAACAAATTTAGCAGCTTTGAAGATTATAGCCACATGTGTATAATTGAAACTCTTGGTTCCAGTCAGCTTTAAAAGAGAGTGCCATTGACTGAAGAAAGTGGAAGCACCAGTGAAATAGATTTTATGCATGTGGTCTAGTTATTAATTTCATAAAGCTTTTTACAATCCTTTGCATTTTATACCTCTTTTACTTTTTTTTCTGAGTAACCGATAAACTGAGTAATTCATAGTTCCCACTTCTTGCCAACTACTGTGCACCATTAAATCTGACCACAGTGATTTATTAATTAGAAGTCTTCTGGTTGTCAACAAAAATCAATTTTACTTAGTATATGCCAGAGAAAGGGGAAGATGTGATGAAGAGACTGGAGTGTCTCATAGAATCCAAGATCAAGAACACACCCAGGCTTCTGGAAGAACTGTTCCCAGGAATTGGAAAGCCAGCAGCAATCCTGAGAGTCCTTGCTGTGTATGTCTTTCTTTCTGCAAAGCTTTTACTCATCTTTCTTACTAACTGGCTTTCTTTGCCACTCTGTCAGTAGAGGATGGCCTCCCACCGCCCTCAACTAGGCAGCCAAGTTCCAGCCAAATGGAAAACCTGTCTTTCCATCTCAATTCTAAATTCTCTAAGACTTGGGCTAGGCTTGGGTTAGATGTCAGGAGTGGAGACAGGCTGCACCTATCTGTCTGCCTCTGCTCAACTCTGAAAAGTAGGTGGGAAGACAGAAAAAAGGGCAGGGAGGCAGCATACAGAGAGACAGACAGCAGAGGGACGTTGTAAGGCTGGCAGACACTTTATAAATATCTAATATGGTGAGTCTCCATAAACTACTACCCATAAACTATATCATAGGATCACTTCTAGGTTATCTTGTTTAAAAAAAGTCAATCTTAGATGAAACTTAAACATTTAACTTTAAAAAGACAGTATCTTTTAAAATATGCATATAATTTGAGACTTTTAAGGTAACAGGATATTCACTTAAGTAGTTAGTAGGTCTTAGCTTTGTGTGTATGTATGATATTTTTTATACATGACACTGCCTTTAATTGCTGGGAGGTTCTAGCAGCTCTGTCCATCAGAAATATAAGGTAAGCCACTTTTGTAATTTAAGGTTTTCTAGTAGTCACATTGAAAAAGTAAAATGAAAAAGGTGAATTTAATTTTAACGTATTTTATTTAGCCCCAATTTCTCAGATATTATCATTTTAGGAATATAAAATCAATGAAATGTTTTACATTCTTTTAAAAATCTTTGAAATCTGGTATGTATTTTATGCTTTAGCAAATCTCAGTTTGGACCATTTCAGGTGGTCAGCAACTATATGTAGCTAAAACTAAGAGCAGGTTGGGCGCGGTGGCTCAATCCTGTAATCCCAGCACTTTGGGAGGTCGAGGTGGGCAGATCACGAGGTCAGGAGATTGAGACCATCCTGGCTAACTCAGTGAAACTCCATCTTTACTAAAAATACAAAAATTAGCTGAGTGTGGTGGTACACGCCTGTAATCCCAGCTACTTCAGAGGCTGAGGCAGGAGAATCATTTGAACCCAGGAGGTGGAGTTGCAGTGAGCCGAGATCACACCATTGCACTTCAGCCTGGATGACAAGAGCGAAACGTCATCTCAAAAAAAAAAAAAAAAAGAAAAGAAAAGAAAAAAGAAAAATTTCACAACTGTAGAGGAAACTCTTAAACATTACCATTGCCACTTCTGGGCTATATTCTGTTTGCTTCCTTCCTTTGATTTCATGAAGAGAATCTCCCTAGAGAGACAGATGTCAACAACCTCAACCTCCCACCATCTATATGCTTCTACAGGAGCTTCTGCTACAAAATTCCAACGATGAACACCAATAATACAACTGAGTTATTTCTAAGTTATGTGCCAACTCTACTGAGCCTACCAACATATATCATGGCAGAGTTACTGGGAAGTGTAGGTTGCAGAGAAGACTGGTAAGGTAAATCAGCGCAAAAGAATGACGTATCCTTATGTCCTGCTAAGGAGTTTGGATTCCATCCTACATCTAATGATGAGTCATTAAGCACAAAAAAAAAAACCAAACAAACATTAACAAAACTCTTAGAGCAGCAGCAAGATGACTAGGGTATATAATGGTTAAATATCTGACCCTGGCCATGACCATCCTCAGATTTTTAGGGGGGAAGAAAAAGATAATGAGAATGACAGCAATAATCAGGTCTCCACTAGTGTATATGATAAAGTCTAACCATGTGCTCACAACAATCCCTATATAATTAACCACTGCTGCCAAGTGTCCGGCTAGTAGATTTGGATGAACCACTAACTTACTAAATCACAACACAATCTGGTACATAATCTTTAAAAATTCTTGTTTAATTCCACTAAAATTATAGACCAAATTAAAATACTAGGAAGGAATTCCAACAGCAAGAATATGGAACGTCTCTGCACCCACTGGATTCATAGGCGGATCATGTTTAAACCATATACACCAAGTATACTCTACCTCTCAGTTTAAACTCTGCCATCAATTAGCAAAACTCCTGCATACTGCTCACACAGATTTCCAATTTTGTGCTTGTTACTGAAAAGCAGATATGCCCCTGGTATAATGGAAAGAGATCGATTTTTGAAGCTGCATTTTTAAGTTCCAACTTCTTCATTAACTACTGGTATAACCTAGCCAAATTACTTAATTTGAGAATCTCAGTTCTCATCTGTAAAATGGAGGTAAAAATGCCAACTCATAGGACAGCTATGAACATGATATGGCAATGTGCGGAAAGCGCCCAGCACACAGCTCAATAAATGAGTTCCCTAACTCCTCAACAACAACAACAACAAAACCCACTAGTATTAAACTGTCAAATATTTATTTACTTATTTATCCCTTAATACACACTTAAATTACTAAAGAAGTTTATCAGTCTTCCCTTATCTTCCCCTGCATTGAGCAGGAGAGGAGTATAAAACATCATTTAGTAATTTTGAGTGGTTATACATTTTGAAATAGTACCAAAGCAGCTCTATTAAACAACTGTAGGTGATGTGCTTTGATTTTATTTACATTAATGTTTTATTACAATAGAAGTATAAACCTAGTAGACGACAAAGAAAATCAACATCCTTGTTCACACCTAGGACACCTCTCAGTATTAAGCAACTTACATTTGCATGATGTTTTATAGCTTACAAGGTGGTTATGAATATATTATTTCATTTGATACAGCCGTATTGTGAAAAAGGCATAGCAGATAGTATTTCTATTATAGATGAGATATTTGCACGGATAAAGAAAACACTAAGTGGCAGAACAAAGACTTAAGTCTAGGATTTGTTATTTTTAAAAAATTTCCACTTTCATTTTAGATTCAGGGGGTATATGTGCAGGTTTTTTACATGGGAATATTGCATGATGCTGAGATTTGGGATATGAATGATTCCATCACTCAGGTAGTGAACATAGTACCCAACAGTTTTTTAACCCTTGTCCCCCTCCTTCTTCCCCCCATAGTAGTCCCCAGTGTCTATTGTTGTCATCTTTATATACATAAGTAATCAATGTTTAGTTTCCACTTGTACGTAAGAACATGCAGTATTTGGTTTTCTGTTCCTATGTTAATTTCCTTAGGATAACGGCCTCTAGCTGCATCCATGTTGCTTGCAAAGGATGTTAATTCATTCTTTTTATGGCTGCATAATAGTCCATGGCATATATATAGCACATTTTATTTATCCAATTTACTGTTGTTTTTTCAGTTTTGTTTGTTTGTTTTGAGATGGAGTCTCTTTCTGTCACCCAGGCTGGTGCAATGGCGCAATCTTGGCTCACTGCAACCTCCACCTCCCGGATTCAAGCAATTCTCCTGCCTCAGCCTCCTGAGTAGCTGGGCTTACACGCGTATGCCACCACACCTGGCTAATTTTTGTACTTCTAGTAGAAATCGGGTTTCACCATATTGGCCAGGCTGGTCTTGAACTCTTGACCTCAAGGGATCCTCCCACCTAGGCCTCCCAAAGTGCTAGGATTAAAGGCATAAGCCACCATGACCAGCCTCCAATCCACTATTGATGGGCACCTAGGTTGATCTGATGGCTTTGCTACTGCAAGTAATACTGTGATAAATATACAAGTGCATGTGTCTTTTTGGTAGAATTATTTATTTTCTTTTGAATATATATCCAGTAGTAGGTTGCTGGGTGAAATGGTAATTCTGTTTTAAGTTCTTTGAGAAATCTCCAGACTGCTTTCCATGGTGGCTGAACTAATTTACATTCCCACCAGTGATGTATAAGCATTCACTTTTCTCTGCAGCCTTACCAGCATCTGTTGTTTTTTGACCTTTTAGTAACAGCCATTCTGACTGGTGTGAGATGGCAAATCATTGCGGTTTTGATTTGCATTTCTCTAATGATTAATGATGTGGAGCACTTACTCATATGTTTATTGGCTTCTTATATGTCTCCCTTTGAAAACTGTTCATTCATGGCTGGGTGCGGTGGCTCACGCCTGTAATCCCAGCACTTTGGGAGGTCAAAGCAGGTGAATCACAAAGTCAGGAGTTTGAGACCAGCCTGACCAACATGGTGAAATGCCCACTTCTACTAAAAATACAAAAATTAGCTGAGCATGGTGGCGGGCACCTGTAATCCCAGCTACTAGGGAGGCTGAGGCAGGAGAATTGCTTGAACCTGGAAGGTGGAGGTTGCAGTGAGCTGAGATTGCACCATTGCACTCCAGCCTGGGCAACAGAGCAAGATTCCATCAGAAAGAAAAGAAGGAAAAGAAAGAAAGGAAAGAAAGGAAGAAAAGGAAGGAAAGGAAGGAAAGGAAGGAAAGGAAGGGAGGGAGGGAGGGAAGGGAGGGAGGGAGGGAGGGAGGGAGGGAGGGAGGGAGGGAGGGAGGGAGGAAGGAAGGAAGGAAGGAAGGAAGGAAGGAAGGAAGGAAGGAAGGAAGGAAGGGAAAGAAAGAAAGAAAGAAAGAAAGAAAGAAAGAAAGAGAGAAAGAAAGAAAGAGAGAGAGAGAGAGAGAAAGAAAGAAAGAAAGAAAGAGAAAGAAAGAAAGAAAGAAAGAGAAAGAAAGAAAGAAAGAAAGAAAGAAAGAAAGAAAGAAAGAAAGAAAGAAAGAAAGAAAGAAAGAAAGAAAGAGAAAATTGTCCATTCATGCCTTTTATGGGGTTATTTGGTTTTTGCTTGTTGAGCTGTTTAAATTCCTTATAGATTCTGGATATTAGGTATTTGTTGAATGCAGTTTGCAAATATTTTCTTCCATTCTGCAGGTTGTCTGTTTACTCTGTTGATTGATTTTTTATTTTGCTGTTCAGATGCTCTTTAGTTTAAACAGATTCTACTTGTCAATTTTTGTTTTTGTTACAAATGTTTTTCAGAACTTAGTCACAAATTCTTTCTCACGGCCGATGTCCAGAATGGTGTTTCCTAGGTTTTCTTGTAGGATTCCTACACTCTGTGTTCTTGCATTTAAATCTTTAATCCATCTTCAGTTAAACTTTTTATATGGTAAGGGGTAGGGGTCCAGTTTCATTATTCTGCATATGGCCAGCTATCCCAGCACCATTTATTGAATAGGAAGTCTTTTCCTTATTATTTTTGTCCACTTTGACAAAGATCAGATAGCTGTAGGTATATGGCTTTATTTCTGAGTTCTCTATTCTGTTCCACTGGTCTGTTTTTGTGCCAGTACCATGCTGGTTTTGTTACTGTAGCCTGATAGTATACTTAGAGGTCAGATAATGTGATGCCTCCAGCTTTGTTCTTTTTGCTTAGGATTGTTTAGGCTATTCAAGCTTTTTGATTCCATATTTTTGAACAGTTTTTTCTAATTCTGTGAAAAATGACATGGTAGTTTAATAAGAATATACTGTAAGTGTAGATTGCTTCGGACAGCATGGCCATTTTAACAATGTTAATTCTTCCAATTCATGAATATGGAATGTTTTTCCATTTGTTTGTATTGTCTATGATTTCTTTCAGTAGTGTTTTATTGTTCTCCTTATGGAGATCTTCCACCTCCTTGGGCAGATGCATTCCTAGGTATTTTCTTTTTTGTGAGGTTGTTGTTAATGGGAATGCATTCTTGATTTTGTCAGCTTGAACATTATCAACGTATAGAAATGCTACTGACTTTTTGTACATTGATTTTGTATCATACTGAAGTCATTTATCTCCTCTAGGAGCCTTCTGGAGGAGTTTTTAGGATTTTCTAGAAGTATATTGTCAGCAACAAGAGATGGTTTGACTTCTTCTTTTCCTATTTGAGTACCTTTTATTTCTTTCTCTTGCCTGATTGCTCAGGCTAGGATGGCCATTATTTTTATTTTTTAAAAGAAAATGGCTATTACTTTGGATGTACATGGTGGCTCATGCCTATAATCCCAACACTTTGGGAGGCTGAGACAGGCAGATCACCTGAGGTCAGGATTTCGAGACCAGTCTGGCTCCAACGTGGTGAAACCCCGTCTCTACTAAAAATACAAAAATTAGCACGCCTGTAATCCCAGCTACTTGGGAGGTTGAGGCACAAGAATCACTTGAACCCAGGAGACAGAGGTTGCAGAGAGCCGAGATCACGCCACTGCACTCCAGCCTGAGTGACAGAGGGAGACCCTGTCTCAAAAAAAAAAAAAAAAAAAGAAAAGAAAAGAAAAAAGAAAGTGGCTATTACTTTTTATTATTGTAAAAACGACCCATCCCAAAATCACCAGGAGGCAACACTAAACACCTATCGAAACTGCAAAAATAAAAAATAGTGACAACATCAAATGCCAGCGAGGAGGCAGATAAACTGGCTCTCTCATACACTGCTGGTGGGAAAGCAAAGTGATAAAACCACTCTGGAAAGCCATTTGGCAATTTCCTATAAGGCTAAATATGCACAAACTATACAACACAGCAATTGCACTCTTGAACATTTATCTCAAAGAAATGAACACTTACATTCACTCAAAAATCTGTACATGAATTTCACAGCAGTTTTATTCATTACAGCCAAAAAGTGGTAATGATCCAAATGTCCCTCAATGAGTGACCGTCTAAACAAACTATGGCACATCTACAACACAGAACACTACTTAGCAATTAAAAAGTAATGAACAAGTGAGACCCATGACAACAACTTCAATGGATTTCAAGGACACTATGCTGAGTGAAAAGAGCCCTTCTCAAAATGTTATGCAATGTAAAATTCCATTTACATAATATTGCTGAAATAAAACTACAGAGATAGAAAACTAATTAGTGGCTGCCAGGAATTAGGGATGGGGATGGGGAGGAGAGGATGGGTGTGGCCATAAAGGGTAAGCGCTGTATTTTGATCATGGTTGGTTACATAAATCTATTCACATGATAAAACTGTATAGAGCTATACATAAACACACAAATGAACGCACGGATAACTAACTATGTTAGTCCATTTTACATGGCTATAAAGGAATACCTGAGCCTAAGTAATCTGTAAAGAAAACAGGTTTAATTTGCCCATGGCTCTGCAAGCTGTATAAGAAGCATGGTGTTAGCATCTGCTCAGCTTCTGGTAAGGCTTCAGGAAGCTTACAATCATTGCAGAAGGTGAAGGAGGAGCCAGCATGTTACATGGCAAGAGAAGAAGCAAGAGAGAGAAAGGAAAGAGATGCCACACTCTTTTAAACAACTAGCTCTTGTGTGAACTAACTGAGCAAGAATTCACTCATCATCGGGGGATGGTGCTAACCATTCATGAGGGATCTGCCACCATGACCCAAACACTTCTCACCAGGCCCTACCTCCAACATTGGAAGTCACATTTCAACATGAGATTTGGAGGAGACAAAATATCCAAACCGTATCACGGACTGGTGAAATCTCAATAAGCTCTAGGGATTGTACCAATGTCAGTTTCCTATTTTTGATACTGTACTGTAGTTACACAAGATGTTACAGTTGGAGGAAACTATGGGAGCTAAAGAACCACCCTGCACATTTTTGCAACCTCTAATCAATCTAAATTATTTCCAAGTAAGTTTTAAAAACTGAACCAGTCAGGTACAGTGGCACACGCCTGTAGTGCCAGCTACTCAAGAGGATCAAGGGGGAGGACTGCCTGATTCCAGGAATTCAAGAATAGCCTGGGCAACATAGCAAGAACCCATCTCAAAAAGAAAAAAAAACTCTGAACCATAAAAAGCTATACAAACTTATATTAAAAATTTAAATAAATATACTATATACATTTTAAAATATACATACAATTTTGCATGAACAATATTATGTTATACATATGATTTTATAACTGGCTTTAACCACTTATTATGCTGTAGGTTCTTTTCCATATCTAAAAACATAGGATTATTTTTAATGGCTACATGTTGTTCCAGTGTGCAGATGCATCATTTTTATTTATGTAGCCAATCTTACTGGTGGACATTTAAGTTGTTAGCAATTTTCTACCATAAACATTGCTATGAATGTCTTTACACATGTCTCTCTACATATATTTCTGAACTTGTCCAATTATGTCCTTAACATAAATCTAGAAGTGCAATTGCTAGGTCAGTGAACACTTCTGTTCTGATGAATGTTGCAAATTACATTCCAGAAAGATTACCCAGCAGTAGTGCATAATTGTAGCTTATAATCTTCCACACATTGCTAGATTTGCAAAGTTGCAAATCAAGATCTTTTGACATCAAATCCAGTTATCTTTAAACTCAAATAAGTATGTGATGAGAGTAAGCAAGTATAAAGCTTTATTACAAATATGGATTGTTTTCCCTCCAAAATGGCCTACAGAGGAACTCATAAAGGGTATGATGTCTAAGTAGCAAATTATTACCATGTCATGTAAATTTAGAAGGAACACTATTCAACACCACCTAAGTTCTTTAGCTGGCCCAGGCAATCAATTGTATTAAATAACAAGAGGGACAGGGCACATAAATATTGTACAGAGTTTATAACCTTTATGGACTTAAACTCGTGTGAGAACCCTATGGCATAACAAACAGCTCTGGCCTAAACTTCAAGAATGGTCTAGTCAACAAAATACAGAAATATTCAGTTGTGACAGAAAAAGTAAAAACTCAGTAAATGTGGGCCGGGCACGGTGGTTCATACTTGTGAGCCAGCACCTTGGGAGCCCGAGGCAGGTGGATCACCTGAGGTCAGGAGTTCAGGACCAGCCTGCCAACATGGCAAAACCCTGTCTCTATTAAAAATACAAAAATTAGCCAGGCATGGTGGCTCACACCTGTAGTCCCAGCTACTCTGGAGGCTGAGGCAGGAGAATCGCTGGAACCTGGGAGGTGGAGGTTGCAGTGAGCCGAGATTGTGCCACTGCACTCTAGTCTGGGTGACAGAGTGAGATTCTGTCTCAGAAAAAAAAAAAAAAGAAAAAGAAACAAAAGAAAAAAAGTTAGCAAATGTTAAATAAAAAATTCTGGATTACATTTGTTCATTATAAAGACATATGATCAACTATATTGCTTCTTAAACAGAAAATGCTTCCAAATGTCATCAGCCACCATTTGGGAGGTGATGGAAGACAAACAACTCTGTGGCCTTGATGGCAGATCTGCTCTCCACCACAACTCAGGGGAGACCCCGCCATAGTTCACAAATGATGGAATAAAAAGACCAGAGCTTGGCGTTAAAGCATGTATCCCTTCAATCATCAACAGTGTACCACTGTTGGATGTCAATTAGTTTTCCCATCCTGACAAATTAATAAGGAAAAATACTTGTTGGTAGGGGAAAAAAAAGCCTCTTTCATATGAAGCCTGTAGTTCAAGAATTCAAGTTTCCACAAAAAAAATAAATACATAACATGGACAATCTAATAAACTAAATACCTATTCCTAATAATTGTCACATATGAAAATATGCAAGAGGTATTTACAATATGTTGGTCAATTGGTGTAGCAGGTCAGGCAGGCTACATTTTGCAAGTAAAATACAACTGGGGTCAACAGAAGCTGCACACTTAAGCTAACTTACTTGACGTTCCGTGACTTAGGTCATGGAGCCTACACACAATACCTGAAGAAATGATTTGTGCCTCTTTAGTGGTTTCCATCATCCAACACTTTTTTCCTTTGTCATCTCAATCTGCTTTTCTGCTAACTCATCTGTCTCTTTCTTCTTCATCTGAACACTCTGGATTTTGTGTGTGTGTGTTTTTAGAGACCTCTCAATGCATTCCCCAGGCTGGATTACAGTGTCATGATCCCAGCTTACTGCAGCTTAGAACTCCTGGGTTCAAGCAATCCTCCCACCTCAGCCTCCCGAGTAGCCAGGACTACAGCTGTGTGCCACCATGCCCAGCTAATTTTTTTTTGTAGCAATGGAGTCTCGTTATGTTGCCCAGGCTGGTCTAGAACTCTTGGCCTCAAACAATCCTCCTGCCTCGACCCCCAAAGTACTGGGATTACAGGCATAAACCACAGTACTCGGCCACTGGATTTTTAAGCATTAAAAGAGGTACCAATGGACACTGCCAGGCCATGGTGTTGGTCCTCAGGGATTAAGGTAAAAAAAAAATAAGAAGTTGAATAAAATATAATCTTAGGAAAAAAAAAAAAAAAAAAAAAAAAGCTTACCAATTGGTTGTATAACACCACAACCAAAAAAAAAAAAAAAAGAAGTCTTATTATATACATTTAGCAGAACTTTACTGATATGAAATTTACTAATTCGGCCGGGCGCGGTGGCTCAAGCCTGTAATCCCAGCACTTTGGGAGGCCGAGACGGGTGGATCACGAGGTCAGGAGACCAAGACCATCCTGGCTAACCCGGTGAAACCCCGTCTCTACTAAAAAAATACAAAAAAAACTAGCCAGGCGAGGTGGCGGGCCCTGTAGTCCCAGGTACTCGGGAGGCTGAGGCAGGAGAATGGCGTAAACCCGGGAGGCAGAGCTTGCAGTGAGCCGAGATCCGGCCACTGCACTCCAGCCTGGGCAACAGAGCGAGACAGCGTCTCAAAAAAAAAAAAAAAAAAAAGAAATTTACTAATTCAGGATTGGGGCCTGTTTGTCTAAAATTGAGCTGAAGCCTGGACAACATAGTGAGACCTTTTCTCTAAAAAAAATTAGCTGGGCATGGTAGCATGCCTGTACTCCCAACTACTCCTTGAGCCCTAGAGGTGGAGGCTGCAATGAGCTGCACTCCAGCCTGGGCAACACAGCAAAACCCTGTCTCAAAAAAAAATTAAAATTAAAATTAAATAAATTGAATTGAAACTGACTTTTGTGTTATACTTAAATAAATCATTTTGACAAGGGAAAAAGGGATTTAGAAAAAGTATTATTTAACCTTCTACAAAATAAATGTATTTAAAGATGTTGGCATATTATTGTTCACATGTAAATAAATTTGCTGAAATAACCTGCATTTCGTACAGGCCTATATACACTATTCGAAGTTCTTTCACCTTTATTATTTCATTGGATTTATTTTAAAAACCCTGAGAAGTTAACCGAGGAAATGGGAGTATCCTCACTTTACAAGTGACAGAAATAGAGAAGCTGAGTAACTTGTCCAATGTCACAATATAAGAAAAAACATATCTAACTTCCAGATTAAGATTCTTTCAATATGAATAATATTAAATTAGATACTCTTAAGGCAAACCCACATAATATCAACCTAGAAACACTCCAGCAACTAGTTGGAATTTCTATATATTCCAAAAAGGAGTTGTGTCATACATAAATTATTATAAAAAGTATATCTACATTATAATTACAATCATGTAAAAATTATGTGAATTATAAAGAATTGGAAGAAAACAAAATTTTAAATCTAGTAAGGAAAATGGTAAGATAATAGACAACTTTCTTGTAACTGCTATGAAATCAGAAACTATAGTGTGGTCAGGAAGCTACAATTTTAAATTAAATATTCCCCAATTCAGTTTTCTGTAATTTAGACTGGTTTTATTTTACTTTTAGGCACACCGTTCTCATGTATGAATCTCAATAATGAAAACCGAGAAATTCATAGCTCAAATATTTTTAAGAAAAGCAGATAGTTGGGCGAGAAGTTATAACAGACTTCTGAATACAGGTTTGCTGAACAATCAAAGAAACTATAAGTTTCATAAAATAAACACTGAAAATCCTTAGTCCCTTCAGCTGAAAGTTCTGCCATAAAATTCTTTCAAAACTGACATTTTATATGATGTCATTTTCAGCCAACAACATACAAATTCTGACAATATATAATGCTAGTCAGTTTAAGACATAACCTGAATAAACCAACAAGTAACCATTCAGGAAAGGATAGAAGCATTTCTGAAGACATTTTCCCCCTTACCTTAGCAAAGAGAATTACAGAAATTATTCACAAAACTAACAAGAATCAGCCCATTCAGTGGTTAAACTGTGGGAAGGTTAATGTTTTAAGAGGGCCTATTCATAGGAAAAAGTCAAAGGATAAAAACTGCATATAAATTATAGCAATTTTTAATGCACCCATGCAGAACCAAAAAGGTGTTTACATTCATGTGGTTCACAGACAATCCTATATGCTGTCATTCAACTGCCAAAATGAAAGGAACTATAACTATTAAAATGTCAAATTTTCAGCAACTACTATGCTAGATAATGTGAGAAAAGGAATCAAGGGTGCACCTGGAGTAAAACTTACATGTCCCTTTACTTTAATGCTTTAAAGGTTATATTTCCCCCATTTAAGCTTTTAGCTTAAGGGACTGATTAATCCTGGGAAAACCTAAGCATCTTCTAAAATGAATTTTGCATAGAAAGGTAGAAATGAAAGGATGGGAAATAAAGGTTTTGATTCAAGATGTAAAAACTGAACTTCTTGTGGTCCCTCAATTTGAAAAATATAATAAGATGCCAAGAATAGTATCAAATTATTTATTCCCTGAGTAAAATAGCCTAGTACATTGTTTTGGTCACCAACCAAGAAAACCTACGATAAAAAAATCAAAACAGAATTTAGAAGATGGTTTAGTAGCGATCCCAGGCCCACCTCTACAACAGAGCAGATTTTTCAACTTGAAAAGTTCTAATAAAATTGAACATAAAGTGTGCCGAAGAGTCTAAAAATATAGAAACAGAGACAGGCATCAAAGATTCAAAGAAGAAAATAATTTTACAATCACTTGTTTCTGTCAGCTAAAAACGTGACCTAATTCAATAGAAGTCTCTCTTCCTGTGTGTCAACTGAGGAAACAGACTAAGAAACTTTGACAAAGAATCATTCAGGCAGCTCTGCTTAAAAAGAGAAAAGATACGCTCCACTCAAGGCAAGGTGAAAATACTAAACAGATTACCCATCAGCTTGTGTGATCACTGTAAATAATAGCACTTAAGATACCTGTGATTATGATCTGCAGCTTTGAAAAGTGCTTGAAAATGTGAACATATAATCTGGTGGTTCTACTCTCAAAGATTACCATACGATCTAATGTTGCAGCTCTTTAGTAATTACGTGAAACTAGGTCTCAGATTAGCCTGTGCTTCCCAAGGAGACAGTGTGGCATGATGGTCAACGGAATTCCTCTCCGGACTTAGACAAATAAACCTGGTTTAAACTAAATCTGGTCCTTACTCGCTACTCACTGTGTGGCTTTAGACAACCTTCCTAGGCCTCAGTTCTCTCACACATGGGAGTAATAGACTTGAACAACAATAATAGAACTAAACAAACAGAGGTGCCTACAGCAATGGGCCCAGCATCTGACAAACAGTGAGCTCAATAAATAACTGGTAAAGAAACAATGCTTATGTTAGCGAAGCCTTTTAGCAGAATGATATTATCATTATCTTTTATCATTTCATCATTCTATTTTATCATTTATCTCAGTAGAATTACATTTTTTATCACGCAAGAAAAATCCCTGAAAGAAAAGTCAAAGTGACAAGTGGAAACTAACAATGCTAAAGAGAAATGGAAGCCCTTTAAAAGGATAAGAGTACAGCAAACTGAAGTTTAGAAAACATTATATGATGTGGTATAAAACTACAATGGGTAATTAGCCTTAAGGAAGGAAATTACATCATGGATGAACTTTGAAGACATGACACTAGGCTGGGTACACTGGCTCACAACTATAATCCCAGCACTTTGGGAGGCCGGGGTGGGGAGATCACTTGAGGTCAGAAGTTCAAGACTAGCCTGGCCAACATGGTGACACCCCATCTCCACTAAAAATACAAAAATTAGCAGGCATGGTGGCGCACGCTTGTAATCCCAAATACTTGGGAGGCTAAGGCGGGAGGACAACTTGAACCTGGGAGGCGGAGGCTACCCTGACCGAAATTGCGTCACTGTACTCCAGCCTGGAAGACAGAGAGAGACTCTTTCTCAAAAAAAAAAAAAAAAGAAAAAGAAAAGAAAGAAAACATTATGCTACATTAAATAAGCCAGTCACAAAAAGACAAATATTATATTATTCCACTTATATGACATACCCAGAGTAGTCAAATTCAAAGAGACAGAAAGTAAAAATAGAGGTGACCAGAAACTGGGGGGAGAGGATGGGAAGTTATTGTTTAATAGGTACAGCGTTTCTATCTGAGGTGATGAAGACATTCTGGAAAGGGATGGTGGGGATGGGTGCACAACCCTGTGAACGTACTTTAAACTGTACAATTAAAAATGGTTGAAAAGGTTACGAGAGTCAAGAGGACCAGACGAAAAAACAATAATTTTTAAAATGGTTGAAAAGGTAAATTTTATGTTTATTTTACCACAATAAAAAAATACATGAATAAAATCTTTCCATATTATAGGATAGTTAGTAAATTATAGCAGACTAGACTCAATTCCCAAATAGTGACATTGAAACAGGCTCATCTCTGGACTACGATACAACTTATAAAATCTTTCACACAGCCAAGTTCCTATGTAATTTGTTTCATATTGGCTGTTCTACTACACAGGCCCTTTGCTGCTCCTCTAATGAGCAGACCTTACTCCTGCTTCAGCCTCTTTACACTCGCTGCCCCTCTACCTGGAATACTCTCCCCAAAACATGCAAGGCTCACTCCCTGGCGTCACTAATGTCTCTACTCAAATGCTGCTTTCCCAGAGACTCTCTGGCTAAAGAAATCTCCTAAAGCTATTGCTCTCCATGACCTCACTCTGCTTCGCTTTTCTTTCTTACACTTGACACTTCCAGAAATGACCTAACATATTTATTTTTTCACTTGTTTATCACTCATCTCCTCTAGTAACATGTAAACTGCTTGAGAGCAGGGACCATGTCATTCATGTTTTCAGTCCTTAAAAAGAGTCCCTGGCACCTGGAAGACATTCCATAACTATTTTTTTAGGTATATTAATCAAAAAAATACTCACTTTTTTTTTTTTTTTGGATGCGGAGTTTCGTTCTGTCTCCCAGGCTGGAGTACAGTCTCATGACCTCGGCTCACTGAAACCTCTGTCTCCAGGGCTCAAGCGATTCTCCTGCTTCAACCTGAGGTCAGCAGTTTGAGACCAGCCAGGCCAACATGGCGAAACCCCGTCTCTACCAAAAATACAAAAATTAGCCAAGCATGGCACACACTTGTAGTCCCAGCTACTTAGGAGCCTGAGGCAGGAGAATCGCTTGAACCCAGGAGGTGGAAGTTGCAGTGAGCTGAGATCATGCCACTGCACTCTAGTCTGGGTGACAGAGTAAGACTGGGTCTCTCAAAAAAAAAAAATTAAAATGGAGAGAATTAAAATGATATACACCAAAATGTTAACAAGTTACTCCTGGTTGTTATTATTTTTATCTTTTTTTTTTTTTTTTTTTTTTTGCCTTCCTGGTGATTTTCTGTATTTAAAAGTATTAAAAATGAACATGCATTACTTTGGTACTCAGAAAAATGAGTTTTAAGTGACTGTGCCAAGAGCTGCCTTTTTTGCCTTATATGAGCACCATCTAGTGCTCAGTACACATAATACAATTTCTATAACACAGTAAAGTTTTCTGAAAAGTAGCCTTTATAAAAAGTAGGTTGTGGCTGGGCATGGTGGCTCACGCCTGTAATCCCAGCACTTTTGGAGGCTGATGCGGGTGGACTGCTTGAGGCCGGGAGTTCGAGACCAGCCTGACCAACATGGTGAAACTCTGTCTCTACTGAAAATATAAAACTAGCTGGGCATGGTGACATGTGCCTGTAATCCCAGCTACTTGGGAGACTGAGGCAGGAGAATCACTTGAACCTGGTAGGCGGAGGCTGCAGTGAGCCAAGGTCACGTCACTGCACTCCAGCCTGGGCAACAAGAGCGAAACGCGACTCAAAAAAAAAAAAAGGTAGACTGTTTATACACAAAGATGACTATTACTATAATCACCGTCTGGCCTAATTTTTAAAACAGCAGAACAATTAGCTCAAAAGAGGCACAGGACTTTCAATCATCAAGATAAAGCTGTCATCAGAAAATTGGTTAAATTTCTGCTGCTTATTTTCATTCCTCAAATATTTTAGACTAACTCTCAAGACAGAGTCCTTGGTCTTTTGTAAACTAATTGGTAATTACTCCTTAAAAGAAGAGCAAAGTCAGACACTTTACATGTGTGATGTTGTTTCATCATCCCTATGAATCTACATGGTAGGGATTATTATTTCCATTTTACAAAAGCAGTAACAGGCTCAGTGAGATTAAGCAGCTTTCCCAAATTCACAAACTAGTCAGTTGTGGAGCTCAGGCAAGGTCAGTCTGGCTTCAAAATTCATGTTCCCCCTGCCATGCTTCATGGTCTCCATTCTTCACACTTCACCCAAAGTCACTGCACCTTTTAGCAAAACAATTCCTCTGGAGAAGAGTATTCAGGCTGCTGCTATACTGCTCAGCACTGCTCTCAAATCTAGAACTCTACGCTCATTAAGTATTAACACTCAAATCAAGTGTTAATTTAAAACAAAAATAACTTTTTAAAGATATTATTCTCTATACTGCTATTAGCTGGTTACATACACTTACCGAGATATAGGACTTTCCATTTCCTACACAGTAACAGAAATTCAGACCTTCAGCACATCCCTGGTACGTTGCTGCAGATGTCTCAGATTTTGTTTTCCTGCCCTAGTTTTTCTTCTTGCACTTTCCACCTACTCATCCTACTTAAAAAAAATAATGTCTCTGAAACAATGTGTTCTCCAAATCCACTCAGCAAGAGCCTACAAGGGACTCTACTTCTAATCCTCAACTTTCTAACAAGTATGCCCAAAACAGGTAACAGTTGGACAGATTTTTATTTCCCAGTTCACCCTTCCATAGTTAGAGCCCCTACACTGTTCAGAGCCGCAGACCACTCTAGACCCGAGCAGCCTTATCGATTTACCCTGAAACATCATGAAATATGTTGGGAAGCACTTTCTACACTCCCAACCTATTACACTTGATTCCCATTCCTCTCAACACAAACTGGAAGCATTACTAGAAGTCATTTGGTCACGTTTCCTTTATAGTACAAGAAGTCACTTCTATCCATATGTATAAGGTGGTAGTGGTGGTGTTAGTGATGGTGGTGTTTGAGACAGGGTCTTGTTCTATTGCCCACGTTGGAGAGAGCATTGACCTGATCATAGTCACTACAACCTTGAACTCCTGGGCTCAAGGGATCCTCCTGACTCAACCTCCCAAGTAGTTGGGACTATAAGCATAAGCCACTGAGCTCTGCTAATTTTTTTATTTTTTGTAGAGATGGGGTCTCGCCATGTTGCCCAGGCTGGTCTCAAACTCCTGGCCTCAAAAGATCCTCCTGCCTCAGCCTCTCAAAATGCTGGAATTACAGGGATGAACCACCACACCCAGCCTGTATAAGGTTATTCACTGCTACATTATATGTAATAACAAAACACTGGAAGCAATCCAAATGGTAAATCCAATTAATTTTGGTATATATGTCTCCCATTAAAAAGAGTGAGGAAGTTAATATATATAGAAGGCTCTCCAAGATACAACTGATGAAAAAAAGCACAAAGTGAAAAAGTGTATGTAACATATGTGCTATTATTTGTCAAAAAAAGAGAAGGGATATATGTGCATATTTGTTTGCATATGCATAAAATGCAATTCTTCTATAACACCCTTTATCATATTTCACCATACTTGTTTGTTGATTTACAGATAAGATTATAAGCCCTGGCTGGACGTGTAATCTCAGCACTTTGGGAGGCCAAGGCAAGCCAATCACCTGAGGTTGAGAGTTCAAGACCAGCCTGACCAACACGGAGAAACCCCATCTCTACTAAAAATACAAAATTAGCTGGGCATGGTGACACATGCCTGTAATGCCAGCTACTTGGGAGGCTGAGGCAGGAGAATCACAAACCCGGGAGGCGGAAGTTGCAGTGAGCCGAGATCACACCATTGCACTCCAGCCTGGGCAACAAGAGTGAAACTCTGTCTCAAAAAAAAAAAAAAAAGATTATAAGCCTTTAAGGACAAAAGACATCATATATCTAGCTAACCATTATAGCCTGAGAAACAAATAAATGAATAATAGCTTGATACACAGAGATAGTCTGGTCCAGCAGTTCTCAAAGATAACCATGACACATGGTTATGTTCACACACACCATAGCCTCAGATGCCTGTGAACCAAAAAATAATAAGCACAGATCTGTTTTTCATTTTTGCTGCCATTATGTAGTTTAGAAACATGTATAAAATCAGTCATAAGCCAGGTGCGGTGGCTCACCCTTGTAATCCCAGCACTTTGGGAGGCCAAGGCAGGTGGATCACGAGGTTGAGATCGAGACCATCCTGGTTAACATGGTGAAACCCTGTCTCTACTGAAAATACAAAAATTAGCTGGGCATGGTGGCACGCACCTGTAGTCCCAGCTACTCAAGAGGCTGAGGCAGGAGAATTGCTTGAACCCAGGAGGCGGAGGTTGCAGTGAGCCGAGATCACGCCACTGCACTCCAGCCTGCAAACAGAGCTAGACTCCATCTCAAAAAAAAAAAAAAAGATAAAAAACAAAAAAAGAAAATCAGTCATATAAGTAGTTTAAAATATTTAGGAAAAAACCAGTGTATATTATTAACCTTTAGTATTTAATTATTCTTCATTTTGTTTCAGACCTTTGCTGCACAACTAATTTTAAGAGTGAAAAATTTAAAACTATTAAATAATTTAAGTAAGATTTTAGAACCACATGTGGAAACTCTAACAAAATCTGATTACTCTGATGCTAAAAATAGTTAATAGTAAGGAAGGATTAGATTCACCCTAAAGGCCTTATTAGTATTTCTAAAAATTGCAGCAAACATCAATTTTTGGCTACAAAAATGGACTTTACTTGAAGACGGTACATACGTATCTAAGGAATTCCAAGAGTGAACAATCTCATAATTATCTAGATTCAGAGTCTCTTCTACTGAGATTCATCTTAGTCCTGAATAATTCATAAACTAGGTAATCTTGGTCCCTAACTCTGTCAACGAGGGGGCAAGTGCTACCTCAAAGCCTCCTCAGTCCGAAGGTCACACATCAAATACCATCAGCGAGGAGCAGGGCAGTGCCAAAGAGAAAGTGACAGGCCAAAAGTATATGCAACACCACAAACGAAACCTCTATCGTGTAAACTCACTTGTGGCGGTGGGGGCAGGAAGAAACCTTTATAAATATACCCTCACATATTTACAATGCAGTTTATTTACTTTACAGTTTTTTCACTAAGATCCCTTTATACCTTTCCCAACATGTTGGGATTACAGGCGTGATCAACTGCGTCTGGCTGCCATTCCCTTTTCTTAAATCACCCAGGTGATTTAAGAGAAAGGTATAAAGGGATCCCAGCACTTTGGGAGGCCAAGGCAGGTGGATCACGAGGTCAGGAGCTCAAGACCGTCCTAGCTAACACGATGAAACCCCGTCTCTCTCTACTAAAAATACAAAATATTAGCCAGGCGTGGTGGCACATGCCTGTAGTCCCAGCTACTTGGGAGGCTGAGGCAGGAGAATTGCTTGAACCTGGGAGGCAGAGGGTGCAGTGAGCTAAGATCATGCCACTGCACTCCAGCCTGGGCAACAGAGCGAGACTCTGTCTCAAAAAAAAATTTTTTTTTGAGTAAAAGTAGGAATTAACAAAATAAACTATAAAGCCATAATAACTTAAACTGTGAGGCACTGGCACAGGTGGACAAAAATGGCTAACAAATTATTCCCATCACTGTTTCTTGATAAGTTCATCTTTTTCCCCACTGATATGCCAGCTCCACATAAAACAAGTACATTCACATACATTTATTCTTATTCTTATTATTCTTAAGTATTTCAGTTATTCTTGTTCTTTATTCTTTTTCATACACAGTTCGGAATAAACTTATCAAGATCCCCCAATCTTCCAAAACAAGGCTTTCGAATTTTAATTCAAATTGTCTTCAATCTATAGGTCAATTTGAAAAGAAGTGACATTTTAACAGCAGTCTCCTTATTCCTTAAACATGGTACATACCTCTATTTAGGAAAGTCTACTTTAGTATATTTCAGTGTAAAAACCATATACTGTAATTTGGAATAGCTTTATAAATTACATTAGAATTTACATAAGTGAAAAGAAAAATTATTTTGGATGATAAATCATGCTCTCCATTTTGCCCTTTCTTCCTCTAAGTCGTATCACTATCACATGAGCAGCAGTACTCAATGATAATTCTGCAAGGATTAAGGAAATGATTTCAAAATTTGTTGATGCCATAGCTCATCTCCAGTATGACCTTTCCCACCAATCCACAGCCACCTTTAATTTTCCAAGGATCTCAGAAGCAAGAATAAGTAACCACTTCAATATAAAATACATCTAATCCAAGCCATCAGATTAATTATAAACTAAGTTAAACTTATTTTTTTTTTTGAGACAGAGTCTTGCTCTTGTTGTCCAGGCTGGGGTGCAATGGCACGGATCTCAGTTCCCCACAACCTCCACCTCCCAGGTTCAAGCGATTCTCTTGCCTCGGCCTCCCAAGTAGCTGGGATTACAGGCGCCCGCCACCATGCCCAGCTAATTTTTTGTATTTTTAGTAGAGACGGGGTTTCACCATGTTGACCAGGCTGGTCTTGAACTGCTGACTTCAGGTAATCCACCCGCCTCAGTCTCCCAAAGTGCTGGGATTACAGGCGTGAGCCACCACGCCCGGCTTAAACTAAATTAAACTTCTAAGGCTCAATCCAACTGTATACAATAAAGTTAAAAATTAAAATGTATTGCCAAAAGATGTAAACAGACAGTTCCCGGAAAAGGAAATACCAATACTCCTTAAACAATGAAAATAAACACAACCTTAATTATTAAAGAAAGGCAAATAAAACCATAAGGACCACTATCCAAAACTTGCTGAACTGGGTATCAAAAAGAAAAACGACTGCTATTAGTCACACGGAAAAACGTGTGTGTGTGTGTGTATGAATTTACCCTCAAAAGACAGACAAATAGGCCCTCTACCTCTGAGGTCAAGGGAAACGAGAAGTATAGACTTCTTTGTCAGGATTACGCCAACCCCTTCCTGAAAATCGGTAAAGAAAAAAACTGAAATGCTTACCCTTAATTAGTAATAAATATAGTAAGAACTATATTTTACATAACCTAATTGATGACGTAAAGTCCTCTTTACAGAAGAACTCCAGTTAATAAATGTAGAAATGACCAAATTAGAAATATTACCATTTTGTAACCTCATAAAACAGGTGATTCAGACAAAAATCAATAGATGCTAAAATATTTACACTCAAAACTCTGATCAATCTTAGTATGATAATTGGTATAAAACACACTTTTTCTACATATGGAAAACCTTACCAAAAATGATTAACCTAAATTTTATCAAGCTTTTAAATCTCATTTCCAATTTACAGGAAATACACAGAACAAAAGAACAAGTTACAAGGTGTGAAAAGCAATCAGATAAATAGAGAAGATGGAACATTCTACAGAAAAACTGACACAATTTGTTTTAAAAATGACATGAAGCAAAAAATAGTGGCAAGGTGGGAAGTGGATACCTATATTCTACTTTAAAAGACATTTAAGAACAAGAACCATCAGATGCAACATATGCACCTTATTTGGCTCCTAATTGTAATAAACTATAAAACAACTGGAAAATTTTAAATATGAACTGGGTAGCAGGAATTATTGTTAATTTTGTTAGGTGTGATAATGGTATTATGGTTATGTAAAAAAAGACTTTAAGATACTTAAAAAACAATAATGAACAAAATATGGAAACAATCCAAATGTCTATTAATTTCTGAATGGACAAACAAAATGCAGTATATCCATACAATGGAGTATCACTCAGCAATAAAAAGGAACGGAGGCTGGGTGCAGTGGCTCATGCTTGTAATCCCAACACTTTCAGAGGCAGAGGAAGGAGGATCACTTGAGGCCAGGTGTTCAAGACCAGGCATGGTGGTGTATGCCTGTGGTCCCAGTTACTCGGGAAGGTAAAGTGGAAGGATCACTTGAGTCCAGGAGTTCAAGGCTATAGGGAGCTACGATCGCACCACTGCAATCCAGCCTGGGCAACAGAGTGAGACCTTGTCTCAAAAAAAAAAAAAAAAAAGAGGCCGGGCGCGGTGGCTCAAGCCTGTAATCCCAGCACTTTGGGAGGCCGAGGCGGGCGGATCACGAGGTCAGGAGATCGAGACCATCCTGGCTGACACGGTGAAACCCCGTCTCTACTAAAAAATACAAAAAACTAGCCGGGCGAGGTGGCGGGCGCCTGTAGTCCCAGCTACTGGGGAGGCTGAGGCAGGAGAATTGCGTGAACCCGGGAGGCGGAGCCTGCAGTGAGCTGAGATCCAGCCACTGCACTCCAGCCTGGGCGGCAGAGCGAGACTCCGTCTCAAAAAACAAAACAAAACAAAACAAAACAAAAAAAAGGAATGCAAGTACTGGTGCATGCAACAACATGTATGAATATTACACTCAGTGAAGCAAGCCAGTCACAGCTGGGTGCAGTGGCTCACGCTTGTAATCCCAGCACTTTGGGGTGCTGAGGATTGCTTGAACCCAGGAGTTTAAGACCAGCCTAGGTAACAGAGCAAGACCCCATCTCTAAAAAAGTAGAAGAAAAAAAAAAGAAGCCAGTCACAAAAGACCCCTTATTGTTACAATTCCATTTACATGAAACGTCTAGAAGAGGCAAAGATAGTAGTAGTTGTTATTAAATTAGTGGCTTGACGCCGTGGCTCACACCTATAATCCCAGCACTTTGGGAGGCTGAGGAAGGTGAATCACTTGAGGTCAGGAGTTCGAGACCAGCCTGGCCAACATGGTGAAACCTCATCTCCACAAAAAATACAGAAATTAGCCAGGTGTGGTGGCATGCAACTGTAAGCCCAGTTACTCGGGAGGCTGAGGCAGGAGAATTGTTTGAATCCAGGAGGCAGAGTTTGCAGTGAGCAGAGATCGTGCCACTGCACTCCAGCAGACTGAGACTCCCTCTCAAAAAAAAAAATAAATAAATAAATAAATAAATAAGTGGTTGCTAGTGCAATCTAGAGTTTGGGGGAATGTCTGCTAATGGGCATGGGATAGGGCTCCTTTCTGGGATTATAATGTTCTAAAATTGGTGATTGTTACACAATTATGTGAATAAAAACACTGAATAATACACTTTAAATGGGTGAATTACATGATATATGAAACATACCTCAAAAAGTGTATTATTTTCCTATTGCTACTATAAAAGTTATCAAAATTTAGTAGTGCAAACAACATAAATTTATTATCTTACAGTTCTGTAGGTCAGAAGTCTGACACTCAATGAGCTAAGATCCAGATGTCAATAAAGCTGCATTCCTTTCCCGAGGCTCCAGAGGGAAATCTGCATTCTTGCCTCTGCCAGCTTCTGGAAGCTGCTCACATTTCTTTTTTTTTTTTTCTTTTGAGACGGAGTCTCGCTCTGTCACCCAGGCTGGAGTACAGTGGCGTGATCTCAGCTCACTGCAAGCTCTGCCTCCCGGGTTCACACCACTCTCCTGCCTCAGCCTCCAGAGTAGCTGGGACTACAGGCGCCCGCCACTATGCCCAGCTAACGTTTTGCATTTTTAGTAGAGACAGGGTTTCACCGTGTTAGCCAGGATGGTCTTGATCTCCTGACCTCGTGATCCACCCGCCTCGGCCTCCTAAAGGGCTGGGATTACAGGCGCGAGCCACCGCGCCCGGCAAAGCTGCTCACATTTCTTGCTCATGACCCCCTACCATCTTCAAAGCCAGCAAGGGCAGGCTGAGTCCTCCTCACATCACATCTGACTTTCTCTTCCATCTCCCTCTTCCACTTTCAAGAAGCCTTGTGATTACATTGGCCCTGCCCAGATAATCCAGGATAATCTCCCTATTTCAAGGTCAGCTGATTAGTAACCTTAATGCCATTTGCTACTTGAATTCCCCTTTGCCATGTAATGTAACATATTCAGATTCTGCAGACAAAGATATGGACATCTTTCGGGGGCTACTATTCTGCCTATCATAATAAAGCTCTTAAAAAGTAAATAAAATTTTTTAAAATCTAGTTATTGAGTGTATGGGAATTCAATATTTTAGTCATTCTACATTATTGTCTATCAGTTTTTGTAATATAATTAAAAATGAGATATTGTTTTTCACCTCCAAAACTGGCAAAGGTCAAAGGTCTAAAAATGCATCAAACAGACAAAGATATGGGGAAACACACCTCTCATGCATTGCTGGTAGGTGTGTAAATTCCTACAACTTCCATGGAGCACAACTTGGCATAGCTACCAAATTGCAAATGCACATACACTTTGACCCAGGAATTGTACTTCAAGGAATTTATACTAAAGATATATTTGTGTGTATAAGAAATGATGTATGTGGCAATAACTGTTATAACAAAGACTGGAAATAATCTAAATGTTCATCAACAGAAAACCAATTAAATATATTCTACAGATACTCCACAGTCATTAAAAAGAATAAGGCAGTTGCATATGTGCTACATATACAAGATATATTTTACTTAACTGTGGGAAAAAAGGCAAGGGACAGAACAGGACATGTAGTATGCTACCATTTGTATTTAAACAATTTTGTGAAACTATATGGGATATATGCTTAAGTAACCTATACTATCTCTAGAATGATTCAAAATCAACTGCCACCAGTGCTCACCTCTAGAGAAGGGAGGTGGCTAGTGAGTGGGGTAAAAAGAAGAGAAAAGCTTATTTTCTACTTTCAAATCTTTTGGATTTTCTACTGATTTATGTATGACAGACCAGATAGACAGAACATTTCTAAATTTTTTTTTTAATCCGCATACCACACAAGTTGATATGGCCCGTTATCCAAATTTTCAATCTCCAGGCAATCTCTTACCTGCTAGTTGGTGCAGGGAAAGAAAACGAGAGAAGCTGATTCCAGAACGGGTCATTCTCAGAGACAGATTCCGTGCCTGATAACTTTTTCAAGTATTCATTTTTAGGAAGATCGCCGATTCTGCTGCTATTTGATCCCATATTCTTCCTTAAGCAGATAACTTGTCCTTAAACCTGCATTTCCACAAGACAACCTATAAAAAATAAAAATAAAAAAACTTTAAACTTGTTCAAAAGTCATCATTGTCTACCTATAAAAAAACTGTAAACTTACTAAAGAAAATCACATCTTTCTGTATTTATAAATATATTAGACATCAGATACAAAGGTACAAGAAACATGGGGCTAGGCCAGGCATGGTGGCTCACGCCTGTAATCCCAACACTTTGGGAGGCCGAGGCGGGCAGATCACGAGGTCAAGAGATTGAGACCATCCGGCCAACATGGTGAAACTCCATCTCTACTAAAAATACAAAAATCAGCTGGGCATGGTGGCACACACCTGTAGTCCCAGCTACTCGGGAGGCTGAGACAGGAGAATCACACGAACCCACGAGGCAGAGGTTGCAGTAAGCCAAGATCGTGCCACTGCACTCCAGCCTGGCGACAGAGCAAGACTCCATCTCAGGAAAAAAAAAAAAAAAGAAAAAGAAATATGGAGCTAACACCTGTCTTAGCCAATACAAACACAAAAATCCAAATCTATATGGTACTTATACTATGTATCTTAGGATGGGCACATCTCTACCCAAGAAAATGTCTCAAAGCAAAATCATAATAATCTAACTTATAATTAGTCTGAAAATGAAGGTGTTTTACAACCAAAACAATGGTGACAAAGAAATACAGAAATCTGGATGGCTTGAATGTACAAGGAAGGGAATATAGCTCAAGTAATTACCACGTGCTGCCCCTACTTATGGGGGTCATGGGGACAAACCTGAATTACCCACTTCAAGTGAAAGAGATCCCAGTTACAAAGGAATCACATTTAATGTTTCTCTCATTCTGCCATAGGGCATATACGTAGTTTTTGTTGATATGCCTCTTCTCCTAAACCATGCACATTTTTATGACAGGAATTATTTTATTCATCTTTCTATGCCCACTGTCTAGACTAGCATGTAAAAAATTCCCTAAACAGTATGTTGAAAGAACAAGCGAGTGAATAAATAATTAGTATCCACGAGGCTCTTCAAAAGTCAGTATTGGTTGTTCTCAGTCACTAAGGGAAGAAAACTAATAGTTTAGTTACAAATATGAATCACTGTCTTCCTTAAATCACATTTAACACACTTCTAGATCATGTTTTATCTTGATTTGTTCAGAAAAGGTCTCCCATTGAATAACAAAATGGTGATAAGGTAAATAATAAATTATACTATTTTAAAATTATAATCACAACGAAAGGAAACTACATGGGCTCAGGGACCAAAGGTGGCTCAGCTCAGGTGAGAATGTACATTAGTGACTCACTTTCTTCCTCATGTCCCTCCTCATTCCACAAAGGCACTTAAGCCATGGTCAGAATTTGGAAGCTGGATTGAGCTGCTTATTCGGAGAGCAAGAGGCTTCCCCGATGATGCACATGGACAGCCGGGTCTTCCGAATCTGAGAGAGAAATACTGATCTGGTTCCTCATCACCTGCCCCTGAACCTGAGGCCAGCCACCACTTTCATCCTTCCTGCAAGGGGACAGGGGCCCCAATAACTCAATTCAACTTCAAATGAATAATAATTCAGCTTCAATTAAGCCTCTATATTAAGCCAGCTAATCATAAGGTTTAATTTCTTAAAGTAGGGCTGCCCAATTAGAAAATGCTATAAAAGAAATACCCTGAAGGCCAGGCGCGGTGGCTCACGCCTGTAATCCTAGCACTGTGGGAGGCCGAGGCAGGCAGATCACCTGAGGTCCGGAGTTCAAGACCAGCCTGACCAACATGTAGAAACCCCCTCTACTCAAAATACAAAATTAGTCTGGCGTGGTGGCGCATGCCTGTAATCCCAGCTACAAGGGAGGCTGAGGCAGGAGAATCACTTGAACCCAGGAGACAGAGGTTGCAGTGAGCCAAGATCACACACATTGCACACTACAGCCTGGGCAACAAGAGCAAGATGCCATCTCAAAAAAAAAGAAAAAGAAAAAAAAACTCTGAAATATATAAATTCCTAACTTACAATAGTATTTTAAGCTATCAAAATTATAAGGGGACATAATACACTAGTGAAAATGAATGAAACAGAGCTAAATGGATACATCTCAAAAATATAAAATGTTTTTTTAAAAAAGCAGGCTACCTAATAGATATGGTATGCTGTCATTTATAAGACTTTAAAACTCGCAAAAAATATTATGGATTTATTCATAGCTAGCACTAGTATTAAAACAGTTTTTTGTTTTGCTCTGTTTTGAAGAGACAGGGCCTCACTCTGTTGCTGAGTACAATGCTGGAGTACAATGACGTGATTATAGCTCATTGTAACCTCAAACTCCTGGGCTCAAGAGATCCTCACACCTCACCCTCCTAAGTAGCTGAAACTACAGGTACATGCCACCAAATCCCAGCTAATATTTTTTATTTGGTAAAGATGGGGTCTTACTGTGTTGCCCAGGCTGGTCTCGAACTCCTTCTGCCTTGGCTTCAACCAATCCTCCTGCCTTGGCTTCCCAAAGTGCTGAGATTACAGGCATGAGCCACTGAGCCTGGCCAAAAGGAAATAATTTAACCAGAAATCTATAGCTTTTCAAGCTATCAATTAAGTTTGAAAGTAGAATAAAAACATTTTCTGATTTGCCAAGATTCAAAAGGCCTCCCAGGAACCTACAAGGAAGCTACAAGATGTACTCCTTCCACATGAGGGAGTAAGCCGAGAAAAAAGAAGAAATTCAAGAAACAAGGGATCCAACACAGGGCAGTAGTATAGAGAATCACAGCCACGCAGCAGGCTGGGACAAGAGTCAAAACAGCTCGCGGATCTCCAGGAGAAGAAAGCATATAACTGACAGTTCACTTGATGTGTCTAACCTTACTCTGTGGAATGTTACAACACTGTAGGAGAATTTGGAAGCAATGAATAATAGTTTTATGGAGAATAAAGTAAATAATTTTGTATAGACTACATACTTTGGGAAAAACAGAAATTACTTAAGAAAGGTCATGTAATCATAGTATATGACTAAATTCAACAGTAATCAGTATTTATATAATCACTATGATATAAATACTAAATATTTAACCAAAAATTGTGAGTTAACTCTCAAAAGATTCCGGAAAAAGAAGCAGGATTGGTGGTCTATGACTGCTAAACCTTCATCTTCCATAATAGGTAGTGCTCAATAGAAAATATGTAAAGTTAGTAAATCAAAAAACAGTAAAAATGTATTAGTTATAAATAAGGAAGCAGGGCCAGGTGTGGTGTAATCCCAACATTTTGGAAGGCCAATGTAGGTGGACCATTTAAGGCCAGAAGTTCAAGACTAACCTGGCCAACGCAGTGAAAACCCATCTCTACTAAAAATACAAAAATTAGCCAGGCATGTTGGAGTATGCCCATAATCCCAGCTCCTCAGGAGGCTGAGGCACGAGAATCACTTGAACCCAGGAGGTGGAGATTGCAGTAAGCCGGGATTGCGCCACTGCAATCCAGCCTGGGTGACAGAGTGAAACTCTGTCTCAAGTTAAATAAATAAATAAGGAGGTAAATAGCACAAAGCAACAGCTTATAGATTTTAAAGTGGTGGCCAGGTGCAGTGGCTCACGTCTGTAATTCCAGCATTTTGGGAGGCCGAGGCGGGTGGATCACCTGAGGTCAGGAGTTTGAGACCAGCCTGACCAACATGACGAAACCCCGTTTCTATTAAAAATACAAAAATTAGCTGGGTGTAGCGGCCGGTGCCTGTAATCCCAGCTACTTGGAAGGCTGAGACAGGAGAATCACTTGAACCCGGGAGGTGGAGGTTGCAGTGAGCTGAGATCGCACCACTGCACTCCAGCCTGGGCAACAAGAGCACAGCTCTGTCTCAAAAAAAAAAGAAAAAGAAAAAGAAAGTGGCCACCCCTGTGGAAAAGGACTCTGGAGTGGGGAGGGTGGTAGAGCAGTTTTTTACATTAAGTCTGTCATATTAGTTGACTTTTCAAAATTGTGTCCATATACTACTTTGATTAAAAATAAAATATTTTCTGGCCAGATGCAGTAGATCATGCCTGTAATCACAGCAACTCAGGAGGCTGAGGCAGGAGGATCGCTTGAGGGCAGGGGTTAGACACCAGCCTGGGCAACATAGCAATACCGTCTTAAAAAAAAAAAAAAAAAAAAATTTATTTTAATTAGCCAGGTGTGGTGGCACCACATGGCGATTTCAACTAAAAAAAAAAAAAAAAAGCACAACCCAGAAAAGAAAAAATTGATAAACTGGGCTTCATCAAATTAAAAACTTTTGGGCCAGGTATGGTGGCTCATACCTATAATCCCAGCACTTTAGGAGGCCAAGGCAGGGGGATCACTGGAGGTCAGGAGTTCAAGACCAGCCTGGCCAACATGGTAAAACCCCATCTCTACAAAAAACACAAAAATTAGCAGAGCACGGTGGCATGTGCCTGTAATCCCAGCTACTGGGGAGGCTAAGGCACAAGAATCACTTGAACCCAGGCGGCAGAGGTTTCAGTGAGCCAAGATCATGCCACTGCACTTCAGTCTGGGCAACAGAGCATAACTCCATCTCAAAAAAAAAAAAAAAGAAGAAGAAGTGAAGGACAGCAATGTATGTGTGAACTGAAAATACAACAGACAGGCAGATGGAATTAGGAATACTTCGTTATCATAAGGTACTGTACAATCTATGAAGTGGTAGTGTTGTTATTGTGCTATTTAAAAGCAGTCTTGGACTGCTTGTAAATGTAGATTGCAAACTCTAGGGTAACCACTAAAAAAGTGAAAAAAAAAGTATAATTGATATGCTAAGAAAAGAGAAACCTAATCTCATAAAGTGCTCAATTAAAACCACAGGGCCGGGCACAGTGGCTCATGCCTGTAATCCCAGCACTTTGGGAAGCTGAGGTGCGTGGATCACCTGAGGTCAGGAGTTAAAGAGCAGCCTGGCCAACACGGTTAAACCCTATCTCTACTAAAAATACAAAAAATTAGGCAGGCAAAGTGGTGGGCATCTGTAATTCCAGCTACTCAGGAGGCTGATGCAGGAAAATCGCTTGCACCCCGGAGGTGGCGGTTGCAGTGAACCGAGATCGTGCCATTGCACTCCAGCCTGGGAAACAAGAACGAAACTCCATCTCAAAAAAAACAAAAACAAAAACAAAAACAAACAAACGAAAAAGAATCTACATGTCCCAGAGAGGTGCCAACAAATCAGACTAATAGGTACTTTCTTTCACAACCACTAGGATTGTTTTTACATATTAAGTTACTTCATCATCCATATTATACATGATGAGATATTAGGATCTCACATTCTAGTTACTCAGTGTCCTATTATAGAATGCTCTTTCACTTAGACTAGTTTTCCAAACTTAATTTATTTACTTATTTTAGAGATAGCGTCTCACTCTGTCACCCAGACTAGAGTGCAGTGGCATGAACATAGTTCACTGTAGCTTCAAACTCCTGGATTCAAGCAATCCTTCCGCCTTAGCCTTCTGAGTAGCTGGGATTACAGGTACACGCCACCACACCCTGCTAACTTTTTAAAATTTTTTGTAGAGATGAGGGTCTTGCTATGTTACTGAGGCTAATCTGAATCTCCTGGCCTCAAGAGATCCTCTTGCCCAGGTTTCCAAAAGCACTGGGATTAGAGGTATGAGTCACCTCTCCCAGCTACCCAATAAATTATTTCTTTCAAATTTTATTCAAAATTGAACTTTTTCAATAAAAACAAAATAAGTAATGTTCTTGGGTCCTCTGGGATCTGCATTAATTTCATTAACTCTGAGGAGTATACAACAGATTTTGTCCTCCACAACCTACTTAAGGATATTGCTGGTTCCTTTTTAGCCAAACCTTTCAAATTATTTTTATTTGTCCAATAATCCCTGTGACCCTGAATATGCCTCAATAAAATATATGTTTAAACAAACAAGTAAAAAGGACCTTTACTACTTGTTTACAGTGCGCTATTTATCAGGGGACTCATGCTAATTAGCAGTTAGGATTATAGGCCTAATATTAGTGTACTGAATAAGCACCTCTAACTGTATGGATGAAAGTGGGTTAGTTCAAAGAGTGTTGAATTACTGACAGCAATTTAAGTATGGGTCCTCCTGGCTCTACCATGTACTCAATTTTCCTTCTCTGCGCTTCATATTTTAATAAATTTAATTTTTATTCTGTTAATTTTATAGCAGGATAAAAATGACATCAGATCAAAAGAAACGAGAATCATAACAATTTGTTCTCATTTAAATAGACCAGTATCTTACTATTTTTGTGTGATACCTTAAAAGCAAGCAATTTTACCCTGAGAGTTTAAGTACATGAATGCTGAATTTTCAAAAGAACAAAATTTTATTTTGGAATCAACCTCCTCCTCCCACCAGGTGAAGCAACAATGAGAAACAATACTATCAGAGAGTCTACTAACAAAATCTGTCAGATGTTTTTGTTTATGTTCTTTTTGTATCAGTAATATACATGGTACAAAATACAAAAGCTTCAAAGGATATATAGTGAAAAGTCTCCTTCCCATCCCATCTTCTAACTACCTTCTCAACTCAGAGAAAACATTCCCAGTTTCTTGGACATCATTCCACAGACATTCTGTGTATCTATAAACATATGTTCAACCTCTTTTTAAACAAACCATAGCATATGACATATTCCTCTATACTCTGCTATTCCCACTCATCAATATATAGGAAGTCATTATATATCCGTATATGAACCACTTCATTCCTTTTTACAACTGTGTAACATTCCATTTTATAATTTCTCAAATACCATATTGATGGACACTTAAGTAGTTGACATCATTTGCTATTACAAATCATTCTCCAAGTAATAAAAAATAAATAAATGTCATTCCCCAGTAAGATATATACATTACTTATATCTTATACTATCACTTACATAAGCATATAAAATATTTCACACATGTATGAGTAGACAGATATGATAAATCGAGAGAAATAGAATTGCTGGGTAAAAGGGTATATGCATTTGTAATTTTGATAGATACTTGGATACTCACCAGCAATGCCTATTTCTCTACTTCACAGCCACCATTATTTAATCAAACTTTCTGATCCTTGCCAACTTAGATTTTTTTTTAAAAAGTTTTTCAATACAATTTTATTTTGCATCTCTCTTGCCCTGAATAAGGCCACTACCTGTTCATATCCTATGACTGTTTTCTACTGGTTTATAGGAAATAAACTTTATTTTCAAGGCGGCTAGGATGGACCACAAAATTAAGTCTTAAATCAAACACCTGTACACCTGTAATCCCAGCACTTTGGGAGACAGAAGCAGGAGGAATGCTTGAGCCCAGGAGTACAAGGCCAGCCTGGGCAACATGGCAAGACTCCATCTATACAAAAAATTTAAAAACTAGCTGGACATGGTGGCACAAGCCTGTGGTCCCAGCTACTCAGAAGGATTGCTTGCGCCCAGGAGTTCGACGCTGCAGTGAGCCACGCCTGCAACACTGCACTATGCAACAGAGCAAGACTTTGTATCAAAAATAAAATTAATAAATCAAAATAACTGCTCAGTCTAAGAACACTATGAAATCGTTCTAAAACAATATGAATAAAGCCTACAAGCATATCAGGAGAGACACTGAACAGAACGTTAACAAATAAAATCGAGACAGCCAACTGAGCAAAGAGTACAGTGCCTCCTTCCCCGTTTTTTCTCATCGAACCCTAGAAATAATATAAACAATATTTTTTTAAATAGCCAGTGATTACACAGCCATGCTCAAAAAATAACAGGGGCGGCCACTGCACTCCAGCCTGGGCAAACAGAGCGAGACTCCGTCTCAAAAAATAAAATAAAATAAAATAACAGGGGGCCAGAAGCTGTGAAGAATCCCTATAAAATAGAAAACAGCTGGAGATGGGCTAAAAAGGGAAATGGCATCCCAGAGCAGGCTCAAGGGCCTTCAAGGGCACCATCCCAAAGAGTGTGAACAGGAACTCTGGCACAAAGGCAGAAAGGCCAGAAAAAGGCCCAGAAGCAACTAACAGAAGCTTGGCTACTGCACCTGAGCAGACACCCCTGCTTAAGCCCTTACTCCCACAGGAAGCAACAACAGGGTGCTACCTGCTAGGAACAGAGTGAAGGCAACACCCTGGGCAGCTGGAATATACAGGAGAAACAAGTTCAGACATAATAAGACCAGTAGCCACTGAGGCACTCTTGCCAGAAAGATCCACCTGCTCCCCCACAGAAAGCAAAGTAGAAAACTGAGCCCCAATGGCATCTCTTCTGCAATGACTCCTGCCAAGGATTCCAAACACACACACACAATCACCTCCTCCCAATTTATTTGGAACTCTCAAGACCCTTATCAATGAAAACTAGAGTAAAGTAGAAAACACTATTGGGTCATCTCCAAAGACTCCTACTGCCTTTGCCCTCACTGGGCATCATTAGACTCCCTTGGCTTCCAGCTCTTCTTTCTCTAAATCTGTCAGTAACTGATTCCATCTCCTGGCTTTTCTATTGGCTTCCATGATACTACTTTCAAATTTCTCCTTCTAGACCCAACCTGTGGTCAGGAAGCCAGTTGTATTGATATCTCTAAATTACTTAAGACTTTTTTTAACTCAATGATAATATATATAATATAATCAGTAAGTTTGTTGGTAACAGTGATCCTTATGTAAGTCTATGCTAGACACGAGAAGTAGGCTATTGCTGACACTTTTAGTAGCAAACCTTTCAAAGGACCTATCTTCAATGCAATGTAGTCAAGAACTCAATCTTAATGTGTAAAATTGATTCTATCATTCCTCCCTGTTACCCCTTAAAACTCTCCACTAATCTCCTAAAGCTGTGATTATGTAAAAGCGGCCTTGAAATGTTATTATGCTGTAGTACATAAAACATATCTCCCCAGGTAGATTATTCCTGAGAGGTATGAATCAGGCCTTATACTTCTTCCTTATCCCTAATCAACCTCCGGCATGCTGCTAAAGAGAAATTACTCAAAAAATACTTGCTGAAATAGCCAAGGTCCCACAGCTAATAAATATATGAAAAGATCTTCAGCCTAAATCCTGAGTACGATATGCTAATTAAAACAATAATGTATCATCGTTACCCATCAAACTAGTAAACGTTAAAAAATACTTGGTAACAGGCCAGGAACTGTGGCTCACGCCTGTAATTCCAGCACTTTGGGAGGTTAAGGTGCAAGGATCTCCAGAAGCTAAGAGTTCAAGACCAGCCTGGACAACAAAGCAAAACTCTGTCTCTATAAAAAATTCAAAAATTAGCCAGGCAACACGGCTAATGAGCCTGTAGTCCCAGCTACTCAGAAGGCTGAGGCAGGAGGATCACCTGAAATCCAGGATTTTGAAGCTGCAGTGAGCTATTATACAGTCATGTCACTGCACTTCCGCCTGGGCAACACAGGGAGACTCTGTCAGCAAAAAAATAAATAAATAATACATGATATGTTCAATATTTTATATTTAATTTGTGAAATATTTGATAAATACATAAAGTAAATCTCCTCTTTTATGTGTACTGACTATCTCTTGATTTAATGTGCCTTAAATGGAAAGTAAACATTAGTGGATCTGAAAATCCATGATAACCAAATCCTGTTCTAACACCCTCAAAACGTGTAAATGATGCCCTAATGCCCTTTGTCCCATCTCAGGCTGATAATCCACAATTCTACACTATATTCCAGAATTGCTCTCCTCCTAAATATATATATATTATATTGTATTATATTATTTATATATTATATAATATACATATTATAATATATTTATATTACATTATATTATAAATGATATATGATATATAATATATATATGGATTGCCTGTGTGTACAAACACACACAACACACATATATGCCACACTTGTACTTAAGAGCCTTTAAGGAGAAAGCTGAAACAGGAGATCAGAGAAATAACGGGCAATAATCACCAGCCAAAGGACATAGTAAATGCCACAGGTGCCATGAGTCCACAAGTAATAGAACATTCTCTGAAACGCAACTAGGTTCCAAGTGCTATATTAAGTAGAGTTGGGTATTCCCCGCCCAATGAAATGAAAGCAATGGAAAGAAAGATATAAACCCACAAAGATCAGATCAAGGGAAGTGTGGAAGATGGGAAGGTGACAGAGGAGTGTACCTGAACCAGCAGACCTGAGGAAGCCTCAAAAGGAGTTCCTGCCAAGGGGGACACTAACAAGAAGGAAGGCATGGAGCCGTGGGAAGGCTGAAGAGTGAGAGACTGGGCACTGGGGAATATGGGGCAAGGTGCAGGGCTAAAGTCTGGGGGTCTCTCTCCCCAGGAAGAGATTATTACATGTGCTCCCCAGAGAAATACGACTAGAGAGACCAACGCCAAGGTTGGGGAGGGTAATAAGGTGGAAAATGAAGAAAACAGGAGAATGAAGATAAAGGCAACTTGCTACAGCTCCATCATGAGTTTCCCTGCCTCCAAGGCAGGAGACTGAAGGATTCCTCTCAAGAGAAACTGAATAGGAACCTAGGGAAAAGATACAGACATTTAGGAACTGCCAGGCCAATTTAAAAAAACAGATCATCACCTCACAGCAATGCCCACCACTCAACAAAATCTACTTACACAAAGAGCTTCCAATCAGTTTCGGGGTAGTCTCACTTTTAAATAAGAATGGACAGTCAAAAATGATTAGACTTGTGAGTAAAGCCTCCAACATGAAACACATAAACCAAAACAGCCCGGGCATGGTGACTGACTCCTAGAATCCCAGCGCTTTGGGAAGCCAAGGCAAGAGAATCACTTGAGCCCAGGACTTGGAGATCACTCTGGGCAACACAGCAAGACCCCGTCTCTACAAAAAAATAAACAAATTAGCCAGACATGGTGGTGCACACCTACAGTTCCTGCTACTTGGGAGGCTGAGGTGAGAGGATTGCCTGAACCTGAGAGGTCAAGGCTGCAGTGAGCTGTGACTGTGCCACTGCACTCCAGCCTGGGCAACAGAGCAAGATCCTATCTCAAAAAAAAAAAAGGAAACCAAAACAAACTAAAGAAAGGAATCATAGAAAACAGATGATTCTAAGAAAAAAATAAAAACTAAAATATCCTTAGATAATAATGAAAACGGTAACAATAATAATACCAAATATTTATTTAGCGCCTACTATGTCCCCAGTCACCATCTTAAGTGTTTCACACATACTAACTGATTTAACACTCCCCACAAACTATGGCATAGTACTTTTTTTTCTCATTGCCTAAATCATAAATTGGCAAATTACAGCCCAAGGGCTAAATCCTATGTACTGTCCAAAGAATGATTTTTACTTTTTTTTTTTTTTTTTTTTTCAGAAAGGGTCTCACTCTGTCGCCCTGGGTGGAGTGCAGTGGCATACTCTCAGCTCACTGCAACCTCCACCTCCTGGGTTCAAGCAATCCTCTCATCTCAGCCTCCCTAGTAGCTGCCACTACAGACATACGCCACCATGTCTAGCTAATTTTTGTATTTTCAGTAGAGATGAGGTTTCACCTTGTTGGGCATACTGGTCTCAAACTCCTGACCTCAGGTGATCTGCCCACATTATCCTCCCAAAGTGCTGGGATTACAGGCATAAAGTCACTGCACCCAACCTGATTTTCACATTTTTAAATCGTTGAAAAAAATCAAAAGAATATTTTGTGACATGTATAAATTATATGAAAAGAAAATGTCAGTGTCAGTAAAGTCTCATCAGAACACAGCCGTGCTCATTTGTGTACATACGGTCTACAGCTATTTTCCTGATACAACAGCAGACTTGGGTAGTTGCTACAGAGACCATTTGTGGTGCCCTCATCTCTTTATACTCTCAGTGCGCCACAAATCTCAATGATACAGTTATACTCAACAGCATTTCAAGTGTCATGAGTATTGCCATACTATTTTACCAGTGACTATCACGACAAAACAACAGAAGTACTCTGATGTCACACTCGTAAGTCACAGTGAACTGCAGAATTTTTAAATCTAGTTAGATGTCAAAATACTTTATTATGTAGATGCATCACAGCTGTGCCAGCAAAATACAATATAGGAAGCATTACTAGACTAAGCACTCATCACAATATCCCAATATGCCCTGCCACACAGCATTCACTCCCAACTCATGAGAGCAATGGAGAGGAAAATGGGCAAATGTTAAACAAGATATACCTCCTCAGAGCAGAATGTCTTGCCAAAAATTAACAAGGGAAATGAGGCTGCAACCAAAGTAAATTTCCAAATGGCTCATTTGTTAAGCAAGCAAGGAAAGGATTTACCAACGGTGAGTTAATTAAATTGTGTTTGATTATAGCAGTCAAAGAATTGTGTCCAGAGAAAATATCTTTAACATCTTACTCTTTCCATGAAAACAGTGGCTCGAAGTACAGTACATAAGAAACACTTACATCTATGAATATTTTCCAAAAAGTCAAGAAAATACTAATTTAGAACAACCTGAAGTAGAATCTGCTAAGATGTGTAACAACTGACGGTGGTAAAAATATGTATGAAGCAGAAAAGGGTTTAGCTGGACAAATTTACAAGCCTTGTGAGATGTAAGGTGTTTAAAGCTTATGGCTATTCATCATATTCTCAATCAGCAGGTACTCTGCAGAAAACATTTGAATCTATCATGTGTTACTGGACCAGTAATGCCAAAGGTAAATTTCATTTGTTCTCATGACATTTTTGTCAGAAATAGAAGCGAAATATCCTGACGAGTCCTGCCACAAAACAACATAATGGCTTAACAATGGCAGAGTTTTACTGAAATGTTTCAAGATCCAGGCCAAGACAAATTTTTCTGAATGAAAAGAATCACCCTCAACCACTATTGTTGCTGCAGACTTGATTACATCTGTTAATGAATTCAGCCTAAAATCAGAAGGACTACAGGGTCTACATGCAAAACCTATATTGAGAGAATCATTTCAAGGACAACTAACATTGCCTGAGTCACAAGTCATGTCAAGATGCTTCATGCACTTCCTATGCTGCCAAAAATTAAAATAAGAAGATCTCTACAGCCACACAAATATGCAGCAGACATATTTTCCAAAATCAAACATTTCCAGCAGTATTTTTTCATACCTCAATGCAAGTAGAAACGAACACTCCACATTTCAAAAACCATTTAACTGTGCAATGAGAAGCTTCCACCTAATTCTCAATTGGAAGTGATTAGTCTGCAATGTAATGATTTGCTAAACGTTAAATATCAAGAAAAGAGTCTAAAAGAATTCTGTAAATGCCTTCCAAGCAATGAATATGCTCTATTAAAACCATATGTTCACAGACTATTAGCAGTATTTGGCAGTATCTAAGAAGACATTTTCAAAGATGAAATACATGAAATCTCATTACAAATCAGCATTAATAGGTGGACATTTATAATAAATTTTGATGATAGGGAACACTAACTTTAAACTCCAATTAAGCCAAATGTTATCCCCTCTCCTCCAAAAAAAAATTCATTCTTCTCATTAGCAAACCTTTATTGCAAAAATTGTTCTCGATCATTATTAGTATTGCATTGAGTTTTATTAATAAAAAACTTGTAGAAATGTTTTCTCTCTTGTTATATAAGTACTTGCATAATGAAATGATTAAATAATTTAAAATATCCTTCATTTTGCCCCTTGGCTCATAAAGCCTGAAATATTTATGATCTGGTCCTACATGAAACGTCTGCCAACTCCTAGCCTACATAATTTAACTAAAGCAAAGAAAGGTTAAGTAATTTGCCCAAGATTATAGAGCTAGAAAGTGGCATAGCAGGTTTTAAACCCAGGCAGGATAGGTACAAAAACCATTCTCTTTTAACCACATATTGCTTCATGAAGCAAGAGTAGGATGTCATAAAAAATGAAATGAAGAACAAGAAAGGACACCTGAAATTTAAAGTAAGATCTAAAAATTCACTAGAACGGAGAAAAGATAAAAGTCAAGGGAACTCCCATAATAAAGAGCAAGAAGACAAATAAGTGAAAAACAAGAGGAGAAAAAATAGAAAATTTAAAGAATAATTTAGAAGATTTTAATATATTAATAGTAACAGTTCCAAAAAGAAAGCACAAACAAAATGGGGGATATTACACTGTCAGGTCAGGCACTGTGGGGATCTGAGATTTTACTTTACTGACAAAGCTGAAAAAGACATGAAACCTCTGGAACAGGGACACAAAACAACTGCAATAGCAGTAGCCAGAGTAACACCTTACGTCAGTTTCTTAGGCACTAAATCCCACAGGCCATTCAAAGTATTTGTTAAAAATTAATAATATATCCATGGAAAACTAAGCAAACTAGGAGGCAATAAGGGGAAACATGGTAAAGTACTTACCAGCAGTGAACAATATTTATGTAGTCATAACAATATAAAAGTTAAACACTAAATTAACCAAGAATTCTTATATAACTATACTGGAAGGGCTTTTAGAAATAGGGGAAGGAAGTGGAAGAGTACCCCACCTACCATAACAAGAAGTTAATATGTATTATCTAAAATTGATAAATCACAAAATAGCAATTTAGGCAGATTTATAAACGCAGAGGTAAGTATCAAAAGAAAAAGCTTAAAAGAATTTTTAGGGCCAGGTGCAGTGGCTCAGGCCTGTAATCCCATCACTTTGAGAGGTCCAGGCAGGAGGACTATTTGAGGCTAGGAGTTCAAGAACAGCCTGGGCAACATAGCAAGACCCCATCTCTACCAAAAAAAAAAAAAAGAGAGAGAGAGAGAGACAGAGTTCTTAAAAGCAACTGCCTCTGAAAATGAGACTAAAAAGTGGGGATGGGTAAGGATATTGCTGATTTTTTATAACCTGCCTTTACTATTATTTACCTTTTCTAACAATACACAAGTATTACTTTAAGTAGAAAAAATATCAAAATAAATAGGAGAGAATCGGCTTTACTATTTCATAATCAATGATTCATATAAACAATTCAATGTGCAAATACTAAAGAACAGTACAGGGTTGAAAAACCAAATAAGCAATATATAAGCTACATCACATTATGGTTACAATAAGCACAAGAAGCCTATCAATAGCCAGTAAATATTCCTGATTGCCCACTATGTGGCCAGCAGTATGCAAAGTGCCAAGGTTAAAGTTGTGAAGAATGGAATTATATACAGAGATACAAATAAATCAACAAGAAATTTAAGACGGCAACTATTCAAGACTTGGGGAAAGCTTCCAAGAGGTCACACCACAAAAGTTAAGACCGGCTGGGTGCGGTGGTTCATGCCAGCACTTTGGGAGGCTGAAGTGGGCGGATCACCTGAGGTCAGGAGTTCAAGACCAGCCTGGCCAATATGGTGAAACTCCATCTCTACTAAAAGCACAAAAATTAGCCGGGTGTGGTGGCAGGCGCCTGTAATCCCAGCTACTTAGGAGGCTGAGACAGGAGAATCACTTGAACCCAGGAGTTAGAGGCTGCAGTGAGCCGATATCATACCACTGCACTCCAGCCTGGGCAAGACAGAGCAAGACTCAATCTCAAAAAAAAAAAAAAAAAGTTAAGACCTAAAGGACAAGAAGGGTTGGCCTGGGTGGATGTGGGAGTTCAGAAACTTCCAAAGCAGAGAATGGCACGTGTGAAGCCCTATGGTTAAGAAATAACAGGTAGAGTCTGTTCAAGGACCTGAAAGAAGTTTAACATGGCTGGAACAGAAAAGGAATCAAAGCAGAAGCATAAGAGGCCAGAAAGTACCTTCTTCAAACGCCTCTCTTTCTCAAGCAGCTGCTCTCCTCTCCCCTTTCTTCTATTAAACTATACACTCCTTAACCCACCCACGTGTCCGTGTCCCAATTCTTTCTCGGTGGGCAACAACAAACCCCAGGGTATATACCCCAGACAGTGTAGCCACTTCAAAATGGGGGCTTCGTCCGGGATACCAAAGTACAACATTCATCAGAACGCTAAGTAGAAGAGCGAACTCCAACTCTGTCCTTTCATTCCAAGGCTCTCGGCTTCCATTTTAGACCTTTCATGGAGGACTTAGCTGTCATGTGGGGCTGGAAGAAGTCCCGGGGTGACTGAGGATTTCTGGCTGGGGCTACCCCCCCTGCTACCCAAAGGCTCTGGACCCCAGCCTCCAACCGCCCTAGTGGGGTGTCAGCAACAGGAGCTCCAACTTTCCTATTGTAATTTCCTCCTTTGCTGTTCGCAACTGCCATATCTCTTATCCTCTCCGTGTAAGAAATGTGTGGGAAGTTTCATGGTTCAGGGAAGTAATCTTGTTTGGCAAGATCAGGGAGTGCCGTAGTAACTGGGGATATAGCTTAAGGGGAAGCATCTTTGTGATTTTCTAAGAACAGGGCTCCCTGACCCCCCAACAGTGAGCACCTCTCTCTCTCTCTGCCCTTGGTCTGGAGAGCACGTGGCATTTTCCAGGTCTCTCTCTGCCCTTGGTCTAGAGGGTATGTGGTGTTTTAAGGTCAACAGTGCCACCTAGTGAAATAGGAATCCTCTCCATGAAGCATATTGTCAGTCCTTCACTGAAATACCCTAGCCTCCAAATTCTCTTTCCTTTTTCTGCCTCTCTACTAGAAACCAGGCTTTATGCTGCTTCTGTAATTGGGAAACTTCTGCCTTCAACAACTAGGGGTAAAATATCCTCCAAAGCCAAATTTTAGTCTGAATACTGTCTCATCAGCAGGAAAACGGCCATACGATTCCCACATTTTTTTTAAGGCACCTATTCTGCCTACAATTAGAGTAGTACTTAATTAGTAAGGGAGTTTTAAGTTTGGAAGTTAACTGGAACCATTCTCTAAGGGTAAATGCTTCAGCACAGGCCATAATAGCAGGATACAGAGTTCAATCTAGCACACCCCCTCCATTAAAGGGGCCTTGCCCAACTATTGTGTAGCTTTTCTTGAGATCCATTTTTTGGGAAGCCAGGCAAGTCACACAAGTCTAGGAAGTTGAAGGGAAATAACAGGCAGAGGACTAGAGCCACTTGGGTGAGCTTGACTAGACCCAGTGACTTAGTTCCTCTGGTTCCATGGCTGGGGGTCACACTGGCAACCATGGGCAGCACATTCAACAAGGTGCCTGGGACCCAGGAAACACGGAGGGAAAAAAGCAGGGGGTATGCCCCCACTGTCTTCCTCTCTACCATGGGTTACACCCAAAGGAAGGAGACTAAAGGGCCACCTTTTTGTCACTTCTCTAAGTGGGTACCATCTTCATCCTGCACTCCCCTGGAGTGCATTCTGAAGCACAAGGACTCCTTTGACCCTGAAACTTTAAAGAAAAAGCAGCTCATTTTCTTTTGCACAAGGGCATGCATGGCCTTTTTACTAGACTTTTGTAAGCGTTACAGAATCAACCCAGCCCTTTTAGCAATCACATTGAGCAGGCCCAAAGATAATAATTCCCCAAAATTAGAGAAGTAACTTCTGGGGAAATCATCTGAGGCAGTTATTGGGTGTCCCAGCCCTCCAAGTCCCCCTTATTCAGGGCCACCTCCAACCATACCACCAGCTCTTCCACCTCCACCATCTCCAAAATTTCCCACTCCCCACTTTCACTCTTACCTCTACAGGAAATGCCCAATGGAGGTGATGTCACTAGCATTCAAGTTCCCTTCCCTTTGCAACACCTTAGGCAAATAAAGGAGACTTAGGTCAATTTTCTAAAGACCCTGCTAGGTATATAGAAGCTTTCCAAAATTTAACTCAGGTGTTTGACCTCTCGTGAAGAGATGTTATGTTGCTTCTAAGCCAAACCCTAACTACAGCTGAAAAGCAGGCAGCAGAGAAATTCAAAGATGAGCAATGTTTCCTATAGTAGGCCTAAAACGAAAAGGGAAAATAGGGAAGGCAAAGAAATAAGGGAAACACAATTCCCAATGAGAGGCAGTACTTCTTGACAACCCTAACTGGAATCCCCAGACTTTTCTATGGTGTTTTTCCTTCTTTCACAGTGTACAATGGTTCCTATCTCTTCTTTTATAATGTTCCTCCAAAGTAGGAAAAATTAATTTCCCAAAACCTTAAAAGGTGCTTGACTTAGAATTGAGCTAATAGGAAGGGAACCCAGAAGCCCAACATGTTGGCAAAAGGATAAAAGTTTTTTTTAGCCAGTCAACAATATAACTTAAGCCAATAACAATTTGGCTTATCTCTTCCTGTGCAAACCGGTAAAAAGGATAATAAGGATCACTGTTTATTCTCTGTAAAGTTTTAATTAATAAAAAAGAATTTGTGAGGTTGGTCTTATGCTGTAGCCAATCTGGTGTGCTTGTGTATCTTTCTGTATGGTTCTGTCAAAAGAAAGGGTACCTCAGGTTAGGATGCAGGCCCAGGACCCCATAAGCCGAACTTCATCTGGGTCCTAGACTCCACACCTAGTACATAATTAAAATCACTTACTAACCAGGTTTTTCACCAAAAGTGAAAGTTGCTGAGAGTTAACAGTGCAACATGTATTTGAGATCTCTAAACGGTTTTATCTGCAAGGCTTATAAAAACAGTGAAATGTGTTTTTTAATAAAAGATTATAAGAAAGCATGGAAATATAAATTTTGCCCAGGGATAAGGAATTATCTTAAATTTAATAAGACAGAGCTAAAGGTTTAACAAGTTATAGAAAGACAAAAATTAATCTTGCAAAAATATGTAAACATTAACTAAATTCAAAAAGGTATTATATCGTCCTTTCCTAAATTGAGCATTGAAAGAAAAGCACAGTAAGGCTCTCTTAAGACACTAATCTGCCCTTTAGCAAAAGGGGTTGTAAAGGGTTTGTAAAGACTTCACCCCATGGTTATTGGTTAAGATTAGATGGAATTTCCTATGAGGTTTTATCAAAAGGTTGTTTACAACTTTAATAAACTAATATAAGGGTAAATTTTGGCTTTAAACAGGATTTTCATGTAATGGTAAAGGCTAATGAAAGATTTTTGCCTTTTGTGTCATCATTTTGGCAAAATAAATAATGGCAATTTGGAATTCTATTTCATAACATCAAGTGTTTTAAACCTCTAACATTTAACAGGCATCCCAAAATCAACCTTCAAGCTTCAAAATTGTCTTTCCCGATGCCTGGCTTTCTGGATTGTTCAGAGGGTCCCTGAAACATCCAAAGAGGTAAACAGGATTATCTGATGTGTTTAGTCACATGAGAATTGCCAAAATGATGTCCAATCTTCTTTAAGTTATATTTTGGTGAATACTAATATATGTTCCAAAATTGTATGGGATTTCTAAAATTCTAATGTCTAAATATATGCTATCAATCATAATTAAGGTTAACTAAACTTTTCAGTCATGTTTTTAATTGTAACCTGGAAATTTTGTCATTCACAGACAATTGTTGTCTTGCTTTGTTCCTTCTCAAAAGATGGTTTATAATCAAGGACTTTTAACCAGTGTTCTCAAATGCAGGTTTTTAACAGCTTTGAAGATTGTAACATTGGAAGAGAGAAAGAATGTACAGGACTCATTAAGAACTGAAATGTTCACAAATATCAAGCGAAACAAGAGTTGACTAAATGGACTGCACTCAGAAAGCTAAAGCAATCTTTTTGACTTTTGCTTAGAATATTGCTGATCCTTAGTTTGCTTTTCAGGGTCAAGGAAACTTATTTTGAACTATTTACAGTCTCTAATAATACAGTAAGGTATACTTCTGTGAACAAAACTTGGAGCATGTTTGTTTCTCTCTGCTTGGTTCCTCTAATCTGTGGGAACTCTTAACTTATGGCAATATAGTTGTCTGCATCAGTGAAATAAGAATCCATTTTTCTTTTTCAACAGGACACAACTGGAAAAACTGGTTATTATTTTATCAAGGCTTTGACTGGAAGTGTATGCTTCCCTTTAAGGAGTCAATCTCCACTTGCAGAGCTGAAAAAGTTCCATGGGAAGAACTGGCCTCATACCTTGTCTACACAGTCCCTGCACAGGGTTCCTAACCTTTGGTCTGTGAAGAATGTCACTTTCTAACAGGTCCAGGAGTTCCAAGTTTATCTTGGGACCTTAAGAGAAAAGGATCAGCCAACTCTCAGGTATTTGAGGATACAAACCCATGGCTGGGCTCAGCTTTAAGAAGTCTTATCTGAGATTTCTTGTGGAACAGAGTTCTATCAAAGCCAATCCAAAAGGACTATGTAGAAATAATTACTCTTGCTGAACGTTATGCAAATAACCCGGCCAAATATAAGACTAAAGTTTATTCTACAAACAACACGGTCCTATCATAATTTGTTTTTACCAAAAATGAGGACTAGAGAGTGAAAATAGGCTCCAAAGCTTATCATACCTTTGTCATTAAATCCTAGTCACACTAATTGTTTTTAAGCTGTGTGCCTACATTTTAGACTAACCCTGCTTATTCCTGTGAATCAAGTGGCGATCTCCTGAAGCTTGGAAGAAACAAAAAGGGATGGGTAACATAAAAATCTGGATACCCTGGCAAGTAAAATTTTAGATGGAAAGTATCTACTATACCATACTTGTGGGAACTGCTATATTCACTCTACTATTTGCAGTAGGGTTATACATGGTAGCACCTTCTAACTGAAATACTGGACAGAGAGCTTCCATTGTTGTAGTATTTTGCTTAATTATTATCCTTATAGCAGGGATAATTACCAACAAAAAGGAAGCATGAAAGTTTTACCATCACCGAGTTTGCTAGAACTTCTTATTGGGTTTGGTAATATGTCACAGCCTGGCTATGCAAAGAAGGTTATAAAGGAAAGAGATTTTCTGTGGAAGTCATGTAGGGATTGATAACTGCAGGAAAGATCTAGCCAAGGTTAACACTAAAATTACTCCAGCCACCCAAATCCAATGCCACTTATCCTAAAAGGAATGTTACTTTTATATTAACATTTCAGCAACATGTGGTGGAGGCAAACCAGTGTTACAACCCATCAGAATAGCCACAGAATCAAACTCCAAATGGTGCTGCCGACAGAACCACACACGGACATGCCTTTCTTCCAAGGACCCTTAGATTGACCCCAGGAGGAGCCCTAGCTGCTGTTCCCCACATGATGCCCCTTTTCAGCAGGAAGTAGCCACAAAGAGTCATCACCCAACACCCACTAACAGCAGTTAGGGTTGCCACTCCAGAGCGGGGAATGATGATACAGGAGTTAACAAGGACTTACTTAACAGCAGTTAGGGTCACTCCAGAGTGGGGAATGATGACACAGGAGTTAACAAGGAATTACTTAACAGCAGTTAGGGTTGCCACTCCAGAGCAGGGAATGATGATACAGAAGTTAACAATGAATTACTTAGGCAGATAGCAAAGGCATGGGAGTCCTCAGTAAGACTTTTCTTTTTAATGAAAAGCAGCCCCAAATCATTTTCTAACAAAGAGCAGCCTGTAAACTGGGAGCTTGCACAGGAGAATGCCTGCAGGAACTAAGGACTAGACATTTTCAAAATGGCGGCTCCATCTTCTCTTCTCGGCCAGCCATATGTACTGTAAGAGCAGATAGGATGGCGCCAATCAACTGGCAAGCCCATTGCATACGATTAGGTAGAGGCAACCAGCCATCCCCACACACTCTGTAGACGACATACATGATCGAACCAATCTGTGAGCCCTATGTAACTCAGACACCACCTTCTCCATATAAAATCTGCTGTGGTCCATGGCCTCCCCTCTTTTTCGGAGGTCTCTCTCTCTCTTTCTCAAAGAGCTGCTCTCCTCTCTCCTTTCTTCTATTAAACTTTCCACTCCTTAACCCACAAAAAAATAAAAATAAAAATAATAAATAAAGAAGAGGCCAGAAAGTAAGCTGAGGCTTGACGCTTCACACAAAGACTCACTAAAGGGCATGCCTTCTTACTTTGCACATAGTAACCGTACAATTGCATACATCCTAAGACTTCCAGACTGATGAACTCTACCCCTATACACTGACAATCCAAAATATCTATGTCTAGTCAGAACTGTCTTTTGAGTGCCAGGCCTATTTAATTGCCTAACATCTATTGCCATCTGGTGTCCCACAGGCACCTCAAACTCCACATGCTCAATACTGAACTTAATATATATCCTTCCCCTTGTCCATCTCCAATTCTCATCTTTTTACACCATTCATTCAGATATCCAAGTCGAGAAACCTAAAGGAAGAGAATGAAAAACAACTAATAGTTATAGTGTATATATTGCTAGATACAGAGAGGTATTTTCATTTTATTCTCTAAAAAACATATAAAGTATATATTAGTCCCATTTTACAGATGAGAAAACTGAAGCTCAAAAAAGTTGAGTAACATGCCAAAGCAAATAAATGACAGAACTAGGATTCAAACCTAGAGTTTCAAAAAGTATGTAGGTTAGTCTAGGTCCAGACAGAGAAACTAATTATAAAGAAGAGCAGAAGCCAGGCACAGTGGCTCCTGTCTATAATCCCAGCACTTTGGGAGGCCGAGGTGAGTGGATCACCTGAGGTCAGAAGTTCGAGACCAGTCTGGGCAAAATGGTGAAACCTCAACTCTAATAAAAACAATACAAAAATTAGCCAGGCATGGTGGCACATGCCTGTAATCCCAGCTATTCAGGAGGCTGAGGCAGAAGAATCACTTGAACCTGGGAGGCAGAGGTTGCAGTGAGCCAAGATCCCACCATTGCACTCCAGCCTGGGCAACAGGGTCAGAGTGTCTCCAAAAAAAAAAAAAAAATAGAAAAAAGAATAGCAAAAAATGCTAATTCCCTACCCAATCTCCAGTCCTCCCTTCCTTTTAGGAACAGAACTCCAATTTTTTGACTAGGCATATTCCTGTTCAACTAAAATACATTTAAGTCTCTAAGAGTGGACAGTCACTTCTTTATCCCTTCCTCCATCCTGCTGTTTGGCACATGGAAATTTTAGCTCGAACTCCAGCAGCCATCTTGGACCCAGAAATCAAGGGCCATACTTTAAGGTTAACAGTGTAAGAAACTGCAAGGGGCTGGATTCCTGATGACAGCAGAGCTGCCAAACCAGCTCTGCTGTCCAGCTCAATTGTCCACCTCTGGACTTCTTTTACAAAAGAAACAAACTAGTTACATGTTTAAGCTATTATTTTTCAGGTCTCTGTTATTCGTAGCCAAACCTAATCCTAACTGATACAGGTAGGGCTTTCAAAGTATTCTGGGTGGAGGGTTGCATGACATATTTTGAAGGAAGAATTGTCAAGATTCAGTGACTGACTCAACCTAACAAAGAAATTTATCATCGATCATATGATGGACAAAAGGTTTTAAATGCCCAAAAGACTGAGCAATAAAAGAAAAGATAAGCTTTTTAAAAATAATTATTCCAATGTCCTTATTGGAAAGTTTCAGCCACTTTCGTTGTCTGCATTTTTAAAGAATGTGATAAAAATCAGAGAAGCTATCAAAAATCACTAATCAAACTTCCTTAAAGAAATGAAAAAAACAAAAACTTTTACTAAATAAGACCTATATGTAAAGTTGTTCCCAGCCCCACTAGTTCATTTTGTCTAGAATCAAGTAATGTGAGGATAACTTACAAACTGTTTACAAGCAAAGTTCAAAGCATTAAGCTCTGCTAAAAACCTTACTAGAAAAAAAAAAAATGCTTAAAGGCAAGAGCAGATATTTAATAAGTCCCATCACATTTCCTGATAAATGATGCACCACCACCAGAAAGCCAGAATCTTCACACCTAGAGCCAGTCAAGACTTTGACAGCTAAGTAGGAAAGTGAAACCCACCAGGAAACAGGATCCCAAACCGGAGGAGTTCCGGAAATCCTTTCCATCTCTAAGATTAGTCTTCTCTCTGTCCGGAGAAAGGAAAAGCAGCAATGGCCATCTTATCACTCCGCTCTGTTAGGCCCACAGTACTCTACCATGCCCAGCTGAGTCACAGAAGAACTTGACAAGGGGCTGCTTCAAGTCCAGATCTCACAGTAGTTCATTCTGCCTGAAGATGTTCTCTCACTTTCATTAGGAGTCTTCCTTTGCTGCTGAAATGGGGGTGCCTTTACCTCCCACTAGGACAGAGAGTCCCTGCCTTCTCACCCTGGGCATGGGAACCATCATTGCCCCCAGCGTGTCCTGTGTCAAGTATCAGGTTAGCCCTCTGATCACATATATATATTATGTTTTTAAGACATGAATATGAAAAAGAGACCAAAACGAAATATAGGAAAACTTTACATGGAGCTGTATTTGCTTTTATACTTAATCATTTTTAAAGGTCTCATTTTACCAAAGCCTATACTACAAGTGTCACAGGTATTTCCCATATTCCACTAAAAGGAAACAGTCTTCTCTAGATCTAACCATTCCCATTATCTACAATCCTAAGTGAAAGACGGCCCTCTCATTGCATGTACAGCAGCAAAAGAAATCACCTACTTTCTTAAGTCTCAGCAAAATATTCCAAAACACATTGTGGTAGGCAGAATAATAGCCTCCAAAGATGTCCACATACTAACCATGGAAGCCGTGATTATGTTGCTGGGAAAAGGGACTTTGCAAGCGTGATTAAATTAAGAACCTCAAGGGGGGATTATTCTGAATTAGCCAAGTGGGTCTGATCTAATTACATGGGTCCTTAAAAGCAGAGAACCTTTCCCACGTGTGGTCAGAGACTTGAGGATGGAAGTATGATCAGAGAGATGCAACACTGGTGGCTTTGAAGATAGAGGAAGTGCGCCACAAGCCAAGGAAAGTGGCAGCCTCTAGAAGCTGGAAGAGGCATAGATATCCCCCTAGAAGCCTCCAGAAAAGAACACAGCCTTGTTGACAGTCAGTGAGACCCATTTTGACTTCTAACCTACAGAACTATGATAATAAATGCATTGTTTTAAGCCACTAAATTTGTGGTAACATGTTATGTTACAGCAATCATAGAAAACTGATACATAAAACATTAAACAATTCCTAACAATATAAGAAATTATCTAGAAAAGAAAAGCATAACCAAATTGCCCAAATATTTGGAGCAATATAAGAGCCATTTGTACATGTTGTAACAGATTTCACTTCTATTTCTCTCCTGCCCTCCATTCATTAAAAAGCCAGCCAAAGTGACAATTCTTCAAACTTTTTGTAGAAAAATGTCATATTAATTAAAAAAAAAAAAATGGAACAATCAGGATGGCAGGATCTAATGGAAAAATCAGGAGATAATTATGCCACATTTTTCAGAGTCAAACATAAAAGCATTTGCACTGTTTATCCTCCTTGTATCAAATGGATTACCACACTTTTTTTAAAGTACAGTAAATCTTTCTAGATATTAAAAACTTACTATTAATTTTTATGTGTGATAATGGTATTGTGGGCCTATTAAAAAGAGAGAGCAGGCCAGGTGCTATGGCTAACCCCTGTAATCCCAGCACTTTGGGATGGGCAGAATGCCTGAACTCAGGAGTTCATGACCAGCCTGGGCAACATGATGAGACCCCTGTCTCTACTAAAAATACAAAAAATTAGCCGGACATGGTAGCACGTGCCTGTAATCCCAGCTACTTGGGAGGCTGAGGCAGGAGAATTGCTTGAACCCAGGAGGCAGAGGTTGCAGTGAGCCAGGATCACGCCACTGTACTCCAGCCTGAACAACAGCGAGACTCTGCCTCCCACCAACAACATAAAAAAGCAATTCAATCTTCTACAGATATATATTGAAATATTTACAGATGAAATTGAATGCCTATGATTTGCTTTAAAATACCTGTGAGTAGGGATAGGAATGAATAGGTACACAGATGAAACTAAATTGGCATGAGTTAATTGTTGAAGCTGGGTAATGGGTACATGGGAGTACCCTTTATTATTTCACTGTGTGAACTTTTCTGTGGTTAAAAAGTGCAAAAACATAAAAACTCCTTGAACTATATGCCGTAACAACACAGACTTCTTAATAGCTGAATCTCCTTCCTATTAACATTGCCCCAACTCAGTTCTCTGCCATTTAATCCACTTGTGACTGATTGTTTCATCAATTATTCCAACTCATTTTGCCCTATGTACTCAGTTTATGAGCTTAAGCCAGACACCTAACCTCTAAAGACTAGTTCTTCATTTACAGAATGGAAATATTCATACGCGTCCAGTCTATCTCTGAATTGCTGAGAGGATTATCTGAAATAAAACTTCAAAGCAGGATAATCACTCCAGAAATCCATATATTCATAAATTTCATCCTCTGCAGCAACCATTCACCCATTCCTATAGATTCTCTTCCCTTCCACCTCATTCTTCTCTTGAGCCCTCAACTCATCAGCCTAAGCACCTAAGTTCCTCTGGTGGACGGTACATTCCTCTCCACCGCCTCCACCCTCCAAGTTTTCATCTTTCAGCACATCGCCCTTGCTCTACACACCCCTCTCTCCAACTTCCCCTCTCCTCTTTCAACGATCTCACTCCATCTGTGCCCCCTAATCAGTCTATCCTGGGTACCCGCTTTGCTGGCCAATTACAATCATCCCACCACTTCTCTGCCCCTGTTCAGCAGAGAACAGCTTTATCCAATCAGCTTTACCACACCAATACCCTCAAACCCCACTACTGCCCCCAGTTCACAAACACCCACCCTTTCACTTTTCAGTCAAAACACAATTGCTCAGGCAAATTCACGGAGACTGAAAGTAGATCAATAGTGTAGGGGAGAGAGGGAGGAGAGACTACTAATGGGTACGAGCTTCTTTGTTGGGGGTGATAAAAATGCTCTGGAATTAACGGTGGTGATGGCTGCTCAACTCTGAATATACTAAAAGCCACTGAGTTGTACTTTTAAAGGGTTAATTTTCTGACATGTTAATTATATCTCAATAAACTATGAATGTAAAAACAAGAAAGAAAAACCCACAACTATTGCTCACCCTGCCCATCACACGCCCATTTGTCAGACCAACACCGCCCCATCTCCGGAAGCACCGACTTGGCCTTCGGTATCCCCCAACTCCCAACAGCAGACTCGGACAGAGGTCCGTCCGCTGTCACCACAGCCCCCCCGGGGTGGCCCAGGCGCCCGCGGGCAGGGAAGGGAGGGTCCCTTCGCCGCCGCCCCGCTGCGCTGCCCCTCGCCTCCGGGCGCTGGCCGGGGAGGGGAGAGTGGCCCCCGACCCGCTGTGACAGGAGGCCGGGAGCAGCCGGGCTTTCAGGCCGGGCCGCGCTGAGGGGGGCGGCGCTACAGCCCACCTGTCTCAGCCGGCGGGGGGATACGCTCCAGCTCCACGGACCCACGGACTGACGGGCGGGTGGCAGAGGGGTCGGGAGAAGTCGCGGTCGCCGCCGCAGCCTCAGGTGGCGCACGCCGGCTCAGGCCTCCATGTTTCCACGTCCTGCGGGTAAGGATCCGGCTCCGGCTTGGCCTGCAGCTCGGCCCCGGCTCGGCTCCAGCCCGGGCCGCGTCGGTGCGGAGGCCGGGAGGCGGCGAGGGAAGAGGGAAGCGACCGAGAACGCGGCTAGGGACCGAACCCCCAGGCGCGCGCGCCAGCCAGGCGGTCACGTGGCACGCGGCGCGCGCGGACTTCTGGAAACTGTAGTCCTTTGGGTGTTACTCGTGCCTCCGCCCTCCTAGAGCCTCCTGGGCTACCAAGGCCACGTGGCGAAATCGAGAAGCACAAAAATGGCCGGGCGCCGTGGCTGACGCCGGTAATCCCTGCACTTTGGGAGGCCGAGGTGGACGGATCATGAGGTCAGGAAATCGAGACCATCCCGGCCAACATGGTGAAACCCCGTCTCTACTAAAAATACAAAAATTAGCTGGCTAGGCAGGAGAATCGTTTGAACCCTAGAGGCAGAGGTTGAAGTGAGTCGAGATCGCGCCACTGCACTCCAGCCTTGCGACAGAGCTCGACTCTTATCAAACAAAAAAAAAAGAGAGAGAGAAGTGCAAAAACCTCACCTGCCAGGTGCTAGAGTCCTCTCTCATGCTACACCGCTTGTTTCGGCGGCTTAACTTTATTAAGGCCCCTGTTAATTGCAGCTGAATAACCATCCCAAAGTCAAGCAATTTCGTGTGGGATTCTGGAGAGTTGAGAAATAGGAAAATAATTTTTGATGGAGGCAGCTGGCAAGGCTAGCCCTGCCTGCAATGTTGTGGGAAAGGACAGGTCCCACAGAAAAGACTAGCAATATGAGGCAATGCCAAAACTATGGAATTTGAAGTCAAATGAGCTGAGGTTTCCACATTGATGTCTTAGATCAATTACTTCACCTCTCCCAGCCAGTTTCCTTATCTAAAATATATACATGATGATGATTCTGCCCTTACAGGAATATTGACATTACTGTAGTAATAACAATTCACATTATGGATTGTTTTCTATTTGTCATGCCATGCCATGTTTTCTATTTGCCATTTCGCAAAATGACCCTATGGAACAGATAGCACCGTTATTCCCATTACATAGTCAATATGTGCCAGTATACTCTGTAAAGTACTATACAAATACTAGGTATTCTTTTCTAGCATAGACTGCCAGTAAATTCACTGAGCTTGCAGAATTATGACAGGAAAACATATTAAAACCCAAAGTAGACTGGGCTCTGTGGCTCATGCCTATAATGCAAACACTTTGGGAGGCGGAGGTGGGAGGATCACCTGAGTCCAGGAGTTCGGAAGGACCAGCCTGAGCAACATAGCGATACACTGTCTCTACAAAAAATACAAAAATTAGCTGGAAGTGGTGGGCACACCCTCGGTCCCAGCTACTCAGGAGGCTGACGTGGGAAAATCGCTTGAGCCCGGAAGGTTGAGGCTGCAGTGAGCCATGATCTCCCCATTGCGCTCTAGCCTGGGCAACAGAACGAGACACCGTCTCAAAAAAAAAAAAAAAAAAAACCCAAACTACCTAACTAGAAAGCCATGACACTACTATGCAGCCATTGTAAAGAATGCTATGAATGCATAGTTATTCGAAAACATTTTCATGATACATTGAGCGGAAACATGTATAGTATCAAATTTTCATAAGTGAATTATATTAGGTTGGTGCAAAATTAATTGTGGTTTTTGCCACTTAAAATATAATATTTATAATATATAATATTTATATTAATATATTAAGTGATGTATTAACGTAACCTGTAACATAATGTTTACTATAATATTTATAATACCTATGTATATGTGCTGGTAGAAAAAAGACAAATAATATTAACAATATTGCCACTTTGGGTAATAAGATCATGTGTGATTAAAATTAGTTTTTCCTTATGTTTTCTAATTTTTCTACAAGGAATATGAAGTACATGTACAATTTTATTTTAAAATTACTGCAAAAAGTGACTCGGGGCTGGGCGTGGTGACTGATGCCTGTGATCCCAACACTTTGGGAGGCCGAAGCAGGCAGATCACCTGAGGTCAGGAGTTTCAGACGCGCCTGCCCATCATGGTAAAACCCCGTCTCTACTCAAAATACAAAAATTAGCCAGGTGTGGTGGCATGCGCCTGTAGCCCCAACTACTCAGGAGGCTGATGCAGGAGAATCACTTGAACCCAGGTGGTGGAGTTTGCCATGATCCGAGATCGTGCCCCTGCACTCCAGCCTGGGCGACAGAGCCAGACTCTTGTCTCAAAAAAATAAAAAATGAAAAAAGAGACTCAGGCATAGAAACCAAACTCAAAATAGTTTTTAATATTGCCTGGCACACAGTCTACTTTCCCCAGACTGACTCAGCAACAGTTATGAGCATCTCCTCAGAAATGGCTTTATAGACCAAGAAGCAAAATATTTTATTTTAAGGGGATCCTATTAGTGAAATTTTACATCCTCTCCCTTTGGTCATTTTTGGATGACTTGAAATAAACAGTCTTGCCTGTGTTCCTAGACAGATGTTATAATGTTGCTAGGCAAATGTCATAAATCAGAGGATAAGATTAGGAATATTTTTTACTACATAGGAAGCATGAGTTAGAGTAGCAATCCTTATGCAACTTTTTTGTACATGTAATGTACAAATTATTATCCTTGGACACCAACTTTCAAAACTGCCTGCAGAAGAATGATGGCTGGGTGTGGTGGCTCACGCCTGTGATCCCAGCAATTTGGGAGGCCAAGGTGGGCAGATCACCTGAGTTCTGGAGTTCAAGACTAGCCTGGCCAACATGGTGAAACCCCATCTGTACTAAAAATACAAAAAAAAAAAAATTAGCCGGGCGTGGTGGTGCAGGCCTGCAGTCCCAACTACTCAGGAGGTTGAGGCAGGAGAATTGCTTGAACCCGGAAGGCAGAGATTGCAGTGAGCCAAGATTGCCCCACTGCACTCCAGCCTGGGCAACAGAGTGAGGCTCCATCTCAAAAAAAAAAAAAAAAAAAGGTATCATGATAACTTTGATTGACTCGACAGCAACTTCAGTGTCTAATTAGTGCAGGAACAGCAATAGAAAAGCTATGAAATCCTTCCACTAAATCCAATAGGATATCCTGGACTACATCCTGGAATTGAAAGAGGCAATAGTGGAAAGCCTGATGAGACTGGAATGAAGTTCAGAGTTTAGTTAAAAGTATTGTACCAATGCTGATTGCCTAGTTTTGACAAATGTGCTATGGTTATATAAAATATTAACATTAAGGAAAGCTGGGTGATGAATATACAGTAACTCTCTACACCTTGCAACTGTTCTTATTATTAAATATTACATTATTCCACCTGGTGGACAGAATAATTTTTTTTTTTTTTCTTTGAGACAGAATGTCACTCTTTTTGCCCAGGCAATGACTGGATCTTGGCTCACCGCAACCTCCGCCTCCCAGGTTCAAGTGATTCTCCTGCCTCAGCCTCCCCGAGTAGTTGGGATTACAGGCATGCGCCACCACACCCGGCTAAGTTTCTATTTTTAGTGGAGACGGGGTTTCTCACTGTTGGTCAGGCTAGTCTGGAACTTCCGACCTCAGGCGATCCGCCTGCCTCGGCCTCCCAAAGTGCTGGGATTACAGGCACGAACCACCGCGCCCGGCGGAATAAATTTTTTTTTTAATTTCAGACGGAGTTTCACTCTTGTTGCCACGGCTGGAGTGCAGTGGCATAATCTCAGCTCACTACAACCTCCACCTTCCAGGTTCAAGCAGTTCTCCTGCCTCAGCCTCCCAAGTAGGTGGGACTAAAGGTGGAGGCCACCACACCCAGCTAATTTTTGTATTTTTAGTAGAGACAGAGTTTCACCATGTTGGCCAGGCTGGTCTTGAACTCCTGACCTCAGGTGATCCACCCGCCTCAGCCTCCCAAAGTGCTGGGATTACAGGTGTGAGCCACTGCGCCCAGCCTGGACAGAATAATTTCATATCCCCCAAAAGATATCCACATCCTAATCCCCAGAACCTGTGAATATGTTAGGTTACTTGACAAAGAGAAATTAAGGCTGCAGATGGCATTAAGATTGTTAATCAACATAAGGAGAGTATCCAGGATTATCAGAGTGCACCCCACATATTCACAATAATGAAAAGTACAAGAGAGAGGCAGAAGAAGAATCACAGGGAGAGGTGGCTGTGGAAGAAAACCAGAGTGAGCAATGTGAGGACAAGGCATTACTGGCTTTGAAAATGGGAAGAGGCTAGGAATATGAACAGCGGCCTCTACCAACTGGGAAAGGTAGGGAAACAGGTTGTCCTCCAAAGCTCCTAGGAGGGAACACAGCCTTGCCTATGCCATTATTTTAACCCAATGAGACTGTATCTGACTTTGGACCTACAGAACAGATAAGAAATGTATGTTATTTTAAGCCACTAAGTTTCTGGTAATATAGCAGCAAAAGAAAATAAATACACTCAAAAATTAAAAAATAAATAAATAAACAAGCAAAACTAGACTGGGCGTGGTGGCTCATGCCTGCAATCCCAGTGCTTTGGGAGGACGAGATAGGAGGATCTCTTGAGACTGGGATTTCGAGATCAGCCGGGGCAACATAGTGAGACTCTATCTCTATAAATAAGTAAATATTTAAAAAGTGTGATTAAAAAGAAAACTTCTGTTTGAGACCAGCCTGACCAACATGGAGAAACCCTGTCTCTACTAAAAATACAAAATTAGCAGGGCGTGGTGGCGCATGCCTGTAATCCCTGCTACTCAGGAGGCTGAGGCAGGAGAATCACTTGAATTCGGGAGGCGGAGGTTTCGGTGAGCCGAGATCGCGTCACTGCACTCCAGCCTGGGCAACAAGAGCAAAACTCCATCTCAAACAAACAAAAAACTTCCAAATGGCTGCCTGTGTTTCCAACACATATTCAATATGGGACTGTACATTATTCATGCTCCATAGAAAGTAACAACAAAACAGAAAATGCACCCCAAAAAAATTTTTTTGAGACAGGGTCTTGCTCTGTATTCAGGCTGGAGTGCAGTGGCTTACTCACAGCTCATGGCAGCCTCAACCACCCGGGCTCAAGCAATCCTCCCACCTCAACCTCCTGAGTAGCTGAGACCACAGGTATGTGCCACCATGCCCAGCTAATTTCCTTATTATTTGTAGAGACTAGGTCTCACTGTGTTGCAAAAGTTGTTCTCAAACTCCTGGGCCCAAGCAATCCACTCACCTCAGCCTCCCAAAGTGCTGGGATTACAAGTGTGAGCCACCATGCCCGGCCCACAAAAAAATTATACTTCACTTTGAAAGGCATGCAATTCTATTTTTTTATTATTATTATTTTTTTGCAGATGTCTAACCTTCCCAGTTCATTTTGGTTAGACTATTATAAAAATCAACTGTACTCCAGAAATAGGTTGAGTTACACAGAAAAGCCACTGAAGCAGTGAAATATCCAGTGACATACTGGAGACATTTGAGTGTCAGAAATGGTAGTCCTGTGTAACCTCCTCATCCTCCTCACTACTCAGAGGACTTTCAGCAAGATACTGCCAATCTACACAATGAGGACTGATGCTTCTGATTAAGAGTGTCCATTTGAATCATCATTAATTTGTTCAACATTTATTTAGGAACTCTGTGTGCACTGTGCTGCAGACCTGGTCCTGACCTCATGAAGCTTAAGGTCTGGTGGAGGAGGCAGGCATTACACAAGTGAAAAATCAGGTTAAATTGCCACGAAAGAAAATAACTTAGTAAACTTTTTTTTTTTTTTTTTGAGATGGAGTCTAGCTCTGTTGCCCAGGCTGGAGTGCGTGGGGCAACCTCAGTTCACTACAGCCTCCACCTCCCGGGTTCAAGTGATTCTCCTGTCTCAGCCTTCTGAGTAGCTGAGACTACAGGTGCGTGCCACCACGCCTGGCTAATTTTTTTTTTTTTTACAGTCCAGAGGTCTTTTATTTTTTTTAACACCTATTATGCCATGAATTCGTAGGTAAGAGGTTCCAGCAGCTCAGGCCCCTTCCCTTTGGTTCTCACAAAGTGCGCCTCTCTGGGTGGAGCAGGCTGGTGCTTCAGTTGAACCCAGGTACCTTCTCTTTGGCTTCTTTCTTTTTCTGATCATTTTCCTTCACACGTTTCAGGAAGCTATGTCGGCTTTTGGAGTGCTTAATGCGCTCAATATGCACATTAATTCTCTTGGCAAGAAACTTGCACTTGTTTATTTACAACAATGCCAACAGCATGCTGGGGAACATTGTAGACTCTTCCAGTTTTGCCATGATAACACTTGTGGGGCATTCCTTTTTGAACAGTACCCATTCCCTTAATGTCTACAATATCACCTTTCTTATAGATTCGCATATACGTGGCCAAAGGAACAATGCCATGTTTTCTAAAAGGCCTAGAGAACACATATTGGGTGCCTCTCCTCTTTCCCTTTGTGTTTGTCATTTCTGGAAGATGCGGTTCCAGCCAAAAGGAAGCTAACTTTTGTATTTCTAGTAGAGACTGGGTTTCACCATGTTGGCCAGGCTGGTCTCAAACTCCTGACCTCAGGTGATCCGCCTGCCTTGGCCTCCCAAAGTGCTGGGATTACAGACGTGAGCCACCGCGCCCGGCCAGTAAACATTTTTTAAATTAAATAACCAACCATTTCATCAGGTGTTATGGGTTGAATTGTGTTCCCCTCCCCCTTAAAAAAATCATATGTTGAAGTTCTAACTCCTGGTACCTCAGAATGTGACGTTATTTAGAGATAGGGTCTTCTCAGAGGTTGTCAAGTTAAAATGAGGTCACTTGGGTGGCCCCTAATTCAGTATGACTGGTGTTCTTATAAAAGAGGGAAATTGGCCTGGTGTGGTGGCTCACACCTGTAATCCCAGCACTTTGGAAGGCCAAGGCAGGAGGATCACTTGAGCCCAGAAGTTTGAGACCAGCCTGGGCAACATAGGGAGACCTCATCTCTACCAAAAAAAATTTTTTTAATTGATCAGACATAGTGGCATGCATCTGTAGTCCCAGCCACTCAGGAGGCCGAAGCAGAAGGATCACTTGAGCCCAGGAGTTCGAGGCAACAGTGAGCAGTGATCGCACCACTACACTCCAGCCTGGGCAATAGAGCAAGACCATCTCAAAAAATTAAAATTAAAATTAAAAAATGAAAGGGGGAAATTTGGAGACCAAAACATACACACAGGGGGAATGCCATGTGCTGATGAAGGCAGAAATGGGGGGCATCCTCCTATAAGCCAAGGATCGCCAAAGAGTGCCATAGGCAAGAGTCATGGAACAGATTCTCTCTTAAAGCCCTCAGAAGGGGCCGGGCGCGGTGGCTCAAGCCTGTAATCCCAGCACTTTGGGAGGCCAAGACGGGCGGATTACAAGGTCAGGAGATCGAGACCATCCTGGCTAACCCGGTGAAACCCCGTCTCTACTAAAAAATACAAAAACTAGCCGGGCGAGGTGGCGGGCGCCTGTAGTCCCAGCTACTCGGGAGGCTGAGGCAAGAGAATGGCGTAAACTCGGGAGGTGGAGCTTGCAGTGAGCTGAGATCCGGCCACTGCACTCCGACCTGAGCGACAGAGCGAGACTCCGTCTCAAAAAAAAAAAAAAAAAAAAAAAAGCCCTCTGAAGGAACCAACCCTGCTAACGCCTGGATTTTGTACTTTTAGCCTCCTGAACTATGAGACGATAAATGTCTGTTGTTGAAGGCACTGTTCGTAGTACTTTGTCACAGCAGCTCTATCAAACAGATACAGCAGGTAATCAATCTCCCCTCTTGCCCATGTAGACAAAACTGTATACTTGGCTAAAAAATATTACCAAAGTGCCTAAATGTTCAATAAGACGGGAATAATTAAATATGTTACAGCATACCCATCCAACAGAACACGGCAACCTTTAAAAAGAATGTTGGCGCTGGGCATGGTTGCTGACGCCTATAATCCCAGCACTTAGGAAGGCCGAGGTGGGCAGATCACTCGGGGTCAGAAGTTTGAGACCAGCCTGGCCAACATGACGAAACTCTGTCTCTACTAAAAATACAAAAATTAGTTGGGCATAGTGGCACGCGCTTGTAATCCCAGCTACTCAGGAAGCTGAGGCAGAAGAATCACCTAAACCCGGGAGGGAGAGGTTACAGTGAGCAGAGATCATACCCCTGCAGCTTGGGCAACAGAGTAAGACTCCGTCTCAAAAAAAAAAAAAAGGCCGGGCGCGGTGGCTCACGCCTGTAATCCCAGCACTTTAGGATGCCGAGGCAGGTGGATCACGAGGTCAGGAGATCGAGACTATCCTGGCTTACACAGTGAAACCCTGTCTCTACTAAAATATACAAAAAATTAGCCAGGCGGGGTGGCGGGTGCCTATAGTCCCAGCTACTTGGGAGGCTGAGGCGTGAACCCGGGAGGCGGAGTTTGCAGTGAGCTGAGATCTGCCACTGCACTCCAGTCTGGGCAACAGAGCGAGACTCCATCTCAAACAATACACTGTATTGAAAAAAAGAAAGTCAAACAGTGTATATTGTATGTTCTGTTTGTCTAAAAAAAAAAGATAAAAGGCCAGGCACAGTGGTTTATGTCTATAATCCCAGCATATTTGGGAGGCTAAGGTAGGAGAATCATGTAAGCCCAGGAGTTCAAGACCAGCCTGGACAACAATATCAGTAGCAATGTTGAGATCCCATCTCTATAAAAAAATTAAAAATTAGCCAGGCATGGTTGCATGTGCCTGTAGTCCAAGCTTCCTGGGGAGGCTAAGGTGGGAGGATCACTTGAGCCCAGGATGTTGAACGTGCAGTGAGCTATGTTCGCTCTACTGCACTCCAGCCTGGGCAACAGAGCAGGACCGGCTCAAAAATAATAAATATGAACAAATAAAGGTAAAGTTAAATCCATACAGATATATATATTTGCTTGTGCATAAGGGAAATATCTCTGGAAGATAAAGAAGAAAGAAACTTGTAATGTTGATTGGCTTCTAGGAGGGGGAGCTGGGTGCCTGAGAACCAGAGTGGGAGGGAGAAGTCTGTGTGTGCACTACTGTGCCTTGTGAATTTTGTACCTAGTGAGCATATCACCTATTCAAAAAGTAAGTATAATTTAAAAATTTAGGCTGGGCATGGTGGCTCACGCCTGTAATCCCAGCATTTTGGAAGGCCGAGGCAGGCGGATCACGAGGTCAGGAGTTTGAGACCACCCTGGCCAACATGGCGAATCCCCATCTCTACTAAAAATACAAAAATTAGCTGGGCATGGTGGCAGGCACCTGTAATTCCAGCTACGAGAGAGGCTGAGGCAAAAGAATTGTTTGAACCCGGGAGGTGGAGGTTGCAGTGAGCCGAGATCGTGCCATTGCACTGCATCCTGGGTGACAAGAGTAAAACTCCATCTCAAAAAAAAAAAAAGAAAAAAATGTAAATGCTGAAGACTGAAAACTGAAAGAACAATGGATAGACTGTGGTTCAAAGTTAAACAATTCTAGAAAGCATTAGATGACTTTGAACTCAGTAAGTATGTCAGGCAGCTAAAGAGTTTCCTTCTATACTGGAAACTTCAGCTTAGATGTAGTAAAAGAGAAAGAGCAGGGATTATTCATTTGATAGTTTGCTTATGTACTCAGGGTGACTTGCACATAAAAATGCATGAAATACACAAAACTTTGACATTAAAAACAGAAGGAAAAGAGGAATGTGGATGTAAAGTGGAGCCGAGTATCCTTCAAGCCCTGGTAGGCTGAGGTTTCTATAACTACAAGTTTGGAAGGTCTGGACTGCAAACAGACTTCATGTGTCTTTAGAGCTGGAGGGGGACTGACTTTTTTTGTAGAAGCTAAAGGGCCAGAAAAGACCCATACGTAACAGAAGGACCCTCTGCAAGCAGGACCAAGACAGTCCCCAGATTATTGTCTTGAGGCTGTTGCAAGAACAGCACTCAGGCTTCCACTTCCCCAAGAAAGAAGAGCAGACTTTGGAGTCAGACAGTTCTGGGTTGAATTCTAGCTCCCCAATTTCTGAGCTAAACAATTTGGGGAAAGCTACTTAACGTCTCTGAGCCTCAGGTTTCTCCTTATGAAGGTGCTGTGAGAATGAAATTAAGTAATGCATGTATGGCCGGGCGCGGTGGCTCACGCCTGTAATCCCAGCACTTTGGGAGGCCGAGGCGGGCGGGTCACAAGGTCCGGAGATCGAGACCACGGTGAAACCCCGTCTCTACTAAAAATACAAAAAATTAGCCAGGCGCGGTGGCGGGTGCCTGTAGTCCCAGCTACTCAGGAGGCTGAGACAGGAGAATGGCATGAACCTGGGAGGTGGAGCTTGCAGTGAGCGGAGATTGCGCCACTGCACTCCAGCCTGGGAGACAGAGCAAGACTCCGTCTCAAAAAAAAAAAAAAAAAAAAAAAAAGTAATGCATGTAGCATGTCATTTTCAATGTTAGTTCATCTGTGTAATCCAGATGATGGACAGCTCACATGTCTTAGTTGTCAGCCCCTAGCCACTCCTCCAAGGAGAGATGAAGATCAACCAGAATCTGTCCTGGGAAGGGCAGTCAGGAGGGTGAGAGATCTGGAAATTACGGCCCATGTGGAAGGGCTAAAGGAACTGAGTATGAAGAACTAGACTAAAAGGAGACTTGTGATAAATGGAACCGTCCTCAGGGGGGCATGGTTAGACTTATTTTCTGTTATGCCAATGAGCCAAATTAAGACCAAGTTTTTAAAGTTACGGAATGCAGATTTCAGCTCCATATAAAAGCTTTCTGAAAACAATATCAGCAGCAATAATTATCAGTTCACATTATAGGTTGTTTTCTGTGAGCTAGGCACTGTTATCTTATTTAAGTCTCCAAACAACCCTATGAGAAAGGGTGCAGTAGAAAGTTATTTAATGACTTAGGAAACACTTCACCATAGGGGTTCAGTGAAATTAAGCTTACTGGTAGTGAAATGGTCTATCTGGAAGAGAAATGAGATCCCAATCACTGCATATGTTCAAGCAAAGGCTGGCTGAACAGGTAGTAAAATAAAGTTACAACAGCATAGGGAACGTTAGTGATTTGAATTCTAGTGACATGAGAGGATTCCAACAGAGATACGCAGCCAGCGAGCTTCGCAAACGACTGAGCAAGCTCCTGAGCTAGCGTCCTCTAAGGCCTCCTGTGGTGCTATGGTAATGAATTCCTTGCAAGGCCAGCTGTTAGCAGCAAGACTCAGATACTGCTGCAGAGAGTTCAAATGCTCCAAAGGCAGTGACTCCAGCGTTCCTGGGTATTGCCTGCCTGATAAGGTAAGAGGCTACACAATTCATTCTCCAGCCCTCCTGCATGCAGGAGAGCTTAGATGCACTCTACAGAGCCCCCATTCATTCTTCCTTTTCCTGAGCCCTTAGCCTAGCCTGGGGAAAGAGGTTGAGACAGCCTGATCTCTATGGGTCCTGATGGCTTTCTGGTCATCAGAAAAGATGTCAGAGGAGCAGTACTGATGGCAGAACTTAGGGAGGGGGCACAGTGCGGCTGTCACTGTCTCCTTCCTGTCTGGGACAAATTAGGAAGAGTCACAAACTAATAATAGTTAACATGGGGCTAGGTGCAGTGGTTCATGCCTGCAATTCCAACACTTTTGGAGGCTGAGAAGGGAGGATCACTTGAGGTCAGGAGTTCCAGATCAGCCTGAGCAACACAGTGAGACCCCCATCTCTACCCAAAAAATAGCTAGGCGTAATGGTGCACACCTGTAGTCCTAGCTACTTGTGAGTCTGGAGCAGGAGGATTGCTTGAGCCCAGGAGATCACGGCTGCAGTGAGCCATGATCATGCCACTGCACTCCAACCTGGGCAACTGAGCAAGACCATGTCTCTTAAAAAAAAAAAAAAAAAAAAAAAAAAAACCCAGGCCTGGGTGCAGTGGCTTACACCTGTAATCCCAGCACTTTGGGAGGCCGAGGTGGGCAGATCACAAGGTCAAGAGATCAAGACCATCCTGGCCAACATGGTGAAACCCCGTCTCTAATAAAAATATAAAAATTAGCTGGGCATGGTGGCATGCACCTGTAGTACCAGCTGCTTGGGAGGCTGAGGCAGGAGAATGGCTTGAACCCAGGAGGCAGAGGTTGCAGTGAGCCGAGATTGTGTCACTGCACTCCAGCCTGGCAACAGAGCGAGACTCTGTCTCAAAAAAAAAAAAAAAAAGGTTAATGATGTATCAGAAATACTTACCTATGGCAGGCACTGCTCTAAAATTTTACAGCCAGGTGCATTGGCTCACATCTGTAATCCCAACACATTGGGAGGCGAAGGTGGGTGGATTGTTTGAGCCCAGGAGTTTGAGACCAGCCTGGGCAACATAGGGAGACCCCATCTGTATTTTAAAATAAATAAACACATAAAATAACAAATGAAAACAAAAAAAAAGTTTTAGATCTATTAAACTCACTTAATGGTCATTAGGGAAACTTCAGAATAAGTATTCTATGGTTTGAATATATGTGTCCCTTCAAAATTCATATGTTGGAACTTAACCCCCAGGGTGATGGTGTTAAGAGGTGAGACCTGGCCAGGTGCAGTGGCTCACGCCCGTAATCCCAGCACTTTGGGAGGCCAAGACGGGCAGATCACCTGAGGTCAGGAGTTTGAGACCAGCCTGACCAACATGGTGAAACCCCATCTCCACTAAAAATACAAAAAGTTAGCTGGGCGTGGTGGCTCATGCCTGTAATCCCAGCTACTTGGGAGGCCGAGGCAGGAGAATCGCTTGAACCTGAGAGACAGAGGTTATGGTGAGCCGAGATAGTGCCATTGCACTCCAGCCTGGGCAACAAGAGTGAAACTCCATCTCAAAAAAAAAAAAAGGAGGCAAGGCCTTTGGGGAGGTGATTGAGTGGAGTGAGGGCTCCTCCCTTCTCACTAGTGGGATCAATAGCCTTATTAAGAGGGCTCAAGGCCAGCCTGACCAACATGGTGAAACCCCATCTCTACTAAATACAAAAAATTAGCCAGGCATAGTGGTGCATGCCAGTAATCCCAGCTACCTGGGAGGCTGAAGCAGGAGAATTGCTTGAACCTGGGCGGTGGAGGTTGCAGTGAATTGAGATTGCACCATTACACTCCAGACTGGACAATGAGAGCGAACTCCATCTCAAAAAAAAGGGATGGGGGGCAGGGCTTGAGAGAACTACCTAGGCCTTTTTTCCCCTCTGCCCTTCCTCCACGTGAGGACACAGCAAGAACGCTCTCACCAGACACCAGATATGCTGGTGCCTTGATCTTGGACTTCCCAGGCTCCATAACTGTGAGAAATAAATTTCTGCTTTTTTTTTTTTTTTTGAGACAGAGTTTTTTGGCCAGGTTGGTCTCGAACTCCTGACCTCGTGATCTTCCTGCCTTAGCTTCCCAAAGTGCTGGGATTACAGGCATGAGTCACTGTGCCTGGCCAATTTTTGCTTTTTATAAATTACCCAATCTGTGGTATTTTGTTATAGCAGCTCAGAAGGACTAAGATGAGGTATTTATTTATTGTCCCCCATTGTACAGCCCCAACAAGTTAAATATATTTCCCAACATTGCAAAGCTAGCCATTGGAGGCTCACACACCAGCAGTCTGTCTGCACAGCCCACACTGTCACTTACTGGAAAAGGCTGTCTCAGAGCTCTTTTTGCCAACACTACCAGTGTTGGAAGACTCACACTTGGCTTCCTCAGAGTTACCTTGTGTTTCCAGCTAACATGGACTGTAATATCAGACTGTAATACCTGGGTATATTGGTTTACTAGGGTGCCATACCAAAGTAGCACAAACAGCAGACATTTATTGTCTCATAGGCCTGGAGGCCAGAAGTCCAAAATCAAGGCATTGTCAGAGTTGGTTCCTTCTGAGGGCTGCGAGGAAGAAACTGTTTCATGCCTCTCCCCTACCTTCTGCTGGTCTACAGACAACTGTTGGCATTCCTTGGCTTATAGAAGGATCACCCTTATCTCCACCTTCATCTTCACATGGCCCTCTGTGTGTGTGTGTGTGTGTGTGTGTGTGTGTGTGTGTGTGTGTGTGTTTACATCAAAATGTCCTCTTTTTATAAGGATGCCAGTCGTATTGGGTTAGGGCCCATCCTCATGACTTCATTATAACCTAATTCTATCTACAGTGTACCTATTTCCAAATAAAGCCTGTTAAATAAAATTTATAGGAGGCCATTGGCTTGGACTGAGCTCCTGCACTAGGCCCAACCAAAATGGAGTCATTAATGCTAAGGTTCCATGTCACCAAATGGAAAATAAGTTGTTTATCTGACCCTCTGAGAAATGAAGAGAGTGAGGGATATAGCCAAATCCCCAAAGAAACCAGTTTTAGCCAGCATGATAAGGACGTCCCCTCTGCTTCAGCCTTAACAAGGAAGTAACTCTGAAACAACTAATCCACTTTTTGTTTTCTGTTCCCGCTTTCCTTAGCTTTTTTCTCTCCATTGAACCAAACTCCTCTGCTCAGCTCTTGGGAACACCCATTTTATTTTATAGGATGAGGTGTTGCTTGATTCTAGAATTGTAAATAAAAGCAGATAAGATATTTCAACTAAATTTGTTGTAATTTTGTCTTTTTGTTTGTTTGTTTGTTTTGAGATGGAGTCTCACTCTGTTGTCCAGGCTGGAGTGCAGTGGCGCAATCTGGGCTCACTGCAACCTCTGCCTCCCAGGTTCAATCGATTCTCATGCCTCAGCCTCCCAAGTAGCTGGTATTACAGGAATGAGCTATCGCACCTGACCCTAATTTTGTCTTTTGACAGATCACATTCTGAGGCTAGTACCTCAGGGGTTAGGACTTGAATAAATGAATTTTGGAGGGACACAATTCAACCCATGACACGAGGCGCCAACACTACACTCTAGGCGAGATTTGAAGAACTAGAACTGATCTCAGTGGCCAAGAACAGATTTATTTACTGATGTCTTTGAACCCAAATAGGTAAAAATCATTTCCATTTACACTAGGTCATATCTTATAGTCTCATTAGGCAAGGTGAATCTCCCAGAAGCCAGTGGCACGAGCCTGGAAGATTTATGACCTAGGCCAGGCATGTTGGCTCACACCTATAATCCCAGCACTTTGGGAGGCCAGGGTGGGAGGATCACTTGAGCCCAGGAGTTCAAGACCAGCCTGGGCAACACAGCAAGATCCTATCGCTACAAAAAAAAACAAAAACAAAAACAAACAAAAAAAACAATACTTATGACCTACTCTGCACTGCCCATGGTTTTGCAGAGGATGGGGGTCAGATGTCGAGAGGAAAGTATTCTAAACAGCAATGACTCAAACTTCCAAGCCCTCTCCTAGGTCACCAGGTGACTTAGCTGTTTGACAAGATCACTGAAATTGCCCTTTCAAGAGCTACTAAAGTGTCAGAGAAAGAGATTCAAGTAATTTGTTGATTTAGCATTATGGTACTTTCTAATTATAGTGCATTATTTTTTTCTGTTTAGTTCCAAAACGTTTAGCAAATGTACCCTCCAAGGCACTGTGGGAAGTGGCAAGATAAAGACAGCACTGTCTACAAGGAGCTCACCATCCTGTGAAATACACAGCAGGTAGCCAGCTACCTGTAGTGCAAGATCACCTGGATAAGAAGTGTTGTACAGAGCTTGCAGAAACAAGGGCAAGAGAAGGGGAGGAAGGGAAGGCTTCCTAGAGGTGTGGTACTTCAATGGGGCCAACTCATCACAGGTTATTTTGCCTCCTACAGGTGGCAATGAACCCCCAATAGCACACAACCCTCTTCTGTTAAAGACCACCAGAATACACAACTTCTTAAAAAGGAAGAGCTAAATGAGAGATTCACCAAGGATAGAGGCTTTTCCCTTCACATAATCATCTGAATGGAGAGGGGGAGGGTAAGGAAGATCTTTTACCTTTTGCAATATACAGATACTTCTGAATTATCATTTTTTGAAAGAACATTTATTGTTCATTCCATAAATATTTAAGTATTGATTCTGAACCAGGCACGCTATAGGTGCTGGGGATTCAACGTGTACTATTATTATAATAAAAATTACAATAGAAACACTGAGAATAGATGACAAATGATTAGACTTTGAAACAGATTGCTTGAGTGTGTGACTGTCATTGATATTGACTTATTTTCCTTCAGATTGTTTAAAGTCTATCTTGAACGTCAACAGTTAAAAAAGGCACCATTAAAAAATATCCACTGAAGGTCAGGAGGGATTTTTATACTATCTGTATTTTTAAAAATCTTCTACAGAGAACACACAGGTAGAACCTGGGCTTCTACAAGCCCAGGCAGTGGTGGAAAAAGTGATGGGGCTGGAGGACACACCTAAACATGTTGAATCCCAATGCCGGGCAGCCAGGGCCAAATCCATATCCCCACAACATCGGGTACCCTAGAGGTTCCAATCCTGCCCACCCACCACCTATCCATCTACCCTTTCCCCCCGGCCCCTTTCCTCCTACCCCAGGAGCTCCCCAGGGCAATCCAGCTTTCCTCCCAGGTGGACCCCCCTCATCCTGTGCCACAGCCAGGGTATCCAACCCTCGGGTCCCTACCCTCCTCCACACCCACCGGCTGCCCCTGGAATGCCTCCTGCAAATCCCTTGGCTCCTGGCTTGGTTGGACCAGGCGTTGACAGTGGACAAAAAGATGCAGAAAAAAATGAAGCTCATAAAAAGATGCACAAGCACCACAAGCATGGCAAGCATTCCTCCTCCTCCTCTTCCTCCTCCTCTTCCAGCAGTGACTCTGGCTGAATACAGGCCCTGGACCCTTCCCTCAAGTCTCACCAGTTCTGCTCTCCCATCAAGCATCAGACACCACGTTGTACTGGGGGAAAGTAGCCCTTATGCTCCCCCGCTTCACCCCCACCTGAGCCTCACCCTGCTGTTGAGCCCTGAGTGGCTAGGGAAAATGGGAAGAGGATTGCCATGGCATGACCATCTTCTTGCTGCTTGGATAGATCACACAGCTAACGAGTTTAGCAGGGGAGCCATTCTTTGAAGATGATGAACTAAATGTTGAAGACAAGTTTAAAAAAAACCTTCTACAGTACGAATATATTAATGTATTACTTGCAGAATAAAATTAAAATTTAGGAAAGATGTGTTAAGTTTTAGAGAGCTGATTATGCTGCTGTTGTTTCTTTTTATAATTGTGAAACATACCATAAATGAAAAGAAATATATAACAGATGCACAATTAATTTTTTTTAATTTCGATAGTTTTGGGGTTCAGGTGGTTTTGGGATACATGGATAAGTTCTTTAGTGATGATTTCTGAGATTTTAGTGCACCCATCACCTGAGTGTACCCTGCGCCCAATATATAGTTTTTTATTCCTCACCCCCCTCCCAACCTTCCCCACCAAGTCCCCAAAGTCCATTATATCATTCTTAGGCCTTTACAGCCTCCTAGCTTAGCTCCCACTTAAAAGTGAGAATATACAATATTTGTTTTTCCATTCCTGAGTTACTTCACTTAGAATAACGGCCTCCACCTCCATCCACGTTGCTGCAAAAGACATTATTTCATTCCTTTTTATGGCTGAGTAGTATTCCATGGTATATATATACCACATTTTCTTAATGTACTCATTGGTTGATGGGCACATAAGTTGGTTCCATATCTTTGCAATTGTGAAATGTGCTGCTATAAACGTGGTTGTGCATGTCAGACAAACAGTTTAAAGGATAATACCCTCTAACATTCTGAGGCTAAAAACAATTACCCAACTAAGAAATGAGATAGGAACAATATCCTAGAGGCCCCCTCTGTGTTGATCCTGTGATCTTCTCTCTCTCTTCCCAGAGATAACCACCATCTTGACTTCTCTAATAACTCTCTAGATTTTTAGAAATTATTTGGCTACCTTTCTATATATCTCTAAATAATGTATTATTTAGCTTTGTCTGTTTTTGAATTATGTAAAAACAGAATCATTCAGTATGTATTATTCTATGACTTCCTTTTTTCCTCTCAAAATTCTTTTTGAGATTCACCCATGTGGATGCATGCATGCATCTAAGAATTCACTTTTTAAATTAATTTACATTTTTATTGACTTGCTTTGGTAAGCTGATGAATGTTAAGGGTATATCTAACATATGTATGTATTTATTTGTGTAACCACCACTGACATCAAGATAGAGAACATTTTTAGCACCCTAGAAAGCTTGCTTGTTCTTTCCAATTACTATCCCACCATTCATACCTAAGCAACAAATAACCACCATTCATACCTAAAAAATAACTACCATTCATGCCTAAGCAACAATGGTTTTGAGTTATTTCATTTTTCACTGCTGCATAGTATTCCAGTATATGCATATTTTATATATGCATACATACATTTTTTTTTTTTTCTAAGCCAGAGTCTTGCTCTGTCACCCAGGCTGGAGTGCAGTGGCACAATCATGGCTCACTGCAGCCTTGAACTCCGGGGCTCAAGTGATCTCCCACCTCAGCCTTCTGAGTAGCTAGGACTCCAGGCACATACTTCCATTCCTGGCTATATTTTGTAAATTTGGATATAAAGTGATTCCTGATTGGCTCTTGGATCTCTGAATGAGGTTAGCTAAGCAAGCTTGCCCCCATTATTTTATTAACCTAAAATGACATGAGTCTACAGTTTACACATGGTATTTTTTGAAACTCACTTAAAACATCATAACAGAGATTTATTACACCAGTTTATTTAATCCTTCCTACTTTAGAAGGACTTTTTGGGGGATTTTTTTTGGGGGGGGGGCTAACACAAACTGCTTCCAAGAATATTCTTCCACCTGTCTCCAGGTATACAGGTACACTATTTTCACTGGGATCTACACTCTAGGAAGGAGTAGCTGGATCGCAGTGTGTGAGCATGTTTTTGTTTTTGTTTTTGAGACGAAGTCTTGCTCTGTCACCCAGACTGGAGTGCAGTGGCACTGTCTCGGCTCACTGCAATCTCTGCCTCCTTGGTTCAAGTGATTCTCCTGCCTCAGCGTCCTGAGTAGCTGGGATTACAGGCACCTGCCACCATGCCCGGCTAATTTTTGTATTTTTAGTAGAGATGTGGTTTCAACATGTGGGCCAGGCTGGTCTTGAACTCCTGACCTCAATTGATTCACCCACCTCAGCCTCCCAAGTGCTGGGATTATAGGCATGAGCCACTGCGCCCAGCCGTGCATGTTTAACTTTACCAGATAATGCTGACAAAGCAGTTGTACCAATTTGCACTCCCACCAGCAGTACCCAAGAACTGCCTCTGCTCTTCATCCTCCCAACCTTTGATGTTTAATTTTAACCATTCTGGTAGTTTCTCATTAGGGTTCTAATTTGCATTTTTCTGATGAAACCTGTATCTTCATATTTATGCACCTGTCTTGTTTCCTCTCCTATGTGAAATACACTATTTCTTTAACTGTCTTCCTCATGCCCCCTCCATCTGAAATGATTTCTAGTCATCTGATTTAGGGTCAGAAAAGACTATGCTGAGTGGCTCTCTAAATGACAAGATAACAAACTCTCCAGAGTTTAGAGTCAATAAAGCATAGGGACATTAATAGATGGAACTATGACATTCCAATCCTCAGCGGGTCCCCAAGTAATTGAAGGACTGGAATAGTTTATCAGGAAAGGGGCCAAATTTGGTGGGCAGACTTCTATGATAGGCCCCTAGATTCCTGGACCGTGAAGTACAGGCACTTTCTCCTAAACATCAATCAAATACTCATCTAGGCTGGGCACAGTGGCTCATGCCTGTAATCCCAGCACTTTGGAAGGACAAGGCAGGTGGATCACCTGAGGTTGAGAGTTTGAGACCAGCCTGGCAAACATGGTAAAGCCCCGTCTTTACAAAAAATACAAAATTAGCAGGGCATGGTGGGGCATACCTGTAGTCCCAGCTACTCTGGAGGCTGAGGCAAGAGAATCACTTGAACCAGGAGGCAGAGGTTGCAGTGAGCCGAGGTCTTACAACTGCACTCCAGCCTGGGTGACAGAGCAGGACTCTGTCTCATATAAATAATTAAATAAAATAAAAAATAAAAATACAAAAATCAGTCAGGCATGATGGTGCGTGCCTGTAGTCCCAGCTACTTGGGAGGCTGAGGCAGGAGAATCACTTGAACCTGGGAGGTGGAGGTTACAGTGAACTGAGATTGTGCCACTGCACTCAAGCCTGGGCGACAGGCTAGACAGACTCTGTCTCAGGGAAAAAAAAAAAAGAAGAAGAAGAAGAAGAATGAAAATACTCACGTGGTCGCTGCTGTGAAGTGATTCTGCAGATACTGTATAATTAAAGTCCCAAATTAGTTGACCTTGGAGGTTATCCAGTCACGCCTAATTTAATCACTCTGCCCTTTAAAAGCAGAGAATTTTCTAGCTGGTCCCAGAAGATTAGAAGGCAGAGAGATGTACTCTAGATGAGTTGGAAGAAAGGGAACATCGATGTGGGGAGCTGACCTTGGGGGACCCGTGCTAAGGAACTGCGAGCAGCTTCTGGGAGCTAAGAGCAGGCCCTGGCTGACTAGGAGGAAAACAGGACTACAAGGAAATGAATTCTGCTGACATCCAGTGAGCTTGGAGGAGGACCCTGAGCCCAGATGAAAACTGCGGACCTGGACCGCATCCTGATTTTAGCCTGGTGAAACCCTGAGCAGAGAATACAACTAGACCATACCAGGACATCTGACCCCCCAAACTGGGAGGTAATAGATTTGGGTTGCTTTAAGCCCTTACATTTGTGGTGATTTGTTATGCAGCTATAGAAAACCAATGCACCAAGGAATTCTGGAACTAGACTTGCTGAATTATCAAGTCAGGAACAGGACCCTTGTGTAAAGTATAGACCTAGAGGAATCTTTGACATTGTTGTCAATGTGTACGGCGCCGTCTGAAATTGGGCAGTGCATGCTTAGCCCAACGCTTAGCCCAACTGTACACAGCACCCTTGCAGGAAACTTGACTCATGCCCTGTGAGAGCATCTGGGCTACCGCTTTTAACCTTTTTAGCCCTTAGTAAAAATGAGAGGATTGGTTTGAACATACCCTAAAGTCCAGATCAGCTCAACGTTTGGAGCATTTGGTATATTTTGTGAATCGTCTACCATACGCTGGCCCTTCACAGCTCATTTATAGTTGTTACTTTCTCAATTTCACCCTCTCCCTTCACTTGACAAATCTTAAATTTATTTACATCTTCAATTTAAACTTACCGATATTCAACTCTCTGCCCAAATGCCTTCTGTTGTTTTTCTTAAAACCTTCCACGTTGTCAGTTCATAAGAACAAGTTTGCCTGTTGCCTTATTCTGTTTTCTGTTATTATAACAGTATCTGAAACTGGGTAGTTTATAAATCAAATTTATTTCTTAGAATTACAGAAGCTCAGAAGTCCCAGGTTGAGGGGCTACATCTGGTGAGGGCCCTCTTGCTGGTAAGGATCCTGCAGAGTCCCAAGGCAGTGCAGGACATCACATGGCCAAGTGTGCTAGCTCAGATTTTTTCCTATTTTGTTACTCAGGCTGGACTAGAGTGCCACGATCACAGGTCATTGTAGCCTCAAACTCCTAGGTTCAAGCGATCCTCCTACTTCAGTCTCCTGAGTAGCTGGGATTACAGGAGGGTCCCACTATACCTAGATTATTTATTTATTTATTTGAGATGGAGTTTTGCTCTTGTTGGCCAGGCTGGAGTGCAATGGCGTGATCTTGGTTCACCACAACCTCCGCCTCCCTGGTTCAAGCAATTCTCCTGCCTCAGCCTCTCGAGTAGCTGGGATTACAGGCACGTGCCACCACACCCAGCTAGTTTTGTATTTTTAGTAGAGACGGGTTTTTCCATGTTGGTCAGGCTAGTCTTGAACTCCCAACCACAGGTGATCTGCTCGCCTTGGCCTCTCAAAGTGCTAGGATTACAGGCATGAGCCACCGTGCCTGGCGATAATTTATCCTTTATTTTTTGTAGAGACATGTTTTTTTGTTTGTTTGTTTGTTTGTTGAGAAGGAGTCTCACTCTATCGCCAGGCTGGAATGCAGTGGTGTGCTCTCTGCTCACTGCAACCTCCGCCTCCCCAGTTCAAGCGATTCTCCTGCCTCATCCTCCTGAGTAGCTGGGACTATAGGCGCATGCCACCACACCCAGCTAATTTTTTGTATTTTTAGTAGAGATGGGGTTTCACTGTGTTGGTCAGGATGGTCTCGATCTCCTGACCTCATGATCCGCCTGCCTCAGCCTCCTAAAGTGCTGGAATTACGAGCCACCGTGCCCGGCCAAGACAGGGTCTTTTAATTTTTATATATATTATTATTATTATTCTGAGACAGGGTTTCCCTCTGTTACCCAGGCTGAAGTGCAGTGGCGTAATCATAGCTCACTGTAGCCTCAAACTCTCAGGTTCCAGTGATTCCCCCTTCCTCAGCCTTTCAAGTAGCTAGGACCACAGGCATGCACCATTATGCCAGGTTAATTGTTTTATTTTTACTTTTTGTAGAGATGAGGGTCTCACTACGTTGCCCAGGCTGGTTTCAAACTCCTGGCCTCAAGCAATCCTCCTGCCTTGGCCTCCCAAAGGGCTTTAATTATAGGCGTGAGCCATGGTGCCCAGCCTTTTCCTTTTTTTTTTTTTTTTTTTTTTTTCTTGAGACAGTGTTTCACTCTGTAGCCTAGGCTGGACTGCAATGGCACGATCTGGGCTCACTGCAACCTCCACCTCCCGGGTTCAAGCAATTCTCCTGCCTCAGCCTCCCAAGTAGCTGGGACTACAGGCGCATGCTGCCACGCTTGGCTAATTTTTTTTTGTTGTTGTTGTTGTATTTTAGTAGAGATGGGGTTTCACCGTGTTGCCCAGGATGGTCTCGAACTCCTGAGCTCAGGCAATCCTTCTGCCTTGGCCTCCCAAAGTGCTGGGATTACAGGCGTGAGCCACCATGCCTGGCACCTTTTCCTCTTCCTATAAAAGCTTCCAGTTCCACTCCTATGATAACCTGTTAATCTATTAACCCACTAATCCATGAATGAATTAATGTGTTCATGAGGGCAGGGCTCTCATGACCCAATTATCTCTTGAGGGCTCTACTTCTCAATACTGCCACATTGGGGATTAAGTTTCAACATGAGTTTTGGAGGGGACATCCAAACCAAAGAACCTATAGTCTTTGCTTCTTTATTAAGAAACTGTTGCCATGTCAATAAATTTAGCTTTGAGGTTAGAACAAGCAAGTAGCTCCCTGTGGAGGAAACCATAAGAAAACTTTCCTCCATTTCCTCTTTGATTATGAGTGAACTAGGCTTAAGATCAGTCCCTGGGCAGGGTGCAGTGGTTCACATCTGTAGTCCCAGCTACTTGGGAGGCTGAGACAAGAGGATCACTTCAGCCCAGGAGTTTGAGCCTGCAGTGAGCCATGATCGCGCCACTGCACTCCAGCCCCAGCAACAGTGAGACTCTGTCTCTAAAAAATAATAATAAATTAAAAGATCAGCAGTTGGAGTTTCTTTTTAATCCAGTTATTCTGTCAACATGCCAGTTCTGAATGGTCACTTTGAGGAAGTGCTGAGTCACCTATGTTTCCTAAGAAGGCAGCCTAGTAATGAAAAAAAAAAGGGACGAAACCCAAGAGTTTTAGCCTTAAATAATTACCTGAGAAAATGAGTCTAACTCATAAAAAGAGACAGGAAATGCAGTTAACATTCACAAAGCAAAAATAAGTTGTTGAAAAGTAGGTAAATTAAAAAGTCATAATACAAGGTTAGCAAAATTAACTTTATTATATATTTTTGAGACAGGGTCTTCCTCTGTTGCCCTGGCTGGAGTACAGTGGCATGATCTTGGCTCACTGCAACTTCCGCCTCCTGGGCTTAAGCGATCCTCTCACTTCAGCCTCCAGAAACTTTAAAAGAAGTTCACAAATACTGATTAGTCTAAACTCACCCTCTCCATTTCTGCCTAATTATTCCCAATAAGGTATTACTAACAATTAAGATATTAGTAGCTGTGGCGGCCGGGTCCAGTGGCTCACGCCTGTGATCCCAGCACTGCGGGAGGCCAAGGCGGGCAGATCACCGGAGGTTGGGAGTTTGAGACCAGCCTGACTAACATGGTGAAACCCCGTCTCTACTAAAAGTACAAAATTAGCTGGGCGTCGTGGTGCGCGCCTGTAATCCCAGCTACTTGGGAGGCTGAGGCAGGAGAAACGCTTGAACCTGGGAGGCAGAGGTTGTGGTAAGCCAAGATCGCACCATTGCACTCCAGCCTGGACAACAAGAGCGAAACTCCATCTCAAAAAAAAAAAAAAAAAAGGCATTAGTAGTTGTGATGGCTCCTTAAATAGTCTAAAAGTATGACCTTGAAATCTAGACTTGTCATTTACATACTTAAACTCCATTATTCTTTCTTTTTTTAAGACAGGGTCTTGCTCTGTGGTCCAGGCTAGAGTGCAGTGGCTTGATCACAGCTCACTGCAGCCTTTGACCTCCTGGGTTCAAGCAATCCTCCCACCTCAGCCTCCAGAGTAGCTGGGTCCACAGGTGCACACTACCATGCCTAGCTAAATTTTTTTATTTTTGGTGGTGAGGTCTCCCTATGTTGCCCAGGCTGGGATGCTGTTTTTCTTTTTCTTTTTTCTTTTTTTTTTGAGACAGTCTTGCTCTGTTGCCTAGGCTGGAGTGCAGTGGTACGATCTCAGCTCACTGCAACCTCTGCTTCCTGGTTTCAAACGATTCTCATGTCTCAGCCTCTGGAGTAGCTGGGATTACAGGTGTGCACCACTATGCCCAACTAATTTATATATCTTTAGTAGAGACAGGGTTTCACCATGTTGGCCAGGCTGGTCTTGAACTCTTGGCCTCAAGTTATCTGCCTGCCTTGGCCTCCCAAAGTGCTGGGATTACAGGTGTGAGTCACCGCATCTGGCGGATCCTGTTTTCTTGACTATATTTCATGTTTATATAGATCAGATAGGTTCGTGTGTGTGAAACACCCCTGCACAGTGGAGGCACAATGTGTTTAACAAATGGTAACTCTTACTAAAAAGGCAGCCCTGACCTTCACACAGACAGATGTTGATATTTTAGGGCAAAGAAACAGTGGTATCAAACAGTGGCTACCAACTCCAGCCCATGGATAACTGATAAAAGCTTTTACCAATCAGCCTTTAAAATAAGAAAAATATGAACAAAATAATGAATTTTTCATAAAATTAACACTTTTCATAAGCTTATTCAAACTAATGGCTATTTTTATCCACTATTCCCATGTTCTTTTGGTATCAAACTGTCTTCTATGAAATACTGGTAATAAATTGTAGCTTTTTGATATACTCCTGCTTGGAAAAATCGAAAGTTGGCAATTACATACTAGCCACCCCAATCCTGCTTTTAAAATGTTGCTAGTATGAAAACTACGACTGGGAACCAGTTTTCTAGAGAGCGAGACTTGTTAGAAATGAGAAAGGCCTTAGGAGACCCGTAGCTCTCTGGAAAACGGGCTTAAATAAATTGGAATCATCCTGGGGACACTCCAAAATTATCCATACTCAACCTCCTAAAAGTATTGAATTAGAAAACTGCTGTGCTACAGAAAAAAATGAGGGATAAACCAAGAAGGAAGAGGATAGGGAATCTAGAAACAAGGCATCCAACACAGGAGGGTGGCAACAGCAAGTCCCTAGGACTGCAGTGTGCACCAGGTCTAGGCAACAGCTAGGCAAGACAGGTGTATGGAGAGAAGGTAAATTGGTCACTCCAGGAAGACACCACCTGTATATGAAAAGGGATGCAATCACAGTGCATTAACCTGTGCAGTGAGCAACAGTGCATGCTCATTCTCCCAGGCAGTGTCCCAGCAAGCCAGACAGCACTCTTGAGAGGGAGCAGTAGCCCAGAACCAGTAACAGAAATACCACCATCCCTGGGCCCAAAAGGGCAGGAGGAAGGACAGGTTAGGAAAAAGAAAGGAGTCAGGTGGAGTTGGCTGCCTCGAGTGTTCCTCGAGGTGCACTGTCTTCTGGCTGAGGAACAGCTGGCTTGAAGTGACCTTGCAGAGAGGGCCAAGGGAATAAACACTCTGCCTTCATTCTCCTCCCTCCCTCTATCTCCTGCTATGGATCCCTGTTGACCAAACCCAGCAGCACCCAGAGGCATGGTAAGCCTGTTGATGTCTATACAGCTTCCTTGGGCTGAAAAGCAGGATGAGGGGAGCAGAGACTTGGAGGGGCAAATGAAAGACACCTGGCACACTCATGCTATGCACACTGATAACGTAAGCAAAATGTATAAAAGCACATCGGGAGGATGTGTGGGAGAAGCAGAGACAGTGTAAGATAGCTGTATCTCAACCATGACAGAAAACAATGTCTAAAGTTGATGGCTAAAAAAATAACAGTATAGCTAGGCAGTGGCTCATGCCTGTAATCCCAGCACTTTGGGAGGCTGAGGCAAGAGGATCACTTTGAGGCCAGGAGTTTGAGACTAGCTTGGGCAACAGGGCAAGACCCCATCTCTACAGAAAACACAAAAATTAGCCAGACATCGTGGCACACACCTTAGTTCTAGCAACTCAGGAGGCTGAGGTGGGAGGATTTTGAGCCCAAGAGTTGGAGGCTGTAGTGAGCTATGATCATGCCACTGCACTCCAGCAAGCCTGGGTGAGAGACCCCGTCTCAAAAAATGAAATGTTTATATGTATTATTTATAAATATGGAGATAAACTTTAAAAATCCACAGCTCAATAGGTAAAACCTCTGGGGAGCAAAGAAGTAGGGACAATTAGAAACGTTGTAATACTAATTTTTTAAAAAATGATGTGTGGGGCCAGGCGCGGTGGCTCACACCTGTAATCCCAGCACTCTGGGAGGCCAAGGTGGGCGGATCACAAGGTCAGGAGATCAAGACCATCCTGGCTAACACGCTGACACCCCATCTCTACTAAAAATACAAAAAATGATCTGGGCATGGTGGCGGGCGCCTGTAGTCCCAGCTGCTCAGGAGGCTGAGGCAGGAGAATGGTGTGACGTGAACCCGACAGGCGGGGCTTGCAGTGAGCCGAGATCGCGCCACTGTACTCCAGCCTGGACAACAGAGCGAGATTCCAGCTCAAAAAAAAAAAAAAGATGTGTGGGCCAGGTGCAGTAGCTCATGCCTGTAATCCCAGCACTTTGGGAGGCCCAAGTGGAGGATCACTTGAGCCCAGGAGTTCGAGATCAGTCCAGGCAATATGACAAAACCCTGTCTCTACAAAAGAATACAAAAAAACATTAGCTGGGTGTGGTGGTGTGCCACTGTAGTCCCAGCTACTTGAGAGGCTAAGGTGAGAGGATCACTTCAGGACCAGAGGTCAAGGCTGTAGGGAGCTGTGATCATGCTGTCGCAGTCCAGCTTGAGTGACAGAGTGAGATCCTGTCTCAAAAATAAATAAATAAATAAAAATGATGTGTGTATTTAGGAATAAATTAATTTTCAAAAAGTTGTTAGAAGGTTACACACAAAACAAACTGGGGCAGACTCTGGACGCACTGCCTATGAGTTAGCCTTGCACCACAAGGAGAAACAGTGTTCAGGAAAAGGCTGCTGTCTAACAAAAACAAACCATACGACGAAAAAAAACAATTGATTACCTCTGTGGAGCTGGAATAAGGGAATGAGAGTTGAGAAAAAACATTCGCTTTTCATTTAGGATGCTCTTGCATTGTTTTACTATACATACCTGTTATTTTTATAATACCATTTATACCTTAAAAAAGTGTATTTGCTAATGAGAATTTATCTTATCCCTCAGGTGGCTTTGGACATAAAAGCTAAGACCTGCTGATTTATATGATTTATATCAAATAAAGTCCAAGGTAAGTCAGTGACTTGACCAGACACAGAACTTAACAGAGCCTGAGTTAGGACCCGGACTCCACTGGGTACCCAAGGGCAGGAGTCCCTTTTAATCTTTCCCAGCTTCAGAGGGAACAAAAAATATAGATAAGGATGCATCTCATCCTCTTTGAATATTTACAGGTCCCTACACTGAGTTTTCAAAGCCCAAGATAAAAATCACATAGTGCCCAGGTCCAGACCCAGGCCCAGCCAGCCATATGAGTGAGCCCAGAACAGCACAGAACTGCCCAGTCGAGTCACTGCTGCTGAAAACCACTGAATTTTGGAGTGTCTTCTTAGGCAACAATGGTAACTGTTGTCCCACCACCACACAGATCCCATCACAACATCCAAATTCTGCCTTCTGACATAGTGAAAAATTTCCCTTTTGAATATTTAAATAGACTTTAAAAGAAAAAGAATTACCAGTTAAACTGAATGTTTAATACATTTGTAGGAACAGAAGAAATGCAGTAAGGATTAACATTTTATAATTACATTAGACATTTATGTAAAAGATGTTTCATTTTTCAAAGAAGTTTCCCCTTTTTCCCTATCTTTTTTTATCTTCCTTAGAGCAATAAATAGTAATTACTACATTTGTGGACAAGCTGCTCCACTGTGTTGGACAGTAATTATAATATCTTTATGTTTCACATCATTATTACCTCCCAAGATTCTACCTGCATTTCCCTGCAGTTTCACTGGACTGTTTCACAATAAAATTGTACTCCACTCAAATTAGAAGAGCCCAAAGAAAGTAGAGCAAACAGCAGTCAAATTCCTATGAATTAGATAGAGAACCAAGTATTTTAAAGTGCTGATTTAGTAACATAATGTCTACTGGCACAAACCTTCTATTTAATCATATTATTCAAACAGCAATAACAAATGAAAGCTACATGAATGAAAAAGGAACTTAGGAATGAGGTCATTAAATATAACTAACTACATTTTAAATACAGATATCATGTATTTCCTGATTAGTATCAGGTAAATATCTAGACTCCTATCCTGAATTCCGGTCTCAGATAAAAAGGTCAGAGACAGTTACAAGGAAGATGTTTCATATTATCAGGTCCATTTTTTAAATGATGAGGTCCTTTAGGAAAACTGCTTTAGTCTTTCTTTTTATCAGAGATTTCTGTTGGTCCTTTTGTTGGTAATCCATTCATGTCTGCACCCTAAAACGAAAAAGCATTTTAGAAATCATTATAACAAGCCGGGTGTGGTGGCTTATGCCAGTAATCCCAGCACTTTGGGAGGCTGAGGCAGACGGATCACCAAGTCAGGAGATCGAGACCATCCTGGCCAACATGGTGAAACCCCGTCTCTACTAAAAATACAAAAATTAGCTGAGTGTGGTGGCACGTGCCTGTAATCCCAGCTACTCAGGAGGCTGAGGCAGGATAATCACTTGAACCTGGGAGGTAGAGGTTGTGGTGAGCCGAGATTGTGCCACTGCACTCTAGCCTGGTGACAGAGCGAGACTCCATCTCAAAAACAAAACAAAACAAAACAAAAAAAAGAAATTATTACAACAAAAAGATACTAAGAGACATTCTCTTTTTTTTTTTTTTTGAGATGGAGTTTCATTCCTGTCACCCAGCCTAGAGTGCAGTGATATGATCTCAGCTCACTGCAACCTCTGCTGCCCAGGTTCAAGCGATTCTCCCACCTAGCCTCCTGAGTAGCTGAGATTACGGGCGCCCACCACCGCGCCTCACTCATTTTGGTATTTTTAGTACAAATGGGATTTCACCATGTTGGCCAGGCTGGTCTTGAACTCCTGACCTCAGGTGATGAACCCATCTTGACCTCCCAAAGTGCTGGGATTACAGGTGTGAGCTACTGCGCCAGGCTGAAGAAACATTGTCTTTAAAGACAGACAACAAGCTCCAGAGTGAAAATATTTTGTTTCCAGAAATGGGCAGGGTGGCTAAATTAGTGCAGCTGAGTACAAAGTTGAATCTAAAAAAGCACCAATTCTAAAGACAACAGAGTTGTCCACTCATTTAAAAAAAATTTTTTTTTAAATCTCCATGATCCTTCTAATCTCTTACCAAAGTCATCAATCGGTGAAACTGGATTGTATTCGTATAATCTCTCCTCATCCATTAGCTATTTACTATCACACTTATCAGTCAGGAAATACTGGTTATCATTTTGGCCAAAGGACAAATGCATTAATCAGAGGCCTACTTTAAAACTTTAATTTAAGCCAAATGTTAGACAAACTATTGAAGCTTCTGGTTCTAAAACTTGTCTTTCCAAAATCTAAGTGTTTCACCCAAGTACCACCCCTGTTCACTGCTCATAATTCAAGACATGTGAATGTTCTTACCTTACAGTCCACTTTGCCTTTGTTTGGATCGTTGGATTCTTGTATTGCTTTCTTAGGCCATATACGGCTAACGAAGGGGGAAATCAGAGGGTATATGTATGGCTCCAGGAATTTTTTGTAGATCCAGAGCAGAACTGGAATGACGATACAAGGAATGCACACCATTTTCCCGAGCTTGAGCTCTTCAACTGTTGATATATATGAAAAAAAAAATCAGTTCATCACAGATTAGTAACTGAAGGAATTTACCAAAATTAAGATATCTGAAAGGGTACAGATGTGGTGGCTCACGCCTGTAATCCCAGCACTTTGGGAGGCAAGAGGATAGCTTGAGCCCAGGAGTTCGAAACCAACTTGCACAACAGAGTGAGATCCTGCCTCTACAAGATCAAAAAATTAGCTGGGCATGGTGGCGTACTCCTATGGTCCCAGCTACATAAGTGCAAAATAAAAAGCTACTATCTACAAGGTAAAGAAATAGGCCAGGTGCAGTGGCTCATGCCTGTAATCCCAGCACTTTGGGAGGCTGAGGCGGGCGGATCATGGGGTCAGGAGTTTGAGACCAGCCTGGCCAACATGGTGAAACCCTGTGTCTCCTAACAATACAAAAATCAACCGGGCATAGTGGCGTGCGCCTGTAATCCCAGCTACACAAGAGGCTGAGGCAAGAGAGTTGCTTGAACCTGGGAGGCAGAAGCTGCAGTGAGCCGAGATCCCAACACTACACTCCAGCCTGGGTGACAGAGCAAGACTCCATCTCAAAATAAAGAAATAATAGGTGGTAGGCATGGAAATAATAATGAGGTGCCTGCCTCCAAACTTCCAATCGCTGCTCCCTAATTATGAATTTGATGATACAGGAAAGACAACAACATTTAGTAGGTGCTAGGCAGTTTACATATATCAACTCATTTAATCCTCAAAACAATCAGTGAGGTTGGGTGCCTTTGCTACTATCTCTATTTAGAGTTTTAAAAATGGGTCGGGCATGGCAGCTCACGCCTATAATCCCAGCACTTTGGGAGGCTGAGGTGGCCAGATCACCTGAGGTCGGGAGTTTGAAACCAGCCTAACTAACATGGTAAAACCCCGTCTCTACTAAAAATACAAAATTAGCCAGGTGTGGCGGTGCATGCCTGTAATCCCAGCTACTCAGGAGGCTGAGGCAGGAGAATCACTTGAACCCGGGAGGCAGAGGTTGCAGTGAGCCGAGATTGTGCCATCGCACTCCAGCCTGGGCAACAAGAGTGAAACTCTATCTCAGAAAAAAAAAAAAAAGAAACAGAAACATTAAACTCAGTATTATGACTTATATTCCATTTCAGTGTGGAGTGGACATTGCGTGAATTAACTCCCAAGTCCTAATCTTCGGGGACTGACAATATCAATTAGCCAAACCTACAACGCTGATGGTAAATCTTGCAATACGAAACTTAACAAGACATTACTTTGCAAGACCTCTAGGCTGCAAATCAGCTGGCCTTTCCCAGGCAACAACTCTCCTTTGATATATTTTGCTTTTATTTTTAAGAACATAATTTAAGGTATATCAAGTAATAAAAAAAAATTTTACTGACTGAGTGCGGTGGCTCATGCCTGTAGTCCCAGCAGTTTGGGAGGCTGAGGTGAGCAGATCATGACGTCAGGAGTTCAAGACCAGCCTGACTAACATAGTGAAACCGTGTCTCTACTAAAAATACAAAATTTAGCGGGGCGTGGTGGCGGGCACCTGTAGTCCCAGCTACTTGGGGGGCTGAGGCAGGAGAATCACTTGAACCCAGGAGTTGGAGGATGCAATGAGCCGAGATCGCGCCACTGCACTCCAGCCTGGGCGACAAAGCGAGACTCCGTCTCAAACAAAACAAAACAAAACAAATTTATTTAGTATTATCGTATGTTCTAAGTAAATTATCTATTTCCAAAAAACACCCATGCTGACCTTGTTGGTACATGGCTGTAATCCTAGCTACTTGAAAGATGAAGGTGGGAAGATTGCTTCTTTGTTGTTGTTGTTTTTTAAGACCCTTCTCACTCTGTTGCCCAGGCTGGACTGCAGTGGCACCATTGTGGCTTACTGCAGCCTGGGCTCAAGAGATCCTCCCACCTCAGCCTCTGCTCAAGTGATCCTCCCACCTCAGCCTCCCGAGTTTGTTGATTTTAAGAAGTTCCAACATAATTTCTAATCATCAAGGAAATTAATGGTGTTAATTTGTTTTGAGACAAGGTCTTGCACTGTCACCCAGGCTGGAATGCAATAGCACAATCATCACTGCAACCCTGAACTTCTGAGCCTAAGTAATTAGCCACAATGCCTGGCTAATTTTAGAAAATTCTTTTAGAGATGGGGTCTTACTGTGTCGCCAAGGCTGGTCTCAAACTCCTGGCCTCAAGTGATCCTCCTGCCTCAGTGTTCTGGGTTGCTCAGATTACAGGTGTAAGCCACTATGCCAGGCTCAGGAGGATCACTTGAACCCAGAAGTTCAAGGCTGCAGAGAGCTACAATCATGCCACTGCACTCCAGCCTGGGCAACAGTGCAAGACTTTGTCTCAAAACTAACTAACACCATGTATTTCCTAAATGATTAGAAATCGTGTGGGAGCTTCTCAAAATCAGCAATTTCTTGAAGAAGAACCAATACTTGTTCCATAATATATTATTACACCAAATGACCTCTTAAATTTACAAGACTTTTTAATCTCCTAGAATAGGATAGAGGGTCTTAAAAAGAAAGAAAGAAGCTTTCGAACAGTGCATAAGGCTGATAATTTACCATGTTAAGATTTCTTATTTTCAGGCCGGGAGTGGTGGCTCAGGTCTGTAATCCCAGCACTTTGGGAAGCCAAAGCAGGTGGATCACTTGAGGTCAGGAGTTCGAGACCAGACTGGCCAACAATGGTGAAATCCCGTCTTTACTAAAAATACAAAAATTAGCCGGGCGAGGTGGTGGGTGCCTGTAATCCCAGATACTCTGGAGGCCTAGTCACCTAGTATTGCTTGAAACCAGGAGATGGAGGTTGCAGTAAGCCAAGATCGCGCCACTGCACTCCAGCCTGAGTGACAGAGCAAAACTCCGTCTCAAAAAAAAAAAAAAGATTTTCAAAATATTGCAAATTACATAGCATCTGCTGGCAAATGAGTCAGCACCATCACTATGCTAAGGCATTTTAAAATTATTCACAACACAGGTAAACAGTGGTATAGATAATCCAATCTGAATGTGTCTTTGAAATGAATTACAAGCAAGAGCTATAAACAAGAATGTAAATTGAGGTTGGGTGCGGTGGCTCACGCCTGTAATCCCAGCCCCTCGGGAGGCTGAGGCGGGCAGATCACCTGAGGTCAGGAGTTTGAAACCAGCCTGGCCAACATGACGAAACCCCGTCTCTACTAAAAATACAAAAATTAGCCAGGTGTGATGGTGGGCGCCTGCAATCCCAGCTACTGGGGAGGCTGAGGCAGGAGAATTGCTTAAACCTGGGAGGCGGAGGTTGCAGTCAGCAGAGATCGTGCCATTGCACTTCAGCCTGTGTGAGAAGAGCAAAACTCTGTCTCAGAAAAAAAAAAGGCAATTGATTTTTATTTTTTTGAGACAGGGTCTTGCTCTGTTGCTCAGGCTAAAGCGCAGTGGCTCAAACATACCACTTGTGTTCAGAGTTCACTGCAGCCATGACTTCTCGGACTCAAGCCATCCCCCTTCCTCGGCCTCCTGAGTAGGTAGGACCACAGGCCCCCGCCACTATGCCCGACTAATTTTTTAATTTTTAGTAGAGATGAGGTCTCACTGTGTTGCATATGCTGATCTTCAAGTCCTGAGCTCAAGTGATCCTCCCACTTAGGCCTCCCAAAGTGCTGGGATTACCGGATCCCGGCCTAATTTTTTTTTTTTAAATAATTAGCCAGGAGTGGTGGCACGCGCCTGCAGTCCCAGCTACTTGTGGAGCTGAGGAAGGAGAACTGCTTGTGCCGGGAAAGAAGCAGCTGCCGTGAGCTATGATGGCCCACTGCACTCCAGCCCTGTCTCAAGATTGAAAAAAAAAAGTTGTAACCTGTCCAAAGTTCTCACAGAGGGTAACTGGTAACTAGAGCTGGCTAAGATCATTATTTCCAGTTCTGGTTTTCCTCAATGCTCTTGCCTTTTCCTCTTCCAAAAACACAATGGTCTTGTTTTTACCAAACTTTCCAAACCAACTAAACCCCTTCAAAACAACTGGTAATGTTACCAGTAATGGTTTAGTGACCGACAGGCCCTCCATCAAAAAGATTCATTTTTACTTCTGCAATTGTGTTTTAAGTAAGTTCGCACACAGCATGGCGTACATAAACTCTCGAGAACAAATACTACTAATCACTTATTCCACAATTATGGCTTTTAAGAGACTTTTTAGCTCTCTTCAGAATGAAGCCTACTTGTATCTTATCTTTTAATCTTCATAATTCTTCGGTAAGATATTTTACTTCACACATGTGGAAACTGGGTCAGAAAAGTCTAGAAGGTGGCTAGGAGATATTATTAATTATTCGCTCCAAGCCAACGAAGCGAGCAAAATGGATTAAAGCTGTTGCACAGGAATCTTCTTTCACTCGACTTCAAGTTCAGACAATAGAGCAGACAGTTAAAGTCTGAGGCTCCATCCGAAATAGGTCAGGCAACACAGGGAAAGCCACCTTCCTCCAAATCATCCAGTAGAGCATGTAATCTTAGTGGAGACAGAGGGAGCGGGGACAGGTTGAGTCAATGACAATGACTGAAAAGAGGGAATAGAGGCCTAATGGTGAAGGTAACAGAAGGGATGTGAAACCGATACTTGGCCACGGAAAAGAACAAAATCAGTATAAACCATCGGAGAGGCAAATCCAAGCCCCGAGGGCGTCGGTGGTGGACAAGGAACACACGGGGAGGGGAGGACGGCGGAGCGCGCGTGCGGAAGGAAGGTACCCTGAGAGAGAAGGCGGGCACCGCGGAGGCCGGCGGGCCGCGACCGCCGAGGAGGGAGGAGGCAGGAGGCCGCGCACTGGCTAGGACTCTGCGAGCGCGGCCCGGGCTGGGCCTGCGGAGCAGCTACAAAGCCCAACCCAGGCCGCTAGCCGGTACACACTCACCCGAGACCGCGGAAACGCAGCTGACAATGTCCGCACTTCCGGAGGGAGGGACGAGCCGCAGCCGAGCCAATGGGCGCCCTCAAGGGGGACGACAAAGGCGCGCCTGCGTCAGCTCCGGGGCTCACGGCACGCAGCAGTGTTGCCCATGGGGATGGGGCAGGACTTCCGGCTCTGCGTCCTGCAGGTAACGCGCAAGTCCTGCATCTCCCAGGTACCCAACTGAAAGCTCCGCTCCGGGAAGAAAGCCTGACCTGACTACTCCGTGACCCAGAACGCAGGATTGAAATTCAGAACGCTACCTCGGTAAAGGATGACGCCCGTGCAAATGGCGCGGCACCCACAGGGAAGGTGGCAGCTAGGCCGTTCAGAGGCAACTGAATAAGCTATTAGTTTTGCTCGCTTTTTAAATTCAAGGGCAGAGCAAACGAACATTAACTAAGGCCAACTTTGCAAACATCAGTTGCTTAAAAGCAGTTATATCACTTTATAAACGGAAGTACTGACACTCACTAGGAGGTCAGTACGTGTTGGCGATGATGCGTGGAAACTGGGACCCTCATAAACCGCTGGTGGAAATGTAACGTGCAGCCTTTTTGTAAATATTTGCAAGTTCCTCAGATGTTTAGTCAGGTAACCTTATTATCAATTCCACTCTAGTATATACTCGAGAAATGAAAACACAAAAATCTGCACACAAAGGTTCACAGTAGCATCGTTTAACAGCGAAAACAAAACCCTGAGTATCAACCTAAAAAATTTAAAAACCTGAGCCTGATTGCTGTCATGACACTCAAAGGCAATGCTCAATGGAGCCATTTCCAACTGGGGATGACCAACTGGTATACTCACACACTGGATTATTCTCTAAAGAAAACCATTGCAAATTCCTTTTGGGATAATGAAACATTTTTTTTGAAACAGGGTCTTGTTCTGTCTTACCCACGTTGGATTGCAGCAGTGCTCACTGCAGCCTCCCACCTCAGCCCCCCAATTAGCTGGGACTACATGGAAGCGACACCACACTTAATTTTTGTATTATTTTTGAAGACAGGGTTCTTGTCATGTTGCCCTGGCTGGGCTTGAACTCCTGGGCTCAAGCAGCCAGCCTCCACCTCCCAAAGTGCTGGGATTATAGAAATGAGCCACTGTGCCCAACCATGAAAATGGTTTTTAATGGTGCAGGGTAAGCAATCTGTTTGTAATTCCAATCCTAAAAATTCTCATTTGATTCATCTTCTAAGGACACCTGAAATACGTTCACTAATAAAGACAACCAACATTCTTTTCCTTTTAATTACATTTATTTTAACGCTGAATTTACTCCCGTGCCATAAGTTTTTGTTTCTTCAGTTTCTTCTGGGATATCTGGGGAAAGAAAAATAGAGTGTTAAGTTTCTTAGAGAAACCCACAGTACATCTTGGAGGACTTCAGCTTATTCTGGAGGCAGGAAACGCAGTTGTTAAGGACTAAGGGGGAAAATACTTAAATGGTAGAAATCAACAGAACAGAAGTTCATTAGGTATAAAGAGAAGTGTACAGAATCAATCAGGTTCTTGACTTGAAAGAACTGAATGCGATCAATTACTGAAAACAAGCTTCTTGGCCGGGCACAGTGGCTCACGCCTGTAATCCCAATACTTTGGGAGGCTGAGGCAGGCGGATCACGTGGTCAGGAGATCGAGCCCACCCTGGCTAACACGGTGAAACCTCATCTCTACTAAAAATACAAAAAATTAGCCAGACGTGGCACCTGTAGTCCCAGCTACTTGGGAGGCTGAGGCAGGAGAATGGCGTGAACCCGGGAGGCGGAGCTTGCAGTGAGCTGAGATCGCACCACTGCACTCCAGCCTGGGGGACAGAGCAAGACTCCATCCAAAAAAACAAAGAGGTTTTGAAGTGGCTATGTACATGTAAGTGGGGCCATCAGCAGATAATCATACAGGCCTGATGTACTGAATATAAAACTACCCTTTATTATTAGTCAAGAAACAAACTCACAAAAGCCAAAATAAGATAGGTGAAAGGGTTGCTCAGAATAGTTTTCTTTCATAGTTATTCCAAAGGTGTCCTAAGATAGTCATCACAGCAACCACAAATCTTTCTACTATCACAAACAAAACTGAGCAACTACTAATTTACCTTTTTCTTCTGGGCAACTTCCTCTTCTGGTTTAGGAACAATCTGTTCCTTTTCAGTAAGGATCATCTCAATGTGGCAGGGAGAGCTCATGTATGGGTTAATGCGACCATGAGCTCTGTAGGTTCGTCGGCGCATCTTAGGTGCTTTGTTCACTTGGATGTGCTCGATGACCAGAGAATCTACATCTAAACCCTTGGGAAGAAAGGAAGGAGAATGAAACCAGGAACATCCTTAATTAGTAAACCACCACAAACTATCTTTGGTAAATATGAATTCCCAGCCTTGTTCCAAAGTCCTGCCTCAATGAAATCATTTCTGAAAGGCAATCCTTTTATTCTTCAAACAGCATGTTTTTAAGCAACTGTCTGCCTTCACCTTTGTGTCTAAATTGTCACCAGACTCAGTGTGCTAAATACATTGTCTATGAGTGGCCTTCCCAAAAATCGTTAAGACAGTGGAGAGCTGAGGGGTAAGGTAGAACCCAATTCAAAGTCTTGATGATAAACAGAATTTCTCAGCATGGCTTACAAGGTTTGAAGCAATACAGACCTAACCTAATTTCAGTTCTGGCCCAGACCTTCAAATGCAAAAGGCTAATGGGTAATATACAAAATGGAGAAATTTGTGTTTTGTCAACACAAGTTTATCATTGTTTACACTTGTTGAAATTTTAAACAATTTCTTTCCGAAATGTAACATGGCTCTTCTTTATGAAGGCAGGTCACAAACCACATTAATCACTGCCAAGGCAATAACTTTGATAATTAACCATACTACCAAAAAGGTGTATGGCACAAAAAGGGTTAAAAGCCCTTGGTAAAGTACCTCCAGTGTAAAAAGACAGCAGAAAAACAGAAATACTAAATGTTAGGCTTAAAGAGACCACAGAGGCACGCTTCTGGATCTTCACAGAATTCTGCCATAAAGGGACTCCAAAAAAAAAAAAAAAAAGGAAATAATTTAGTTCCGTGGAAACTGGAGGTAAAAATTTTAAAATCAAGGACATAGATCTGAACAGCCAACATTAATTAAACCTCCCAAGTTGCACAGGATATTAATGGTTTGGGTACCTTAAGTTCAGCATTACTCTCTGCATTTTTAAGCATGTGCAGCAAAAATTCAGCACTCTTCTTGGGCCACCGACCCTGTGTCCAGCCCCACTGCTTGGCCTGAAAGAAAATGGAGATTAGTCATTTTCCTTGATTTAAATTAACATTACAGCCAAGATGAATCTATTTGATCCGACATCATGGCTTCTCAGAACATGGTTTATTTCACCATCAATCCAAGGTGTCCTCTGTCATTACAGCAACCAGAAATAGGTTTATCGGCACAGATCTTAGGCATTCTTATCCTATCCCATCACTTTTCCATTAAATTTTGTCTCTTCAAATGGCAACTAAGAATTCTCACCTGGGCACACCTGCCAACTCCACCATTGTAACGTCGGAATGGTACGCACTGTTTCTGTAAAGTGACATCTTTCAGATACTTCGTGGCTTTTCGAATATGCATACCCTTGATGGCCTGGGCAGTTTCACGAGTGTTCTAAGAGTGAAGAATAAAGTGTTGGTTAACTAGATCAAAGCATTGTTTACTTTTTAAAGTAAATGTGAAATTTTTGGCTTTTCAAAATGTCAAGTTATTTCTATTCTTTGGGGGCAAGGCAATTAAAAAAAACTTGTGACTAGGCCAGGCATGGTGGCTCACACCTGTAATCCCAGCACTTTGGGAGGCTGAGGTGGGTGAAGTCAGGAGTTCAAGACCAGCCTGACCAATATGGTGAAACGCTGTCTCTACTAAAAATACAAAAATTAGCCAGGCGTGGTGGTGCATGCTTGTAATCCTAGCTACTCAGGAGGCTAAGGAAGAATTGCATGAACCCAGGAGATGGAAGATGCAGTGAGCCGAGATCGTACCACTGTACTCCAACCTGGGTAACAAAGCAAGACTCCATCTCAGAAACAAAAAACAAACTAACAAAAAAAGCCCTTGTGACTAAAACCCAGGGAAACTTCGTTGAAGCTAGACAAAACCCCCAAACTCCATTTATTCCATCATCATGTAGTACCATTAACATTTCCCATCGTGGTCTGCACACTAGGTTTTCAAATGTCTTTCTGGTACTTTTACTCAATTTCACAAACCCTACATCCTTACACCCCGATGATCAATGCCTAAATATAAGGTGGCCGCTCAGAATTTATTAATTTTCACGGTAAATCCAAAGGTGTCCTAAGAAAGTCATCACCGCAGCTACCTTTTTTGAGTGTAACATGAGGAACTGTTGGATCACAACTATGAATCGCATACCTTAAAGTGAACACGAAGATTGGAACCTCTTGATTTGCATGCTAGAAAATACAAAACGTTTTGGTTAAGTTTTGGCATCTTATGCCAACCCCCAAGTAGGAAATAGGTATCTATCTCCTGTCCACTTACATTTCGTGGGGTTCTCCGGGTCAAGTGAATAGCGAACCATTTTCACAGATTACCTGGAGGAAAGTACAGTGTAATTGTGTCAATACGTACTTACAGTAACTCGGTATACGAGTTATTAGACAAGTATTAGACGATTCGAACAGCTGCTCAGAGAGTAGTTGTTTTCATGATTAATCCAAAGGTGTCCTAAGAAATGCCATCATCGCAGCCATCCTTTCCTCCACCCAGGGCTTTCTTCCCTTTTATCTACCAGTAACTATAGCACTGCTTCCACAAAAGTAGCCACAGGGACCTCACCAATCCAGTCTACCCTTTGGAAGAAAATACAGCCTGTTTCAATCCAATGCTGGATCTTCCAGGCGTAAAATGACTCGACGCATCCGCATGGCACAACTCAACTACAACCCTCTACCTCCTCCCTCCCGCTCTACAGAAACCCCTTTGCTGTCAGGGCTGCAGGTAGTACCGTCTCTCCCAACACCTTCGGGCTATGACCCACGTTAAGAACCCTCCGGTACGCAGCACTCTTGTAGAAATGTGTAAAGCCTCCACCTGACTTTATTTCCCCCAAAACTTTTCCTCGTTGCGGCCACAAATGTGACGCGTATTCGGCCATCACTCACCACTGGACACTGGATCTCCGGAGTCCGCACGCACCACAGGCGGCTCCACCAGTGAAGGAGCCCGGTCGTCCCATTCCCGCCCATCACGTCCCTCTGCGGACTTCAAAGACCGACCGGCCCCGGATCCCAAAGTTGGGCCCTCCGCCACGTCCCCCCGCATAAGAAACCACCGCCTCCAGCGAGGATTTAGTAGCTCTGGGAGTTCTCCTCCCGGGGACCTGGAGGCCGACGCCCCAGAGGCCAGGATGGCGGCGATGGCAGGAGGATTCAGTCCCGGGAACAACACAAGACACTCACTCACCTCAGGCCGCTTAGGGAAAGAGGAAGAGCGGTGGCTTCTGGGAGAACTCATGAGAACTTGACTTCTCGCGAGATTCGTAGCTGATGAAACGAGATCCGAGGAGGGAGGAGAGCGGAGGCGGAAGGGAGTGTGGAATATGTTTTTAAAACGTGTGAAAACGAATTGCCTCCTTAGGGACTGTCTCAAAGTTCTCTTTTTTTTTATACAGAAATAAAAATTTCAGGCTTTAAATGTCAGTCAATTAAAAACAGGGTTGTAGTTCTAGGACATCTACGTATTATTAGATATGAAAGAAAAATTTTATTTATTCGTCGGCATTAGTTAGGTTTGATTATGTGGCCCTGTACCCCTGAAAGTGGTTTGTAAATGGTCAATTAAAAAGATGAAAGGATGAGACGTAATTATGGTAATCAGGAAATTCTCAGGATGGGAATGTCATCCAATCAATTTTGTTATAACCTGTGTGAAAAATGCACTAACTGAAGGGTTTGGTTCAATGTCCTCATTGTTTCCCACTGCTTCTAGATCTTCATCTGGAGGAGAAAACCTGTTGGCATTTTCTTCCCTTTTTTCCTTCCCCAGGTCACCTCTCTGATTATTCCCTCATAGTCAGTGAAGCACTTAGCTTTTGTTAGGTCTTCTATTTCATGGCACCACCACTCTAGGCAGTTCAAACTCCAGGAGAGTAGATTCCAGGCTAGGCTCACCTGCTTCCTTGACCTCAATGTCAGAGACCTCAGCCCCAAGTCTCTCCCCTCCACTCCACTTCCATTGCTGATGCTGGATTCCCTGATGTTTCCTAGGTAATTCCCTCCCCTCACATGAGCTTTCAACTGCATGCTAACTCCCGGATAATACCCCCGCCCCACATCTTTCTCCTGTGCTAGACCCTGACAGAGAACTACTCCCTGGACATCCTTTCTGGGAGGTCCCTAAAGACCTGAGGTTATTTGAAACCTAACATGCCCTTAAACAGAACTCTTTATCTTCCCCCCATCCCCCAGCCGGGTTCCTCTTTTATGTCCCATGGTGACAAGAGTAACAACAGACAATGATTCTATAAGCTTACTAGATTCCAGGCAGTATTTTCAGTGTTTCTACATGTATTTCCTCAAGTAATCCTTAGGACAACCCTTTGTAAATGATGAAGTTGATCTGGCTGCTACAATGTATTAAAAAGAAAAAAAAAATGTGTTAAAAAGAAAAAAAAAAAAAAAAGGAACTCTCCCACAAACCCAAGGTGCTACAGCTGGGAGTGGCAGCCCTGGGATCCAAGGCAGGCTTCTGCAACCAAACTCTGCATCCCTAGGTGACCCTGCGTTTCTCCCTTCCTTGGTTGGTGACTTCCCCATACACCTAGGATCTTAAACCAGAAAGATGAGAGACTCCCCTCTTCTTGTCTTTGCACATACAAATATTTAACAAAATCTGGATTATTCTCTTAAGTGGTCTTCTTGCCCTATTTTTTTCTGCACTTTAGTGTATCCTCCATATTCCTGACAGTCATTTTTCTTTTCTTTTCTTTTTTTTTTTTTTTTTGAGACAAGGTCTCACTCTGTGGCCCCAGGCTGGAGGGCAGTGGTGTGATTTAAGCTCACTGCAACCTCCGCCTCCAGGTTCAAGCGATTCTCATGCCTCAGCCTCCCAAGCAGCTGGGATTACAGGCACCCACCATGACGCCCAGCTAATTTTTGTATTTTTAGCAGAGATGGGATTTTGTCATGTTGGCCAGGCTGGTCTTGAACTCCTGACCTCATGTGATCTGCCCACCTGAGCCTCCCAAAGTGCTGGGATTACAGACGTGAGCCACCACGCCTGGCCCTGACAGAGTCATTTTTCTAAAATGACTGTCAGAATGATCATGTCATTTTTGGGGGTTCCTTTTTTTTTTTTTTTTTCCTGTGGCCCCTGTTCCAAATATTTGGGGATGATATAAGAGCCTTCCGTGATCTGGCCTTTGCCTTCCTCATCTTTTATCCCTTCTTTCTCCTTCCCATATGGACTCCAACCCTATTTTCTCTGATTTTAGGGAGAAATCAAGCCTATAATTAAAAATAGTCACACCACATTTGATTCTGTCAGCCAGCATTGGATTAGATTAGAAGACATTTAAGCCTTGTGAGATCATTTCCTTTTGAGTGAATAGTTTGTCTTTTGAACCTTCAGTGATTTTCCTATAAAACTTAAATGAACTTTTTGTTTTAGATGGAATCTCTCTCTGTTGCCCAGGCTGGAGTGTGGTGGTTCATTCATAGCGCACTGCAGCCTCTTCTTTTTTTTTATTCTTCTTCTTGGTGTGTTACCTTTATTACATTCCTAGACTAGTTTAAAATTATATTCCTGAGACTAGTTTAAAAAACAGCCTGCAACAAGAATATTCTCATCACCAGCTACCTTTTCCACCTTTCTTCTTTTTCTGTTGCTGTTTCTTTTTTGTTGCTGGAGCCCCTGCAGGTTTCTGTGTCTTGGGAGTATGATGTTACTTGTAGAGGCAGATAGTGTCGCTGCACTGCCAGGTCTTGGGGAGGCGGGTGGGCTGCTCACAGTTTTTCTGGCATCCAGTTCTGATGAAGTTCCTGCAGTTGCTCCCTGGGTCCCTTTTCCAATCTGATCCTTACTTTTACCCTTCTTTCTTCCCTTGTAATAAGAATGTTCTTGCATTGGTAGCCATCTTTCTGGATCTGGGGTAACTTTTGCATCAGAATTCTTAGGCAATTTTCCCGTCTTTTTCTCTTTTTCAAATTTCCCCACCCTTGCCCCTTTCGTTGACCATCTCCAGTAACTTTTCCACCCTTCTTCCAAATGTATGTAGCACCAGGAGAATTTTCAAGAGCCTTGACATCTACTTTTAGAGACATGCTTTCTGATAATGACAAGTGTTCACAAAGAGCTCTGTCTTTCTCTGGATCTACAAGTGAGTAAGCAGAAATAAGCTGTGCCAGAGTGTAAAAATCTTTTGGATTTTGTTTCTATTGCTATTCTAGGTCACTAATTGCCTCCTTCTTCTGTTTATATTTGAATTTGAAGTTTGCAGCTTCTTTTATCAAGGACAAATGAGCAGGAGATTTGGGCCAATGGTTTTGACACCACTGAATAGTTTGTGTGAAGACCTCAATGGCAATATCAATCTCTTCTTCATGGCGATACATGATCACGAATACAGACACCATGCCTGGTTTCTGCTCTAACTCCTCTATGCTTCTCAATATTACACAAGCTTAGAAATATTACCTTGAGAAATTTTCAGCTGTGCCATGATCAGCTTCATTTCAGCTGCATTTCTGGATATTGATCTGAAAATTCCTGAAGCAGCTCTATTGTTTTTGTGTGCTGCTTTCCAGGCAAACCTGGGCAGCTTGGATTAACACAGGTGGGAGATGCTCGGGACTTTGGGACTATAAACTGGTGGATATTTTGTGACATTAATTGGCCTGGTTTGTGTACATAGCAAGTAAAGCATTGTTAAATTCTATAGCTTGTAGTTGTTTCTTGGAAAGCTCAAACTCCACTCTTTCTGCATTGATTAATTTCACCTTCTTCTTGGAGTCAAAGATGTTTTGGTCCGTGTTAATGGTAATGATGTTATTTGCAATTACAGCTAGTAATCCCACATCTGTTGGTTTCAGTTTTATTATTTGACTGTAAAGTTGCAAAGCCTCCTCTGTTCAACCCCGAAGCTGCAGAATATAGGCCATCTGACAATGAATGATGGCCAGTCCTGCCTGTGGGTCTTCCTCAGTCCCATCAGAGTCTTCTGATAATGAACAGCGGCAAAGATCTTCAGCTTTTTGTAGGATTTTCATGGCCTGGTTCAGCTGGCCTTGTCCAATCAGCGCACGTGCAGTGTTGTAGCACAGCTCATGTGTGCCTTCTTGGAGGCCCAAGTTCTCTGGAACTTTTCCCCAATTGCTTTGGGGAGTAACAACTGCTGAAAGGTTTGTTTTCCTTTCCTCATCATAATCATCTTGGGAGTTTCAGGTGAGATCTCTGTATACTGCTAAGCATGCATCGTAGCATTCCAAACGGCATAACGCTTGTCCATAAAACTCCTTCAGTTTGTTTGTCTGCTTGTTGGCACTTTCTGTAGTCTTCAAGGCTTTCTTAATTCTGTTCAGCTTGTAGTTGCAGTATGTCTTTTCTTTTTTTTTTGAGATGGAGTCTCACTGTGTTGCCTGGCTGGAGTGCAATGGCACGATCTCAGCTCACTGCAACCTCCGCCTCCTGGGTTCAAGTGAAATTCTACTGCCTCAGCCTCCGGAGTAGCTGGGATTACAGGTGCTCACCACTACGCCCAGCTATTTTTTGTATTTTTAGTAGAGACGGGGTTTTGCCATGTTGGCCAGGCTGGTCTCGAACTCCTGACCTTGTAATCCGCCTGCCTCGGCCTCCCAAAGTACTGGGATTACAAATCACCTGTAATCCCAGCACGGCCCATTGTTTAATGACATTTTGTTCTTTCTTTTCTTTCCTGTAGTTTCCTGACTAGCTGCCTTACCCATTATTCTCATGTTCCTGGAATTTGTGATACAAAAACAACATATTGCCAATCAATAGCTTATGTTTTGTTTGTTTTGAGGTGGAGTCTCACTCTGTCGCCCAGGCTGGACACACACACACACACACACACACACACACACACACACACACACACACACACAAAGTGGCGCGTTCTCTGCTCACTGCAACCTCCACCTCCCGGGTTCAAGCCATTCTCCTGCCTCAGCCTCCCAAGTTCCTGAAACTACAGGCATATGCCACCACGCCCAGCTAATTTTTTGCATTTTTAGTAGAGATGGGGTTTCACTGTGTTAGCCAGGATGGTCTCGATATCCTGGCCTCGTGATCTGCATGCTTCGGCCTCCCGAAGTGCGGGGATTACAGGCATGAGCCACCGTACCCGGCTAGCTTGTGTTATTTTACTGTAAATTCTTGGTAAACAATTTAGAAACTGCCTCTTCTTTTTTCCTTTAAAAATCCACTTGTAATTGCTGCTAACCAGAGCATATATTCAAGGCAATTTGAATTTATGCTTCCAGGTTGCAATCCTCAAACTTGGCCCAAATAAACTACTTATATTATTTTTGACTCTCCTTTTGCCTTGTGTGTACATAATGTCATCTGATTGTCTCAGTTTTACTGATATTAACACTGCAGTTGGCCTGGCACAGTGGCTCATGCCTGTAATCACAGCTCTTTGGGAGGCCAAGGTGAGAGGATTGCTTGAGCCTTGGAGTCTGAAACTGCAGTGAGCCATGATCATGCCATTTCACTGTAGCCTGGGTAACACAGACACCATTTACAGAACCAAAAATTAAAAACAAAGACAAACAAACAAAAAGATGGGCAAATGAGTTCAGGAATTGTTGCTGTGACCCCTTCCTTATGAAGTTCCTCATCAGCTTTTCATCTGATTGCTTCAGGAGATATTAAAGTTCAGTGCCTACATTCATTATGTCATCAGGTGTTGAAAAATGATGATTTTGTAATTCTGTCATTCCATTAGCATTTTTTATATTGTACTTGTGCAAAAAAGAACTTTCCCTCTTTCAATAATTTGATTATCTTTCAATATTTTTATACCATAGAGCAGAGAATAAGTTAAAAAATTGCAGTAAATAATGCACATAGGTCTTGGATCCACGTGGGACATCATTGAGGGGAACCTGCCCTTGGTGCGTCCAGCCTGCACCTAGTGCAGCTGAAGGGCACTAGGAGGGTCTTTGTTCCTTGGGTATGTTAAATAAACTGGGTTGTGCACCTGCATTTTCACTGTGACCTGTCATGTGAAGTCAGGTATGGAATTTTCCACTTGCGGTGTTATGTTGGCTCTCAAAAAGTTTTGGATTTTGGAACATTTCGGATTTCGGATTTTCGGGTTAGGGATACTCAGCCTATACCACGTGTTGTGGCTGGATGCTTTACATTTACTATTAATAGTTCACAGGCCAGGCTTGGTGGCTCATGCCTGTAATCCCAGCACTTTGGGAGGCTGAGGCCGGCAGATCATCTGAGGTCAGGAGTTCCAGACCAGCATGGCCAATATGGTGAAACCTTATCTCTACCAAAAAATACAAAAATTAGGCTGGAGTGGTGGCACATGCCTGTAATTCCAGCTTCTCTGGAGGTTGAGGCATGAGAATCTCTTGAACCCAGGAGGTGGAGATTGCAGTGAGCCGAGATCGTGCCACTGCACTCCAGCCTAAGTAACAGAGTGAGACCTTGCCTCAAAACAAATGAAGAATAAACAATAAAAAACAAACAAAACAAAACAAAACAAAACTAGGTTAACGGAACCTCATGATTGGATGAGATGGCTGTGGCAGGCTGGGCTGCCCAGGAAGCGGACTCAGAGAGCAAACCGTGCGCCTGCGTTCCACACTGGAAGAGAGCGTCAGGAAGCCGAACTAAAGAGGGGACTGACGTAACCCCAACACTACTCCCCGACCCCGGGAGGATTCAGTAGCTGAAGATTCCCGCAGTTGCCTCACGTTGGGGGTAGGGCTGGGCATTTGTTCCTCCCCTATTGTTCGGTCATTGGCTGTGGGCGGCCCCAGAAAGAAGGTGTGACCTTGGGTGGGGCAGTCTTCTTCAGCCAATCCTCAGAGAGGACTAACCCAGCACTCTCAGCAGAGGGAGACTGAGTCCTTCATTCCTGGGAGGTGTCTGGGAAGCACATCGCAGTGTGCACTGCAGCAGGTATTCATGTGTCATTTTACAGATAAGAAAACTGAGGTTCAGAAGGGATAGAGCCAGGATGTGAGCCTAGTTCTATTAATACCTTTGAATCCTGTGCTCTTTGCCACGGTCCTTGCTGCCAGTTCTGCACATTTTCGTGCCTTCCCGGCTTCTTACCCAGGCCGCCATGTTTCCGGGTGATCTTGTACTCTCTGTTCTAGTCTTGCCCTCCTGTCCTGCCCCGGGCAGTCTGTCTCTTGGTCAGCTGTCTCTCTTCACCGCAGCTTTGGCTCTGTTCTCAGGGATTGATCCACCACATCACATTCCGTGTTCGCTGCTGCCTGAACTCATCAAGGCGGACCCAATGAAAGCTGTGTTGAGGATGACTATTCTGGTGCTGAGGCTGGGTACACTGGTGAGGCCAGGAACACGGGATTGAATTCTAAGCAGAGCATCAGGATAGCTGTAGCAGAAATCCAGGCAAAGGCCAAGAAGGTGGGAATGGAATAGCAAGCACTGAATTAATTAATTAATTAGTTAATTTTTTGAGATGGAGTCTTGCTTTGCTGCCCAGGCTGGAGTGCGGTGGTGTAATCTTGGCTTACTGCAACCTCCCCTTCCAGGGTTCAAGCATTCTCCTGCCTCAGCCTCCCAAGTAGCTAGAATTACAGGTGCCTGCCACCATGCTCGGCTAATTTTTTGTATTTTTAGTAGAGACGAGGTTTTGCCATGTTGGCCGGGCTGGTCTGGAACTCCTGACCTCCAGCGATTAGCCAGCCTTGGGCAAGTGCTGAATTTAAACACGGCTCTCCCGAGGACTTCTATTGGGTTCTGCCTAATGGTAACCACCGAGGCTTTGAGACTTCGCTTACTCTGCAGATCTCCTGGGAGCAGCAGGAAACAAGAAACCCTTAGCCTTTTCAAAGTAATGGCCATTCTCCTCACTGACCTGACAAAGACAGATGTCAAGTGGGCCCTGCAGGAGTTTGACAGTTTGTCCAAACAACTGTTTTTAGTTGAGGCTATACATTCTTAGGAAAGGGTTTGTCAGTGTGGCACATTAAATCAGTTGGCCAGTATGGATTACTCTGACCATCTTCTTAGAAAGGAATGTCTTTGGGGATTTTCAGATGAGTGAATATTCAATGCTCTGTCTTTCAGCATTATCATCCACTTCTTCCTGCCCCTCGTAGAATTCTCTTTAGAGGATTGGCTCCTGGGCCTCCAGGATAGCAGGCAGTAGAGTAGGGTGGTGGGGGGAGAGGAAACTCTTAATCCCTTGCCAGGGATTTACTTTGTTCTTCTCATTCTGAGCCTCCCATACAATTCTGTTTTGAGCTTCACTTAGAAATTGGCCTTACTAGCTAGGAAAGGGGAATTCTTTTCGCAACAATCAGAAAATGTAATCCCTTCTCAGGCGGCTGGAGTCCTTTTATTCACCTCTCCAGACGTTGGGCTGCTGGCTGCTCCTCTCTGCGGCCTGGCTATCTCTCCCTTACCTCCCAGAGTTAGGGTAATAGCTGACATTTTTCTTCACTAGGCTTTCCTAAGGGATTTCATTCCGTTTGTGAGACACTTTAATTCCTCAAGCTGCAAAGTTTGCTTATTATTATTATATATATACATATTTTCTTTTTTTAGACAGAGTCTCACTCTGTTGCCCAGGCTGAAGTACAGTGGCACCATCTCGGCTCACTGCAACCTCTGCCTCCCAGGTTCAAGCAATTCTCCTGCCTCAACTTCCTGAGCAGCTGGGACTACAGGCACGTGCCACCACGCCTGGCTAATTTTTGTATTTTTGGTAGAGACGAGGTTTCATCATATTGGCCAGGCTGGTCTCGAACTCCTGACCTTGTAATCCACCTACCTCTGCCTCCCAAAGTGCTGGGATTACAGGCATAAGCCACCACACCCAGCTTATTCTGCATAATTTTTAAGAGGTGTGAATTGTTTTAAGATCAAATTTAAAAGTACATTTTCTTTCTCATCTTGTCATTAACTGATGTTGGGTATGTGTGTGTGCTTGTGATTTTCCTGGCTGGGCCCTTGTATAACTTCAAAGAGGGCTGGTGCCTTGCCTTTAGGCTGCTGGATAGCACTCCTCCAGATCTTCCCCCTACTGAGCAGCTCCGTGGACCTGTGCAAATCTCTAACCAGCTTTGTTGGACGACAAAATACCCTGGAGAATATCAAGCCCTTTAACACACCCAGTTTGTGCTCCCAGCCATAAGATCTCTTTGGCCATGTATGTGGGATTCCCATGAAGGAGAAGCCTCATTTCCAGCAAGAATCTGGCTTCCACCTAGACTTGGGAAACAGATACTGAAAAGCATATTGCTGATCAACTAGACAACCGGCTTCCACTCTTGATTGCCTGTGTAATCCATCTAGAGCAGCCAGAGCAATTTATTTATTTAAAAATTTAAAATTGGCCAGGCACAGTGGCTCACGCTTGTATTCCCAGAACTTTGGGAGGCCAGGGTGGGCAGATCACTTGAGGCCAGGAGTTCAAGATCAGACCGGCCAACATGGTGAAACCCTGTCTTTACTAAAAATAGAAAAAGTTGCTGGGCAAGGTGGCTCATGCCTGTAATCCCAGCACTTTGAGAGGCCTGGGCGGGTGGATCACGAGGTCAGGAGCTCAAGACCGTCCTAGCTAACACGATGAAACCCCGTCTCTCTCTACTAAAAATACAAAAAATTAGCCAGGTGTGGTGGCACATGCCTGTAGTCCCAGCTACTTGGGAGGCTGAGGCAGGAGAATGGCTTGAACCTGGGAGGCAGAGGTTGCAGTGAGCCAAGATCGCGCAACTGCACTCCAGTCTGGGCGACAGAGCAAGACTCTGTCTCAAAAAAAAAAAAAAAAAAAAGAAAAGAAAAGAAAAAGAAAAAAAATTAGACGGGCATGGTGGTACGTGCCTGTAATTCCAGGTGCTTGGGAGGCTGAGGCAGGAGAATCGCTTGAACCCGGAAGGCAGAGGTTGCAGTGAGCCAAGTTCGTACCATTGCACTCCAGCCTGGGTGACAGAGTGACTCTATCTCAATAAATAAATAACAAGTAAAAATTCAAAATTATTCAAAAATTTAAAATTATTTATATGTGTTTTGTAGAAAGTCAGATATAGCAGATAAGCAGATTAAGAAAATAAAATCCGGCCGGGCACGGTGGCTCAAGCCTGTAATCCCAGCACTTTGGGAGGCCGAGGCGGGCGGATCACAAGGTCAGGAGATCGAGACCACAGTGAAACCCCGTCTCTACTAAAAATACAAAAAATTAGCTGGGCGCGGTGGCCGGCGCCTGTTGTCCTAGCTACTCAGGAGGCTGAGGCAGGAGAATGGCGTGAACCCAGGAGGCGGAGCTTGCAGTGAGCTGAGATCGCGCCACTGCACTCCAGCCTGGGCAACAGCGTGAGACTCCGTCTCAAAAAAAAAAAAAAAAAAGAAAATAAAATCCTTATATTTCCAAAAGATTAACCTTCAATGTATATCCTTCTAGTATAGTGTGAGATATATACTTCATGTATGTATATACATATATACTTACCAGGTGAAATTATACTGTACATACTATTTCATAATCTGATTTTTTTCCAGTTAATCTCAATTTTACCATGTTGATACATTTTCATTTCTTCTAATACCTAACCTCAATTTCAGTTATCCCAGTTGTTCCCCAAATGTCCTTTCTAGTTGGTTTGTTCAAAGCAAGACCCGCCAGGCACGGTGACTCACATCTGTAATCCCAACACTTTGGGAAGCTGAGGCAGGCAGATCACTTGAGGCCAGGAGTTCGAAACCAGCTTGGCCAGCATGGTGAAACCCTGTCTGTAGTAAAAATAGAAAAAATTAGCAGGGCGTGGTGGCACACACCTGTAGTCCCAGCTACTCTGGAGGCTGAGGCATGTGAATTGCTTGAAGCTGGAAGACAGAGGTTGCAGTGAGCTGAGATTATGTCACTACACTCCAGCCTGGGCAACAGAGCAAGGCTCTGTCTCAACAAACAGACAAACAAAAGCAGTCACAACAAAAAAACAGAAGCAAAGCAAGACCCAATCTAGGTCCCACATGACATCAGGTTGTTGTTTCTTTTCATTTCATTTTTGAGACGGGCTTGCTGTTGTCCAGGCTGGAGTGTAGTGACGCGATCTCAGCTCACCACAACCTCTGCCTCCAGGGTTCAAGTGATTCTCCTGCCTCAGCCTCCTGAGTACCTGGGATAACAGGTACCTGCCACATGCCTGGCTAATTTTTGTGTTTTTAGTAGAGATGGGGTTTCACCATGTTGGCCAGGCTGGTCTTGAACTCCCAACCTCAAGTGATCCACCCCCTTCAGCTTTCCAAAGTACTGAGATTACAGGTATGAGACACCCCGCCAGGCCTGGTTGTTGTTTCTTGAGCCTCTTTTTTTTTTTTTTTCAGATGGAGTTTCACTCTGTCACCCAGGCTGGAGGTGCAGTGGTGCAATCACTGTTCACTGCAGCCTCGATTGCCTGGGCTCAAGCGACTCTTTCACTTCAACCTCCTGAGTAGCTGGAACTACAGTAACGTGCCACAATGCCCAGCTAATTTTTAAATTATTTGTAGAGAAGAGGTATCACTGTGTTGCCCAGACTGGTCTTGAAGCCCTGAGTTCAAATGATCTTCTTGCCTCGGCCTCCCATAGTGCTGAGATCTCATGAGCCGCCATGCCCGGCTCTCTTGAATCTCTTTTAATTTTCCATAGTTTCTGTTTTCATGATAGTCTTGTTGAAGATGACAAGTCAGTGAATCTACATAATTTACCATCTTCTGGATTTGTCTAGTTGCTTCTTTGTGGTATCATAGCTTTTAACTGGGTGGATTCAAATTAGGTATTTTTGGCTAGAGTACATTATAGATGCTGTTGTCTACTCCACATTGTATCCTCCAGCAGACATACCTGGGTAACCATCCTGAGGAATGCTGAGGTTGACAACTGGGATGTGGTGATGACTGTCTGCTCTCCTTGAGACTAGACAGGGGTTAGCAAATCTTTTCTTTTTTCTTTTTTTTGAGACAGAGTCTTGCTCTTTCGCCCACACTGGAGTGCAGTGGCGTGATTTGGGCTCACTACAAGCTCTGCCTCTTGGATTCAAGCGATTTTCCTACCTCAGCCTCCTGAGTAGCTGGGATTACAGGCTCCCACCACCACGTCCGGCTAATTTTTGTATTTTTAGTAGAGATGGAGTTTCTTTTTTTTTTTGTATTTTTAGTAGAGATGGGGTTTCACCATATTGGCCAGGCTGGTCTCGAACTCCTGACCTTGTGATCCGCCCACCTCAGCCTCCCAAAGTGCTGGGATTACAGGCGTGAGCCACAGCGCCTGTCAAAGATGTGATTTCATCACATTGACCAGCCTGGTCTTGAACTCCTGACCTCAAGTGATCAGCCCACCTTGGCCTCCCAAAGTGCTAGGATTACAGGCGTAAGCCACCACACCTGGCCAGCAAATCTTTTCTTAAAAGGCCAGGTTGTAAGTATTTTAGACTTTGTAGGCTAAACAGTCCCTGTTGCAACCATGCATCTCAACTATGTTGTGTGAGAACAACTATAGACAATCAATTCACAAATGGGCATGTCTGTGTTGTGATAAAACTTTATTTACAAAAACAGGTAGTAGGCCTGATTTGCCAAGTGGGCTATAGTTTGTAAACCTCTAGCCTAGAAAATAATCTGTGTGATGTTACTACTTTGGCTGGGTAAATGTCAGTACCCCACCAAACATTTACCTAATATATTAGCCAGAATCAAACATTCTGTTAGGGCTTATAAAATGCTAATTTTCTTATTTCTGTTATTTTTATACTTCCCTTAGCTAATTTTTTTAAATTAAAAAAATTAAATTGTAGGCCAGGTGCGGTGGCTCATGTCTGTAATCCCAGCACTTTGGGAAGCTGAGGCGGGTGGATCATGAGGTTAGGAGTTCAAGACCAGCCTGGCCAAGATGGTAAAACCCCGTCTCTACTAAAAATTAAAAAAAAAAATTAGCCAGGCATGGTGGCAGCTGCCTGTCATCCCAGCTACTCTAGAGGCTGGGACAGGAGAATCGCTTGAACCCGGGAGGCCACTGAGATTGTGTCACTGCACTCTAGCCTGGGTGACAGAGCAAGATGCCATCTAAAAAAAACAAAAAAAGTTAAACTGTAAATACTTTCTATTTTGAAATAACTTCAAACTCAGTGAAAAGTTGCAAGAATAATACAATGAATTCTCTTTACTTAGATTCACCGATTGGTAATATTTTGGCACATTTCTCATTCTCTATATGTGTATACATTTATATATATATACACACACACATCTTATATATACCTAAATGTACATATTATTTTTATCTGAATCATTTGAGAGTAAGTTGCAGACATTATCCCCTTGTGTCTAAACAGTTTAGTGTGCATTTCTTAAGAATAAGGTTGTTCTCCTTTTTTTTTTTTTTTTCCAGACGGAATCTTGCTCTGTCACCCAGGCTAAAGTGCAGTGGTGCAATCTCACTGCAACCTCCACCTCCTGGGTTCAAGTGATTCTCCTGCCTCAGCCTCCTGAGTAGCTGGGATTACAGGCGCCCACCATCACGCTTGGCTAATTTTTGTATTTTTAGTAGAGACGGGGTTCCACCATGTTGGCCAGGTTGGTCTCGAGCTCCTGACCTCAGGTGATCTGCCCGCCTTGGCTTCCCAAAGTGTTGGGATTACAGGCGTGAGCCACTGTGCCCGGCCAGGTTGTTCTCTTTTGTAATCAGTTATTAGAATCAGGAAATTGGCCGGGCGCGGTGGCTCAAGCCTGTAATCCCAGCACTTTGGGAGGCCGAGACGGGCGGATCACGAGGTCAGGAGATCGAGACCATCCTGGCTGACACTGTGAAACCCCGTCTCTACTAAAAACTACAAAAAACTAGCCGGGCGAGGTGGCGGGCGCCTGTAGTCCCAGCTACTCGGGAGGCTGAGGCAGGAGAATGGCGTGAACCCGGGAGGCGGAGCTTGCAGTGAGCTGAGATCTGGCCACTGCACTCCAGACTGGGTGGCAGAGCGAGACTCTGTCTCAAAAAAAAAAAAAAAAAAAAATAGAATCAGGAAATTTAACATTTACTATAATAATATTGTCTAATCTAGAGACCATATTTAATTGCCGCCAATTATCCCAACAATATCTTTTATGGAATTTTTTTTGGACGAAGAGCCAAATTCAGAATAAGACATTGTGTTTGGTTGCCAAGTTTCTTTTTCTTTAGTCTGAAATGGCTTGGCATTCTTTGTAAAAAGCTTTCTCTTATTAACTGGGGTGATCTGGTTTTCCTAAAATATAGTTTCTAGAACTATAATAACTATAACTAGAAAAATGTAATCTTTAAAAAATATAAACTATATAATACAACACTCCTCACTTTTCTCCAAAGCACTTTCCAGGTTAAAACCCTTGAAAGACTTCACATTTCACACCCAATAAAGTCCAAACTGCTTACTGTGCTGTGCAGGCTGATCTAGCTCCAGGCCCTCATTGCCTACCCTTTTCCTCTGCACTGACTTTGCTCCAGCCACACTGGCTTCTTGCTGCTTCAGGGATACAGTTAACTCATTCCTGTCTTAATGCCTTTGCTTGTGCCCTTCCTTCCATGTAAGATGATTTACAGCTAGGTCTTCACGTGTTGGCTTCTTCCAGTCACTGAAGCCTCAACTCCTTCCCTGACACAGTCTATGGAGCTCCTCTCTGACATACAATCTTGTTTTATTGTCCTCACAACATATCTCACTGAATGAAATTATCACATTTATTAGTTTTCTTCTTAAATTTCTATCTCTTTTTCAAAAAACATAAGCTTCCTGAAGACATAGTTCTTTTTTTTTTTTTTTTTTTTTTTTTTTGAGACAGAGTCTTGCTCTGTCACCCAGGCTGGAGTGCAGTGGCGTGATCTCCACTCACTGCAACCTCCGACTCCTGGGTTTCAATGATTCTCCTGCCTCAGGCTCCCCAGTAGCTGAGATTACAGGCTCATGCCACCACGGCTAATTTTTGTATTTTTAGTAGAGAGGGGGTTGCGCCATGTTGGCCAGGCTGGTCTCAAACTCCTGAGCTCAGGTGATCCGCCCACCTTGGCCTCCGAAAGTGCTGGGATTACAGGTGTGAGCCAGCACTTTTCTGCCGCACCCGGCAGAAAACATAGTTCTTGTCTTTTTTCCCTCCAGTGCCTAGAATAATTTTTTGTTTATAATAAGTTCTCAACAAATATTTATTGAATTACAACATAATACTGGAAGTCCTAGCCAGAGCAATTAGGCAAAAGAAAGAAAAAAAAGGACATTCAATTTGAAAAGAAGGAAGTAAAATTGTCCTTGTTTACAGATGACATGATTTTATATATAGAAAAATCAGGCTGGATGAGGTGGCTCATGCCTGTAATCCCAGCACTTTGGGAGGTTGAGGACAGTGGATCACTTGAGGTCAGGAGTTTGAGACTAGACTGGCCAACATGGCGAAACCCTGTCTCTATTAAAAATACAAAAAAATTAGCTGGGCGTGGTGACTTATGCCTGTAATCCCAGTTACTCAGGAGGCTGAGGTAGGAAAATCACTTGAACCCGGGAGGTGGGGGTTGCAGAGAGCTGAGATCACACTGCTGCACTCCAGCCTGGGCAACAGTGCAAGACTCTGTCTCAAAAAAAGAGAAAACTATAAAGACTCTACTCAATAATTCTCAGAATTAATAAGTGAATTTAATAAAGTTGCAGGATATGAAATCAATATTCAAAAACAAGTAGCATTTCTAGACACAAACAAGAAAAGAACTCAAGATGGCACAATGGTGTACGTCTGTAATCCCAGCTACTCAGGAGGCTGAGGCAGGCAGATTGCTTGCACCCAGGGGTTCAGACCAGCTTAGGCAACATAGCAAGACTCCCATCTCAAAAAAAAAAAAAAAAAAGGTTTAGAAGATAATCCCATTTACCATAGTTACACCCCAACCCCTGCCCCCCAAAAAACCCCAAACCCTAAGAATAATTTTTTCTTTTTTTGAGATGGAGTTTTGCTCTTGTTGCCCAGGCTGGAGTGCAGTGCTGCAATCTCTGTTCACCGCAACCTCTGCCTCCTGGGTTCAAGTGATTCTCCTGCCTCAGTCTCCTGAGTAGCTGGGATTACAGGCACCTGCCACCATGCCCGGCTAATTTTTGTATTTTTAGTAGAGACAGGGTTTCACCATGTTGGCCAGGATGGTCTTGATCTCTTGACCTTGTGATTCACCTGCCTCAGCCTCCCAAAGTGCTGAGATTACAGGTGTGAGTCACTGCGCTTGACCTAATTTTTGTATTTTTTAGTAGAGATGGAGTTTCACCGTATTGGCCAGGCTGGTCTCAAACTCCTGACCTCAGGTGATCCACCCAATTTGGCCTCTCAAAGTGCTGGGATTACAGGTGTGAGCCACCAAGCCCAGCCCGTAAGAATAAATTTAACCAAGGAAGTAAGAAAGTATCTGCTAGGCAAACTAGAGAACACCAGTGAAAGAATTGAAGAGAACACGAATTGGAAGACACCTGGCGTGGTGGCTCACGCCTATAATCCCAGCACTTTGGGAGGCTGAGGGGGGTGGATCACCTGAGGCCAGGAGTTTGAGACCAGCCAGGCCAACATGGTGAAACCATCTCTACTAAAAATACAAAAAAATTAGCCAGGCATGGTGGCGCATGCCTGTTAATCCTAGCTACTTGGGAGGCTGAGGCAGGAGAATTGCTTGAACCTGGGAGGCGGAGGTTGCAGTGAGCCCAGATCGTGCCCCTACACTCCAGCCTGGGCAATGGAGCAAGACTTTACCTCAAAAAAGAAAAATAAATAAATAAATAAAATAAAATATATAAATAAATAAATTGGAAGCCATCCCATGCTCACAGGTCAGAATAACTGATGTTGTTAAAATAACCATACTACCCAAAGCAATCTACAGATTCAACTAAATCTCTATCAAAATACCGATGACAGTCTTCACAGAAATAGAAAAACAATCCTAAAATTTGTACCAAACCACGAACGACTGTATAGCCAAAGGAATCCTGAGCAAAAAGTACAAAGCTGGAGGCATGATGCTACAAGACTTTATAGTACAAAGCTATAGTAACAGCATGGTGCTGACATAAAAACAGACACATTAAACCAATGGAACAGAATAGAGAACCCAGAAGTAAATTCATGTGACTATTGCCAACTGATTTTTGACACAGATACCAAGAATACTCATTGAGCAAAGGGTGATCTCTTCAATAAATGATTCTGGTTATTTTTATGCAGAAGAATTAAACTAGACCTCCACCTCTCATGCTATACAAAAACCAACTGAAAATGCATCAAAGACCTAAATGTAAGATTTAAAACTATAAAACTACTAGGAGAAGGTCAGGTGCAGTGGCTCACGCTTGTAATCCTATCACTTTGGGAGGCTGAGGCGGGTGGATCACACTTGAGTTCAGGAGTTCGAGACCAGCCTGGCCAACATGGTGAAACCCCATTTCTACAAAAAAATACAAAAAATTAGCCGGGTGTGTTGGTGGGCGCCTGTAATCCCAGCTACTCGGGAGGCTGAGGCAGGTGAATCACTTGAACCTGGGGGTGCGGAGGTTGCAGTGAGCTGCCACTTCACTCCAGCCTGGGCAAAAGAGCACAACTCCATCTCAAAACAAGCAAACAAACAAAAACAAGTGAACAAAAAACTACTAGGAGAAAACATAGGACAAACACTTTGGGACATTGGCTTGGGAAAATATTTTTTGAATAAGAGCTCAAAAGCAACAAAAGCAAAAAAAGCAAAAATAAACAAATAGGATGATATCAAACTAAAAATCTTCTGCATAGCAAAGAAAACATTCAACACAGTGAAAAGACAACCTAAAGAATGGGAGAAAGTATTTTCAAACTATCTAACAGGGAATTAATATCCAGAGCATGCAAGGAACTCAAACATCTCAACAGCAAAAAACCAAACAATCCAATTTAAAAAATGGGCAAATGATCTGAAAAGACATTTCTCAAAAGAAGATGTACATATGGCAAATACATATATGAAAAAATGCTCAACATCACTAATCATCAGGGAAATGCAAATTAAAACCACAATGAGGTATCATCCCTTTCCAGTTAGAACTGCTATTATCAAAAAGACAAAAGCTAACAAATGCTAGCACGTATGTAGAGAAAAGAGAATTCTTATGCACTGCTGCTGGGAATGTAAACTAGTATGACCACAGTGGAGAACTGTATGGAGGGTCCTTAAAAAACTACAAATAGAACTACCATATGATCCAGCAATTCCACTACTGGGCATTTACCCAAAGGAAAGGAAATCAGTATATCGAAGAAACCTCTGCATCCTCATGTTTATTGCAGCAATATTCACACTAGCCAAGGTATGGAAACAACCTAGGTATTTAACAACAGATGAATGCATAAAGAAATTATGATATAAATACACAATGGAATACTATTCAGCCATAAAAATGAATGAAATTCTGTCATTTGAGGCAACATGGATGGAACTGGAGGACATTATGTTAAGTGAAATAAGCCAGATGCTGGGTGCGGTGGCTCACGCCTGTAATCCCAGCACTTTGGGAGACCAAGGCGGGCAGATCACCTGAGGTCAGGAGTTCAAGACCAGCCTGGCCAACATGTTGAAACCCCATCTCTACTAAAAATACAAAAAGTAACTGGTTGTGGTGGTGGACATCTGTAGTCCCAGCTACTCAGGAGGCTGAGGCAGGAGAATTGCTGGAACCCAAGAGGGGGATGTTGCGGTGGGCTGAGATTGCACCATTGTACTCCAGCCTGGGTGACAAGAGCAAAACTCCATCTAAAAAAAAAAAAAAAAAAAAAAAGCCAGAAAAGCAGGTTAAACCCTGCACATTATGTGTGGAAGCTAAAAAAAGTTTATCTCATAGAAGTAAAAAGTAGAACAGAGGATACTAGAAGCTGGAAGGGTAGGGAAAGGGAAGGATAGGGAGAGATTTGCTAAAGAATACAAAATTACAGCTAGATAAGAGGAATAAGGTTTAATGTTCTCTACCACTGTAGGATGACTATAGTTAACAATAATATATAGTTTCAAATAGCTAGAAGGAGGATATTGAATGTTCCCAACACAAGGAAATGATAAATGCTTGAGATGATGGGTATATGAATCACCTTGATCTGTCTGATCACTATACATGGTGTGTATCAAAACATCATTATGTACCCCATAAATATGTACGATTATTATGTGTTAATTAAAAATTTATTTTAATAGTTAAATTAATCATACACACAAGGGAAAATTTTACAGACAAAAATCCCCAAAGTCCAGGGCTGTCTCTTGCTTGCTATGGAGAATCTGACGCTAGTTGTTTCCCCTATGATCCCCGCTCCCAATGGTGGTCCTCCTCCGTGACTTCAGGTCTCACCGGGCTCTGGTAGCTCCATCTTCTCCTTTCCTCCTCTATCCAAGGGGAAGTGACCAGTCTTTGTTTGTTTTCTCCCTTAACTCTATCTATGCCTCTACTGGGAGTCCCTTCATTAGGGTTTTTTTCACTTGAGCTACCCTTGGAGAATTCTGTTTCCAGCTGGGACCCTGGATGATGGACAGAGTAAGGAGCAACCACTATGCCCTGGCAATAAATGATGGTTCAGCTGTGTGAGCATTGTCTATATGTGCAGTCAGCTGCTTCCTCATCCTCCTCTTCACCATGTTAGTCCCATGTCTTTTCAACGTGCTAACTCCTTTATACTAACAATTATTAAAGAGTTGATTTGTTCTACATACCCAGTGACAAATACTCTTCTGAAAACTTGAAGTGGCCGGCGCAGTGGCTCACGCCTGTAATCCCAGCACTTTGGGATGCCGAGGTGGGTGGATCACCTGAGGTCGGGAGTTTGAGACCAGCCTGACCAACATGGAGAAACCCCATCTCTACTAAAAATACAAAATTAGCTGGGCGTGGTGGCACATGCCTATAATCCCAGCTACTAGGGAGGCTGAGGCAGGAGAATTGCTTGAGCCTGGGAGGCGGAGGTTGTGGTGAGCCGAGATCGTGCCATTGCACTCCAGCCTGGGCAACAAGAGTGAAACTCCGCCTAAAAAAAATAATAATAAATAAATAAATAAATAAATAAAAACTTGAAGTGGACAATGAGACTGGGATTAACATGCCTATGTAGAGTCGGCAATGCAATTAGATACAATTTGTGCCTGGATATCTGACTTCATGTCTAAAATTCCACCAGTGACTAATTGTTAGAGTTGCCTCCTTCCATCTTTCCTCTTGTAAAATTCATCTATTTCTGGAATGAATATTAATATTTATTGAATGCTTTTCTTTTTTTTTTTTGAGACAGAGTCTCACTCTGTCTCCCAGGCTGGAGTGCAGTGGCAAGATATTGGCTTGCTGCAACCTCCACCTCCCAGGTTCAAGTGATTCTAGTGCCTCAGCTTCCCAAGTAGCTGGAATTACAAGAGCACGCCAGCATGCCCGGCTAATTGTGTGTGTGTGTGTGTGTGTGTGTGTGTGTGTGTGTGTGTGTATATATATATATATATTTTTTTTTTTAGTAGAAACAGGGTTTTGCCATGTTGGCCAGACTGGTTTCAAACTCCTGACTTCAAGTGATTCACCCTCCTTGTGCTGGAATCCCAAAGTGCTGAGATTACAGGTGTGAGCCACAGCTCCCGGCCTGAATGCTTATTTTATGTGAGTTACTTTCGCATTCATTAAATCAAATAATCTTTACAACGCATTTTTTTTTTTTTTGGTTACAAGAAAGGTAAGCTAACCTGATAAATGGCAGAGCTGGAGCCGGACGGAACCCCAGGCCTCCTGGCGTGAATCCTTTGCATTCCTGGGGAGAGTTATACATTCAGTCTCACACTTCTTAGTGTCAATGAATATTTTAGGTAATGGAAAGTAATTCTGGAGCCCAGAGAGAGAGAAGATAGGATGGAACTATGATAAAGGGGAAGACACGAAAATACAGCTAATTATTTAGCGAGCATCTACTTGTATGCTGAGCACTGGGTATGGTTCCTTCCACATATTCCCCAGAAGAGCTTTGTAAGGAGGATTGTGCTACCCACGTTTTACGGAGGATGAACTTGGGGCTCAGGGAAGTTTGGTAGTTTGACCAAGGTCCTACAGCCAGTAAGTGGTTGGGGATGCATTATGCGTAGAGCTAGGTGAGCCTGACACTGTTTGCTTTCTTTCCATTACACCTGCCTGTCATAGGAGAAAATTTCAGAAAAGGGATACCAAAATTATGGGGAAACCTGTCTTGGATATTGCCAAGGGTCAGCCCAGAAAGAAGCCCTGAATACTACTATTCACAAAAACTTCATTTGAAGGACACATTTGTGTGGTGGAGTGGCTGAGGGACACCATGGGCCACTAGATGGCACCAGTTCAGCGTCAGAAGAAGCTTTTCCCCATTATTTTTGTGGGCAAAGGATGCATGTAGCACCCTGTCCTTGCTCCCCAGGGTGGCACAAGAGAATGAGTACCAGCAGGTGAATGCTGCAGGGGCCATCCTGGAGTCTGTCTGACATAGCGTCTTTGGAGTGGGCAATTTTTTTTCTTTTAAGACAGAGTTTCACTCTGTCACCCAGGCTGAAGTGCAGCAGTGCCATCTCAGCTCTCTGCAACTGCTGCCTCCCAGGTGCAAGTGATTCTTTTGCCTTGGCCACAATTTTTTGTGTATATATACTTTTTTTTTCTTTTTTTGGTGGGGGGATGGAGTCTCACTCTGTCGCACTGGCTGGAGTGCAGTGGCATGATCTCAGCTCACTAGAACCTCTGCCTCCCTGGGTTCAAGTGATTCTCCTGCCTCAATGTCCCAAGTAGCTGGGATTAAAGGTGCCCGCCACCATGCTGGCTTATTTATTTATTTATGAGACGAAGTCTCGCTCAGTCACCAGGCTGGAGTACAGCAGCACAATCTCGGCTCACTGCAACCTCTGCCTCCTGGGTTCAAGTGATTTTCCTGCCTCAGCCTCCCAAGAAGCTGGGACTACAGGTGTGTGCCACCACACCCAGCTAATGTTTGTATTTTTAGTAGAGACGAGGTTTCACCACGTTGGCCAGTATGGTCTTGATCTCTTGACCTCGTGATTCACCCGCCTCAGTCTGCCAAAGTGCTGGGATTACAGGCATGAGCCACTGCGCCCGATCTAATTTTTGTATTTTTTAGTAGAGATGGGGTTTCACCATGTTGGCCAGGCTGGTCTCAAATTCCTGACTTCAAATGATCTTCCCACCTTGGTCTCCCCAAGTGCTGGGATTACAGGCATGAGCCACCGCGCCCAGCCCAGTTTTTGTATTTTTTGGTAGAGAGGGGGTTTCTCCATGTTAGCCAGGTTGGTCTTGAACTCCTGACCTCAAGTGATCTGCCTGCCTCAGCCACCCGAAGTGCTGGGATTACAGGCATGAGCCACCACGCCCAGCCTGGAATGGGCATTCCTATTCCCTTTACACATGTGAGGGAAATGGAGATAAGCAATACCGAGTAACTCTTAGGTATAGAGTTGTAGACAAGGGATTCCAAACCAGGCCTGTCTGATTTGCAGCTTGTAATTAGTGTATTGCTAGGTAGATTGGGAACGTTTGGCCTGGAACAGAAAAGACCCTGGGGTGGGATCCACGTTGACAGTCTTCTGGGACTTGAATCCACCGCATGGATGAGGGTGCAGAACTAAATCCAATAGGTGGAAATTATCAGGAGTAGACTTTTTTTTTTTTTTTTTTTTTGAGATGGAATCTCACTCTGTCTCCCAGGCTGAAGTGCAGTGGCATGATCTCGGCTCACTGCAACTTCCGCCTCCTGGGTTCAAGAGATTCTCTTGCCTCAGCCCCCTGAGTAGCTGGGATTATAGGCGCCTGCCACCACGCCCGGCTAGTTTTTGTATTTTTAGTAGAGATGGGGTTTCACCATGTTGGCCAAGCTGGTCTTGAACTCCTGACTGATCCACCTGCCTTGGCCTCCCAAAGCGCTGGGATTACAGATGTTAGCCACCGCGCCCAGCCGGGAGTAGATTTTTTTGAAAAGTTAATACATGATAAGATTTTGCTGGGCATGGTGGTTTATGCCTGTAACCCCAGCACTTTGGGAGGCCAAGGCAGGAGGCTCGCTTAAGCCCAGGAGTTGGAGACTAGCCTGGGCAACGTAGTGAGATCCCATCATTACAAAAAATAATAATAATAAAAAATAGCCAGGTTTGGTGGCTTATGCTTGTGGTTCCAACTACTCTGGAGGCCAAGGTGAGAGAATTGCTGAGCCTGGAAATCAAGGCTGCAGTGAGCCATGATCACACCACTGCACTCCAGCCTGGGCACCAGAGTGAGACCCTGTCTCAAAAAAAAAAAAAAAAAAAAGATTATATTTAACTAATTAAAGAGAAAACTGGCAAAGTGTTAAAACCAATTCAAAGGACAATCCAGGCTAGGTGTATTGGCTCATGCCTGTAATACTAGCACTTTGGGAGGCCAAGGTGGGTGGATCACTTGAGGTCAGGGGTTCAAGACCAGCCTGGCCAACATGGTGAAATCCTGTCTCTACTAAAAATACAAAATTAGCCAGGCATGGTGGCATGCACTTGTAATCGCAGTTACTCTGGAGGCTGAGGCAGGAGAATCACTTGAACCTGGGAGGCAGAGGTTGCAGTGAGCCGAGATCATGCCACCGCAGAGTGAGACTGTGTCTCAAAAAACAATGAAAAAGAAAAAATAAAACAAAAACAAAGGACAATCCAGGCCAGGTGCGGTGACTCATGCCTGTAATTCCAGCACTTTGGGAGGCCGAGGCAGGTGGATCACCTGAGGTCAAGAGTTAGAGAGCAGCCTGGCCAACGTGGTGAAGCCCCGTCTCTACTAAAAATACACAAATTAGCCAGGTGTGGTGGCACGTGCCTGTAGTCCCAGCTACTCAGGAGGCTGAGGCACAAGAATTGCTTGAACCCAGGAGGAGGAGGTTGCAGTGAGCAGAGTGTGTGCCACTGCACTCCAGCCTGAGTGACAGAGGGACACGCTGTCTCAAAAAAAAAAAAAAAAAAAAAGGACAATCCAAAAAACAGATTGGGAATATTAAAATAAAGGTGTAAGTGAAGGTTAAACATTTTTTTTTTTTTTTTTTGAGACGGAGTCTGGCTCTGTTGCCCAGGCTGGAGTGCAGTGGTGCAATCTTGGCTCACGGCAACGTTCACCTCCCAGGTTCAAGCAATTCTCCTGCCTCAGCCTCCCTAGTAACTGGGATTACAGGCACGTGGTCATAATCCACTATGCCTGGATAATTTTTGTAGTTTTAGTAGAGATGGGGTTTCACCATGTTGGCCAGGCTGGTGTTGAACTCCTGACCTCAGGTGATCCACCTGTCTCGACTTCCCAAAGTGCTGGGGCGTGAGCCACCACGCCCAGCCTGAAACAGGCTTTTCCTTGGTGGTGGTGGTGGTGGTGAAATGGAAGAATTGTCACTCCACTGGATGGAGTTCGTTTGCATGTGTTTAAATGATAATTATTTTCCTTTTTTTTTCTTGTGATATGGACTCTTGCTCTGTCACTCAAGCTGGAGTGAAATGGTGTGATGTCAGCCACTGCAACCTCTGCTTCCCGGGTTCAATCAAGTCTTGTGTCTCAGCCTCCTGAGTAGTAGATATTACAGGTGCCTGCCACTACACCCGGCTAATTTTTGTATTTTTAGTAGAGATGGGGTTTCACCGTGTTGGCCAGGCTGGTCTTGAACTCCTGACCTCAACTGATCCATCTGCCTTGGCCTCCCAAAATGCTGGGATTACAGGTGTGAGCTACTGCACCCAGCCTATTTTCCATTGTTATAATTTATCTGTAACTTATAAAATTGTATAATAGGCTGGATGCAGTGGCTCACGCCTGTAATCTTAGCACTTTGGGAGGCTGAGGTGGGCAGATCACCTGAGGTCAGGAGTTCAAGACCAGCCTGGCCAACATGACAAAAAAATCCAATTTCTACTAAAAATAAAAAAATTAGCCGGGTGTGGTGGCAGGCACCTGTAATCCCAGCTATTGGGGAGGCTGAGACAGGGAGAATTGCTTAAACCCGGGAGGCAGAGGTTGCAGTGAGCCGAGATCATGCCACTACACTCCAGCCTGGGCAAGAGTAAGAGTTCATTTCAAAACTCAAAAAAAAAAAAAAGAGGATAGGGTCTGGATTTCTAGATAATATGAAGGGAGGACATTGTAAAACCCAGCATCCTGGAGGAAGTTGAACTTTACCCTGCTGGGAAATCTATCCAGGTCTGAAGCCCCTCTACAGAGGTCCCCAGAATGTTCCCCCCTTTCCCCACTGAGTCTACTGGGGGGTAAAGTCCAAGATGACAGCTGCAGTTGTTTCCACGTGGCAGTGTCCTCTGCGGGATCCAAATAAACCTGGAGTTTTATTATCCTGACTATGCCGATAAGGAGACTGGCCGACCTGGGTAGAGAAAGTGGAGGCCAGTGTCCGGTATCCCTTGGTAGGTCCATTCATTCCTTTTCTGTTCACATCAGCTGGGCTTGTAACAGCTCCCAGTGATAGAGTATCTAGGCTGGTCACCTGATGGTGGAGTCTTGTCCATTTCGAAGGCCCAGACCAATGAGCTGTAGTGAATAACTCACCCCACAGTTTACTGCTCCTAGAACAAATTCCTTGTCCTGGTGATAATTCTCTTGTGTATGGCTAAAACTATCAGCTCTGGGACAATGCACATAACTTTGCATGGATGATAAAGCTCCACTTATTTATTTGGCTGAATAGAGTTATTATACTATTACTTCCTCTATAAGTTTCTGACATAAAGTCAGACAAACTCAAATGCAAGCTTATTTATTTATTTATGAGACTGAGTCTCACTCTGTTGTCCAGGCTGGAGTGCAGTGGCATAATCTCGGCTACTGCAACCTCCGCCTCCCAAGTTCAAGTGATTCTCCTGCCTCAGCCTACTACATAGCTGGGATTACAGACGGGCACCACCATGCTCGGTTAATTTTTGTATTTCTTAGTAGAGATGGGGCTTTGCCGTGTTGGCCAGGCTGGTCTCGAACTCCTGACCTCAAGTGATTTGCCCACCTTGGTCTCCCAAAGTGCTGGAATTATGGGCATGAGCCACCATGCCCGGCCTCAAATGCAAGCTTTTCTCTCATCGTATTAATCCTGCTGAATGAATTTGGAGCTTGATTCCTATGGGGGGCAAGGACCTAGAGGTCAAAGCTGTCCTCTTGAATCCTGGTGTAGTTGATGTGTGCATAAGGCTTTGCTTGTTCATACTCTCTCAGGCAGAAGTGTAATTTGAGGAAACGGAGTGTGCATGTGTGTGTGTGCACATGCATGTGTGTGCATACATGTCCTATGAGAATAAGAATGGGTGCCCACTTTTCTTGGCTCCTCTCCCTTGTGCCTCTGGGCCTTTCTGCCTGAATGCCCTCGCCTGGAAATCCTTGTCCATTTTTCTCATTCAGTGGCCAGAGCACCGACTATGGAGTTGGTTGGAAACCTGGCTCCAGCCCTGATTCTGGCATTGACATGCTCCACAACATCGGTGAAAGCAACTGGCCTCTTTGAACATCCCTTCCTGGTGTGTGGCAAGAAACATTTGGTTTCCTTGAACTGAACCCGCCTGACAATGGGAAGATTTTTCTGAACCACCTCCCCTGCTGGGTAGCTGTAGGGATTAAATGATGTAACAGAAGGTAAAGCAGGATTATTTTTTTAACTTTTGTCTATTTTCAATGCCCTCCTATGTATCTTCAAGGCCAGAGCCTTCTGAGATACTTCAGCCCACAGTGACTGCTCTCCTCTGATCTGTCACTTCTTTAGCCTTATACTGCTTTGCTTATTATGATCTATTTATGTGTTGCACTGTATCCACTTGTCTTGTCCATAAGCTCTTTTTCTGCCCTTTTGAATCTTTTCAGTGGCTAGTGTGCTGCCTTCATCATCACTGAGTTCAGCATGTCTTTCTGGATTGACTGCTTAATTGAATCTGGAATACGGGGAAGGAGACTTAGTGTAAAGGGACCACCCAATACATGGTCTGAGATTATTTTATGCCGTATTTCATGGTGGTATAAGGAATGAATAACACAGTCTGAATGAATAATGCAGTGTATCATGAGTTGGGAAGGGAGGAAAAAACAGGGTATCTGTACAAGTCATTTTCTTTTTTTCTTTTCTTTTCTTTTTTTTTTGAGATGGAGTCTTGCTCTGTTACCCAGGCTGGAGTGCAGTGGTGTGATCTCGGTTCACTGCAACCTCTGCCTCCTGGGTTCAAGCGATTCTCTTGCCTCAGTCACCCAAATAGCTGGGATTATAGGAACACGGCACTGCACCCAGCTAATTTTTGTATTTTTAGTAGAGATGGGGTTTCACCGTGGTGGCCAGGCTGGTTTCAAACTCCTGACCTCAAATGATCCGCTTGCCTCAGCCTCCCAAAGTGCTGAGATTACAGGCATGAGCCACCACGCCCAGCATATACATGTCATTTTCAATCATTTGGACTTGAATCACCTGGTTTTATTTGGTCAATGAAAGCAGAGGACAATGGTCAAGCTTACTATTTGGGTCTTTGAGACAAAGTAACCAGCTGATTGACTGTCTTTTCTGCTCAGCAGAACTTGCTGGCGCTGGAAGCCGTGAGGAATAACTGAACTGAGGCGAACAGCAGGCTCATAGCCAGGGAGGAAACAGCAACATAGCAACATCTTTATTTTTGCCTTATTGGTGTAACCTTGTTCACAAAGAAGACATGGAAGGGAAAGGACTTGGTGAGCGAGAGAGGAAACAGAAAAGAAAGATTGTGAGGAAGGGCCACAAGGAAGCAAATAGAGCTTTCATTTCATGCTCGGGGAGTATTCAGAGTGTTCATGGGAGAACTATGGGTAGGCTTGCTTCACATGCAGGGAGAGGCCTGGCCAGACCCACCTTTCTCCCAGTTCTGACCCCAGAGTGAGGTCAATATCCAGTCTCCACGTGAACGATTCTCAGTCCCCACCCTTTCCCTAGCAGGTAGCAGAGGCCGCCTCACCTGTGCCTATGCATAAGCCTGGGCTCAGAGATTCTCTCAAGCCCCAGTGTCAGTTCTCTCCAGATCAAGAGAACCAACAGAGTATATATATTCTTGCCCCTGAACAAGAAGGAATTCTTTTCTATGCAGGCTTTCAACTGATTGGATGAGGCCTAGCCATTCAATGGGTCATCTAATTTACTCAAAGCCTATTGATTTAAATTTAATCTCATTTAAAAAACACCTTCGGCCAGGTGGAGTGGCTCATGCCTGTAATTGCAGCACTTTGGGAGGTAGAGGTGGGTGGATCACTTGAGGTCAGGAATTCAAGACCAGCCTGGACAACATGGTGAAACCCTGTCTTTACTAAAAATACTTAAAAAAAAAAAAAAAAAAATTAGCTGGGCGTGGTGGCACATGCCTGTTATCCCAGCTACTTGGGAGGCTGAGGCAGGAGAATTGCTCGAACATGGGAGGTGGAGGTTGCAGTAAGCCGAGATTGCACCATTGCACTCCAGCCTGAGCAACAATAGTGAAATTGCATTTAAAAACAAACAAAAACAAAAACAAACAAAAAAACCCCAAAAAATACCTTCAAAGAAACATCTGGAATAATGATCAACTATCTGGGTACTGTGGCTCACCAAGTTGGCACATGAAGTTAGTCATCCCATCTGGAAAGGGAAGATGGCTCCATGGCAGGGCTGACTTTGGAGGGAGGGCAGCAACTACCGCTCTCCACCCCCCTTCTCCTTTTTTAACATTATTCACTTATTTACACTTTCAAACAGGAATACAGGCACATAGTAAATAATTCAAGAGGTCTAGAAAGGTAGAAGGTGAAAAGTAAGTCTCCCTTCTACTCCTGATCTGTTTCTTGAGAATTCTTTCAGAGAGATAATACAAATCTATAAGCATTTTCCCTTTAAAAGCATAAACAGTAACATAGTCCACATACATCACATGCTTTTCTATGATTTGCTTTTTTCTTAGCAAAGCAAAGAAAAAGTGGAGTTTTTTTCTATATCGGTCCACGTTGATCTACCACATTCTTTTTTTTCTTTTCCTTTTTTTATTTTTTTGAGATGGAGTCTCACTCTGTCACCCTGATCTCGGCTCACTGCAACCTCCACTTCCCAGGTTCAAGCAATTCTCCCTGCCTCAGCCTCCTGAGTAGCTGGGACTACAGGAGCCTGCCACCACACCCGGCTAATTTTTGTATTTTTAGTAGAGACAGAGTTTTGCCATGTTTGCTAGGCTGGTCTTGAGCTCCTGACCTCGAGTGACCCGTCCACCTTGGCCTCCCAAAGTGATGGGATTACAGGCATGAGCCATGGTGAGCCACGGTGCCCGGCCTCTATCACATTCTTTTCAATGGCCACATAGTATTCCCCAGTATGTTTCAGCGGTCTCCCAGGGATGCACATGTAGGTTGCCTCCAACCTTTTGATCCTACACATACCTTGCTGCAACAACTGTGCTTGCACATCTGTTCTTGAAGCTGCCCTTTTCTTGCTTACACCCATGACTTCCTGAATGTATTCTTCAGATGAGCTTAATAATGTTTTTCTGTCTTACCCCCCATCCCTTCTGGTCTCTTCTGCCTCCATTCATCCTTTTTAAGCTGAGTGACTGCCTCTCCTGCAGGGCAACGTGCTCCCTCCAGTAAGAAGTTAATCTCTCTCTGGTTTCCTGAGACTCTCCCGAACTGGACAGTGTCTGCTTGTGTGTCTTTATCCCACCCCAATTGTGGCTCTTTAGATTGGGCTGGAATTGCCCATTGTCGAAGAGAGCCTGCATATTTTTCTAAGCTAATTTCACAGGCAGCAGCATTCAGATTCAAATTTCCCCTGGCAATTGGCTGCAGTCAGTCAAAGTGACTAAGGAGAATAAATTGTAGCCAGACAGGTCTCACAATCCTCTTGCCTGGTGGAGGGTTTTATTGGCTGCAAATCCCATCACCAGGCAGGCAGACGTCCTCATCACTCCATGACAAGTCCCGGGGCAGGCTATGATAGATGGTGAAGGTTGGGCCACCTCTAGGCCCTGGAAATAAGTTCTGACTCCCAAGTGCCTGGAGAGTGTAACAAAGAGAGGGGCAGCAGGAGCTGGAAGAGGTTACAGAGATCATGCCACCCAATACTGCTTTTCAACAGATGAGGACCCAGACCTAGTTTGCTAAAAACCAGTTCTAAGCTGCATCTATCAGACCAGTGGCCCTAACCCTTTAACAAACCCCTTGGAGAATCTGATGTAATGAGGCCCTTCTTCCCTGTAAACGGAATATGCATATCCATACAATATTTTGGATGCACTGTGCGTTTTGGTTGGTTGGTGTGGGGAGAGAATATTCTGGTTTAAGTCACATAAGATCATGCCTGTGAAAGGTTTCCTCTCAAAGGGCTATGCAAATGCCAGGGATTCAAATTTTCTTTCCTGCATTACTCAGATCAAAACATTTCCCCCCTAACCCGTCTTTAGCTAAACTGGCTTTCAATTCATTGCATTTCTGGAAAGTACTGTTAGAATATGACAGCTGAGCACCCCCTTTTCTGAGAAGAAATTGGTTTTCTTAATTCAGTGAAGTATGGACATGCTTAAGTTTACCATAGCTGCCGAAAAACTTCCTTCCTCTTTTATTGGGTGGCATGTGTTCAGGCTGAACCAGCAGCATAGAAAGTTCTGGCTTGGCCTTTGACTGGCTGCCCCATCTGGGACCACTGCCCACTTGAGGGTGGATCCAACAGAACTGGGACCAATGGGTGCAAAATATGAAAGGATTTATCTCCCCTTTGTGAGAGGAAAAATATTTTATCTCCCACTCATCTTTTTTTTTTTTCTCTTTCTTTTGAGATGGAGTCTCAAAAGACTGTTGCCCAGGCTGGAGTGCAGTGGTACAATCTCGGCTCACTGCAACCTCTGCCTCCTGGGTTCAAGCAATTCTCCTGCATCAGCCTCCCAAGTAGCTGGGATTACAGGTGCCCACCAACACACCTGGCTACTTTTTTTGTATTTTTAGTAGAGATGGGGTTTTACCATGTTGGCCGGGCTGGTTTCGAACTCCTAATCTCAAGTGATTCTCTCGCCTCAGCCTCCCAAAATGCTAAGATTACAGGTGTGAGCCACTGTGACCAGCCTTTTTTTTTTTAAACAGGGTCTTTCTCTGTCATCCAGGCTGGAATGCAGTGCTGTGATCATGGCTAACTGCAGTCTTGACCTCTGAGGCTCAAGTGATCCTCCTACCTCAGCCTCCTAATAGTGGGACTATAGGCATACAACAACCATGCCCTGTTAGTTAAATTTTTTTTTTCATTGATACGGGGTTCCTACAATGTTGCCCTGGCTGGTCTCAAACTCCTGGGTTCAAGCGGTCCTCCCAACTTGGCCTCCCAGAGTGCTGGGGTTACAGGCATGAGCCACCACCCCTGGCTTCCCACTAATCCTAATCAATATATAATATGATCTCTTCCCACTTTACCAAGTAAATGTGTTCATTTTAGAAAATACAGACAGGCAAAAAAGAGAAAATAAAAGTTACCAGTAATTCCAACTCTCATAGTGTTAGTATTTTGGCGTGTGACCTCCCAAACACACGTGCACACTCTCACACACTCAGGGTCATTTTATACAATGTGATTATATATTGTGCTTCCTGCTTCAGATCTGATTATTTCTCTTAAAAAACATAGGAATCTTCCAACAACTAAAGTGGTCCAATAATGGAATGGGCTGCCTCAAAAGCAGTCGGGCCTCAACTCTGGAAATGTTTAAGTGAAGGTTTGACAGGAGTAGCTGTGAAAGCGATTTCTGCAGTAGGGAGGCACTTAGGCCCGGAGATTTTTAGGGATTCCATGCACTAGAGGCCTTGGCAAAGTTTCCTCTGTGAATTGCAGGAACTCCTGGGCAGGTGGTTCCCTCCCTTCCTATCTCACCCTCTTACTAAGCCCCACGATGCCATTTGCTTGGCTCTCCCTGGAGGGGCTCTTGGGCCAGACAAAGTGAAATCAGCATCCTTCTCTGCTCTTCTGCCAGCATTGTTACCAGCCTCAGGGGAACCATCTTACTTGCAAAGGCTGTCATTAGTGGAAGGATTTTACTTCCAAGCTGTGACCTAATTGGTTTTATTCTTAATACAAAAGAGAGAGTATTCCATTTCTATTCTATTGCCATCTTACAGCGGGCACTTGGGTTTTTAATTTAGCGTTGTATGGCTGGTTGTTTTGTTCAGGTGTGTGTCCATGTGTGCACATGCACATGTGTAGTGTGAGATTTTTAATTGCCCAAATCATCCTAATGCAAGTGTTTCCGCATTTTGAATCTCACATTGACTAGTGTGCGTCGGTAAGTGGGCAAGGGCCTGGGCTGGCAGATTGTTATGTAGTGAGAATCTGGTTAGTCAAAGTGTGTGTGTCACAAAGGAATCCAACCTTTATTTTATCAACTTAATTTAATTTTTAGATTTCAATTACGAAATATTTCAAGAATACAAAGAAGTACAGAAAAATATAATTGACCCTCCATCTGTTGTTCAGTCATTCACTTGATTGAACAAATGTGTAATATTTGCCATATTTACTTCCTACTTCCTTTTGTAGGAAATAAAATATTAAAGGCACTGTTAAAACCCAATAGACTCATCCCTTTCAGATCCCTCTCCATGGGCGAACCACTAACCTGAAGTTGCATGTTTTCATATTTTTACTATATATATGAATGCTGCCATAAATAATACTTTGTTTTGCTTATTTTAAAGACTTACAAAATCTGGCTGGGCATGGTGGTTCACTCCTATAATCCCAGCACTTGTTGGGAGGCTGAGGCAGGTGAATCACTTGAGGTCAGGAGTTCGAGACCAGCCTGGCCAACATGGTGAAACCCCTTCTCTACTAAAAATACAAAAAATTAGCCAGGCTTGGTGGTGCACACCTGTAGTCCCAGCTACTTGGGAGGCTGAGGCAGGAGAATCACTTGAACTCGGGAGGTGGAGGTTGTAGTGAGCCAAGATCGCAGCACTGTACTCTAGCCTGGGCAACAGAGGGACACTCCATCTCAAAAAAAGAGAAGATTTGCCAAATGGCATCATACTGTCAATATCATTTGCAGCCTTCGTTTTTTACATAATACTGTGTTTGTGAGATTTATCTGTGATTTATCCATGTTGCTTTCATAGATTCCTTTGGAATAGTATATACTATCCCATAGTATGAAATGGTACAATTTAGCCATTTTCCTAACTAGACATTAAGGTTGTCCTTTCCCCCTACCCATACCTCTTTTGTTGCTATTGCAAGTAAGACTGCAATGAAACCCACAGACTTGCTTCCGTCCCTGTATGCAAGTGTGAGAATATTCTGAAAACACAGATCTTGAAGTAGAATTGAGGATCCATAGGGTGTGGAACTTCATTTTATAAGCTGAGAATAAAGGGTATTTTAATTGTTAGTTTATTTTTTAAAATTGTGGTAAAATATATACAACAAAAATTCACCATGTTAGCCATTTTTAAGTATACAGTTCGGTGGCATTAAGTACAGTCACGTTGTTGTGCAACTGCCACCACCATTCATTTCTGGAACATTTTCCTCTTCTCCAACTGGAACTCTACACCCATTAAGCAATTAAGTCCCTAGTCAACCCTCTCCCTAGCCTCTTGTTTTTGTCTTAAACAGAAGAAGTCAATATCACTCCTTCATTAATTCCGTAAACATTTACTGAGTATCTAGCGTGTGTCAAATATATAAATAGGAAATTATATGAATAAAATTTAGTTTTTGCCATCAAGAAACTCCCACCCTAATTGTTGGAGCCCAGGAGTTTGAGGATACATTGAGCTATGATCATGCCAGTTGCACCACTGCACTCCAGAGTGAGGAACAGAATAAGACCCTGCGTCTAAAATAATAATAATAGCAATTTAAAAAATTGGCTAGAGGCTGGGCCTGGTGGCCTTCCAGTACTTTGGGAGGCCGAGGTGGGTAGATCACCTGAGGTCAGGAGTTTGAGACCAGCTTGGTTAACATGGTGAAACGCCGTCTCTACTAAAAATACAAAAATTAGCTGGGCGTGGTGGCGCATGCCTGTAGTCCCAGCTACTTTGGAGGCTGAGGTGGGAAAATTGCTTGAACCTGGGTGGTGGAGGTTGCAGTGACCCAAGATCACACTATTACACCCCAACCTGACCAACAGAGCAAGACATTGACTCAAAAATAAATAAATAAATAAATAAATAAATAAATAAATAAATAGGCTAGGAGTGGTGGTTTATGCCTGTAATCCCAGCACTTTAGGAGGCCAAGGTGGGAGGATCACTTGAACTCAGGAGTTTGAGACCAGCCTGGACAGTATAGCAAGACCCCATCTCTACTAAAGAGTGCCTGTAGTTTCAGCTAGTTGGGAGGCTGAGGTGGGAGCATTGCTTGAGCCCAGGAGATCAAGACTGCGTGAGCTATGATTGTACCACTGCACTCCAGCCTGGGTAACAGAGAGAGACGCTGTCTTAAAAAAAAACAACAAAGGAACTCCTATTCTAGCTGAAGAGAGACATAAAAACAATTATATGGGACATGTTGTAGAAGCCAAGTGCTAGGAGATCCCAGAGTTACAGCAATGAATTCATGGGTGGGAATGAGGTGAGATGAGGTGGAGAGTGGAAGATAAGAAAATCCTCAGAAAAAAAATAATTTTTAAGCTGAACTTTGAAGCATGAAATACAGTTTTTTCCAGGCAACAATGGGGTTAGGGTATGGATTTGTGTAAGTGTCTTCAATCAATCAAGAACTATATTGGTATCAGTCAGGGCCTAACCAACATAAGAGATACCACCGTAAGTATGTGAAACAGAGGAGATTCCCAGTTACACAGGGGATGGAGGAGATGAGGAGCCAAACAGGAGATGATGATGCCATTCAGAGAATAGCAGCAGAAAGAATACCCTACAATCCTTAGGTGAGAGTCAAGGGAAGGATGTGGTGTCACCAGAGCCAAGGGCTGGGATCACCCGAAGGAGGCTGGAATCACAGCTGGTCTGGCTGATAGCAATTGGAGCCATGCTGGAGCCATTGCCTCCCCTGGAGATAGAGAGGGAGGGGGTCAAACACTCTGGCTTTTCTTCCCACCACAGTTCACTTCCCATTGTCTGAAAGAGCAAAAGTAGCACACTGAACTAATCCAGAGAGAGTAAGCACAGAAAGCAGCTACCACCCCTAGGGTGGGGGGCAGAAGGGACAAGAAGTAGTTTAGGGACATCAGAATTAGAACATCAGAGGAGAGGCCACATGGAGCTGGTGTCCAGACTTCTTTTTTCTTGTCTTGTCTTGTCTCCTTCTTTTAAATACAGATGAGGTCTCACTATGTTGCGCAGGCTGGTCTCAAACTCCTGGGCTCAAGTGATCCTCCTGCTTTGGCCTCCCAAAGTGATACCAATTGGGGTCACTAACCTGAGACACTGAGGTTGTAGGTTTTATAGGACGTGGTATGGGCTTTGAGTCTTGACCAAAATATGACACTGATTTCCCCATAGACATATGGGTCTGGAATCAAGGAGTAGATGTAGGAGAACCTCCATGAATTATTACCTTTGTTAAAACAAAATTATAAATGGAGACTGGGCCTAAAAAATTCCTGAGCAGGCCAAGTGCTGTGGCTCACACCTGTAGTCCCAGTGCTTTGGGAGACTAAGCTGGGAGGGTCACTTGAAGCCAGGAATTTGAAACCAGTCTGGGCAATATAGTTAGCTGTGTGTGGTGGCATGCCCTTGTAATCCTAGCTACTAAGGAGGCTCAGGCAGAAGGATGGCTTAAGCCCAGGAATTCGAGGTTATAGTGAGCTGTAGAGACCCCCTCTCTAAGAAAAGAAACAAAATTCCTGAGCAAATAAAACCAGCTAGGCCTTAAAGTAGCCTTAACCTTGCTTAGGCTGTGAACATCAGTGAAACTTAACTTGGGTCAAAACTGTAAATATAGGTAAAACTTAACTTGAGTCATTTCTGGTGCATGCTTATGTTAGGCAGAAAACTTAACCTCAGCCAATCATAAGCAGCCAATTTATATGATTATGTCACTAAGGACTTTCCAACAAAAAAGGCAATTTTGTAATTGCAAACATAATCAAATAATTTTTAAATTTTGCTTCTGAATTTACCCCCAAAATACTTGCCCCTGATGATTTGTCATTGGAATACTAAACCTGTTTTGGTCCAGTGTACCCAATTCATGAATTACTTCTTACTCAAATAAACAGTTTGCAATTTTATTGTGCTTCAGGTTTTTCATTTGCAGTTTGGTGTCAAAATAGGGATCCAAAGGTGACAATCACCCCCATCCCACTGCTATAGTTTGAATGTGTCCCCGACTGTTTGTATGTTGTGAACTTAATTCCTAAAGCAGTGGTGTTGAGAGGGAAGACCTTTAAGAGGTGATTATTAGGTCACGAGGGCTTGCCCTCATCTATGGGGTAATGCTGTTATAGGCAGAGTGGGCTAGTTATCAGGAGAGTGGGTTCCTGAAAAAGGATGAGTTCAGCTCAAGAAGGCCCTTGTCAGATGCAGGCCCTTTGACTTTGGACTTCCCAGCCTCCAGAACTATGAGAAATAAATCTCTGTTCTTTATAAATTGTTCAGTCTGTGGAATTTTGTTTTAGCAACACAAAATGGACTAAGACACCCAGCAACCCCCAGGAGCATCAAGGAAGGAGGCATGAGGTGCCTGCTGAGCCCACCATGCTCACTGCTTTCTCACTGCATCTGGAGGTCCTGAGTGAGTATCTCTTGGATTTTGATCTCCACAGTTTGTGTCCTGAGTTCTCCAAGTTTGAGTAATTTTATTTATTTTATTTTATTTTATCTGATATGGAGTCTTGCTCTGTTGCCCAGGGTGCAGTGCAGTGGCGTGATCTAGCTCACTGCAACCTCCGCCCCCTGGATGCAAGCAGTTCTTGTGTCTCAGCCTCCTGAGTAGCTGGGATTACAGGCACACGCCACCATGCGCAGCTAATTTTTGTACTTTAGTAGAGACAGGGTTTCTACATGTTGGCCAGGCTGGTTTGGAACTCCTGACCTCAAGTGATCCACCCACCTCAGCCTCCTAAAATGCTGGGATTACAGGCATAAGCCACTGTGTCCATCTGAGCAGTTCTATTTTATTTAATTAATTAATTTATTTATTTCGAGACAGGATCTCACTTTGTCACCCCGGCTGGAGTACAAGGGTGTGATCATGGCTCACTGCAGCCTTGAACAAAGCAGGGTTCAAAGCAATCCTCCCATCTAAGCCTCCAGAGTAGCTGGGACTACAGGTACATGCCACCATGCCTGGTTAATTTTTTTTTTTTTTTTTTTTTTTGAGACGTAGTCTCGCTCTGTCGCCCAGGCTGGAGTGCAGTGGCCAGATCTCAGCTCACTGCAAGCTCCGCCTCCCGGGTTTACGCCATTCTCCTGCCTCAGCCTCCCGAGTAGCTGGGACTACAGGCGCCCGCCACCTCGCCCGGCTAAGTTTTTGTATTTTTTAGTAGAGACGGGGTTTCACCGTGTCAGCCAGGATGGTCTCGATCTCCTGACCTCGTGATCCGCCTGTCTCGGCCTCCCAAAGTGCTGGGATTACAGGCTTGAGCCACTGCGCCCAGCCGGTTAATTTTTTTAAAACATATTTTTTCGTAGACATGGGGGCCTTGCTATGTTGTCCAGACTGGCCTTGAACTCTTGGATTCAAGTGATCTTCCTGCCTCAGCCTCTCAAAGTATTGGGATTACAGGAGTAATTTTATTTTTGACTGGACCCAGAGGTTGAACGGGGTGTCCAGTGGGAACTGGACTGGGTTCAGTTGGAGGCTTCAGGTAGGTAAAATTTTAGAGGGACAGTGTATGACGTGTTCATCAGCATCTAAGGAGTCTGGGAGTCCTCTGTCCACAGGTGTTCACAAGCCAATAGTATGTTCAGAAATTATGGACCCCAAATCTGTGGTTTTCTAGAGAAATGAATGCACCTTGCTAGAGACCATTTAAAGTGGCAGTGGGATGCGTTAAAACTTTTTTTTAAAAAAAACTAAAACTTAATTCCTAGGTTCACAACAATGAGAAGTTTTGAGCTGGATAAAACTGTTCAGTTATGGGGCACATTGGAAAAGGAGGGATCACACATATCTCAGAAACAATGGAATGCATTTCCTGTTTGGTAGACGAAGGCTTCTAAAAGGTTGACTGGTTCCAAAATTGCCTCTCAAAAAGACTCCTTTTTAAAGGTAAATAAGGAAACTGAAAAGCTTAAGAGATGAATTAAAGATGAAAATAAAAATAATTTTATGGTAACTGACACGACTTTGACCATTTCCTCCCTTTATCCTCAATGTATTTGTTCACCCATTTTCTCAGCCTACACCTACTAATCCTTTTGCCCAGTTATGCTTATACCCTGAAGATGATGAGCGATGGGAAGTTAGGCCCTCAGAACAGCCACATCTGGTTCCTATAACTACTTTTGCTCAAAACCGAGTAAAAAAACTGGTGAAAAATTGAACTCAGAGTCATAGCAAAAGATTTTCCAAACCTTAGAGAAAACCCCAAAAAATTTGCTGAGGAATTTAGAATTCTCACAGGAGTCCGTGACTCTAGACCTCCCAATTTGTGTCAGATTATACACATGAGATGGGACCCGGGGAGGCAAGTAACTGGATGGCCACAGCACGATGGGATACGCTTGAGGAAGTACTGCCAGCCATGCAAGTGGTACTTCTAGGGTGGCCCAAAGATGCCAGAAAAATGGCTGGAAAACTTTAGAAGCTATCCCCATTGTCTTTCCATAAAAGATTCACTGCTCCATTATTCAAACATATGTGAAAGGAAAATAAAAAACTCGGGACCCCAATTCACCATGCTAAAGGAAAAAATCAAGCTGAAAGCTGAGTCATGCAAGAAGCTGCCTTTTCTTTTGTTCCTAAGCAGATAGCTACAGATAAAAGGTGAAATATCTCCACAGGGGCCTAATCTTATATAACCTGTCCATTTACAGAGTGCGAGATGAATGCATAATCAACTATCACCCTACCTGCTTCTTTTCTCTTGCAACACCTGGATTACCATGCCCTCCCTTTTCCCCCTCCAGCTCGCTTTTGCCCCTTAAATACTGAAGCACTCAAAATCATCTTTGGACAAAGGCACAGACCACAGACTGTTTCTATAAGTCCATGTTTATTTCTTCCAGGCATTGTCCCTAACCTTGGCAAAATAAACTTCTAAGTTGATATCCAATATGTATATGTGCATATTTAAAGGGACTTTATGCTTTTTTTTTTTTTTTTCTCTCTCTCTCTCCCAGGATCTTGTTTTTTGAGAAAAAGTTTTTTTTTTTTTTTTTTTTTTTTTTTTTTTTAAATTCTCAGTCAACTGAATTCTGTTCTCTCCACTTACTTCTGCCTGTCTCTCCTTCCTTTTGCCATCCTCTACTGTATGAGGAACCTAAACTAATTTCTAACAGCCTGGGAGTCCTTCACGAAAACAGAGAAGGTGCCAGACTCCTTTTTGGGGAATTTTCCTCTGTGTTTCCTTATGGAATCCCAAGAGGATGAACAGACAATTTCTGCTCAGATCTTAAACTGCTTGTTTTTGTATTGTGTTGTCTGATTTTTCTTTTGACTCAAATAGTTATATAAACCAAAAATACAATTCTAAGTGCCCCCCAACCAACTGGTGGACCCTCCCCTTGGCCAAGGGTATTCCAAAGTTAACCTGAAAAACTAGTTCAGGTCATGATGGGAAGTGGGGATCGGATATTATATCCTCCTCCCTTTGGAATTCAGGCACAGCTGGCCAGCATTAGCATTAAAGCAGAGACCTTAGGGCTGATAGAACAGAATTTTTTTTTTTTTTTTGAGATGGAGTCTTGCTGCTACCCAGGCTGAAGTGCAGTGGTGCTATCTTGGCTCACTGCAATCTCCACCTCCTGGGTTCAAGTTATTCTCCTGCCTCAGCCTCCTGAGTAGCTGGGATTACAGGCACACACCACCAGGACTTTCTAATTTTTGTATTTTTAGTAAAGATGGAGTTTCGCCATGTTGGCCAGGCTGGTCTTGAACTCCTGACCTCAGGTGATCCGCCCACCTTGGCCTCCCAAAGTGCTAGGATTACAGGTGTGAGCCAACATGCCGGTCCAGAACAGACTTTTTAACTCTGATAAGAAACACAGTCTATTTTCTCTGAAGCTTGAAGGCTTCATCTGCATAACAAGAACCTTGGTCTCCAAAACTACCTATCTTAATGCAGACACTCCCTTCTATTGATTCTAGATCTTTAGATGAACTCTTTCAACTAATTGCCAGTCAGGAAATCTTTGCATCTACCTATGACCTGGAAGCCCAATCTTACCCCCACCACCAGCTTCTTCAAGTTGTCCCACCAATGTACATCTTATATGTATTGACTAGTGCCTTATGTCTCCCTTAAATGTATAAAACTAAGGTGTAGCCCAACTACTTTGGGCATATGTTGTCAGGACCCCCTGAGGCTGTGTCCTGGGAATGTCCTTAACTTTGCAAAATAAACTAAATTGATAGAGACTTGTCTCAGATACTTGTTGGTTTACGGTTATTTACAAGAGGGGCTGCTCTTGGGTGTTTAAGATAAGAAAGGGCGTGGTTTAGACACTTAGAGAAAAGTCTTTGTAACAAAGTGCACTGTAAAAGCATAATGTGGCCTAGTCCCACCACAGCTGTCTTTTTTTTGGAGACCCAGGATTCCCTGTGAGCTCTGCTCAGAGCTCAGAGATCCAGTTAAAAGATAGAGGCTAATTTTAAAACTACTTGTCTAAATTAAAGTGATCTCCTTATACAATCCTGTGGTAGATTTCTATACTTTTACGTTTGACTTGCCAGGCATTTTTAATCTTTCTCTAACACACCACACACACTCTCTCTCTACTTTGAGATATAAATGTTGCTATCTGATTTTCACCTAAGAGTTGTTCCTTTAGTATGCACATTCAGGGCTGTCTTACTGACAATTGCCTGGGCTAATGAAACAGGTTATCAAAAAATTGGAAGTCTTGGCTGGGCATGGTGGTTCCTGCCTGTAATCCCAGCTATTCAGGAGGCTGAGACAGGAGAATCACTTGAACCCAGGAGGTGGAGGTTGCAGTGACCTGAGATCATGCTACGGCACTCTAGCCTGTCCGAGACACTGTCTCACAAAAAAAGAAAAAAAGAAAGAAAAAGAAAGAAAAATAAACAAAACCCAAGAAATTGGAAGTCTAAAGTAGGAGGACAAAAGGGGTCTTTGGTTGGGTGCGGTGGCTCACGCCTGTAATCCTAGTACTTTGGGAGGACGAGATGGGAGGATTGCTTGAGGCTAGGAGTTTGAGACCAGCCTGAGCAACATAAGGAGACCCCATCTTTATGAAAAATATAAAAATTAGCCGGGTATAGTGACACATGCCTGTAGTCCCAGTGTTAGGCAGGGATCTAGACCCAACATGGCGGCGCCACCCGGCGTAGCAGGCCCTCTGTTCGAGACTTCCCTTCCTCTTTGAACACACCCGCAGACTTGCATACGTCAGAGGTTCCGGCTGGGCAACCACACTCCCCCATGACCTGCAGCTCACCTGCATTCCACAAGTTCGTAAACAGCAGTTTCGGTTAACAGTTTCCAAAGACCCCTTCCTCATGACCTTTACTCAACTCCTGCCCTAGTAGTTTCAAGACCCCCCAGGCCCTCTTTGTACAACCAGCTTCCCTACCTCTCAGGCTATAAAAAAAGCCCCTACCCTCCTCCCTCAGTGCGACTTCCTCACCCGCACCTTCGGACCGAGGAACCTCACCTGCGAGTCCTAATAAAGGCTATTCTCACTGCCATTTGCCTTGTGTTTTTGTTCCCGGTTCGGCTCCAGCCTCAGTTTAGCTTTACACCCAGATAATGCAGGAGGCTGAGGCAGAAGGATTACTTGGGCCCACACGGTCAAGGCTGCAGAGAACTATGATTGTGCCACTGCACTCCAGCCTGGGTGACAGAGTATGAGACCTTATCTCAAAAAAAGGGTGTCTTATGAATCTTTTTTTTTTTTTCTTTTTAGATGGAGTCTTGCTCTGTTGCCTGGGCTACAGTGGCACCATCTTGGCTCACTGCAACCTCTACCTCCTAGGTTTAAGTGATTCTCCTGCCTCAGCCTCCCAAGTAGCTGGGATTACAGGCGCCTGCCACTATGCCTGGCTAATTTTTGTATTTTTAGTAGAGACGGGGTTTTATTATGTTGGCCAGGCTGGTCTCAAGCTCCTGACCTCAAGTGATTTGCCTGCCTCAGCCTCCCAAAGTGCTGGGATTACAGGTGTGAGTCACCGTGTCCTGCCAAAAGGGAGTCTCATGAATCTACAAGATCTACTTCTACCTGTGTGTCTGATACATCTGTGCATTTGTGTTGTGTATACGTTTCACTACCCGAAATACATAAAAGAGCTCTGATTAGCTTAAAGAAAAAAAAAAGAGGCACTTAAATCAAATATTTTATCAGAAAAATAGAGACTTTAAGCTCAAATGCTTTTTCAGGTTCACAGGACTCATAAATCTTTAATAAATAAGCTGGTTTAAAAATTATTGGCAAAATAAAATTAGAAATGCCTTCTGAATTGTCAACATACATTATTGTTTAGATTTATTGGTCAAGCGGTTTTATATTTATCTCTGCTAAATATTATAAGGTGTCAAAATTTGGCATGAGGGCTATAAAGCTATAAATGTAGCCCAAAAGAGAATTACCTTTAATGTTGTTGCTTTAATGAAAACAATGAAATTCCGAGTTATTGGCAAAAAAAAAAAAAAAAAAAAAGTCCATTTATTTAACCTCGAGGTTCTTACTTATGTAAATAACTGAAATTCATAGGTTGTAAAAATGGTTAACAGGGAAGTAACTTTAAGTGATGACTATTGCAGTTTTCAGAAGTAATCTCCTCAGGTTCTAACTGCTGTGTGGCCCGATGCTAAAAATATTTTATCTTAAAGGACTGAAGGAAATATTTTCTTCCAATAAAACGTTCTGCGCTCTTGGCTTTACATTGTTCTATGAAATCAAAGATTTTCACTTATGACCCCAGACACAGTCTTCCTATGTTCAACTAATTCAAGTACCATTTTCAGAGCTTTGACTTGCAGGTTATCTGAATGTACTCCCTGTAGGGAAAAACAATCACACTGCAGAAAGTCTTTTCATTTGCCATTTGATAACTGGCCTAACAAACAGATTTTACATTTTTTGAAATAATTCCTATGTCATTGTCATTAAGTTTTGATTTGCTTAGGAAAACTAAGATGAAAAACCCAAGGCTATTACATCTACATTACTGTCTACATTGCTTTTAAAGTCCTTGTGCTGTTAAGTTATAGGGCTTTGACTCTTGGGTCTAAAAAGGACTTCAAATCCTGCTAAACCTTAAACACTGACAGCAGTTAAAGCCTCATCTTCAGATCCAGAGAAGATGACAATCAAAATAAACTGTATTAATGAGACACTGGGCCAAAAATTAAAACTATTCAACTTCTCTAGGCCCAGAGACTATTGCAGAAGAGGTTGGCACGTAAGATTGTAAAGGCTGATTTTGAGAGAGAAAATTGTTCAGAGTTTTTCTATAAATTAAACATTAAGATCAAAAGCACACTGATACAATACCAGCATCTGGGTCCCTGTGTCAGAGTAACAAGGTTTTCCTGGAGAATTATACCACCTTTTTTTTTTTTTTGAGATAGAGTCTTGCTTTGTCGCCCAGGCTGAAGTACAGTGGCGTGATCTTGGCTTACTACACCCTCCACCACCTGGGTTCAAGCAATTCTCTCACCTCAGCCTCCCAAGTGGCTGGGATTACAGGCTTCTGCCACCATGCCTAACTGATTTTTGTATTTTTAGTAGAGATGGGGTTTTGCCTTGTTGGCCAGGCTGGTCTTGAACTCCTGACCTCAGGTGATCCGCCTGCCACAGCCTCCCAAAGTGCTGGGATTACACGCGTGAGCCACTGTGCCCAGCCTATTTTACAACTTTATAAGTTATAGATAAATTATAACAATGGGAAATAGGCTGGGTGTGGTAGCTCATACCTCTAATCCCAGCATTTTGGGAGGCAGAAGCGGGTGGATCACTTGAGGTCAGGAGTTCAAGACCAGCCTGACCAACATGGTGAAACCCTGTCTCTACTGAAAATACAAAAAATTAGCCAGGCTTGGTGGCAGGTGCCTGTAATCCCAGCTTCTTGGGAGGCTGAGGTGAGAGAATTGCTTGAACCCAGGAGGTGGAGGTTGCAGTGAGCTGAGATCACACCATTGCACTGTAGCCTGGGTGACAGAGCGAGACTCCGTCTCAAAAAAAAAAAAAAAGACCGGGTGCGGTGGCTCAAGCCTGTAATCCCAGCACTTTGGGAGGCCGAGATGGGTGGATCATGAGGTCAGGAGATCGAGACCATCCTGGCTAACACGGTGAAACCCCATCTCTACTAAAAAATACAAAGAAAAAAAAAAAACTAGCCGGGCGAGGTGGCGTGCGCCTGTAGTCCCAGCTACTCGGAGGCTGAGGCAGGAGAATGGCGTAAACCTGGGAGGCCGAGCTTGCAGTGAGCTGAGATCCGGCCACTGCACTCCAGCCTGGGCGACAGAGCAAGACTCCGTCTCAAAAAAAAAAAAAAAAAAAAAATTACAAACAATTATAACAAAGTTTATGAAAATTTTATCTTATGGTCAAGATGATTAAAATTTAATAGATTTGTTGATAAGATTTAAGAGAGATATAATTGGCCTCATGTTGTCTTTTTTAAGGCTTATCATTTAGGAAATTAAGTCTCCTTTCTCAAAGAATAAAGATTTCTGCCTCTTTTTTTTGGGAAATATTTGAGTTATAATGTGGTCTAAATAAATGACTTATTTTACAATGACTTGTGATCCTATTTTGTGATATCAAGTGTTTTTTAAACTTTTTATGTTTGGCCAACTTTCCAAAGTCAAATTCTAAACTCAATCCTTTTGACCTCATTAATTTTTTGAATTTAGGTCCTCTGAAGTCCAAAAGAGACATTTTCAGCTTATTTGGTGTAACAAAAGCATACAGAAAGTGTTATTAAATATGAAATGGTGTTTAACCTTCTTTGGATTATATTTATATAAATGTGTTATTAGTATGCCTTCCAAAATTATATGAAATTCCTATAATTCTGATATGTATTAGTATAGATTATGGTAGTAATTATGATTATTATTTAAAATTATTGCATGCCACATAAGTAACCAAATTTCCTTGTCATTTGTGTCTTTAACCATGGCTGTTCTAAGACTTTGTCATCCACAATTGTTGTTTTACTTTGATCCTTTTACAGAGTGGTTTATAATCAACTATAGAACTCTGAGTACTCTGATAATTTTAGAGACTGTGCTATTGGAATCGAGAGAAAAACTTCCAGGACTCTCATGGAGAGCTGATGTTTTCATGAGGATTGTTGATCCAATACTGGCAGAACAGAAGTTAATTGCATGGATTAAACTAACAGAAGCCTGAAATAATCTTTCATTACTTTTTGTTTAAAACATTTGCTTATTCTTTTTGTTTTGTTTTTCAGAGTCAAGAAAACTGTTTCTTCTTTGAAGCTATTTACAGTTTTTAACAGTTGAGTAAAGTATATTCTAGCAAGCAAAATTTACAACATAATTTATTTCTCTCTACCTAATTTCTCTGAAATTCAGAAACTATTTGTGAGTGTTCTTAATTTATGGCAATATACTTATTTGTATAAGTTCCGTAAGAATCTGCTTTGTTTTATTACAGGCCATACCTGGAGACTCTGCTTATTTTCCCAAGTCTTTGACTGGAATGGCATATTTTCAGATTGCCTTGAGGAAATGAGGTTGACCTATAGAGCCAATTAAAGCCCTTCAGAAAAACTGGTCCCATACCTTGTCCTTCATAGGGGTCTGATCTGTGGCAAGTAAAGAATGTTGGTTTCTGACAGGCCCAGGAATCCCAAGTTTTCTTGGGATACTGAAAAGAGGAAGTCACCCAGGCTGAGCCTGAGGTTTTTAAAAAGGTCTAATCTCAGATGCCTTGAGGAAAAGCTTCCAGCAAAGTCAACTTAAAAAAAAATAGAGAGTCTACATAGCAAATGATTATTCTTGCTGCACTTTATGCAAATAATCAAGCCAAGTACAAAAAGGCTAAAACTTATTTTACAAATAAACTGGTCCTACTATGATTTTTTCTTTAATAAAATTGGGAAATTGGAGAGAGAAAAATTATGTTTCAAAATAACGTATAGTACACATGTTATTAGATTCTAGCCTTGTCTAGTGTTTTCCAATTTTTATTATTTTCTACAATTTGGACTGAAGCCAGAAATTTTTCCTGTCCACAAGTCTTAAAATAATGTTTTCAATTTTTTTTCTTTCTTTCTTTTTCCTCCTCCCCATTTTTCCAGATTTGAAATGCTGGAGCTAGACAACTTAAACTTTGGAAGAAAATGATAGCAACCTATTTATATACATAAATCATTTTCATATCTGCCTACTGATGTGTGGACTTCAGAGTAATATGGCGTGTATCAGTTTTCTGGGATTTTTCTTTCCTTTTTTTTTCGATTATTGCTTCCTTTTCCCCCTCTGTTTTCTTTCTCTTTTCCTTCCCCCATTTTTTTTTTTTTTTCTTCATAGGACGTGAGAGTTCACAACCTGTTCCAAATGAGCTTTCCCAACAGCATAGGACCTATTTGTCTAGGAATAAACTCTCTTATCCATGAAAGATCAGCAAAATCCAAGACCAGCGACTCATTTTCTTCTAAAATGTTTTCTCCAAAAGATTTTCAAAAGAAAACAGGGGAGGAATATAAAAGGAAAATAAAAACTTGGGACCCCAATTCACTATGACAAAAGGAAAAAAAATCAAGCTGAAAGCTGAGTATGTAAGAAACTGCCTTTCCTTTTGTTTCTGAGCAGATAGCTACAGATAAAATGTTAAATATCTCAACAGGTAGCTCCTCTATATTCATCTTATCTCATGATTTACTGATCAGGAGATGAATACACAACTGACTATTCCCTTACCTGTTCCTTTTCTCTTGCAACATGTGGATTACCATACCCTCCTTCTTTCCTCTCCAGCCTGTTTTTCCCCTTTAAATATTGAAGCCTTCAAAATTATCTTTGGAGAAAGGCACAGATACCTGCCTCCTGGGCATGTCATTAACCTTGGCAAAATAAATTTTTTACTTACCTGTGTAAGCCAAAAAAAGATGAGTTGCTTTGTGATTACAGGGCTAGATTGAGAATCTCACTTGTTAAACATTCTGGTCTTAAAATGGTTGACAAAAATGTCAAGCTCTAAAATATTTGAAGAGATTTATTCTGAGCTAAATATGAATGACTGATGGCCAGTGACACAGCCCTCAGGAGATCCTGAGAACATGTGACCAAGGTGGTTGGGGCACAGCCTAGTTTTATACATTTTAGGGAGACATGGGACATCAATCAAATACATGTAAGATATACATTGATTCAGTCCAGAAATGTGGGACAACTCGAAGTAGGGGCTTCTAGATCATAGGTAGATTTAAACATTTTCTGATTGGCAATTTGTTGTAAGAATTATTATTAATAGAAAGGAATATGTGGGTTACAATAAGGGGTTGTGGAGACCAAAGTTTTATCATGTAGATGAAGCCTCCAGGTAGCAGGCTTCAGAGAGAATAGATTGGTCTTGGGAATTCTTCCACTAGGAGACATCATGATGCTTCCATTGATTTGGAGATAAGATGGCCACTTGGCCATGAACTACTGGTTGGAGTGATTGATTCCAATTACCAGGGGGAATTTGGTGACTGTCACACAATAGAGGCAAGGAGGGCCATGTCTGGAACCCAGAGCAGTCTCTGGAACACCTCTTAGTACTACCATACCCAATAAGAGAAGTTAAGTGTAAAAATATAGCAAGCAAAAAAGGTAGGCCTACCAAGGATTCAGCCCCTTTGGGAGTGAAGATTTGAGTCACCCCCCAGGTAAAGAACTTGAGCAGCTGAGGTACTGGCTGAGGAAATGGAACATGGAATGACTAGTGAAAGAAGAAAGGCTTATCAAACTGCAGCCCTGTGACTAGCATAGAAATGAGGATAGTAGGCTGGGCACGCTGGCTCACGCCTGTAATCCCAGCACTTCAGGAGGCTGAGGTATGTGGATCACCTGAGGTCAGGAGTTCAAGACCAGCCTGACCAACAGGGAAAAACCCCGTCTCTACTAAAAAATACAAAATTAGCTGGGCCTGGTGGCGCATGCATGTAATCCCAGCTGCTCAGGAGGCTGAAGCAGGAGAATCACTTGATCCTCAGATGAGGAGATTGGAGTGAGCTGAGATCGCGCCACTGTACTCCAGCCTGGGTGACAAGAGCAAAACTCCATCTCAAAAAAGGAAAGAAAAGAAAAGAAAAGAAATGAAGATAGTAGCAGCTATGCATATTCTCCCTTTATCCACTCATGGTTTTGGCTCACATGTATATGCTATATGTCTATATTCAGTACTCTTTTATTTTCTCCCTCTCCCATTATTACTATTATCATTAAGACAGGAACTTACTATGTCACCCAGGCTGGAGTGCAGTGGTGCAATCTCAGCTCACTGTATCCTCCATTTCCTGGGCTCAGGTGATCCTCCTACCTCAGCCTCCTGAGTAGCTGGGACTACAGGTGTACATCACCACTCCTGGCTAATGTTTGTATTTTTTGTAGAGTTAGGGTTTGCCATGTTGCCCATGCTGGTCTTGAATTCCTAGGCTCAAGCAATCTACTCACTGCAGCCTCCTAAGGTGCTGGGATTACAGGTGAGAGACACTGCGCCCAGTCCCTCTCCCTTTATCTCGTTGTTGTACCATCCCTGTAGAACTTACCATTTGTGTTATGGTGATCTGATATGTGTCTGCCTCCCTGGTAGGCAGGATCCTTGAGGGAAGGGAACTTTTATATGTACACCAAACACAGGCCCAGTCCACTGGGCATGCCACCTGGCCATCTTCTATTGCTTCTGCCCAGTGATCATCTGCTAACCACCTGCACTTCCCTGCACAGAAACAATGAGTTTAATTCAACTTAGGATTACTAATAATTATCGCTTGGCTCAGCAGCCTTGTCCTGCTGGGCAAACTCACGAGAGAGCAGTTAGACAGTTAAAGGAACTGCTATGGTTTATATAAAATAATAAGCATTCTCTCCTCCCTCTTCTATGTATAGACTGCTTAATAATAATAGTTATTAATAGCTAGTATTAATTGAGTACCGAGTGCTGGGGATACAGAGAAGACATAGTCCCACTCTAGTGGGAGGTGCACCAGTAAATCCTTGCTGACATGACAGGGTGATAGTGTTATGCTAGAAGTTGCAGGGGGTTGGGGGTGGGTGCGGTGTATGGTAAACTCACCTGATAGCATAACTTAAGCATACCCTGAGAAGGACCTCACATGGCAGACGCCCCTGCATGCGGTTAGGAGTTCTGAGCTAAGGAATCCAGGCATGGCTTACCCGGAGATTCATTCCTTGTCTATGAAGAACCTCTGAGCGCCCGACCCTATCCCCATCCTGTGGAATTCGGGCTGTACAGGGGACCCAGGCCGTTTGTTCGGGGTTAAATGAAGGTTGCTGGGTGGAGGTTGTCAGAGGGAGGATACTATGTGAAAATGCTATTGAAACTGTGTGCCTTTTGCAAGTGGTTGCAGTTCTCCTGCTCAGCCCACTGCCCTGGACATTCTCCCCCATATGTAAGTACCCAATAAAAACCTCATGTCTCATTGGCTGGCTTTGGGTCTCTTCTTCGGCTTCTTGAACCTGGTGCCATCCCCACTGGTGTTGATAGGTGTTTCGCACAACAAGGATGGCTGCAGGAACACGGAGGAGTGATGTCTAACTTAGACTGGGATAGATCCGCAGGGAAGGCTTCTTGGAGAAGGTGACTCGCAGTAAGGGAGGAGACCACCCCTCATATCGTCTTATGCCCAATTTCTGCCTCCAAAGAAAGAAGAAGTAAAAACTCAAAGGCAGAAATGAAATCCACAGGTAGACAGCCTGGCACCGCACCCTGGGCCTGGTAGTTAAAGATCGACCCCTGACCTAATCAGTTCTGTTATCTAGAGATTACAGACATTGTATAGAAATGCACTGTGAAAATCCCTATCCTGTTTTGTTACGATCTAATTACCAGTGCATGCAGCCCCCAGTCACGTACCCGCTGCTTGCTCAATCAATCACGACCCCCTCACACGCACCCTCTTAGAGTTGTGAGCCCTGCTCACTCGGGGAGCTCGGCGCTTGAGACAGGAGTCTTGCCGATGCCCCCCGGCCGAATAAACCCCTTCCTTCTTTAACTCGGTGTCTGAGGAGTTTTGTCTGTGGCTCGTCCTGCTACAACAGTAAGAATAGGAGTTAGCTTGACCAGCAGGGCATGGCTGTGTTAGGCTCTTTTGGTGAAGGAAATGAGATCTTATGCTAGAGAGCTTATGCTAGCTTTAGCAGTGGCATTTGTGGTAAAGAGACACAGCCAGGGATCCACGCATGGGAGTCCTGTTACAGCTGGTCCTTGTGGAGACTGGGTATAAGATAGTGGATCGCATACTAAAGCACACCAGAATCACCTGGAGGGCTGGTGAAAGCCCAGATCTCAGGGCCTCTCACCTCCAGGGTTTTTGATTCAGTAGGACCGAGATGAGGCCAGAGAATGTGCATTTCTAACAAGCCTGCAGGTGATACTGATGCTGCTGGTCCAGGCCCCACACTTTGAGACCTCCCCCTGCCTAAAGCAGGCCTGGCAATCTCAGTCACAGAAGCCCATGGATCTTGGCCCAAGCTGTGTGGAGTCATGTTGGTTGTGCAGCTACCTTCTCTATTTTCTCTATTTTTTTATTTTTTGAGATGGAGTTTCACTCTTGTTGCTCAGGCTGGAGGGCAGTGGCGCGATCTCGGCTCACTGCAACCTCTGCCTCCCGAGTTCAAGTGATTCTCCTGTCTCAGTCACCCAAGTAACTGGGTTACAGGCGCCCGCCACCACATTCAGCTAATTTTTGTATTTTTAGTAGAGACAGGGTTTCATCATGCTGGTCAGGCTGGTCTCAAACTCCTGACTTCAGATGATCCGCCCTTCTTGGCCTCCCAAAGTGCTGGGGTTACAGGCGTGAGCCACTGCACCCAGCCTATTTTCTCTATTTTTGGTGCTTTCATTCTGTCAGGATTGTTCACTCCTCCTGCTCCCTGTGTCTTTACCTCTCAGCTTGCTTTACTCACTGGTGGTTTTGACCCTGCACAGCCTAACAGGGTCCCTCAATCCAGCTGCCTCTCTCTTTTTTTTTGAGATGGAATTTCACTCTGTTGCCCAGGCTGGAGTGCAATGGTGCGATCTTGGCTCACTGCAAACTCTGCCTCCCAGGTTCAAGCGATTCTCCTGCCTCAGCCTCCCAAGTAGCTGGGATTACAGGCGTGTGCCTCCATACCTGGCTAATTTTGTATTTTTAGTAGAGACAGGGTTTCTCCGTGTTGGCCAGTCTGGTCTCAAACTTCCGACCTGAGGTGATCTGCCCGCCTTGGCCTCCCAAAGTGCTGGGATTACAGGCATGAGCCACAGCACCCAGTCAACCAACTGCCCATCTCTGTGCATCTCTTTGGCTTCACTCTTGGCTCTTCCTTGATGCTTTACATATTCCCCAGTTTAAAGGCTGAATACAGAGAAACTTGATTAGCCAAATTTGTTCCTGAAAGGGCATAGTTTAGAGCACTTGCTACCTCACAGGCTGCTGGCCAGCCCAGGAAGTAGCTGTGTTTGGCTCAGGTGTCCACCTGTGAAGGCGGGGTCACGGACACAGAGAGGAAAGCTCCCCTGCTCTCCCAGGCATCTCGGAAGAGTGGTCTGAGTGTATCCTCTCACTTCCTCTCCTCCTGTTTTCCACACACTCTACCCCAGGAGGAACTCTATTTCTTTTTTTTTCCTTTACGTTTTTAAAAAAATTATTTATTATTTTTTGAGACAAGGTCTTGTTCTGTTTCCCAGGCTGGAGTGCAGTACAGTAGCATGATCATGCTACTGCACCTCGAACGCCTGGACTCAAGTGATCCTCCCGCCTTAGCCTCCCAAATAGCTGGGACCACCGGCATGTGCACCACCATGCCTGGCTAATTTTTGTACTTTTTGTAGAGATGGGGTTTTGTTTTGCAACGTTGCACAGGCAATCTTGGCTCACTGCAACCTCTGCCTCCTGGGTTCAAGTGATTCTTCTGTCTCAGCCACCCAAGTAACTGGGTTACAGGTGCCCACCACCATGTCTGGCTAATTTTTGTATTTTTAGTAGAGACAGGGTTTCATCATGCTGGTCAGGCTGGTCTCAAACTCCTGACCTCAGATGATCCACCCTCCTTGGCCTCCCAAACTCTTGGGCTCAAGCAATCCACCTGCCTCGGCCTCCCAAAATGTAGGGATTACAGGTATGAGCCACTGTGCCTGGCCAAAGTGCTCTATTTCTGTAACTCTGTTGAAACTTTCCTGAGGACCATCCATGGCTCCTGTTCTCCAAGCCCAAAGGTCTCTCTTCAGTCCTCAACATTTATTCTACTTTGCTTTTTTCAATCACTTTAGTTTTGACTAAAGTACTTGTGGTTCAAAACTTAAAAGGTACAAAATGCTCTACAATAAAAAGAAATTATCTTTTCAGCTCTTCCCCCAGCGATCCAAAATGCCCTCCCCAGAGGCAACCAATGTTCCTAGTTTCCTCTAAACGTGCCTGGAAATATTCTATGAATATAAACATGTGTACAGTTGACCCGTAAACAGTGTAGGTTTAAGGCCAGGCGCCGTGGCTCACGCCTGTAATCCCAGCACTTAGGGAGGCTGAGGGAGGGTGGATCACGAGGTCAATAAATCAAGACCATCCTGGCCAACATGGTGAAACTCCATCTCTACCAAAAATACAAAAATTAGCTGGGCATGGTGGCATGCCTGTAGTCCCAGCTACTCAGGAGGCTGAGGCGGGAGAGTCGCTTGAACCTGGGATGTGGAGGTTGCAGTGAGAAGAGATTGTGCCACTGCATTCCAGCCTGGCAACAGAGTGAGACTCTGTCTCAAAAACAAACAAACAAACAAAAAAACAATATGGGTTTGAACTGGAGGGTCCACTTATACACAGATATTTTTTCAACCAAATGCAAATTGAAAACACAGTACTCACGGGATAGGAAACCTCTGTATACAGAGGGCTGCTTTTCATATTTATGGGTTCTGCAGGGCTGACTGCGGGACTTGAGTATGTGTGGATTTCGGTATACATGGGGGTCTGGACCCAATTTCTTGCATAAATCGAGTGACGACTATATATATTTTCTTTTTCTTTCTTTCTTTCTTTCTTTTTTTTTTTTTTTTGAGATGGAGTCTCACTCTGTCACCCAGGCTGGAGTGCAGTAGCTCTATCTGGGCTCACTGCAACCTCTGTCTCCTGGGTTCAAGCAATTCTCGTGCCTCAGCCTCCCAAGTAGCTGGTACTACAGGCATGCACCACCATGCCCAGCTAATTTTTTTGTATTTTTAGTAGAGATAGGGATTCACCATGTTGGCCAGGCTGGTCTCAAACTCCTGACCTCAGGTGATCCGCCCCCCCTTGGCCTCCCAAAGTGCTGGGATTACAGGTGTGAGCCATCTTGCCCAGCCTTCTCCTCATTTTTTAAACTGGCTACTTCTATTTGTCAAAGCTCCTCATTAAAAAAATTGGTAGCATATTACACTCCTCCATACCTTGCTTTTTCACTTTAATTTTTTATTTTTATTTATTTTTAATTCTTTAGAGATGGGGTCTTGCTATGTTGCTCAGGTTGGTCTCCAATTCCTGGCCTCAAGTTATCCTGCCACCTCAGTCTCCCTAGTTGCTAGAATTACAGGTGTGAACCACTGTGCACAGCCACTTTATACATTGAAGTTAGTGTCATGTCATGACATAAGGTGCTTTTTCATTCTTTTTTGCAGCTGGATATTATTCTGTTGTGTGATGTGCCATGATTTATGGCTCCCCACTGATGGACAATGTTCATAATGTTTTGCTGTTGCAAACATGCTGTAATAAATTTTCCTGCACATATTTGACTTTGCACAGTGCAGGGTATTGGTAGCTGTAATTGTCTTAAGGTGGATTCGTCAGAAAATGGAATTTTTTTTTTTTTTTTTTTTTGAGATGGAGTCTCGCTCTGCCCAGGCTGGAGTGCAGTGGCATGATCTCAGCTCACTGCAACCTTCACCTCCTGGGTTCAAGCAATCCTCTTGCCTCAGCCTCCTGGTAGCTGGTGTGTGCCACTACATCCAGCTAATTTTCGTGTTTTCAGTAGAGACAGGATTTCACCGTGTTGGCCAGGCTGGTCTCGAGCTCCTGACCTCAGGTGATTCACCTGCCTTGGCTTCCCAAAGTGCTGGGTTTACAGGCAGGAGCCACTGCGCCTGGCCCTGAAAATGGATTTTGATGAAGAGATTTGTGTGCAGGTAGTTTGTTCCCTCAAGCCAAGACTAACTCCTAGGGAGGGATTCAGCTCTGAATCCTCAGCTGCCAACACTCCATCAGCTGAGAGAATGAGTGCATTGGACCTGAGAGGTGCATTTGAACCATGCACTGCTACGCCCACTGCACTATACCCTTGAGCCAGTCAGCTCCTCCAGATTTATAATATAAATTTACTTCACCTGGGAACAGCATCGCCAGAATTCCGGTTGGTGTCTTCTTGGCAGGAGGACTTCATAGAGGAGGTGATTCCTGACTTAGGTTTTTAAGAATAAATAGGACATTGCCAAGTGGACAAGACAAAGGGGTTGGAAAAAGACTTTAAAGAGCACCCCCCTCTGTGGTTCTTACCAAGGGTGTGGGTTCAAATCACTTGAGGAGCTTTTGCAACACACAAATGTCTGGGCTTCTTGGGAAAGAACCGATCTGGTCTTATCTCTTCATTTTGCAAATGAGGAAACTAAGATATTACATTGATTGAATTAGCAGCAAAGTCAGGCTGGAGTCTCAGGTCTCTGCTGAGCCCCAGACCTTGTTTTCCAAACTGTAATCCCTCTGGCGCATTTCAAGCAGGAATAAAACATTCTTAACTACAATGGAATAACTGCCTTTTCCCAATTTGCAAAAAAACTTAATTTAATGTAAGTATCATTCTCAGTTGCAAGTTTTCTCCCATAATGTTCTTAATTTTTAATTTTGAACTAATTTTTGCCTTACAAAAAAGTTGCAAAAATAGTATAATGAGCCCTGTATACCCCTCACAAGCTTCCCCTAATGTCAATATTTTACATAATCACTGCAAAACGAGCAGAACTAGGAGCTCAATATTTGCACAATACTACTAACTAAACTACAGAACTTACTTGAACTTTATCCTTTTATTTTAATTAATTAATTAATTTTTTAGACAAAGTCTGGCTCTGTCACTCAGGATGGAGTGCAGTGGCATGATGTCGGCTCACTGCAACCTCTGCCTCCTCCTGGGTTCAAGCGATTCTCCTGCCTCCACCTCCTGAATAGCTGGGATTACAGGCACTCACTACCACACCAGGTTAATTTTTGTATTTTTAGCAGAGGCAGGGTTTCACCATGTTGGCTTGGCTGGTCTTGAACTCCTGACCTCAAGTGATTTGCCCACTTTCGCCTCCCAAATTGCTGGGATTACAGGCATGAGCCACCATGCCCGGCCAATTTTATCACGTTAAAAAACTTATTCTGAACTTTCTTTAGGGCTTACATAAAATTATTTTGATTTTCTATTTTTTTAGGCAGAGTCTAGCTCTGTTGCCCAAGCTGGAGTGCAGTGGTGTGACCATAGCTTTCTATTAATTCTAGGAGTTCACTGTAGCCTTGAACTCCCACGCCTGACTAACTTAAATTTTTTTTTGTAGAGATGTGGCCTCGCTTTATTGCCCAGGCTGGTCTCAAACTCCTGACTGGAAGTGATCCTCCCACACGGCCTCCAAACATGCTGGATTACAGGCATGAGCCACCATGCCTGGCCAGGGTTATGGAAAATTAAACCTTACTTTTTAAAAAAGCTTTTGTACTTTCTACAACTTTCATGCTTTCAAAAGATAAAAGAACACATAAACAAGTAACAGAGGAGTTGTAATGAAAAGACTCAAAAGTTGCCAATAATGCTTAGACAGCTGGTTTTTCTTCTGTATTTTAAAATCATGTTTTCTATTATCTTTGAAAGCATGCGAATTTAATTAAACTGACATTTTAAAGCAAGGCACATTAGCTAAATGAATGGTGTCTGTGAGATCATTTTTATGTGATAAAATGAAGTATTTCACATTTAATGCACGTCAGCAGAAACTGTCATGACCTGTAGGTGCTCTCCCATCTGAATGGGTCTGAGCACTGCTGTACTCCAGGCCAGCCATCTATTTAGAGGTGCAAGATACCATGAAATGCAAGCCTTTGGCTTTCTGGACCAGGCTTTTCAACTAGTTACTGTTGAGATAGACCTCAGACCTCTGTTACTATCATATACCAGCATAAATATTATGTGTCGTTTATTGGAATCCCCTCCATCCCTGATATTGATCTCCTCCTTAGAGTACTAATTTCATTTATTTATATTTTTATATTTCAGTTATTCATTTTTTATGTATGCACATGGTGAAATTCAAGCTGTACAGAAAAGTATAGTAGGCCTTTTTTGTGTTGCTTTAAAGGAATACCCAAGACTGGGTAATTTATGAAGGAAAGAGGTTTAATTGACTCATGGTTCTGCAGGCTGTACAAGAAGTGTGGTGCCACATCAGCTTCTGGGGAGGCCTCAGGAAGCTTTCACTCATGGGGAAAGGTGAATAGGGATTAGGCTCATCGCATGGCCAGAGCAGTAGCAAGAGAGAGGGGAGGTGCCAAAGACTTTTAAACAACCAGATCTCCAGATAACTCATTCATTATGGTGAGGACAGCACCAAGCCATTCATGAGGGATCTGCCTCAGTCATCCAATACCTCCCACCAGGCCCCACCTCCAACATTGGGGGTTACATTTCAACATGAGATTTGGAGGGACAAACCAAACCACATTAAAAAGCATAAAATTAAGAGTTAAAATACCCCCCTTACCCCCACCAACTTCTAGACCCTTGATTCTCAAAGGCGGGTGGTGCCATCTCCTGGGGACACTTTGGAAAGGTTGGGGAGTATTTTTGATTGTTTCAATGATTGCAGGTATTACGGAATTGGGGGAGTGGTAAAGAATGTTTATCATCCTGCAAACAAAGAAAAAAAAAAAAAGAATTTACCTGCATCCAACACAACGTTTTAATCCTGGTGGATGTTCATATACGTGAAAAATCCTGTTTACTATGATCTAAATCTAGAAAATACATGTTAACAGTTGTTCAGTTCTGTCCAACCTGGGAGATGCTATTCACATCATAGAAATCATAGATTTTAATATTTATTATGCTATTTTTCTGGCAGATGCCAGTGAAGTGTCTTGCTCTGATAAAATTAGCACATTGTGACAGCTTTTCCAAACAGTGGAGGTGAAGTATGATGAGGAAGGGGTCCTTTTTCTAATTTGCATCAAAGTGACATATGGGACTTTTGTCTTTTAAAAAAATTGTGTGAAAAATTTTTGAGAACTAAGAAAACAAGTTCTTATATGTTGCAAATATTTTGTGATTTAGTTTTAAATTATCGTTGACTTTGTTTAAACTCTTTTTCACTGCAGTTAAAAAACAGCTTTGGCCAACATGGTGAAATCCTGTCTCTACTGAAAATAGAACAATTAGCCGGGGGTGGGGCAGGTGGCGTATGACTGTAGTCTCAGGCTGAGGCATGAGAACTGCTTAAACCTGGGAGGTGGAGGTTGCAGTGAGCTGAGATGGCACCACTGCACTCTAGCCTGGATGACAGAGCAAGACTCTGTTTAAAAAAAAAAAAATGTGTATAGCCAAGTTTATTATGTTTCCCTTTTATTTTTTGTGTTTATATCTTGCCTAAAGAGCCTGCCCTTCTTTATGAGATTGAAAAAGTAAATTTTTACTTTTAATTTTTTTAAAAATTAGAGACATTTGTATATTAAGTATATAATCACTCTTGTTATTAAAGTATTTCATTTCTAAGGTTTTTCAAATGCCTATTGAAAATATTTTTGGTCCACCTTTGATGTGTAAATGTGGTAAACTATGTGTATAGATTTCCTTGTATTGAACCCGGCTTGCTTGCATTTCTGGGTTGAATGGACCTCAACTGGTCATGACGTTCTAATGCACTGTTGAGTTTTATTTGCTAAAGATATAAAATACTTGAAATGAGATTGAGTTATGATTTTCTTGTTTTTGCATTTCAATTATTTTTCAGATTTGTTGTTAGTGTTATTCTGGTTTTGTAGAAATTTTGACACTTTTATTGTGTGGTCTGTCTCTGAAAAAGTTTAAATAGTTTCAGAATTTATCACGCATTTATTCAACAAGTATTTATTAAGTACTGGCATTGGAAATACAGCAATGATCAAAATGGACAAGAATGCCTTTCATCTTAGCAGGGGAAGGCAGACTGTAAACAAATAAATAGTTAAGATATATAATATGTCAGGTGGTGGTAAGTGTTCTAGAGAAAATAAAGCAGAGGAGGGAGACAGAGGTGCTAGGAGGCAGGAGCAGGGGCTGCCATTTTAAATGGGGAGGCCAGGCATGGTGACTCATGCCTGTAATCCTAGCACTTTGGGAGGCCAAGGCAGGCAGATCATTTGAGGTCAGGAGTTTGAAACCAGCCTGGCCAACATGGTGAAACCCCATTGCTACTAAAAGTTAGCCAAGAATGGTGGTGGGTACCTGTAATCCCAGCTACTCAGGAAGCTGAAGCAGGAGAACTGCTTGAGCCCAGGAGGCAGAGTGAGCAGTGAGCAGAGATTGCACCATTGCACTCCATCATCCTGGGTAACAGAGCAAGACTCGGTCTCAAAAAAAAAAAAGAAAAAAAAAAAAAAAAAAAAAGGAGGGGGAGGTCAGGAAGCCTCATAGAGACAGTGACATTTAGGCAAAGACCTGAAGGAGGTAAGGGAATGAGCCGTGTAAGTACTGAGAGGTCAATAGAGGGAATAGCAGTCCTAAAGCCCTGAGATGGGAACTGCCCAGGGTGTTCAAAGAACATTAAGAAGGTCAGAATGAGGAGGGCTAAGCCAGGGGAAAAGAAGTGTGAATTCACATCAGAGGTAGAGGGGGCCCTGAGAGTAAGGAGTCAACTTTACAATGAATGAATTGAGGAGTCACTGGAGGGTATTTCTGGTGGTTTATTTCAGGTGACAGCTCAGGGTGGTTGGACCGGGGTGGGAGCAATGGAGATGTTCAGAGGTGGTCAGACTCCTGTTGAATCTTGAAGGTGGATCCACTGGGATTTGTTGGCTATTGGATGTGGGATAAGAAAAAATGGGAGAAGTCGAATTTGACTCCAGTTTTTGGCTGGAGTGACTGGAAGGATTTGTTTACCATTTTTTGAGATTGGGAAGACAGAGGTGGGAGTAGATTTCTGGGGATAATCACTGATTCCGTTTCGGACAAGATGCATTTGAGATGCTTTTCATGTATGTAAGGGAATAGGCAAGTGTGGGGTTCAGGGAGGAGGTTCAGGCTGGAGGTAAGATTTGAGAACAACATAAAGATGGCTTTGAAAGCATGAAAGTAGATGAGATTATCAGAGGAGTGGTTTTAGGTAAACAAAAATGAAGAGGTCCATGGACTGAACCCCAAGCTCTCCAGCAACAAGGAGTCTGTGAACAGAGGAAACTGAGATGAGGGATCAGGGAGAGAGGAGGGAAATCAGAAGGGGCTTCAGGAGGAGGGAGTGGTTCATGAGCGGGGGGTAAGAGCAGAGGATTGTGGCTCAGTGGAGGCCACGGGGGACTTTGATGAGAGTGGCTGGGGTCGGGGGAGAAGCTGCCTAGAGCCTAATAGGAGGTAATAGGGAAAAATTGGAACCAGGGAGCACAGAGGACTCTTTAAAGGAATTTTACTTTAAAGGGAAGTAGAAAAGTCTAGAGAAGGAAGTTAATTGTATTTTTTTAAAGAGGGAGAAATTATAACTGACTTGTATGCTGATGGGAATGATCCAGTAGACAGCAAAAAATAGTTGGAGTGGTGGCCTTGCATAAGTGAGAGGGGATGGAATCTGGTGTGTAAATGGAGGGGGTGTGAGTTTAGATAGAAGCACAGACAGTCTGAACAGGAAGGGAGGCCGAGGACATGGTACAGATACAAATAGTTGGATGGGTATGATAGAGGAGGAGGCTCATGGATGTTCTCTTCTGGTTGTCTTATTTTTCTAGTGCAATATGAAGTCAGGTCATCAGCTGAGGGTGAAGATGGGAGAGATGATGGAGGTTTGAGGAGAAAGAAGATGTGAGAGCATTGTCTAGAAGGAGGAGTAGATGGGGTACGTAGTCCAGGGAAATAGAATTTTATTGCTAGGCAGAATTAAAAGACCTGTTGAGGTTAGTGGTCATTAACTGGATTTAGCAGTGCTTTTTTCAGTTTGTTCTGCTTTGGTGGTATAGGTACCAGAATACGTGAAAAACTGGATTTAATCAAGAGTTTGGTGGTTTGAAAAAGTGTACCTGAGGAACCATATGCCCTTGCCATTTTGGGGTGGGAGGTTGGATAGGATAGTCATTTTTATTAACTGTTTTATTGTGTTTATTGGTCCATTTAGATATTCTATATCTTCTAGCGTCAGTTCTTTATCACATATTTTACTAGAAAATGGACCATTTTGGATCAGGTTTTTTTTTGTTTGTTTGTTTTGTTTTGTTTTTTTCCCCCACAGAACTTTGGAGATGCCCAGAGCATTTAAAATTGAACTTCACTTGGTGATCTAGGCCTCCAGTCTGCCATTTGTCCTGCCCTCTTCCAGTCTGTGGAAGTGACTGGAGAGAGAAGCATGTCAGCAGGTGGGCTGCATGGTGTGCTCAGCTGTGTTTCATCAGTACAGTGCTGGCTACAGTCCTGTCCCTGGGAGTGAAGCAGGATAGGTAGTCAGGGAAGTGACCATGTTCTTGGGAGTCAGCAACCGCAATGATCATACAACCAACACAATAAGCCTCAGCATTCGCATTGTAACTGAGGTCATTCAAGCAAAGCTATCTTCAGTACAGACTTTCCCCTCTAGAAAGCATGTACATTTTGATTTTTTCTCTGAGGAAAAAGGGTCCTCAGAATGACCCTTTGTTCATTATAATAGTAAAAGACACACCCCTGGGTGGAGATTTAAGATGCTAATGAGACATGTGACATATGAACAAATATGTATGGCTACTGCACATATGCACCCAGAGGACCTCCCAGAACGTTTCTACTAGCAACACCTTTTCCCACCTTATGAATAATCATGTAAGACATCAGAAAGGGAGTCCCCTAGTGCCAGCTTTGCTGTCTCATCCTTACATACAGCCTCCTCTGAACTCTCTCAAGGTGTACTGTTGTATTAGTCCATTCTTACTCTGCTATGAAGAAATACTCAAGACTGGATAATTTATAAAGAAAAGAGGTTTAATTGACTCACAGTTCTGCGTGGCAGGGGAGACCTCAGAAAACTTATAATCATGGCGGAATGATTTTGTGTATAGGACAAATAGGAGAAGAATATTAATCTGGTAAATTAAAATAACACTCTGGGCTGGGTGTGGTGGCTCATGTCTGTAATCCCAGTACTTTGGGAGGATCACCTGAGGTCAGGAGTTCAAGACCAGCCTGGTCAACATGGCAAAACTCCGTCTCTACCAAAAATACAAAAATTAGCCAGGTGTGGTGGCACATGCCTGTAATCCCACCTACTTGGGAGGCTGAGGTGCGAGAATTGCTTGAACCCGGGAGGCAGAGGTTGCAGTGAGCGGAGATCATGCCACTGTATTCCAGCCTGGGCGACAGAGTGAGACTCCGTCTCAAACAACAACAACAACAACAACAACAACAACAACAACAACAAAACACTCTGAGCTGAACCACTCTGGTATATTTTGTTTTTTATAGGAGTGGGGATGGTGGGGTGAATGGAGCCTGACAACCACTCCCTGAGCCTCTCATAATATGGCCAATTACCATGCACGACCTCTCCCAAAAGAAATGTGCCAGGCCTGGCTGGTCTCTCAAGTAAATCCCTCTGAACTCCCCCCAATGCTGGTTAAAGCTAATGTTTCACCTGCTTCTTGCCTATATAAATACAGGAGAAAAACACGACCATGCGTGAATAGCATGCATGAAGTTGCATGAAAATAAATTATTCAGTTTCCCCTAGATGTCTTCTGAATGGAAGACTTCAAGAAATTGGAACTCATGATTTGCAAAAAAGGGGAAACATAAAAAGTAAAGAAACCAGGCAAGGCATGGTGGCTCACACCAGTAATTCCAACGCTCTGGGGGGTCGAGGTGAGTGAATCCCTTGAGCTCAGGAGTTCAAGACCGGCCTGGGAAACATGGTGAAACCACATCTCTACCAAAAAAAAAAAAAAAAAAAAAACCTGACTGTGGCAGAGTGAAACCATGTCAAACAGTAAAAAGAAACAATGAAAGAAACAATGAAAGAACGAAAGGAAAGAAAGAAAGAAAAAAAGAAAGAAAGAAAGAAAAAAGAAAGAAAGAAAGAACAAGAAAGAAGGAAAGAAAGAAAGAGAAAGAACCCGAAATACACCTATCAGAAGCTACCTTCAGCATTCAGGAGAGCTGAGGTCATACTGCAAGTGGAGATTTCAATTTAGGCTCAGTCACCTTGCTCTGTAGTCTCTCACCCGGTGCTTCCCAGACTGTGTTCCTGGAGAATTCTGATCCCTCATGTTAAAAGAAAAACTTCAGCCAAATTAAATTTAAAGGAGTTTAACTGAGCAATGCATGATTTGTGAATTGGGCAGCCCTCAGAATCACAGCAGATTCAGAGAGGCTCTAGGGATGCCTCGTGATCAGAACAAATTTACAGGCAAAAAAAAAAAAAAAAAAAAAAAAAAAAAGAAAGTGACGTACAGAAATTGGAAGGGAGGTACAGAAACAACTGGATTAGTTACAGGTTGGTCTTTGCCTTATTTGAACACAATTTGAACACTCAGCAGTCTATGAGTGGTTGAAGTGTGGTTGCTGGGATTGGCCAAGACTCAGCTATTGTTACAGGCACATACTCCTAAATTAGGTTTTCAATCTTGTCTACCTATTAAGTTAGGTTATGGTTTGTCCGCGAGCGGATCACGAGGTCAGGAGTTCAAGACTAGCCTGACCAACATGGTAAAACCCTGTCTCTACTAAAAATACAAAAATTAGCTGGGCATGGCAGCGCACACCTGTAATCCCAGCTACTTGGGAGGCTGAGGCAGGTGAATCACTTGAACTCGGGAGGCAGAGGTTGCAGTGAGCCAAGATTGCATCACTGCATTCCAGCCTGGGCAACAGAGCGGGACTCCATCTAAAAAAAAAAAAAAAAGAAGTAGGGGTCCTTCTCAGGCCATGTTTAGTTTGCTGTAACACTCACTAAACTCTTTGTGGGGTGAGGGTTCTGTGGTCAGATCAATTTAGTAAAAGCTGAAAATTCTGTCCCTTTCTTGGAGATTCACAACACACTTCATTTATGTAATCATGTAATAAGCTCCTTCTATCTGCCAGGCTTTATTTTGGGGTCTGGGAGAATGGTAATAAAGGAAAGCAAATGCAGTTGCTGCTTTCATGGATTTTTTACCCTAATCGGGAGATGGACATTAATCAAATAGCCAAACAAATAATGTATAATTACAAACCAAGGTAAGTTCTACAAAAGAAAGGAATATGCTTATAGGAAACCTAGGCAAGGGTTCAGAAAAAGTGACTTTGAGGAAATGATGCAAACAGATATCTGAAGCTTGCAGAGTTAGCATTAACGAGGCCAACGACCAGATCTTGAGGCTTTAGGATGTCCAATAAAAATATACTGTGATTGGCCGGGCACGGTGGTTCACGCCTGTAATTCCAGCACTTTGGGAGACTGAGGCAGGAGGATCATGTGAGGTCAGAAGGTCAAGACCAGCCTGACCAATATGATGAAACCCTATCTCTACTAAAAATACAAAAATTAACTGGGCCTGGTGGTATGTGCCTGTAATTCCAGCTACTAGGGATGCTAAGGAGAATCACTTGAACCCAGGAGGCAGAGGTTGCAGTGAGCCAAGATCGCGTCATTGCACTCCAGCCTGGGCAACAAGAGCAAGACTCTGTCTCAAAAAAAAATTTATATATAAATATACTGTGATCCACATATGTAATTATAATTTCTCCAGCAACCACATTATAAAAAGTGAAAAAAGCAGTGTCAGACCCGAGAGTTGCGGCCAGAGTCACCGGCCCCGCCCTCTGGAGCCGGACGCTGCGGGAGGCCCGGGAGCGGCAGCGGAACGGACTCCCAGACTTCCGGACGCGTGAGGTGCAGTGAGTCGCAGCCATGTTCCTGGTTAACTCGTTCTTGAAGGGCGGCGGCGGCGGTGGCGGGGGAGGCGGGGGCCTGGGTGGGGGCCTGGGGAATGTGCTTGGAGGCCTGATCAGCGGGGCCGGGGGCGGCGGCGGCGGTGGTGGAGGCGGCGGCGGCGGCGGTGGAGGCGGTGGAACTGCCATGCGCATCCTAGGCGGAGTCATCAGCGCCATCAGCGAGGCGGCTGCGCAATACAACCCGGAGCCCCCGCCCCCACGCACACATTACTCCAACATTGAGGCCAACGAGAGTGAGGAGTTCCGGCAGTTCCGGAGACTCTTTGCCCAGCTGGCTGGAGATGACATGGAGGTCAGCGCCACAGAACTCATGAACATTCTCAATAAGGTTGTGACACGACACCCTGATCTGAAAACTGATGGTTTTGGCATTGACACGTGTCGCAGCATGGTGGCCGTGATGGATAGCGACACCACAGGCAAGCTGGGCTTTGAGGAATTCAAGTACTTGTGGAACAACATCAAGAGGTGGCAGGCCATATACAAACAGTTTGACACTGGCAGATCAGGGACCATTTGCAGTAGCGAACTCCCAGGGGCCTTTGAGGCGGCAGGGTTCCACCTGAATGAGCATCTCTATAACATGATCATCCGACGCTACTCAGATGAAAGTGGGAACATGGATTTTGACAACTTCATCAGCGGCTTGGTCAGGCTGGACGCCATGTTCCGTGCCTTCAAATCTCTTGACAAAGATGGCACTGGACAAATCCAGGTGAACATCCAGGAGTGGCTGCAGCTGACTATGTATTCCTGAACTGGAGCCCCAGACCCACCCCCTCACCGCCTCGCTATAGGAGTCACCTGGAGCCTCGGTCTCTCCCAGGGCCCATCCTGCCTGCAGTCACATCTTTGTGGGGCCTGCTGACCCACAGCTTTTGTTCTCCCAGTACTTGTTACCCAGCTTCTCAACATCCAGGGCCCAATATGCCTGCCTGGAGTTTCCCTTGACTCTAGAACACTCTAACAAGCTCTGTCCAAGGGTCTCCCCACTCCCACCAGGCCCTGCACACACCCGCTCCGTAACCTCTCCCCTGTATCTGTGCCAAGCCTAGCATTTGTGATGCCTCCATGCCCAGAGGGCCCTCTCTCGGTTCTGGGAGGGTGACTCCAGTCCCTGCACGCCCTGGCACACCCTTCATAGTTGCCACCCAGGCGGCCAAGCTCCAGACTGTGCCAGACCCAGGCGCCCCGGTGCCTTTGTCTATATTCTGCTCCCAGACTGCCAGGCCCAGGAGGAAATAAACACGACCTGGTTGCTGGAAAAAAAAAAAAAAAAAAGTGAAAAAAAGGTGAAAACAATTTTAATAATATATTTTACCTAACTCAGTCTGTCCAAGGTATTATTTCAATATGCATTCAACATAAAAAATATTAATGTAAGAATTTACATTCTTTTTTTTGTCTTAAGTCTTCAAATCTGGTGGGTATTTTCTGCTTATGGCACATCTCAGTGTAGACTAGCCATGTCTCAAATGCTCATAAACCACAGGTGGCCCATGGATGCTGCATTTGATGACAAGCATCTAGAGAAACGGGTGGCAGGGCCACTGTGGCAGGAAGGCAGAGGGACGAGGGTATGAGGTGCTGCCCTCACCTGGGCCAGTCCATGGAAGGTGGTGTAGGCATGTTAAGAATCTTGACCTTGAAGCTGAGCCACTGATGGCATAAAACATATTAAAAGTCCTGAGAAGGCCGGGCGCGGTGGCTCAAGCCTGTAATCCCAGCACTTTGGGAGGCCGAGGCGGGTGGATCACGAGGTCAGGAGGTCGAGACCATCCTGGCTAACACGGTGAAACCCTGTCTCTAATAAAAATACAAAAAAAATTAGCTGGGCATGGTGATGGGTGCCTGTAGTCCCAGCTTCTTGGGAGGCTGAGGCAGGAGAATGGCGTGAACCCAGGAGGCGGAGCTTGCAGTGAGCCGACAGAGCGAGACTCCATCTCAAAAAAAAAAACAAAAAAAAAAAAAACAAAAAAAAAAACTCCTGAGAAGTTCTGCAGTGAAAAAGCCCATTCTTGCTTGTCTAACTCAGTGTTCCCACTTTTATTCCATGTAACACCTAACAATGTCCTAGGGTCACACATTGGGAAATGCTGCTCTAGTTGACTACACTTAGAGGAAGTCTTGCTGCTAATATAAACTTAAGCAAGAGCTGGTTACGGTGGCTCACGCTTGTAGTCTCAGATACTGGGGAGGCTGAGACAGGAGGATGGCTTGAGGCCAGGAGTTCAAGACCAGCCTGGACAACATAGTGAGACTCCGTCTCTATAAAAAGCAAAACAAAAAAATTAGCTGGGTGCGGCAGCATGCACCTATGGTTCCAACTACTTGGGAAGCTGAGGTGGGAGGAATGCCTGAGCTCAGAAGTTCAAGGCTGCAGTGAGCTATGATCAAGCCACTGTACTTCAGCCTGGGAGATAGAACAAGATGCTGTCTCAAAAACAAACAAACAAACAAACAAACAAAAACCCCAGAACCCCCCCCCGCTTCAAAACCCTTAAGCAGTTGGAGGTTTCAGGCCTCTCAACTTATTGAGGGGATAGCGAGGCTATATGTTATCCAGACCTAAGACCAGGTAAGCATAGAGATGCTGCCTGGTGGAAACTTGGCATTCCCTTTCTAAACTTTGTAGGCAGCAAATGACGCAAGAGAATCCAAGTGCTAGCCAAGAGTCAAAAAGTAAGGGCTTTGCACTTGGAATTCAGAGTGTGAGTAAATTGTGCATTCATTTATATTTGTCATTTCTTTTTGAGTTTCTACAGCACGTAGCACAATGGCAGGAATGTGTTAGGTGAGTATTTGAAGGGGTCATGTTTGTGTTCTTTTTTTCAGGCAATGGTATGTCTTTATTTCACGTCCTCCGCTAAGTCTGGTCCTCTCAGTCCTTCATCATCTCTTCTGTCTTTGAATGGGGAGAGGCCATGGGAAAAGCACTGATCTTGGAATTAGAGGCTGGGTGCCATGGCTTACACCTGTAATCCCAGCGCTTTGGGAGGCCCAGTCAGGAGGATCGCTTGCCCAGGAGTTTGAGAACAGCCTGGGCAACACAGCGAGACCCTGTCTCTACAAAAAACATAAAATAAGGTCAGGTGCGGTGGCTCACGCCTGTAATTCCAACTCTTTGAGAGGCCGAGGCAGGTAGATCACCTGAGGTCAGGAGTTCGACACCAGTCTGGCCAACACGGTGAAACCCCGTCTCTACTAAAAATACAAAAATTAGCTTGGTGTGTTAGTGTGTGCCTGTAATCCCAGCTACCTGGGAGGCTGAGGCAGGAGAATCTCTTGGACCCTGGAGGTGGAGGTTGCAGTGAGCTGAGATCTCGCCATTGCACTCTAGCCTGGGGGACAGAGCAAGACTTCCTCTCAAAAAAAAAAGAAAAAAAAAAGAAAGAAAAAAGAAAATAAATAGCTGGGCATGGTGGCAGGCACTTGTAGTCTAGCAGCTTGGGAGGCTAAGGTGGAAAGATCACTTGGGCTCAGGAATTTGAGGCTGCAGTGAGCCATAATTTTGTCATTGCACTCCAGTGTGAGTGACAGAGTGAGATGCTGTCTCAAAAAAAGAAAAAAAAAAAAAAAAGGAATTAGTAACCCAAGTTTGTGTTCCATCTCTGCCTTTTTACCAACTGTGTGACCTTGAGTAAGTCAGTTAATCTGGCTGGGTCTTGGGATCATGATCTGTAAAGTGAGACAGTTGTACTAAATGATCTCCAAGGTTTATTTTAGTTTTAATACTATAGATCTATGCTGTCCAATATAGTAGCAACCAGCTACATGCGGCTATTGAGCCCTTGAATATGCTAGTCAGAACTGATGTGTGCTATAAGTGTAAAATACACACTGGATTTCAAAACAAAAATGTAAAATATCTCAATAATTTTTTTTATATTGGCAACATGTTGAAATGACAATATTTGGATATGTTGGGTTAAGTGAAATATATTAATTTCTTTTTAAAAATGTTTTTACTTATTTATTTGGGTAGAGATGAGGTCTCCTTATGTTGCCCTAGCTGGTCTCAAACACCTAGCCTCAAGCCATCCTCCCACTTTGACCTCCCAAAGTGCCAGGATTACAGGCGCACCCAGCCACTTAATTTTAATTTCATGTGTTTCTTTTTACCTTTATAATAGGGTTACTAGGAAACATAAAATTATATATGTGCTGCTAGGGACTGAATTGGGACCCCCTCAAATTCCTATGTTGAAGCTCTAACTCCCCATGATGTATTTGAAGATGGGCCCTGGGGGAGATCATTAGGTCTAGATGAGGTTATGAGATGAGGCACCATGATGGGATTAGAGTTGTTACTGGAAGAGACATCAGCATTCTCTCTCTCTCTCTGCCACATGAGGACACAGTGAGAAGGCAGCCATCTATAAGCCAGAAAGAGGGCCCTCACCAGAAACCGACTATGCCAATATCCTCATCTTGGACTTCTAGTCTCCAGAACTATGAGAAAATAAGTTTCTGTTGTTTAAAACCACTAAGTTTATGGTATTCTGTTCTGGCAGCCCAAACTGACCAAGACATGCGGGCTGTGTTATATATTTCTGTTGGACAGCATTGGTCCAGGTATCTGGGAACTCCTACATACCAGCCCGCCTTCTGGCACTTGTAACTTTCTGCATTGTGTCTATGAGAGCACAGGCATGGTCTCCAAGCCAGTGTTTCCTCCCTAGCAGCTGCTCAATAAGTTTCTGGCAATTAAGTCATTTTCTTACTTGTAAGAATATAAACAGTCTCTGGATAATGTATGTAAAAGAGGACCTCATTAAGATAATATTGGGTAACAACTGGAATCTCTGCAGGGCAGAAGAACCAGGCTTGGAGGATATACTCAGGCAGACAGCAATGTCCCAAATCCCACTGCAGACTAGTATGGGGGTGACTCCACTGCTGCACCAGAGAACCAGAGTTGGCTGCCCACTGGCAGACTGAGTATGTGCTTCCAGCCTCATTAGCTTCCAGTTCAGAGTTTGGTTGAGTTTGAATCGGGGACCAGCTGCGAGGGAGGTTGGGAAGGTGAGCAATTGCTTTTGAGCTTTTTTTAGTGGAAAGTGGGGTGTTATCATAAGCAGAAGATTTATTCCTTTAACACAGGAAGGGTCTTTAGATGCTGGGCTGCCAAATAAGGACTGGAACCCTTTCTTTGTTGCCTGAGACCTTGAAATTTTGTCTGCAACACAGCTGAAGTTCCACCAAGACTCCTCAGCTGGAACTCCTCCAGGCGAGAGCCTCTTCAGATCTCCTTGTTCTTCTGGGAAGTATGAAGCAGAACAGTTGATGTCATGCATTCTAATGCTACAATTCTAATTTCATGATGTCCTTTCAAAGTTCTTGCATGATATTTTAGTGTAGAGACACAGGAGGGCACTCTAACCAACTAGCAATAAAACATAAATGGTTTCACAGTCTTGGCCGTTAAAAAATGGATGTTGATTTGTCGAACCTGTAAAACACAGGTTTTTCTTTCTTTCAATTTATTTATTTATTTATTTGAGACGGAGTTTCACTCTTGTTGCCCAGGCTGGAGTGCAATGGCGTGATCTTGGCTCACCACAACCTCCGCCTCCCGGGTTCACACCATTCTCCTGCCTCAGCCTCCCGAGTAGCTGGGATTATAGGGATGCGCCACCACGCCCGGCTAAGTTTTTTGTATTTTTAGTAGAGACAGGGTTTCTCCATGTTGGTCAGGCTGGTCTCGAACTTCTGACCTCAGGTGATCCGCCTGCCTCAGCCTCCCAGTGTTGGGATTACAGGTGTGAGCCACCGCGCCCGGCCAGGTTTTTCTTTTTTTTCTAGGCAGGATAACTAACTTTGCAGGACTACCTTCCAACAATACCCTGCAAAATACCCTAGCTTCCGTGGGGGTATCTCACCTATGACAAAGGCTCTCAAGACACACCCTCCACATTATCCAGTTAATGTTCTAGGGACCGTGACTGTGAGCAACTCAGAACAGGGAAGGAGTTTTTTTCTTCTGTTGTCCAGGCTGGAGTGTAGTGGTGTGATCATGGTACATTGCAGCCCTGAACTCCTGGGCTCAAGGACTCCTTCCACCTCAGCCTTCCAAGTATTAATAGCTTGCACCACAGGAGTACCACTTTGTCTGGCTAATTAAAAAAAATTTTTTGGTAGAGATGGGTGTCTATGTTGCCAGGGTTAGGGAAGAAGATTTTTGACTATAGCTTACCCGCTGCCTCAGCCACAAGACCGGGTTGCCAACGGCTCACATTTAAAGGCCAGTTGGCCAAATTGAACCTAGAGCAGAGAAGAGAGAGCCGGTTGTCTTGAGACTTTCTTCAAATCTGCAGCCTGTCCCCATGACTCAGTTTTCCCGTCTGTAAAATGGAGATAACATTAGACCTGTCTGTATAGTTTGCTCATGAAGAGAGAGAGTGGGAACAACATAGCTGGGAGTGACATTTACCATCGCATACAGACCATTGAATTCCATACTCAAAAACTAAAGCCAGCCTGCGTCTTGTTAATGAATGATAGCACACGGGAGGGACAAAGCGTGCTCTGCTGGCAGCTGGAGTAACAAAAGTAACGAGGCGAGGTAGGAACAGGATCTGCTGGCTCCGGCTCGGTTTCCTCACACAGGTCCCTCCAGCTGGAGCCACAACAATAGGGAGGAAGGGGCGCGGGGCTGCTGCGGGGCTTTTCCCTCCCTAGGCAGGGGCAGGACCTGTTCCGGGTGACTGCAGGGTTACTCGCGGTCAAGGGTATCGCCTTGAAGAGCCGGCTGGCTCCTCCAGGCTGGAGCGAGGCTGGATGGCGGGGCGCAGCCTCTCAGCCTCTCGCACCCGCCCTGCGTCCGCAGTGGCTGTTGGCGCAGCAGCCCAGCCGGTGTTCCGGGCTCAGTCCCCGCTCCCCAGCGCCAGACGCAGACTCTGGGCCAAGTTCTCCTTCCGCTCGCTGCTTTCTGCCCCAGGACCCGGATCAATAAAGGGAAAGAGAGCCGGGAGGAAATGATGGAGAACAGAGAGAAAGGAGGTGCTTGATTTCGCTCACCCAGCAGTTAGTGCTCACCGGCAGACACCGGGCGCTGGTCACGCGTCTCAGACACCAAATCTCGGCTCGCTGGTCCCTTTGAGGAGGTCGCCTGGGGTTCCCGCAGCCCTCCACCCCACCGTAGGAGAGTGCCTGCCACGAGCTCCGCGCCGCGCTAAGTGCTTTGCTACGTGAACTCCTAGTTTTCCCAACATCCCTAAGTCGCGGATACGTTATCACCCGCGTATTGCGGACGAGAGAACCGCCTCGGAGAAGCTGGCTGGCTCGCCTGGAGTTTTGCAGCTAGTGGCGGAGCCAGGATTCCGAGCAGGTACTGTGCGATCCGCCAGCGCCGGCCACAGCTCACAGCCCCTTAGCTCCGCTGGGTTATTGTGCGGTCGCGCCTTCTGCACCTGTTGCGGCCTTCGCTAGGCGGGAAGGGAGGGAGAAGAGGAGGACCAAGGGGATGAGCAGGTGGCTCTCCTTTGACGGACTCCCGGCCCAGAGCGTGGGTAGACCACTCCCAGAGTGTGGCTTTGCGCCTTGGAGAGGGTGCTCTCCTTCTCCAGGGATCGCGTCCCCAGCGGATGCAGGGTTTCGGGGAAATGTCCGCCTCCGCCACTTGGGGTGGCAGGGGCGAGAGGAGGATCTGGAGGTCCGGGGGAGGGCAGTGGGAGAAAGCTGGGGCTGCTGGAGTCGCAGCTGCAGGCTGAGCGGGCTGGGGAGGAAGCGGGGCTGAGCGTGCGGCGTCCACGCGCTGAGTGTGCAGCGCTTTCATTCAAACTTTCTCCAGTCTCGGTTCCGGCGTCAGCAAGGTGTGACCAATCAGAATCCAGAGACGGGAATAAATTATGTAAATCACCATCTGGCGATGGGTCAGATGACTCCCATACTTTTAAAAACTACCTCTGTAGGAGCGTGACAGCAGCGAGCCCTTGCTTCCCTGCGGCTCAGGACGAGGGCAGATCTGGTTCTGGTGCAGGCGGTTCACATTCGCTCCCTGCCACTGCCCGCGGCTGCGTGCCGCCAAGTTTTCATTTTCCACCTTCTCCACGTCCAGCCCCCCAGCCCCTGCCGAGAGAAGGGTCTTACCGTCCCGGATTGCTGGAAACACCGAGAGGTGGTTTTTGTTTTTAAAACTCCTGTTTCTGGGGAGGGGGTGTGGCGGGGCAGGATGAGCAACTCCGTTCCTCTGCTCTGTTTCTGGAGCCTTTGGTGTTGCTTTGCTGCTGGGAGCCCCACACCTTTTGGTCCAGAGGGACAGCTGGCAGGTAACGTGCATTTATTTTTATTCCCCCCAGTCACTTCTCTGTGCTGGGTCCCCTCTGTCTTGCTGATTCTTCAATCCCTCCTTGTTCCTATGAAATTCTTCCTTTCCCACTGTGCTGCCCATTTTCTTCTCCAGTCCACCTTGGAGTCCACTTGTCTCTCTGCGTGTCTGATGGGAGCATCCCCGGCAAGTCATGCAAAAGGCAAAGGCTGGCAGGCTGCGCTGGCTTTTGCCAGCCCTCTCACCCCCACCTCCTTCCCTCAGACCGTGCTGGTGCTGTCCAGCCAGCCGACCGGCCTGGCAGCAGCTCTGAAACCTTGTCCTCATGCTTGAACCTGGCGGTTTGAGAGGCAAGAAGGTTGTTAGAGCTCTGTCTGCTGGAGCTGCCTTTCAATCTTGTTGTAGGTGTCTTGAAAGTTCAGGTGGCAGGGTGGCTGGCTTTGGCTTGATTCGTGCTTGCAGGGAGTACCTGGTGGGTCACTTGTGCTTAGAAGCTGCAGGGCCTATTCCCCCAGGTTGCCAGCCTTTTCCTCTTCAACACTCTTGTGCTCCCCCGACTCTTCCTCTTCCCACTTTTCCTCCCTTTCCTCCTGCTGGCATTTAGCTTTTCTTCCTTTTGGGTTCTCTATGGCAGCCTTTTCCAGTGGCAGCTTGCCCTAGGGGAGCCAGAGTCAGTCAGCTCTGAGGGAGTCAGAGTCAGAGTCAGAGTCAGAGTGAGAACTAAGTCAGCTGATTAAGTAGTGGAGGGCTGGGGAGCCCCTAAACTGAACCCCATCATCTCATTTTCTAGTCTGCTGAGGTTGTGCCAAATGGTCTGTGTCCACTTATATATGTATGGGAGGGTTACTGTGAATGAATGGAAAGCTTTGCTTTACTCAACATGTTTCCAACTCTGGTGCTAACTAGAAGCATTGTCTGGGGGCAGGTCTCATCTCTGGCTCCTCACCTGTAAAATGCTCAAGTTCCTTTTAACTTCTGTGTTCTGGGCCTCTGAGTATGTGTGAGTCATTTCCTCCATTCCAAAAAGTATTTACTGCATACCTACTTAGTGTCAGACACTATTCTGGGAGCAGGGGAGAGAGCAGTGGACAAAATAGATGGCAATCTCTGCCCTCGTGACACTTACATTTCAGTGGTGGGAAGACAGACAGTGCACTGATTAAAATACCAGTGGTGCTCAGTATTATGGAGAAAAATCAAGCAGAGGAGGAAGGTGGGGGATGCTGGTGGGGGAAGGTGGCACGATTTTATGATGTGGTCAGGGAAGGCCTTTCTGGAGAAGCTAACCATTGAGCAAAGAGCTAAAGGGGGTGAGAGAAGGAGCCATGAGGACATCTGGGTGAGGAACAATCAGAAAGTCCCAGAGGCTGAAGTGACCCAGGCCAAAAGTAGTAGGAATGCAGCTAGAGAACTTTGGGGTCAGAGCGGTCAGATGCTAAGAGGAAGAGTCTTTGTCCATATGCGGGTTTATCCGCAGATCTGTCTCAGGAAACCAGGAGCCTCCTTTTCTCCTAGATTTCCCCATCTGGCCTCTGCGTGAGTGGCTCTCTGGGTAGAAGGTGGGGAGTTGCTGAACTCATTATGTCCGTGGTTCAAATTTCTGCTGGTTGGGGCTTTTGTTCATTACTTTCATGACAGTTAACCTGATTTCCGCTCATGTGCATTTAGCAGCATTTTCTGGAACCTTATCCCTCTTATATCTGCTGCATTCTTCCCCCTTCCCTCTCCTTTCCCTCCACCCTCTCCACCGCTGTATCTCTTTCCTTTTGGTATCTTTTTCCTTTTGCTTCTTAACTCTGAGATAAATTAACTCCAAGATGACCATTTGGCATCTTTCCCTGCTGGGTGATAGGAGAATTTGATACTCTAACGTCCTAGCCAGTTATCCAGTGATGCATCCCACGATGGCTGAAAGAGCACTGGGTGGGGTCCATTTATGACTTTCTGAAACAGTGTCATGATGACAGCACCTACCTAGTGTTAAGCCACAGGGGCCATCAGTGACATGAGCTGCACTTTGGGAGCAGGGCCGTCTCCGAGGTGGCACTGTGCATGAGCAGTAAAGCTGGAAGGGGGGATTTTTGTTGCTTTTAGGAGTTTCTCCATGGCTTTAGTCATTTACTTAACAAACCAGATGAATGCCTGGCACATGCCACCATTAGAAAGGGCACTGAGGATACCTGAGGTTCCCTAGATGGGAACACTAGGGGAAGCCTATTTTCCAGCAGGTCAACAGCCTCTTGCCTCCAATTCCAAAATCCACAATCTCTCAAAATTGGAAAATGCATTTGGTAACTTGTTTGGCAGCAAGACCTGGCCTTACCTGATCTGAACTTATTTGGCAGCAAAAAGCCTGAGATAACAGGAGGCTATTGGTTATCTTTATGTTTGCCCTCAAATGTGAGTGGTTATGTATTTCTCTGCAGAAATTTTAGGGTGTTTGATCCAGGGGGAATAGCCCAGGCCCCACTGAAAGCATCATATAATATATGGTGTATGCTCCATAATGCCTTTCTAAAATCTGAAAACTTCTAAATTCTGAAACTCACCTGGTTTCAAGCATTTCAGAAAAAGAATTGAGAACCTGTGATCTAAAAGTAGGAAGGAAGTAGAACTCCTTTTGATAGGAAAGAAGAGGGAAAAGCCAGAGAGAGATCTATTTATTTCAGAGTGACAGTAATTAATACTAGTGACTAATTAATATTCTTTAAGTATAAATGAGATGTCCTTTTTTGTAAAATCTTCACAGTTTTTCTGGGAGGTGAAAAGGGAACATTCAGTAGATGTAAAAAGTGAAACCCAGATGGCTTAAGCAATTTGCTCACGATTGAACTAGAATCAGACTCCAGGTCTCTCACTCCCCAAGTCTGCTAGATGCACCTATGCTCTGTTCTGTCTCCCCAGATGAGCTCCACAAACCCAAAGCTATACAGACTGAGGTCAAACCCTCTGTGAGGTTTAACCTCCGCACCTCCAAGGACCCAGAGCATGAAGGATGCTACCTCTCCCTCGGTCACAGCCAGCCCTTAGAAGACTGCGGTTTCAACATGACAGCTAAAACCTTTTTCATCATTCACGGATGGACGGTGAGCCCGGGGAGGGAGCTCTGTGGCTTTATACAAGATTTGATTCCCTTTGTTTTGGTCAATTAGAAAGAATTCTGGTGTTTCCAGATTCCAAACCCTCTTCCCCCCTTTCCTTGTGGGCTGCTTGTATTTCAGACAGCTGTGAAGAATGTAACGGGCATTCACTAAGGGGCAATCTGGACTCCAGCAGGGTGGTATTAATGCTGGCATACAACGGGCTTTCAGAAAGTGGCTCTCCTGAGGGCAGCAGCCCAGCTCCACTGGCTCTTAAGGACCCCTCTAATTACACTTAATTACGCTGGTCAACCACTGCCTGGAGGGGGCTGTCCTGCCGTGAGAGCTGAGCTTGACTAAAGCAACTTGACTGGCTCTGAGAACCTATGAGTAGCCAGCTGGCCTGGATTGCCGGCTGCCCTTGGCATGATGCCCTCCTGTTTGCATAGAGATAGCCCCGTTTAAAGGCACTGGGGCTCTTTATGTGCTCTAGCTGAGCAATTCACATTGAAAAGCTCATGACAAACTTCAACAAAAAAGGGCTTTAGTGCTCAGCTTCAGAAGCTTTTGACCAGCCAGGGATTTATTCATTCATATAATGACAGTCTGTAGGGAAATGGCACTATGAAGTGAGCAGATTTCTGCCTGGGCTAATTGGAAGGGGACAGTCCTCCTCTTAATGATGAGAAATTCGTATCTGTTACATGCTTTTGGGGTCTTTAAGTCTGTCATCCGCGGTTGAGGTCAGGGGTAGGAGAGGGCAGGTGTCTGCCTACCTAGTTGAATGAAGAGATGATTAAGAGCCTGTCTAACCGTGCTCATCACAAACCTACAATCAGAATCATATGTTTGAATCTTTTTAAGGCACCCTGTCAAAATGCAAATACAAGCTGCCTGCGACTTACAAATGGGTTGCATTCCAGAAAGTTCTTTTGTAATCTGTTTGGAACTTGGAACAGCAGTTTCCCATAGAAGCAAGATTGTAAATGGTGTTTGGGTTCCCAGGCTAGGCACAGAAAATCTATTTATTTGATAATGTGCTTGTGGATAGGTTTACAACTGGACCTAGTCGCCATTTATAACTTTGTTTCTGTGGGAAAATATGTTCTGAGTTGTAATTTGGGATTCCGGGGACAGATTTTCCCTACTCTGGGGTCAGGAACGATGGCAGAGATGGGTTGTGGGAAGGGGTCATTTGTTAACTCTACATTCACCTAGGAGACAGCATCTCCCTGCATCTCTAAGAGAGAAGCTAATTCTCCAGGACAACCCTCCCCACTGCCTTTGAAGGATGGACCAGGCCACTTGCCTGCCTGTAACAGGGACTCAGACCAGCCTCATGCCAGTATCACCCTTAACACATACCTCACAGTGGCCCCAACAGACAGTGGGGCAACAGCATAGGACATTAGCTAGGAAAGTTTTGATGGGAAATACTGGGGATGTGAAGAGCAATGGAAGACAAATACCTGCATAGTGATTCTGCCTGTGCTGGTCCTGCTCATGTGCAAATGTCTGGTCCCTGAGCAGCCAATGTGCAGGCTCTAAAATTGTCTGGGGGCACTGGGCATGGTGGCTCATGCCTGTAATCCCAGCACTCAGGAAGGCCTAGGTGGGAGCTTCGCTTGAGCCCAGGAGTTCAAGACCAGCCTGGGCAACATAGTGAGACCCTGTTGCTGCAAAAAATTTAAGAATTACCCAGGCATGGTGGCGTGTGCCTGTAGCCCCAGTTACTCTGGAGGCTGAGGTGGGAGGAGGATGGCCTCAGCTTAGGAATTCGAGGCTATCTTGAGCTGAGATGGTTGTCAGTGCACTCCAGCCTGGGCAACAGTGAGACCCTGAGTCAAAAAAAAAGAAAAAAAAAATTGGTTGGAGAGAGGGTCATATAGAACGGAATTTCATATTTTTTAGGATTTCTGAAACCAAGAATAAAAAATAACTTCCACTTTTCTCTGCAGATGAGCGGTATCTTTGAAAACTGGCTGCACAAACTCGTGTCAGCCCTACACACAAGAGAGAAAGATGCCAATGTAGTTGTGGTTGACTGGCTCCCCCTGGCCCACCAGCTTTACACGGATGCGGTCAATAACACCAGGGTGGTGGGACACAGCATTGCCAGGATGCTCGACTGGCTGCAGGTACTGGGGGATGACAGGGAGTCTCCTGTTGCCAGCAGGATCTCACCCCAATCTTCTTAAGAAATACAGGTCATGCATCTGTTGTCATGAGCTTCTGGAGTCTGATAAAAATCTTTGAGATTATAAGTTTTATTGAATTAAGTATTGCTTGGAATACTTGAAAGCTGGGACTTTTCGAGAGGCTTTTAATTATTGATAGATCTCTGGATTTTTCCTGATACTTAATTTGCTGAAAATTGGCCTTATGGGTTGTTCCTTCCCGTCTTAGAAACAGATACCCTTAGGCTGGTTGGGGATGGCCAGGAACCAGGCCAGGCTTGTGATCTGAAATTCCTACAAAGCCTGCTCTCGTCTCTGAAGCATGGCTGTGTTGAGGGTGGGGAGGGGGTTATTTCAAAGATGCAGCCTAATATCTCTTTTTTAAATCTCGGTTCACTGCAACGTCCACTTCCCGGGTTCAAGTGATTCTCCTGCCTCAGCCTCCCGAGTAGCTGGGACTACAGGCGCCCGCCACCACGCCCGGCTAAGTTTTTGTATTTTTAGTAGAGACGGGATTTCACTGTGTTAGCCAGGATGGTCTCGATCTCCTGACCTCATGATCCGGCCCGCCTAGCTTCCCAAAGTGATGGGATTACAGGCATGAGCCACTGCGCCCCGCCTCTTCACCACCACGCTCCCCTCTCTTAGATACTGCCAGAAAGAACAGGAAACATGTAGGGAACAGCCACATAGGCAGCCTCCAGTCATACCCTCCACCCTGCCCCCGTGCTTGGCATTTTCAGTGCCACCGTGTCCTTTTGGCCTCCCCTAAACTGACTGTGACCCACACATGGGGCATCACCAGCAAAGCCAGTGGGGCCCTGGGGAGTCTCTGTGCCCACAGCCCCTGCATCTCCTCCTACACCGTGATTGAGTGGTTGAATTGCTGGTGACTCTGGATCTCCCGACCCTGCTCTTCTGCTCACATCCTTTGGTGACTTTCTGCAGGAGAAAGATGATTTTTCTCTCGGGAATGTCCACTTGATCGGCTACAGCCTCGGAGCGCATGTGGCTGGGTATGCTGGCAACTTCGTGAAAGGAACAGTGGGCCGAATCACAGGTGAGCTCCACTTCCATCACCAGTAGCCGGTGATTGCCGGGCTCCCTCAGCTACACTGAGCCAGAATGCTCCCAAATGAGGCAGCAGAGTGAATCATAGAGAGTTAGCTTTAGAAGGAACCTGGAATGCATCTAATTCAGAACCTCCCAAATGTTCTTTTTAGTCACAAGAACCTTTTTTTTTTCAGATTGAACTCGCACAGGTTCCCAACATATGAGACATGGAGAGAGAGGGGGGTGCTGTGGGTGGTGGGGTGGGTATATGGCGGGTTGTGTTAGCCTTGCCAGTGTGGGCTTTCCCCTTTGCTGGAGGCATCTCAGAGTCTCAGAGCACCAGGGAACACTGTTTGAAAACCATGGGTCTGGTCCAACAGGTGAGGAAACAGATACAGAGAGGTGAGGCAACTTGCCCAGGGGCAAACAGCTAATAACTCAAGAGCAGAAGCTGGATGGAGTCCTGGCCCCAAAGCTTTTGGGTGTTCACTTCAGGTCTCCACCCAAAGACTCAGGGGAAAAGAATGAATAGTAGATTTTAGTTTGAATTCTGCCTCTGATTTCTATCTTGTCTTGCAATAGCCTCTTTCCCATGTTAAGGTAGCATATTTATGAATGATAGCTACCAATTTAGAACAGGTGGTTCAACTTTGTAATAAAAGGAAACTTTCTGATATTGGTCCCCAGGGGGTCAATAGAAAATTGAATTTTCCATGTTGAAAACTGCATCTTAGTGAGCTTTTAACATGAGAGTTTGGATTAAATCATTGAATGATTGTGAAAAGTGTCAAAGGTTTTCTTTCTCATTGATGGGCCCCTCAGGTATATACGCAGAGCTTCCCCTATGCTACAGTTTGTTGCCCTGAACTTCTATCGTCCTTCCAGCATCATTTTATTTATATTTACCCCTAACTTCCCCCTTACTCCCAAGACTCTAAGGTTGATCACCTAGAAGGAAAGATCTGAACAATTCCTTGTCCTGCAGCATTTTCATTTTAAAACAAAACTCAGGTTGGGTGTGGTGGCTCACACCTGTAATCCCAGCACTTTGGGAGGCCGAGGTGGGTGGATCACTTGAGGTCAGCAGTTTGAGACCAGCCTGGCCAACATGGTGAAACCCTGTCTCTACTAAAAATACAAAAATTAGCCAGGTGTGGTGGCGGGTGCCCGTAATCCCAGCTACTTGGGAGGCTTAGGCAGGAGAATCGCTTGAACCCAGGAGGTGGAGGTTGCAGTGAGCCGAGATTGTGCCACTGCACTCCAGCCTGGGTGACAGAGAAAGACTCTGTCTCAAAAAAACAAAACAAAACTCAGGTAGAAGAGAGTCCTTAGCTAAATAACGATTTGGTAAAGGTAGAATTTCAGATTTCAGTGACAAGCTGATAAGGTAGAATTTTAAAAAGAATATTTGTGAAGTTTTCCTGGCTCTCCTGAATCCTGTCCCTGGTCTTGAGTCTAGTATGTGCGTGCACACACATGAACATGCATGTACGCAAATGCCTGTTGATCCAATGATTTGATTCATCCCAGCTTGAGAGCTTTATTTTTGATTTCCAAGACTGCGGGGCTTGAGCTGCCCAAAGTGGGCTATGCTTGTGTGACCACCCATGACTGCCTATTAACAACCCCTTGCTGGTGCAAAGCAGTTTGACCTGAAGCTACTTGGGTTCCATTGTCTGAGCGCCTCTTCCTAGCCCCTGAATGAGAGGTGTGATGTTTCAGATCCAGGCGGCTGAGTTTAAATTTCAGCAGACACCAGAGTCAGACCCAGGATGTCAGTAACAATGACAAACTACAGATCTTGCCTTTCTCTATTTCTAAATCTGAAATGAGATAGGGCTAGGGACGGAACTTTCCAGTTCTTTCCTCCTGCCTGTTTGAGTGGCATCTGCTGGGGTGAGGGCTTTTCTCCTGGGGATGGCAGGGGAGCCAGGCAGAATGCTAACTAGTGCTCTGGGACGTTTGCATGGAGCATGATGCCCACATGCCCTGAGCATAGCCCCTTCCCTCTGGCCTTTTTCTGTAGAGCAGGGGCCTGGCCTCTGTCCAGTTGCCAAGCAGCACCCCTGACACATGCTATTGTGTATGTCTATTGGGGGAGGCTATGTCCTCTTCTCTCCTCTTGGTAGACTTCTCATGGACCTGTGGACCAGGTGATCACAACTGGTAAGAGGACAGATTGAGGCTCGCATAGGGTCCTGCGTCCAGTGATGCCACTATGCCAAGGCCACTAGGCAGTCCTTAGCCTGGGCCTTGCAAGGGAATATCTGAACCCCAGTCTTGCTTGGACCAGAGGGTGTGGATGGGGGTTTGCTAGAGTTTTACTTTCTTAGGCTTCTGAGAGAAGCCTGTGATATACTAGGAAAGAGGTCATATATTTATAATTGAACCTGTGCCTTGTTTGCTATAATCAGGTAAGCAAGCAGATGAATTTATTCAAGAAATGCATCCATGTGTGCAGGCTAGATGCTAGCTAATGTTAAATACCTCATGTGTGGCTGGGCGCGATGGCTCACACCTGTAACCCCAGCACTTTGGGAGGCCGAGTTGGGTGAATCACCTGAGGTCTGGAGTTCAAGACCAGCCTGGCCAATATGATGAAACCTCGTCTCTACTAAAAGTACAAAAATTAGCTGGGTGTAGTGGTGGGCGCCTGTAATCCCAGCTACTCAGGAGGCCGAAGCAGGAGAATCGCTTGAACCCAGGAGGAGGAGGTTGCAGTGGGCCGAGATCGCACCATTGCATTCCAGGCTGGGTGACAAGAGTGAGACTCCATCTCAAAAAAAAAAAAATAAAAAGCAAAAATAAAAACAAACAAACAAACAAAACCTCATGTATGACAGCTGCTTTGTGCTATCTCTGAGCCACATAGCAACTCTGAACATTCTACAGAGGGTGAAACTAGGACTCAGTGAGTAAAGGGCCCAATATCCTGGGCCCTATAAGTAGCAGAACTGGGACTCCAACCCATGCTGTCAGATTCCGGATCCCATGCACCTCACTGCTGTGCCATGCTGCCTTTCTTCTGCAGACAGAGGTAAAGTGGCCAGGTATGGTGGTGCATGCCTATAATCCTAGCTACTTGGGAGGCTGAGGTGGGAGGATCACCTGAGCCCAGGAGGTGGAGGTTGCAGTGAACTGAGTTTGGGCCACTGCACTCCAGCCTGGGCAACAGAGTGAGACCCTGTCTTAAAAAAAAAAAAGTAGCTGTTGAACTACAGCAGGCCCTGCCCTGCCAGGCCAGAATGCACAGCCCTGGAAGTTTTGCATGCATGCATGTGTGCTCCATTTGCTGGACAAAGCAACTTTGAGGAATCTATGACTGAATGGAAGAAGCAGGAGCTCTCTATCTCCCCTTTATTTAAGGAGGCAGTTCTCCTGGTCATTCATTCCTAGTTAAAAAAGTTAAATATGCCACTGCGCCCCTGAATCTGTGGGCCATAGATATGTGTCAAGGACAGTCAGAGCAGGGCAGACAGGCTCTGGCTGGGGAGGTGAAGGCCCAGCCTTGCTGCCAGCCAGCCTGTGAAACCCTGTCAGCTGCCCGCATTCCTCCAGTACAGCCTGGTTTCCATGGCACTGACCGTCTGGTGGGGACCTTTGTTCACACCGAGTAAAGAGCCTCTCTCGTATTGATTGCAAAGCAGAATGTTGCTCTCTCTTTCTCTTTCCTCCATGGGAAACAGGGAGAGGCTGCTGTGTCAGTACTGTGGTCCTTGCGGCCTCTGAAATGGGTAGTCGTTGGTTATTGTGGGAGGACGCTGCTTTTGTGCCATCTTTCTTTTGGGTCCTGGGCTAGGGATGAACCCTCAAGCAGCCTGGGCTCCTTTTCTGCCTTAGTCACACATAAAGTTATCTAAACTTGGCCGGACGCGGTGGCTCACACCTGTAATCCCAGCTACTCAGGAGGCTGAGGCAGGAGAATTGCTTGAACCCATGAGGTGGAGGCTGCAGCAAGCCAAGATCACGCCCCTGCACTCTAGCCTGGGTGACAGAGCAAGATTCCGTCTCAAAAAAAAAAAAAAAAAAAAAAAGTTATTTAAATTTGTGGAAACTATTTAATGTTTCAGCCTCTACCAGTTCTCATATGAGTAATGAGCTCTGCAAGTTGACCATCCACTCTAGACAGTAGCTCTGCCTCTTGTTTATCCTAAAGCTGCCATCTCAAGTCTCCTGATAGGCTCCCTGGTTCTAATGTGCTGGGGTCTGGTGAACATGGTTGTTACCCATGTCCTCCTTTCAGGACTCTCATTGGTCACATGCCCTCCCAGCCTTGGTGTTTTGAGGTCAGGGTTTCTCAGCCTAGGCAATATTGACATTTGGGGCCAGGTAAGGTTTTGTTGCGGGGGGGGTGTGTGTGTGTGTGTTGGGGGTGGATTGACTTGTGTACCGTAGAATGTTTATCTATATTCCTGGCCTGGCCTACTAGATGCTAGCAACTCTCTCCATCAGAATGGGGGCAACAAAAAGGTCTCCAGGCATTGCCAGATGTCCCCTGGGGGGCAAAGCCACTTGTAGTGGTGAACCACTGTTCAGTGGCCCTTCCTTTCTGGCACATTTCATCTCTTAACTTTCTCCAGGTCCTTCCTATGTGTCTGTGGGGCAAAGATGCGTTCTGGTTGGGTTAAATGTGGTTCCCATAATCACTTGGGCTTGGTAATAGTAGCTAATACTGATGGGAACTCAGTCTCTTAAGATCTCACATGGACTGTATGAATTAAGGTATAAATTCAGGTTCTATTTTATAAATGATAGTGAAACACAGGGAAGTTTTTTAATATTTTGCCCACAGCATACCTACTTTTAGGATCATCTGGGGAATGAATATCTATTTCTAGGAGCCATAATTCGTAACTACCCACTAGAATCTCTAGGAGTTCAGGGACTTGTGAATCTGCATTTTATACTTTGCAAGTTCTTTTTTGGAACGGTTTTACGTTAATGCAGTTTTCAAATCAAAAGATGGTGAAAAGTCTCTCTTACTGCTCTGCTATCTGTCCATTTCCCTTACCCACCCTCTCCCCCAACGCACAAGCATACGGGTAACTAGTTGCCTGTGTGACCTTCCAGAATTTTTTGTAGCTGTATGGTAGAATTTAAATTTAACAAGCTCCCCGTTTCAAATATGAACGAGTGCTCTCAACAGTGCCGCTTGCCTGCTCAACACAAAACGTTTGGAGGCAGAAAGAAAGATTTTCTCATTGTGGCTGCAAAATAGAGGAATTCTGGAGGCCTGATGTATGGATTCTCAGTGTGTTGGGTGTCCTCTTCTCTCTCACCATTCCACCCCGGGCCTGACTCATAACTAAAGGAAGGGGAAGAATAAGTTCAGATACAAATAGCTCAGTTTAGGGAGACTGGATTCTCCTTCCAGAAGGATGTAGGCAGCTTTGTTATTCTGTAAAAATTCTGCTAAAATTAAGGACGTGAAAGGTGCTCAGTGGCAGAATGAATGGGACAAATGGCTTAGTTTTAGGCAGTCTGAGTTCTTTCTAGAACTGCTTCAGTTTTAACAGGAGCAGTTCCTTGGAGCTGTGTGGCAGCGTGAACCTTATAGCTAGTTTATGGGGTTTGGTTGAGGTGTCGGGATACATGAAGGCTTCAGAAGAAAGTATAAATTCCATAACAATAGGATTTAATTTCCGCAATGATGTCTTGGGGTCACTTGCATATGGAAATGGGTTTCTTACTTTCTTCCGTGCTTTCCACATCTTGATTCTCCCAGCTAGATTCAGAAGGCATCTTCTTCATTCTGCACACCCAGGCTTAACTTGTAATCAGGACTCACTGACTTTGTGTACCTGACAGAGCTGTTTTGGGGCCTTGTTCTGCTGCAGGTTTGGATCCTGCCGGACCCATGTTTGAAGGGGCTGACATCCACAAGAGGCTCTCTCCTGACGATGCAGATTTTGTGGATGTCCTCCACACCTACACGCGTTCCTTTGGCTTGAGCATTGGTATTCAGATGCCTGTGGGCCACATTGACATCTACCCCAATGGGGGTGACTTCCAGCCAGGCTGTGGACTCAACGATGTCTTGGGATCAATGGCATATGGAAGTAAGTTCCCTGTTTTCTGCTTTGTGTTTGACTCAGTTTATCCCATCTCCTTCTAAATCAGCCGAGCCTTTAGCGCTGCAGGCACTACGTGTTCACTATTCTCATCTCCTGCCACAGAGGCCTCCAACACTGTGTTTAATGTTTCTCGTTGTCCTCCAAGACTAACTGACCCAGTGGTTCCTGCTCTACTTTCCCATGCTTTAAGGTCACAGTTATTATTGATTAATTTCTTTTCTTTTTTTTCTTTCTTGTTTTTGAGAGGGAGTTTTGCTCTTGTTGCCCAGGCTAGAGTGCAATGGTACAGTCCTCGGCTCACTGCAACCTGCACCTCCCTGGTTCAAGTGATTCTCCTGCCTCAGCCTCCCAAGTAGCTGAGACTATAGGCGCACGCCACCACACCTGGCTAATTTTGTATTTTTAGTAGAGATGGGTTTTCACCACGTTGGCCAGGCTGGTTTTAAACTCTTGACCTCAGGTGATCCACCTGCCTCAGCCTCCCTAAGTGTTGAGATTACAGCATGAGCCACCGTGCCTGGCTGATTAATTTCTTTTTATGACAAAAAAGAATACACACGTTTGTTGAAAAAGAAATCAAGCATTATAGACTTGCATAAAGCAAAAGTGCACTCCCACTCCCACCCCTACTTCCACTCTTCAGATGTAGCCAGTATAAATGCTTTTGTGTGTATCCTTTTGTCTTTTTTCTTTGCAAATTAGTTGCATGCATATTTTCCTCCAAATCACATTATTCTGCAACTTTATTTTAATTTTAATTTTTTTCAACTTTCTTTTTTTCCTGTAATAATATGTTATGGATATTCTTTTTCTTTTTTTAAAGACAGAATCTTGCTTTTTTTTTTTTTTGAGACTGAGTTTTGCTCTTGTTGCCTAGGCTGGAGTTCAGTAGCGTGATCTCAGCTCACTACAACTTCTGCCTCGCAGATTCAGGCAATTCTCCTGTCTCAGCCCCAGTAGCTGGGATCATAGGCACCCACCACCATGCCCGGCTAATTTTCTGTATTTTTAGTAGAGACGGAGTTTCACCATGTTAGCTAGGCTGGTCTCGAACTCCTGACCTCAGGTGATCCACCTGCCTCGGCCTCCCAAAGTGCTGGGATTACAGGTGTGAGCCACTGCACCCAGCCAGAATCTTGCTATGTTACCCAAGCTAGAGTGCAGTGGCTATTCACAGCTTACTACAGCCTTGAACTCCTGGGCTCAAGCTATCCCCCTGCCTCAGCCTCCCAAATAGCTGAGACTACAGACATGTGCCATTGCATCTTGCTATTATGGACATTCTTAAATATCAGAGCACACAGATTTACTAACAATATTTTTACAGGCTGTATAATATTCCATAACATGGATACACTCTATTTGAATTTTTGGTAACATTTTAAAGAAGAAAACCATTTCACTTAAGTTTTTTCCATTCACTTAACATTTTTCTTCTTCTTCTCCTTCTTCCTCACTATGTTTCCCCGGCTGGAAACAAGCAATCCTCCTGCCTTAGCCTGAGATTACGGGCGCAAGCCACCACACCTGGCTCCAAAATTTATCTTCTGAATGCTTGAGCCTGTTCTCAGCAGATTTGGGCTGAACTGAATTTGCTAAAACTGAGGTGTAGGGCAGTGACCAATTTTGGGGGGTTTCTTATCCTTTTACTGCCTTGGCTGCTGACAGCATTTCCTGTCTTGACCCCCAGGCAGCTCCTTCCACTCTGATGCTCTGCCCTCCACATGTCCTGCTCTGTTGCTCAGTCTTCCCCTGTCCTAGTTTAATCCAAGTAGCTCTGCAGGGTTTGGAGGTCCATGCAAGGGGAGTTTACTCCCTCCTCAGAATATAGGATGATGGCTTTTTTTTCTTTTCTTTTCTTTCTTTCTTTTTTTTTTTTTTTTTGAGATGGAGTTTCGCTCTTGTTGCCCAGGCTGGAGTGCAATGGTGCAGTCTCTGCTCACTGCAACCTCCACTTCCCAGGTTCAAGTGATTCTCTGCCTCAGCCTCCCAAGTAACTGGGACTACAGGTGCCCACCACCATGCCCGGTTAATTTTTTGTATTTTTTTTTTTTTTAAGACGTACTTTTGCTCTTGTTGCCCAGGCTGGAGTGCAATGGCATGATCTCGCTCATTGCAACCTCCGCCTCCCAGGTTCAAGTGATTCTCCTGCCTCAGCATCCTGAGTAGCTGGGATAATAGGCACGCACCACCACACCCAGCTAATTTTTTGTATTTTTAGTAGAGATGGGGTTTCTCCATGTTGGTCAGGCTGGTCTTGAACTCCTGACCTCAGATGATCCGCCTGCCTCGGCTTCCCAAAGTGCTGGGATTACAGGCGTGAGCAACTGCGCCCGGCCCCAATTTTTTGTATTTTTAGTAGAGATGGGGTTTCTCCATTTTGGCCAGGCTGGTCTCGAACTCCTGTCCTCAGGTGATCCACCCGCCTTGGCCTCCCTCACGATTACAGGCGTGAGCCACCACGCCCGGCTAGATGATAGCATTTCTTAAGGCTGCTGGTGCCATTGCGGCAGGGTTGGGGGTGGCTTTGCCAAATTTTTCGTAAGATTCCAGAAATTATTTGGGCCAGAAAATCCAAATTGTATGCCTAACTTTGTAACCAACTGTCTGTAAGACCCTGAGCAGATTACCTCACCCCTATGGACCTTTGGGTCATAATCTTTAATTGAAGCCATTGGACTAGAATGGAGTTGGTAAATATCTTCTTAAAGCATCAGCTAGTAAATGTTTTAGGCTTTGCGGGCCGTATTGCCTCTGTTCCAACTCTGTTGATGTAGCATGAAAGTAGCCACAATAATACATAAACAAATGAGAGTAACTATTCCAATAAAACTTTATTTACAAAAACAGGTAGCCAGCAGGCATGGTGTGGTGCACCTGTAGTCCCACCTATTTGTGAGACTGAGGCAGGACGACTGCTTGGGCCCAGGTGAGGATCACTTGAGCCCGGGAGTTTGAGGCCAGCCCAGGCCACATAATGAGGCACTGTCTATAAAACAAAAACAAAACAAAGCAAAAAAAAAAAAAAAAAGAAAAAAGAGGTAGCCAGCCTGCAAGTCATATTTTGCTGAGCCCTGCATGAGATGTTTAGGATCTCATCCATTTGCCGCATTCTGTGGCTGTATAGCCCTATTGGGAGGTAGTGACTCCTGCTGCACAGCTGGTCTGCATCACTCTACTTAGCACTTATTATATGGGCTTTCTTGCTCTTTATTGCTTTGTGTGTATTCGTGCTGTCTTCCCACCAAGAGAGTGAACAGTTAGGCAGCAGGAATGGCCTTAAATTCTTCTACATCTTAATGGGAGCCTAGCACCTTCCTGGACATTAATTAAGCATTACACAGGCCGGGTGCAAGGGCTCACATCTGTAATCCCGGCACTTTAGGAGGCGAAGGTGGGAAGATTGCTTGAGTCCAGGAGTTCAAGACCAGCCTGGGCAATGTGGTGAAACCCCATATCTACAAAAACTACAAAAATTAGCCAGGTGTGGTGGTCATGTGCCTGTAGTCCCAGATACTGGGGAGGCTGAGGTGAGAGGATCACCTGAACCTCAGAGGTTGAGGCTGCTGTGAGTGGTGAGTCATGATTATCCCACTGTACTCTAGCCTGGGCAACAGAGTGAGACCCTGCCTCAAAACAAACAAACAAGCAAAAGAATTACATGAAAATACTAACAGCGACAATGAACAGCTATCACTGATGAGGATTACAGTATTTATTGTTCGAGTGTCCAGTCGTCGAGAAAAGCTCATCCTGCATGCTTTCTGTCTCTCCCACCCCTAGCAATCACAGAGGTGGTAAAATGTGAGCATGAGCGGGCCGTCCACCTCTTTGTTGACTCTCTGGTGAATCAAGACAAGCCAAGCTTTGCCTTCCAGTGCACTGACTCCAATCGCTTCAAGAAGGGGATCTGTCTGAGCTGCCGCAAGAACCGTTGTAATAGCATTGGCTACAATGCCAAGAAAATGAGGAACAAGAGGAACAGCAAAATGTATCTAAAAACCCGGGCAGGCATGCCTTTCAGAGGTAACCTTCAGTCCCTGAAGCATCCCTGAGGAAGGCCCTTATACCTCCTTCTTAATACCATGCTGCAGAGCAGGGCACGTCCTAGCCCAGGAGAAGTGGCCAGCACAATTCAATCAAATCATTGCAAATCAGATTACACTGTGCATGTCCTAGGAAAGGGAATCTTTACAAAATAAACAGTGGGGACCCCTTTTGTGATGTGGCTATCAGTCCATGATCACAATATCAGTATCTTAAATTTTTATCTTGCATTTAACTTTCTTTCTTTTTTTTTTTGCATTTAACTTTCAAAGCTGTTTCATATTTGTTTTCTCATTTGATCATCACAAGAAACATAAGGCAGATGAACAGTGAACCAAAATGACATGTTACATTTTTATAATGCACTGCAAAATCACAAGGTTTTCTGGGTACTGTGGGTATTATTTTACTGCGAGGAGGTTGAGGCTCAGAGAGGTTAATACCTTGGTCCTTAATCCAGGGGCCTGTAGTTAGAAAGTAGCTAAATGAAAATCCTCAAAAGAGCTAACCCCCAAGCACAGGGCTCCTTCTTCTAGACTGCAGTGGCCTCTTATGGCATTGGACAGAACAAGAGCAGATGGGGGCTGCAGGTTGGGCTCAACCAAAAGAACACCAGCCCTAAAATCTCTGTGCTGGGTGACTCAGTTTGGGTCGGGGTGTCCTGTGATGACAAGCAAGGGGTACAAGCATCTTTGTTCTGCTGTCTCTGCAGTTTACCATTATCAGATGAAAATCCATGTCTTCAGTTACAAGAACATGGGAGAAATTGAGCCCACCTTTTATGTTACCCTTTATGGCACTAATGCAGATTCCCAGACTCTGCCCCTGGAAATGTAAGTCATCAGTTTCCCTTGCTGGGTTTGGGATAGAGAACAGATTGGTTTGAGATTGAGAGAGCACAAGGGAGCATGTGAACAAGTGCAGCATGCAGGAGAGTGGAGTCCGACTGCTTGGGGAGGAGCCAGGTGGTCTGGCTGGCCTCTGCAGTCCTCCTGCTGCACCTTCTCTACCAAGCTCTGACTCAGTGTTTCAGGGAGGAAAGTTCCTGGGATGAATCAGCATCATGAGAAGCTGCTAGATCAGCGGCTGGATCAGCTGGGCAGAAACTGCTGTTTCATTCCAGGCAATGCCTGATGAGGCTTCAGGCAATCTGGAATTTCATAAACGTCATCCCTGGACCTTTCCTAATGATGTGGCTATGGGAGGGGTGCATAGCGATCTGTATATATTTGTTGAGTATCCACCAGGGACAAAGCGTCATGCCAAGTAATGGGATTGTGATGAAACATCATCAAAGTAGCTCACTTTTCAGGGCTCAGGGTCTAGCTGGGAGACCAGGTTTGTACATGCACATGCATACTTACACACAGATGGGGTAAGGCAGACGAGGCCAAGCCAAATGAGAGGGACAGACAGGAAGCAGCTAGGAGTTCGGGGGAGACAGATGCCTGTGGGCTGAGCGGAACAGCGCACTTGAGTGGGGATGTGACTTCTTTATGTTTTCTTATTGTGTTCTTTCTTGGTTCTGTATTTTCAGGAAGTAGCATAAGTAGGGTGGAGGGGGTGCCCAGGAATGGTTTTGATAAGAAGCTGGAGTGCAGTGGGCAAAGTTAGTTCAGCCCATGTGGAGTACACCTGAGCTTCCATCTTGTTCCTGCTGGTGGGAGGTGGAGGGTTAGAGGTGGGGGAAGGACTCACACTGTCTCTCTCCTGTCTGTGTGGGGTTGTTACTGCCACTGTGTCACCCCACACAGTGTGACAGTTTTCTAGCTGTCAGGGGAGTGAGATCAGCTTCTCTCCAACTTGTAGAGTGGAGCGGATCGAGCAGAATGCCACCAACACCTTCCTGGTCTACACCGAGGAGGACTTGGGAGACCTCTTGAAAATCCAGCTCACCTGGGAGGGGGCCTCTCAGTCTTGGTACAACCTGTGGAAGGAGCTTCGCAGCTACCTGTCTCAACCCCACAATCCCAGACGGGAGCTGAATATCAGGCGCATCCGGGTGAAGTCTGGGGAAACCCAGCGGAAGTAAGTGCCTCCTGCTCCTTCTTCTGCCTGGTGTAGGTGGGGAACAGGAGGCCGTGCCTCTGCCATTTCCTTTCCTTTGCTGCATCCACCCTCAATCCTTCCCTCCAGCATGCAGGTAAAACCTCAAACACCTTTGCAAGGACAAGTGACTTCCAGATCAAGCCTTCTATCAACTGTTACGCATCTCATGCCCTGAACATAGGCCCTCGGGGAGAGGGGTGGGCCAGTAGCAGCAGGAATTCAGCCCTGGCCCTGTTTGCCAGGCCTTGTGTCGGCCTGGAGGAGGGGGACTTCTCTTGGTCCGGGCTTTTTAGGAGTGCTGCCTTGTTGATCTGTTTACTGTGGGGTCCATGCAGACAAAAGGCTTTGCTTGCTTCTGACCAGAGCAGACTGGAGTATCACATCCAGGGAGCCCCCATGGATGAGATCTGTGGGAGGAGCTGGTTTTCCCCAGCATCTGATTTTCAGAGCATCATTAACTCTCTCCTTCAGAGGTTCTAAGTCAAGGATGTGGGGCTGTGGTCCTAACTGCAAGTCACAGAGAATCCTCTGTGCCATGCTAGCTGGCAGTTTCCCATTTCTTTTAACCCCAAGCCTAGCATAAAAGATCCAGACCTTTCTATCAGCTCCTAACACCGTGCCTTGACTCCCTGAGCGGGCTTCTTTCTAAACAGAAGCCAGAGAAGCCTGCGAGATCTTTGTCAAGAAGGGAGAGTTTCTTTAACCAAGTCCTTCAGCTGACCTCTAGAGAAGTCACTGCCAGCCTTGGCATGGGACAAGGCAACTGCCTCCCTCTTTGTCCCTCCTCTGGCATTTTCTCCATTATAATTCCTGCCATGTCTGGTTTACATTCATCATCTGTGGCACAGCTTGGCAGCAGAGGGAAGTGAAGCGGAGGCTTGGAGCCCTCAGCTGAATGATTCTAGTCTAGAAACCTGTGAACTGGGGGTGGTCTAGACTGTGTATTTTTTACTTCTCTTGGCCCTTGCAGGTGCAAACTATACCTATGGGTGTGAGAGCAGGAAGATGATCACTTATAAATAAAATATTTCAAATAAAATAAACACCTATTAAATCACCATTGAGACTTAAAAATATAAATAGTTTTCCATATGGGTTTAGATATAAGATTTTTAAAAGTAAAACATTATAGATACAGTTGAAGCCCCTGTGTCCTTCTCTGCTCTACCCTTCTTCTTTCAAACCAAATATAACTAATATTTCAATATTAACAGATGTTAGTGTGTTTCCTTCCATCACGTTTTTATACCATTAGTACTTTTTTTTTTCTTTTGAGACTGAGTCTTGCTCTGTTGTCCAGGCTGGAGTACAGTGGCACAATCTTGGCTCACTGCAAACTCCGCCTCCCGGATTCAAGTGATTCTCCTGCCTCAGCCTTCTGAGTAGCTGGGATTACAAGTGTGTGCCACCATGCCCAGCTAATTTTTGTATTTTTAGTAAAGATGGGGTTTCGCCATGTTGGCCAGGCTGGTTTCAAACTCCTGACCTCAGGTGATCTGCCTGCCTCGGCCTCCCAAAGTGCTGGGATTACAGGTGTGAGCCACCACGCCCGGCCCCCTTAGTGCTTCTGTTTGTATACATAAACAATGTATAGAATTGTCTTGGATGCTTCTGAATTTTACATGAGTGGACATAACATTTTACAATTTGATTTTTTCATTCTAATATTGTTTGTGAAGTTTATCCAAAACATAAAGATCTAATCTATTCTTGTTTAACTCTGTATGTAAATCACCATTGCACAAATAGTTTTGCCATTGTTCTGCTGAATAAGTTAAGTTGTTACTGATTTTTTGTAGTTACAAATGGTGCTGAGATGAACATCCTCTGCACTTGCCTTGTGCACATGTGTGTAAGGGCTGTTTTTCAGCAAGTGTTCTAAAAAGTGGAATTGCTGGGTTGTAGTATATGCATTCTCCAGCCCGAACAGATATTATTAAATCTGTCTCCAAAGTGGTTGAACTAATTTTCCATCTTAACTATGGATGAAGAGTTCCCTTTTCCCTCCTTTTCATCCATGTCTGGTGGGACGTTCTTGTCATTTTGTTAGATGTGAATGGGCCCCCTGCTGTTGTTTGAATTTGCATTTCCTGATTGTGTGTGAGATAGGTCATGTTTTTATATGTGTTTAAACATATAAGTCCTAAGGTCCTTAGGGCTTCCTGGGAAAGGTTCTTAAACTGTTATGAATGGGGCTTTTGTCCTGCCTCAGCTCCAGGGTCAGGTGCCCCACACACTTAAGGATTACGTGGTCACGCTACTCACACGCCCCCGAGGCTGCGTGGGGCAGCCGCAAGTTACAGGGAAATGGTTATTAGGCCCTGATTCTTTCTTGTGAGTCTTGGTTGTCCATTTGCTGAGTCTTTGATTTTGACTTGCAGCTGAGTTGCAGTTGCTCTTGCCAATGGATATTTACAGAGCACTGGACTAGAGGTACTTTGAATCATTCCGTTCAAGTTTACGGTCTAGTGGAGGAGTCAACCACAGAAATCAGCAAGCAATTTCACATAGGGCATAAAGTTTTAAAATAAAACGTGTTTTTTTTTTTTTTTTTTTTTTTTTTTTTTTAACTCTATGTTGCAAGAAGTAGCAACACTAACAAAAGCAATATTTATATAAGGACATACTTTGTAACCAGTTGAAAGGCCAAGGGAGGGTTAGGTTAATGAGGGCTCAAGCAGTCAGGGAGGCTTCTGAGAGGCTTGGCCTTGACAGGCAGGTGGCCTTTTGGATAGACAGAGGGAAGCAGGTGGGAGAGGTCTGGCTGAGGCTGCATGAGGCTGAATCATGGAAGCTTCAACGTGAGACACAGTTTAGAGTCCCTGCAGTAGCGATGGGGAATTCTGAAGGCTTTTGAGTCAGGGCATGGCATGAAAATTTCACCCCTGCCTCCTCACCCATCTGCCTTGAATCCAGAAAGCACAGCTGGATTCCCCCTAAAGTTCTGGCTGCATCAATGGTTTCTTTTCCTTCCTAGACTGACATTTTGTGCAGAAGACCCTGAGAACACCAGCATATCCCCAGGCCGGGAGCTCTGGTTTCGCAAGTGTCGGGATGGCTGGAGGATGAAAAATGAAACCAGGTAAGCAGGACGTTTTCATGTGTTCCACCCAGGACATGTTGACGTGATGATCTCCTAGCATGTGCTGGGGATGGATCTGGGTGCTAGGGACATAGCATGAACAAAACAGATTAAAAATCTCTTCAAGAAGCTGGGCCAGGCATAGTGGCTCACTTCGGGAGGCCGAGGCAGGCAGATCACCTGAGGTCAGGAGTTTGAGACCAGCCTGGCTAACATGGTGAAACCCAGTCTCTACTACTACTACTACTACTACTACTACTACTACTACTACTACTACTACTAGTACTACTACTTCTACTAAAAAGCTGGGCGTGGTGGTACATGCCTGTAATCCCAGCTACTTGGGAGGCTGAGGCAGGAAAATCGCTTGAACCTGAGAGGCGGAGGCTGCAGTGAGCTGAGACCGCAATATTGCTCTCCAGCCTGGGCGACAAGAATGAATCTCTGTCTCAAAAAGAAAGAAAGGGCTGGCTGCAGTGGCTCACGCCTGTAATCCCAGCACTTTGGGAGGCCAAGGCAGGTGGATCACGAGATCAGGAGGTCGAGACCATCCTGGCTAACACGGTGAAAACCTGTCTCTACTAAAAATATAAAAAATTAGCCGGGTGGGGTGGCGGACGCCTGTAGTTCCAGCTACTTGGGAGACTGAGGTAGGAGAATGGCGTGAACCCGGGAGGCGGAGCTTGCAGTGAGCTGAGATCGCGCCACTGCACTGCAGCCTGGGTGACAGAGTGAGACTCTGTCTCAGAAAAAAAAAAAGAAAAGAAAAAAAAGAAAGAAAGAAGGAAAGAAGCTGACCTTCTGCAAGGAGATAAAGAAGCAAGTGAAATACTGTAGATATGATGTTGGAAGTGTTAATGTCTCTTCTGCATTTTGTCCTGCCTCAACCTGTAGGGGTTCATTGCACATGACCCTACTGGCATGAGATTGTCTCTGTAACTAAGTCCCTGGGTTGGTGCCCCTGCCTGCCATCTTTGAAGTATCTTTTTTTTTCCTTTGAGACAGGGTCTTACTCTGTTACCCAGGCTGGAGTGCAGTGTCATGATCCTGGCTCACTGCAGCCTTGACCTTCCCAGGCTTGGGTGATCCTTCCACCTTTGCCTCCTGAATAGCTGGGACCACAGGCACATGCCACCACACCGAGCTAATTTGTGCATTTTTTGCAGAAACAGGGCTTCACCATGTTGCCCAGTCTGGTCTTGAACTCCTTGGCTCAAGTGATCCGCCTGCCTCGGCCTCCCAGCGTGCTGGGATTACAGGCGTGAGCCACTGTGCCTGGCCCCTGCCATCTTTGATTGACATCTTCTCTGTAATAACCAGAGCTGTGGGAAGGTGCCTAAGGGCTCCTAGCTTCCTTTGGCCACTATGTCAGGGTTGGGAATGGGGTGGGAGACAAAGAGAAGCACAAAGCATATTCTCCTTTCTTAGGTTTTCTAGAACTCAGGTGAGTGTGGGCCTAATTCTCCCACACACTTTTTTTTTTTTTTTTTGAGACAAAGTCTAGCTCTATCGCCCAGGCTGGAGTGAAGTGGAGTGATCTTGGCTTACTACAGCCTCTGCCTCCTGGGTCCAAGCAATTCTCCTTCCTCATCCTCCCGAGTAGCTGGGATTACAGGTGCTTGCTACTATGCCTGGATAATTTTTGTATTTTTAGTCGAGACAGGTTTTCGCCATGTTGGCCAAGTTGGTCTCGAACTCTTGACCTCAAGTGATCCGCCCACCTTGACCTCCAAAAGTGCTGGCATTACAGGTTTGAGTCACTGTGCCCGACCCCAATCCTCCGCCTTTTTGAGAAACAGAAATGCTCATGTATGTGGAGCTAAGTGAGACAAAGGGGTTGTCATGCTTCACTATCCCCTCGTCCCGTGCTGCAATCCATGATTTCAGATGTGAGGAAGGCCCATCTCCTGGTGTGAGGCAGTGGGCTCATCCTGGGGAACCAGCCACGTGCCTTCTAAGCCGAAACACCTGCTAAGGAGGAAGGGGACTGTCTCCCCACACCATGCCTGTCCCCACCCCTTGCTCTAACCAGGGTACTAGATAATAATAGTGCTGTGGTACACCTAGCACTTAGCTTGGGCCCAGCCTGCACCCAGGGACTTACATAATGATGTTTATCATCAACCCCACTAGGCAGGGGTTGTTATCCCTGTGTACAGATGAGGAACCGGGGCTCAGGGATATGAAGTTTCTCTCCCAAGGCCCCCAGCGCTGGCAGAGGGAGTTGAAGCAGGTCGGTCTACTCCAAAGCCTGCACTCTTGAGCACCGAGGCTCCATGTGCTCAGATGAATCACCTCGCCTCTGTCTGGGTAGCAATTATCAGGCAGCTGTGCCCATGCTCCAGGGTCCCCTGTGATGAACCGTTTGCCACCCCCGAGGCTGGGCTGCATCCCAGCTGCTCTGTCTCCTGTTTAGGAGCTGAACATGACCACAAGCACCATCATCACAGGACTCGTGCCATCTAATTAAGGGACTCGGTCTAGTGTAGGCTCATATGATTTTCTACTATTATAACAATTGTAAATCTTTATGTATTTAAATGTATACATTTCAAAGTGTTTCCACATATATTAACTTCATTGATCCTCCAGACAACCATGTAGATTGGACACACCCAGAAAAGATGGCTAAGGAAGGTTATTCTTTTTTATTGAGACAGGGTCTTGCTCTGTCTCCCAGGCTGGAGTATAGTGGCAGGATCACAGCTCATTGCAGCCTCGACCTCCCTGGGCTCAGATGATCCTCCTACCTCAGCCTCCTGAGTAGCTTGGATTACAGGAATGCGCCACCATGCCTGGCTAATTTTTGTATTTTTTGTAGAGATGAGGTTTCACCATGTTGCCCAGGCTGGTCTCTATCTCCTGGGCTCAAGTGATCTACCTGCCTCGACCTCCCGAAATGCTGGGTTTGCAGGCATGAGTCACTGTGCCAAGTCAGGATGGCTATTCTTCTGATAAAGGCTAAGATATTTATTCTTCTTTCCCACTTTGGAATTCATATACCTGAGAACTCTATGACTCACCTTCTCACTACTAATTTTAGAAAACAAGCTGTCCTTTCCATTTCCCTAAAAAACAATAGGAGCCCAAGTAATAAATGAACATTAGGAAGTCATAGCATCATATGTAACATGTTCAGCATCCTCCCTCCTGACATGGATGCTGTTCACATGTTCACTGATAAGGAGCCTGAGATTCAGACAGGTTCAGTGGTTTGTTCATGTAACTGAGACTAGAATCCAGGTCTCCCAACTCTCAGTCTTGCCCCCTTCCTACCAATACGGTGTCTCTCTTGTATTTCTAGATCAAGGCAAGGAGGATGCTTTGATGGTTCTCCCCACACTTGTGTGTCTGTGATTGTGTGTGTGTGTGTATGTACGTGTGTGTTATGAGTGGATATTGTGCTAAATATGTAAATGCGAGAACTGTGATGTACTCAACTCAGGGTCCAGAGAGTGCTGCAGCATGATGTTTCTCAAAGTGCATTTGTGGCTTCTCAGGTTAGGAGAGAAGGCAGCACTCAGGACCTTGTCCATTTATTCTGAAAGGAATACAGGTAAAATAGTCCTATGGAGTGTCAGAAAGTTTGGCCTTGAGGTTGACAGAGCACACCCTGAATACAGGTTTGCATGTTTGCTGGTACGTGAGCTAATGAATGCCACTCTCACATGGTTTCTTTCAGTCCCACTGTGGAGCTTCCCTGAGGGTGCCCTGGCAAGTCTTGCCAGCAAGGCTGGAAGACTGCCTGCTATCCAAGCACACGGAGGAGAGTTACTGCTGAGGACCCACCAATGGGAGGATTCTTCTCAGCCTTGACCCTGGAGCTCCGGGAACAGCTGGTCTCCTGTGATGGCCGGGATTCCTCGTGGGAGGGGACCGTACGCTGCTATAGCTCTTGCTGCCTCTCTTGAATAGCTCTAACTCCAAACCTCTGTCCACACCTCCAGACCACCAAGTCCAGATTTATGTGTAAGCAGCTGGGTGCCCGGGGCCTCCCGTGCACACTGGAGTGGTTTCTCAGTTGCTGGGTGAGCCTGTACTCTGCCTGACAAGGAATGCTGGCTCCGAAGAGGCCCTGTGTAGAAGGCTGTCAGCTGCTCAGCCTGCCTTGAGCCTTAGTGAGAAGTCCTTCCAATGGGAGCTGACTCTTGTCAGAATGGCAGGCCTGGTATCTTGTTCAGACCCTGACTGTTGGGGTTCTCATGGGTTGCACTGACCACACTGGTTACATCTTAGCCATTCCGTCCTGCTCCCCAGCTCGCTCTCTGAAGCACACATAATTGGCTTTCTTATTTTTCTGTTGTTCATTTTTTTTTTTTTTTTTTTTTGGAGATGGAGTCTTGCTCTGTGGCCCAGGCTGGAGTGCAGTGGCGCAGTCTCAGCTCACTGCAACCTCCGCCTCCCGGGTTCACACCATTCTCCTGCCTCAGCCTCCCGAGTAGCTGGGAGTACAGGCACCCGCCACCATGCCCGGCTAATTTTTGGTAATTTTAGTAGAGACAGGGTTTCACCGTGTTAGCCAGGATGGTCTCGATCTCCTGACCTTGGGATCCACCCACCTCGGCCTCCCAAAGTGCTGGGATTCCAGGCATGAGCCACCGCGCCTGGCCTGTTGTTCATTTTTTAATTGAGCAAATGTTTATTGAACACTTAAAATTAGTTAGAATGTGGCAGTGGATATATTACTGAGCCTCTCCATTTGGAACCCAGTGGAGTTGGGATTTCTAGACCCTCTCTCTGTTTGAATGGTATATGTGTATATGCATGGGGAAAGGCACTTGGGGCCTGGGGGAGGCTATAGGATATAAACATCAGGGACCCTGAGGCTTTAAGTGGTTTCTATTTCTTCTTAGTTATTATGTGCCACCTCCCCTGTGAGTGACATGTTTGATCACTAGCAGAATAGCAAGCAGAGTATCATACATGCTGGGGCCAGAATGATGGCTGGTTGCCAGATGTAACTGCTTTGGAGCAAATCTCTTCTGTTTAGGGAGATAAAAGGTATGACATATGTAATACACATCTGTGTACACAGAAACCAGCACCTGCCAGACAGAGCTGGTTCTAAGATTTAATACAGTGCTTTTTTCCTCCTTGAAATATTTTGTTTTAATACCAGTGCCTTTTCTTGTTGAACTTCTTGAAAAACCCACTGATTCTAGATCTTGATTTGAATTAATACACACAATATCTGAGACACTTACACTTTTCAAAAGATTTGTGTGTGCATTACCTAATTAGAGTAGGGGGAGAAGGGCAGCTATTATTATCCCTATTTACAAAACCGAAGCTTAGTGAGGGTCAGCCACACGCCTAGACTTACATACCTAGTTAGTGGTGCAGCAGGGAGAGGACTCAGATTTCCTGGAGGCAAAGTCTGTCTCTGAAACTCCATGAAGATGTTTGCAGCCAATTCCCACCAATATGCCCCAGATGTGAGACAACACAAGGACTTTTTTTTTTTTTTTATAGAGCCATCCATAAAATCCTAAGCCCTTTTATTAATGTATAACCAGGAGAACATCTGTGCCAAGGGGTTGGACTTTTTATGTCTGATATTCGGGAGGAAGTGTGATACCAAGTTGGGGAGGAAGAATGATTTTCTTTGTACTTAGGTTTTCTAAGGACATTGTTTTAATCTGTATCGTGCCAAAGTTGTATCACTGTTAAACTTCTGAAGACATAACCAGTTGAGTCTTAATTCAAGATAGGTTCTCAAGCCAATTATGTGCTTCTCTTGTTTCTGTGATTGCTTTCTAGCCAAAGTGAAGCTTGTATAGGTTGAGTATCCCTTATCCAAAATGCTTGGAACCAGAAGTGTTTCAAATTTTAGATTATTTTCCGATTTTGGAATATTTGCATATACCTAATGAGATATTTTGGGAATAAGACCCAAGTCTAAACACAAAATTCATTTATGTGTCATTTACACCTTATCCACGTAGCCTGAGGGTAATTTTATACAATATTTAAAAAAATCGTGTACATGAAGCACAGTTTGTGGTGAGTACTTATGTGAAGGGTTTTCCCACTTGTTTTCTTGTTGGTGCTCAAAAAGTTTTGGATTTTGGAGTATTTCGTGTTTTGGATTTTTGGATTAGGGATGCTCAACCCATATTATTGGCTGTACATCCTGGCCACTTCTGACTTCTGTTTTTACTCGTGGAAGCTTTGCGAATTGAATTCTCAGTGGGTTGTATATTTATACACCTGGCTTAAGCCTTAATTGTATATAATGATGCTTTTTAAAAAATGCTATTTAGAAGACTATTTATTTCTCAAGTGTATATAATGTATAAAAACAAATATATGGTTAGTTTTTACGTTAGGTTAACCAATTTCAAGATTAAAAGTTTTAAATAGTAAAATAATAAAAAATTATAAAGTTCTTAATGGTCTGGCAACTCAATTCTTGTTTTTTTTTTTTTTTTTTTTTTTTTTTTTTTTTTTTGAGACAGAGCCTCTCTCTGTCACCCAGGGTGGAGTGCAGTAGCAATCTTAGCTCACTACAACCTCTGCCTCCTGAGCTCAGGTGATCCTCCCACCTCAGCCTCCTGTGTAGCTGGGATTACAGAGATGTGCCACCATGCCCAGCTAATTTTTGCATTTTTAGTAGAGATGGGGTTTTGCCATGTTGGCCAGGCTGGTCAGGCTGGGTTTGAACTCCTGGCCTCAAGTGATCCGCCTGCCTCAGCCTCTCAAAGTTCTGGGATTACAGGCGTGAGCCACCGTGCCTGGCCAGTTCTTAAAGTTTGAAAGAATTATAGCTGCCCCAATGTAGAGCTTGACAAAAAGTTACTCTAATATAAGGCATATTCTTTGACACTTATTGTTGGCAGAAGTGGACAGCAATTCACTAAAGAACCAGAACAAGAACATCATTTCACTAAAGACGAGAAGAAAAATTATTTCAATTGTAGCAGCTTGAAGGCCTGAAGGTGGATGTTAGGAAGAACAGGGAGCATGGCTGGACATTGGTGAGCATTAGTGAGATTATTAGGTTTGGTTGAATGGGAACTAGATATCAGTGACCTAGACCAGAGGGAAGCTGATTTCTCTATTGGTTAAAGTCCCAGCTGGTAGTAAGGCTCTATTCTACAGGCCAAGAGGGGTGCAGGTTCTTAGTTTTTCACTGTGCCATTCATAGGGTATTCCTCACATCCCCACAGCCCAGGGATCCCCCACTAGGTCTCCTACCAGCCGATGGAAAGCCAGAAAAGGGAAGGGATGAACAGTCTCCTCTTAAAGACATGACTGAGAAGTTGCCTACATTCTATTGGCCGGAAATGAATCCATGGTCACATGACAGGCTGAGAAATACAGTCTTTATTTAGGGTGCCCATAGGCCCTGTTGAAGATCCAGTTACTATTATTTATTTATTTATTTAAAAGTGACGTATAATAATTGTACATATTTGTGGGGTAAATAGTGATGTTTCCATACATATAAGGTGTAGTGATCATATTGGAATAATTAAGCATATCCATCCTCTCAAACATGTATTGTTGCTTTGTGTTGGGAACATTCAGTATCCTCCTTATAGTTACTTGAAACCATATTTTATTAACTCTAGTTACCCTACAGTGGTATAGGACACTAGAACTTATTCCTCCTTGTAACCTTGTTTGTTTTGTTTTGTGTGTGTGTGTGTGTGTGTGTGTGTTTGTGTTTTTTTAATTGAGACGGAGTCTTGCTCTGTCGCCCAGGCTGGAGTGCAGTGGTGCGATCTTGGCCCACTGCAACCTCCGTCTCCTGGGTTCAAGTGATTCTCCTGCCTCAGCCTCTCAAGTAGCTGGAATTATAGGCATGTACCACCATGCCCAGCTAATTTTTGTATTTTTATTAGAGACAGGGTTTCACCATGTTGGCCAGGCTGGTCTTGAACTCCTGACCTCAAGTGATCCCCCTACCTCAGCCTTCCAAACTGTCAGGATTACAGGTGTGAGCCACTGTGCCCAGCCACTAGCTGTAATTTTGTATCTTTTAACAATGCTGTCCCTATTTCCCCTTTCCCCTTACCAATTACTATTTATTAAAAGGGAAATTGGATCTTGCCATCCGTTTATCAGGAATTAATTTTTCTCTGCTAAGGCCCACGAGATAGACCAGAGTACCATTTAAATGATTAAATCCTGTAGTCAATTTTTAGTAATCTTAAACTGATCTATGACTATGAAGTATAATGCATTACATCAGTTTGACTTTATTTCTGGTCTTGTGTGAAAACATTTTAAAATGAGAAGGGAGCTCTCTGTAAGGGGCTTTAATGATGGTGGAAACTCCACTGTCCATCTTTACCAAGGACATTCGGAAACCAGGCTTGATAATGGCTGTAGGGAGTTGGGTTAGACAATAAGAGGTAAGTTCTTCATTTAGTTCAGATGTCAGAGGAAAGCAGAAAATGGTGTCTCTGGCATACTAAAGAAAATTGTTGAAATTTCCCAAAGGAAGAGTCATAACCTGGTTGACTTCAAGTTCCTTGTTGGACTTGGGGGTTCAATTACTAATTAGAGTCAGGGGAACGTCCACAGACTTCCTTTGACTCTCCAAACAAGCTGAAGCCCCAGCTCTTGGAAGGGTGGATACAAAGTAGGTACTAGAACAGTCTTTGTCATCAAATATGGTATTTCTCAGGTGTCACCTCTGTGTTCAGAGCTACCCTGAGCCCTCTGCCATGTAAGCTCTATGATGGCACAGATTTTTATCTGGCTTGTTTTCTGCCATTGTCTTAGAACCTAGAATAGTGTCTGGAACATCATGGGTGTTCAATGAATATTTAAATAAATAGATGAAGTTGGATATAAGAAACTAGGTGCTTAAACAGGCAGCAGGTAGTCTAGGAAAAGAGCAGTTAGTTTGGAATCAGAATTCTTGGTGGGTCATCCAGCATTATGTGAGCTTTAGGCTAACTAAATATAGCCTTTCTGAGACTCTGTCTGCTCATTTAAGAGACAGAGACAATACTGCTCAGGGTTGCTGTGAATGTTAAAGGTACATGGTGAAAAAGAAAATATTCATGTTTTGTAAACATTTGAACTGATAGGAGGACAGTGTGAGACAAAGATACAATAAAAAGAAAATCCTGGCTGGGCACAGTGGCTCACCCCTGTAATCTCAGCACTTTGGGAGGCCGAGGTGGGAGGATCATGAGGTCAGGAGTTCAAGACCAGCCTGGCCAATGTGGTGAAACCCTGTCTCTACTAAAAATACAAAAATTAGCTGGGCCTGGTGGCATGCACCTGTAGTCCTAGCTACTCCGGAGGCTGAGGTGGAAGAAATTGCTTGAACCTGGGAGATGGAGTTTGCAGTGAGCTGAGATCACGCCACTGCACTCCAGCCTGGGCAACAGAGTGAGACTCCATCTCAAAATAAAATAAAATGGAATAAAATAAAATAAAATAAAATCCTTTCCATGTATATGTGGAAATTTTATATATGATAAAAGGTGCCTATTAATCTTTGGGAAAGGAATGGATGGATGATGAGAAAGTAGGCTCATTTAATACAGAGAAACAAAATTAGATCCCTATCTTAACATGCAACAAAGATGAATTGCAAAATACCCATTGGGTACTATGCTTATTACCTGAGTGACAAAATAATCTGTACAGCAAACTCCTGTGACACAGCATTTACCTATATAACAAACCTGCATATGTACCCCTGAACCTAAAATAAAAGTTAAAAAAACCATCAACCCCCCAAAAACAAAAATAAATTCCACCTGAATAAAAGGTATAAATGTGAAAGTCATCATGTTAATAGATATTATGAAGTATAAATTCAAAACCTGTATAAAAACTGAAAAAGTGTAAAATGTCACAATTAGAATAAGAAAATTTAAATAGAACAACAAATATTAAATAAATTAAAATGCTAATAAAATGTACTCCATAGGGCTGGACACGGTGGCTCACGCCTGTAATCCCGATACTTTGGGAGGCCGAGGTGGGTGGATCACCTGAGGTCAGGAGTTTGAGACCAGCCTGGCCAATGTGGTAAAACCCCTTCTCTACTAAAAATACAAAAAATAGCCAGGCATGGTGGCGGGCACCTGTAATCTCAGCTACTTGGGAGGCTGAGTCAGGAGAATCACTTGAACCCAGGAGGTGGAGGTTGCAGTGAGCTGAGATCATGGCACTGCACTCCAGCCTAGGCGACAAGAACAAAACTCTACCTCAAAAAAAAAAAAAAAAAATAGTGCCACAGAAATGTCCATCCAGCAGGTGGACAATTACCCTTTTGTCAGCCGTTCCTCTGTTACTGACCATCAGATCCACATTTCTTTTCTGTCCACCCTGGTCCCCTGGTGCCCCCTTTCCTGGCCCCGTGACATATTGTCATGTGACTCCAAGCATTTCAGCCCCTCATACCCGTCAAGTGCTCCATTTTCCAAATGCATTTGACTTCCTACTCCCTTAGCCCCAGCTCTCTGGTATTCTGTGTAGCTGACTTCCACAAGGGATCTGTTGGGAGCTTGTAACTGAACTGAAGTCACACACATTGTCAATGGCTAGTCGGCCTTTACCTGGCCCAGAGTTGTCTGCGTTGTTTAAAGAAGACATTTGTTAATCCAAACTAATCTTTGATTTGCATGGAGACAGTAGAGTAAATCAAAAGGAAAGCTTCCTCTCCCTAGAAAGCAAACTCAGAAAAAACAAACAAACAAACAAACAAAGAACAAGAAACAAAAGGAAAGGTTCCTGTTGGGGTAGGGAAAGAGTGGAGCAGGGCAGCCGCCTTACACACAGGCTTGGGAATCTTTCTTCTCATCGAGGCCCCTAACATATTCCTGATTTTCACAGTTGATTTCATTCCTTCCCTCCTGAACTTACAGAGCCCTTCAGTAAACACCAGTATTTCTCCCTCCCCGCATATGCCCAGTGGTTTCCATGGCAGCAACAGTTGCCATAGAGAGGTGAAGAGAGGTGTTGATGCCCTCTTTTATAACTGTGGGTTATCTATAAATTGGGGGTGGCCTCTCCTAAAAAAGATTAATATGTAAATAAAAGGAATAAGAATCAAACAAATATAAATCAGGGCTCAAGTCATTTGTTTTCCTAAACCTCTGTGGTTATCCATACTATTTAACCTTGACTTTGCTTAAATCATACCGGTGTGTGTGTGTGCAGAGGGGAAGGGCTACAAGAAGAGTCTGGAAGCTAGGACAGGTCTGAGCAGGTGAGGGCTCAAGCCCAGAGGCTAGCTGGGGCAGCAGGGAACAGAGTTATCTGGGCCATTTGCTAATTATCTCAGCCCAGATGAGTCCACACGTCCACACGCTGTGTGGTTTAATACCTTCACCAGAGGCGAATGGTTTTGGACTCACAAGAATTGCTCATGGCCAGAGGCAATGGACAGATGCCACATGAGAAAAGGCTGAGGCCAGGAATAGAGGCAGGATTATCTCACTGGAATGGAGAAGCTAAAATGACATTATCTTTCCTTCTTCCCTGGTTATCATCCCAAGGCAACTTCAGTGGGCTTGTTTTGAAGTCAAAGCCTCAACTATTTATTGTGAGGGAGAGCACTCCATCATGACCTCAATAATTCATTTTCATTTTCCTGCCAGAGATGTCAGTCTTACTATTCATCCTGTGTCCTCTATTAGATACACAGAGCTTCCTCCTTCTGCTTAGGCTGCCCCAAATTCCATATAGGATTCTTTTTGATCAGCTAAAAAGAGGTCCTAGGAAATGTGGCTTCACAACCCTGGGGTTTGTTTCCCTGACTTGCCTCTCTCTCTCTCTTTTTTTTTTTTTTTTCTGAGACAGGGTATCGCTGTGTGGCCCAGGCTGGAGTGTGGTGACACCATCACTGCTCACTGCAGCCTCGACCTCCTGGGCTCTAGCAATCCTCCCACTTCAGCCTCCCAAATAGCTGGGACTACAGGTGTACTCCACTATGCCTGGCTAAATTTTGAATTTTTTTGTAGAGATGGGGTTTTGCCATGTTGCTCAGGTTGGTCTCAAACTCCTGGGCTCAAGCAATCCACCCACCTTGGCCTCCCAAAGTGCTGGGATTACAGGCATGAACCATCGGGCCTGGCCATGCTGCCTCTATCTCCTTCAAGGTAAACTTCCTCTTTCCTTCCCCTTCTCCCCGCTTCTTTCTCCTTCTCCCTCCTCTTCATTTTCTCCTTCTCCTTCTTCTTCTCACAGCTTTTTATTGAGTTATAACAGGCACACAATAAACTGCACACAGGTAAATCATATATTTGACATTTTGATACAGGAAATCATCACGAAATGAAAAGCATTACATCAAGATTGTGAACATACCACTACCAGAAGTTTTCTTGTGCCCCTTTGTAATTCTTCGCACTGCACTCTCCCCAGGTTATCTCTGATCTGCTTTCTGTCCTTACAGAGTAGTTGCATTTTCTAGAATTTTATATAAGTGGAGTGTACAGACAGTACGTCCTCTTTTGTGTTTGCCTTCTTGTACTCAGCATAATTATTTTGAGATTCATCCATATCTTCGCATGGATCAGTCATTTATTCCATTTTATTGCTAAGCAGTATTCCACTGTATAGATAAATTACATTTTGTTTATCCATTTACTTGTTGATGAACTTTAAGTTGTTTTCAGTTTTGAGTGATTATGAGTAATGCTACTATGAACATTTGCATATGAATCTTTGTATGGACATGCACTTTCATTTCCTTTGGGAGTAGGGATAGCTGGATCATATGGAATGTATATGTTTAGCTTTTAAATAAACTGCCAAACTGTTTTCCAAAGTGGTTGTACCATATTACATTGCCACCAACAATGTATGAGAATTCCAGTTGTCCTATATTCTCTCCAACATTTGATATCGCCGGTCTTTTCAATTTTAGTCATGCTAACAGATATATCATGGCATCTCATTGTGTTTTAACTTGCATTGACCTAATGACTAATGATGCTGAGTATATTTTAATGTACTTATTTGTCATTGACATATTTTCTTCGGTGAGGTATCAGTTCAAATCTTTTGTCCATTTTGAGGGAGGTTGTTTGCTTTCTTACTGAGTGTTGGGCATTCTTTATGTAAAGGATATAAGTTCTTTATCAGATATATGCTTTGCAAATGCTTTCTCCCCGTTTGTCATTTGTCATTTCATTCTCACATTAGTGTCTTTTGAAGAGTGGAAGTTTTACATTTTGATGAAATATAATTTATCAATTTGTTCTTTTAGAGATGTTGATTTTCGTATTATCTGTAAGAAGTTCACAAAGACAAACACCGGGTTGGTGGGGAGGGGTGAGGGGAGGTGGGGTCCTGAGAGCTCACCCCAGTAAACTTCTGCATGCAAATCTCCATCTCAGACAGTATTCCTGGGGAATCCAACCTAAGAGAGATGATTATTTCCTAATCAGTTTGCAAATAATGCAAGGACTTAAAAGATTGTAACTATCAATCTTCAGGCAGCCCGGGAGGCTCAGGTCTGAGAGATGGGAAAAACAGAAAGGCAGTTTGTCAGTGGCCCCAGATGGTGTAGAGTCCAAGTCACTTGCCTTAGTCCAAGGGGCTTTCCCTCTCACACCTCACATCACTGAGTGACTCCACCTGACAGTGGGAGGCAGAGAAAGCACCTGGCAGGCTTCTGCCCTCTCAGCATGGCAGGGACCTGGATGACACAATGGGGAGAGAGAGGGAAAGAGGGAGACTTTCTGTAGAGGGCCAAGGGAAGCGGAATAGAGGCTCACCCACCGGGAACAGGGGATCACAGCATTGGAGGGGAACCCTGATGAGGAAGGTAGAGAAGACCACTTTGTAGCTTTTCTCAATTCCTGTTCAATGGGGGCAGAGGAGGGAGATGGGAAGTCAGAGGAAATTGTACCAGAGGTACTATCAAATTGAACATTATGGTATTCACACATTTTTATTCGCCTATGGATGCTGATGAAACCCAGAGTGAACAGAACCAAGGGGTGGGCAAGCAAGATCTAACAGATGGGTTCCCTAATTACTTTTCTTGGCCACAGACATTAACCAACATTGTGTCTTCCATCTTGACATAAATCTTGTCCTATTCTGTCCCAAGGGTATGTACCCTACTTTTTTTTAAGTTAGAATAGTGCCTTCAAAAAAAGACATGTGCTGGCCAAGCATGGTGGCTCATGACTGCCCTCTCAGCTACTTGGGAGGCTGAGGCAGGAGGATAGCATGAGCCCAGTGGTTCAAGACCAGCGGGGGCAACATAGAAGGCCCTGTGTCTAAAAAAGTTTTAAAACGAACAGTCTTGGGCTTCCTCATGTCAGTGAGCTTCACTTTATACAGCAGAGATGCTTATATTTTTTAAAAATAAATTTAATTATAAAATAGTGATGAATACATTAATTGTATTATAATGTCCTTTCACATATGTTCCCTCATTTCACCTTTACAATAATCTATGTGGTAAGTATTTCTCCTTGGCAGAGGAGAACGCTGAGTTCAAGGAGGTAAGTGACAGGTACTAGGCATCTTAATGAAAAAACTTGGATTTAAACTTGGGTTCACAGATACTAAAGCCTGAGCTGTATCCTTCCCTTACAAGCACTGTAAGAATTTGCCTTTCTGATGACTTCTCTAGTGAGTCTCTCTGTCCTCTCATGTAGAAATATGACTGGACAACGTAGGTCAGATGATTCCTTTATGGCCAGTTCTTACACAGACAGGCAAAGGGGAAATTCAAGTAGTACATGATATCTTTAGATTTCATGCCTGGCTTTGGGGGAAAGGGGTTCTGGTTTCTATGACCTGCCTTGGGGAAGAAATTTGGATATTCATCTGTTATGAGGTGGGGGCCGCCTGCTTTCTTTGGGAGAGTATCCATTTCGAGACTTTCTCATAAGAAAATGGACAGTGAAGAATCGCTCTCATGCGTCAGGCTGGTGGGAGATTGGCAGTTGCCAAGATTTCCAAACTTGCCCAACTGGCTCTCTGGGGACAACCAGTATCACACACATTCCTGAAGAATGGCCTGGAGATGTTTTATCAGCAGAACCTCCTCCTGTGATGGGAAGGGACACTGCCTGGAAAGAGGAGCAGTTACGGGAACAGGAGGTGCAAGGAGGAGGAATTTATGAACTGAGTCCTGGACATGCTCCAGTTATCAGGTAGGCTCAGAAAGTTCTGGAAGTCATGGAAGGTCCAACATGAAACCAGGCCATTTTCAGGCCTATCACGTTTAATCCTCACTGTACTGGTGTGAGGCCAGTTTTTCTTTCCTTTATTTCAAATGGGAAATGGAGTCTTGGGGAGGCTGAAATGCCAAGGTTTAGCAAATGTAAGTGGTGGTTAGGATTTGAGCCCAGGTCCTCTGACTCCAAATCTGTTGTTTTTAATCACTGTGTTCTACTGAATATAGAGTGAGGCAGGATAATGAATTGTATTGCATTCAGACCCATATTTAAATTATTTCTTCAACATTTGCTTAGTGAGGTGGGAGAGGCTGGTGGTGGGAGGAGGGGCAGGGCAGCAGCTGGCACACACTCTTCACTGAGCAGACTCCGCTAGGTCATGTAATGCTCCTCCCGCCTCGTAAGACAGACCAGAGCTGCTCTGTGCTTACCTGAGCTTATTATGGGGAGACATCGTCTTTCCTACCTCAACCCGCCCATCAGAGAATCCCTTACATGCACAAGCAGTTTGGACCCTGAGAGGTGGCCTTGTAAATGGTGTTGCCAGAAGGGTGGTATGCTGAGTTCTGGTTCCCCAGGCACTGCCACTGTTTCCCGTATGTTCAGGCCACAGGCCACCTCCGAGAGTCTCAGAAAACGAAACCCCAAAATGAAGGTTCAGAATCAGCTCTCTCTGCCCTCCTGCTCCTCCTGTCTCTGGCCTCGCTCATTCTCCCCCAAGGCTAGTCATGGAAACTAGACTCCCTCTTCCCCAAGGCAGGTCATAGAAACCAGAACCCCTTTCTCCCAAAGCCAGGCATGAAACCTAAAGATATCATACACTACTCGAACTTCCCTTTGCCTGTCTGTGTAAGAACTGGCCAGAAAGAAATCGTCTGACCTACCTTGTCCAATCATGTTTCTACATGGCTGCTCATACCTGGTCGAATCTAAGCATAAAAATGAATAGTTTCCACTGTATCTTTGGGTCATAACACCCCCATTCCAGAGAGGGTCCTGCCCAACCCAGGAGGAAGACGTCCTGCACAGAGAGGCCAAGAAGAATGCAGACAGGCCTTGCTGGGTTTCCCCATCCATTCCTTTTTTATTTTTAATTATTATTACTTTTTGAGACAAGTCTCACTCTGTCGCCCAAACTGGAGTGCAACGGCACAATCTCGGCTCACTGCAACCTCTGCCTTCCGGGTTCAAGAGATTCTCCTGCCTCAGTCTCCCGAGTAGCTGGGATTACAGGTGCCTACCACTGCACCCGGCTAATTTTTGTATTTTTAGTAGAGACGGGGTTTTGCCATGTTGGCCAGGCTGGTCTTGAACTCCTGACCTCAGGTGATCCACCGCCTTGGCCTCCCAAAGTGCTGGGATTATAGGCATGAGCTCCCCACTCATTCTATTAGCATTAATCCTACACTTTTTCTCCAATCGTGTTTCTACAAGGCTGTCTGTATTTTATTGAATCTAAGTATAAAAATGAACAGTTTCCCCTGTATCTTGGGGTCTTTATTCTGAAGGCTCCTGCATCATGTAGAACTGGGATCCAATTGTATGCCTTTTCTTATATCGATCTGTCTTTTGTCAGTGATTTCCAGCTAACTTTCAGAGGGTGATAGGGAAGTTTTCCCTTGGCCCCTGTGTAAACAATTGCCAAGAGGTTTGTTGAAGAGCTCCTGTTCTGCCTCCTGGCCTTACTCACTGTGGCTGCTGCTATGCTCTCCCCAGAGCTGGGCGCCTGATGGGTGATGCTGGCCCCACTGGCCAAGCGGCTGCATACTGCCCCTCCTCCCTCTGGCCACACTCCCCTGTTGTGCAGTGGGTACCTGGCTCTTGTTTCCAGCCATTGCTACCTGCTGTGGGTGGCTTCCTCCCAGACTACACCTCCTGCTTCCCCTCAGAACGCACACATCCCAGGGAATCAGATGGCTTCCCTATGTATATGCTTTACTCTGGAGAAAGTTTGGATTACATGAAGATCACCTTCAGGGAAGTGCACTCCAGGTTTGCACATCATGATAAGTAAGCGAGGGCCTCTCCACTCCATTCTCTTCTCTGTATGTCATCATCAGTGTACTTCATTAAGGTTGAAGTCCACAGCATTTTGGCTGAATGTAAGTCCAACTGAATATTTTTAAAACTGTAATTTTATACAGTAATTCAGACACTTTTCCATCAAGGAGTTAGTAGTCTACCACGAATTCAGTTCATGGTATGGTATAAATCTTTACTGTGCTCAAACCAGTTTTAACAGTGAGAAAAGATAAGCTAAAAGCTTGTGCACAGGTAAGTATGGGTGTGTGAGAATAAAGGAGAGGTACAGAAATGGACAAAGATGACTGGAGGTGACTGGCAAGGAAGACCCAGCAAGAGCCTGCACCTGCTGGAATGTGCTCATCAGAATCCTAATTACTATTAGAGGAAGAGAAAGACAAAAGATCAATGTAACGTTCCCTGAGCCAGGACTAAACCAGCCTAGAGGCACTAAGGAGTCACTGATCCTAATCTGTGCAAAATCAGGAAGTGTTATTATGGTATTGACTGGTATAACAAGATTCACCTGAGCTCTAAAGATGTGCAAATTATTCCATAAATAAAAGACTCTGAAAGAATACTCAACTGGTGCTTGGAGAATGAGCTGGAACTTTCTGCAGGATGTTACAGGCCTTGGATCATCCCAACCTGAAGATGTGTACATAATTTCTCAGCAACTCCTGGTGGCTTTGCCAAAATTCCATGAAGGCAGAATTGGCTGACACTGCTGAGGAGTGACACTTCATGGTACATGAAGGCCAGGGGAAGATGCTGGCACATCGGGTCTGGCCACCACAGGGAAGGTGGGACAGTTGTGAACATCTGACTGTGGATGTGGATGTAATATCTGAATGATAATGTGTTATCCATGTGATGGTAATTTTCTTTTATTTTGTCCTGGAATTTTGGCTCTCATGTGTAACAGGTAAATGCTCTAATAATGATTTAATAAATGGTCTCCAAATTCCCTTAGGAAAGGTAAGGAGTAATTAATTAAAACAACAAAAATGAAGTGTAGTAAATGTAAATGGTCCAAGAGAATGAACCTTGCTGACTTCTCTCCTTGTCCTAATTTATTTCTATTCCAAGTCTTAGGGTCATCAACAGGATTCTTGCTTTTCCTGGGTCTTTTGGGAAGCAAAAAGCATTTTATTTTTAGAGTTCAAGTGATATGGTAGGCATTATTCAGATCAGATTCTAGTAACAGGCAAAACCACAGAAGTCACTCAAACCTGTGGCATGAGAAACAACACAGTGTACAGAATGAGGAGGATGGGAATATTTTAAAGTTAAAAATAAGTAAGGTTCATTAGCAAAAATGGAAGAGTAGGTAGCTCCAAGGGCCTGTCCCTCCATGGAAACATGAAAAACTGCAGCAAAAACTGTCAGTATTAATTTTGTCAAAACTCTGAAAACAGTCACTGGTTTACAGCAACCAAACAATGAATAAATAAATTTTTTTAAAAAACCTTAATATGGCAGAAGAGTTTTGCCATATTCATACTTACCCTTGTCTCATCCCCCTCCTCAGCAAGGCAGCAGTCCTGAAGACTGCAGCCTGCATTCTAAGTGTGGATCTTGGTCCCTGGTTCTGGAAGGAGCAGAGCAAGTCTTATTCTCAAAGAATTGTGTTTGTCTGTTCTAACTTGTCTATGGGCTACCTAAAGGACTAATGCAAAGCTCTTGTCTTTGTTTCACTTAACTCAGAACTTATTCATTGTGAAGGAGCATCTGTATGGAGGGAATTCCTGGAAAACATTGCTGGAAAAACGAACAATCCTCTACTACTGCCTGGCCAAAAGATTACAATTAAGGTAAATAGCTGATCACCAAAAGCTGGGAGGAAAAGTTGGGAGGAGTTTTATTGGGAAATGAGGGCATTCGACTGTGTCCACTGTGAATTTAGAAAGCCACCTGCATGTCCAGGACAGGATAAATGCTCAGAAAAGATCTGAGAAGACCTTATGCTTTCAGCTCTGGCTGGTCTTTAGACTTGGCACCAGCAGGAAGTGAAGGCAAAGGCAGTGTTGTAAACGACATGGCTAAGCATTGAAGGAGGATCCCAACACAGAGCCCCATTGCAACGTCTATGTGAGCTTTTTCCCCCCTTTTTCTTTTCTATTTTTGGCATCTGGTGTTCAAGGGAATCTCTGTCAAAACACTAGCTGATTACAAGCTAAAGGATCAGAGACCTCAGAGATCACATATGACAAAGAATATAGGCTTTACAAAGATAGTTTAGAAAAGTCACTAAGCAAATGAATAGATACAACCCATAGCAAGCAATGAAAATAAATCTTGAGTAGGGGGAAGAATCTGATTTCCAGTGTTAAAGATCCTGTTTTAAACAAAAAGGTAGGAAGCGTGCAAAGAAACAAGGAAGTATGGTTCATTTACAGAAGAAATTAACACAAACTATTGCTGAGGAAGCATGGACATTCAACTTACTAGACAAAGACTATAAATCAAAAAGTCTTAAATATGCTCAAAGAGCTAAAGCAAACCAAAAGAATGATGTATGAACAAATAGAAAATATCAAGGAAGAGATAGAAATCATCATAAGAAACCAAGCAGAAATTCTAGAACTGAAAAATGTATTGACATTGTTAAGATGGCAATAATCCCCTAACTCATCTACAGATTCAATGCAATCTCTGTCAGAATCTCAGCTGGCTTCTTTGCCAAAATTGACAAGCTGATTCTAACATTTATATGGAATTACAAGGGGTCCTGAGTAGCCAAAACAATCTTGAAAAGAATAAAATTGAAGGACTAACACTTACTGATTTTAAAACTTACTACAAAGCCATACCAATCAAAATAGTGTGGTACTATCATAAGTATAGACATATAGATCAGTGGAATATAGACTCCAGAAATAAACACATACATCTCTGGTCAGTTGATGTGCAACAAGGGTGCTAAGACCATTCAGTGTGAGAAATAATAGTCTCTTCAACAATGGTGCTGGAACAACTGAATATTTACATGCAAATGAATAAAGTTGGATCTTATCTGACACTGTACAAAAATTAACTAAATTAACTAAAAATGGGTCCATGACCATGTAAATATGCACAAAAGTATTAGCTATCAGGAAAATGCAAGTTAAAACCACAGTTAAAACCACTTTGTACTCACTAAGATGAGCATAATAAGATGCACAGATAATAACAAGTGTGGGCAAGGATGTAAAGAAGTTGGAATGCGCATACACTGCTGGTGGGAATGTAAATTGATGCAGTCATTTTGGATAACACTTTGGCAGTTCCTTTAAAAGTTAAATAGTTATCATATGACACAACATTTCTACTCCTAAGTAAATACCTGAAGTAACTGAAAATATATGTCTACACAAAAACTTGTACATGAATGTTCGTAGTAGCATTATTCATAATAGCCAAACGGTGGAAACAACCCAAATGTCCATCAACTGAAGAATGGTTAAGCAAAATGTGGCCTATCAATACAATGGATAACAGTCATAAAAAGGAATTACATTCTGATGTGGATGAACCTTGAAAATATAATTCTACATGTATGTTCTTGGCAGCACTATTCACAATAGCAAATAAATGGAATCAACCTAAATGTCCATCATACATTTAGGTAAGTGAGATAATTCTTTTTTCTTTTTTTTTTTTTTTTGAGATGGAGTCTCGCTCTTGTTACCCAGGCTGGAATGCAGTGATGCGATCTCGGCTCACTGCAAGCTCCACCTCCTGGGTTCACGCCATTCTCCTGCCTCAGCCTCCCGAGTAGCTGGGACTACAGGCGCCCGCCGCCATGCCCAGCTAATTTTTTGTATTTTTAGTAAAGATGGGGTTTCACTATGTTAGCCAGGATGGTCTCGACCTCCTGACCTCGTGAGCCACCCACCTCGGCCTCCCAAAGTGCTGGGATTACAGGCATGAGCCACCGTGCCCGACTGAGATAATTCTTTATGAGCAGTTTTTACACAGACAGGCAGGCAGAAAGAGTAATATGATATCTTTAGGTTTTAGATATCGGCTTTGGGGAAAGGGGTTCTGGTTTCTATGATGCGCCTTGGGGAAGAGGTAGTCTAGTTTCTATGGCTAGCCTCGGGGAGAGAATGAGAGGCCAGAGACAGGAGGGCAGGATAAGTTCAGAGAAAAACTTTTGCATCTGAGGTCTTCATTTTTGGATATTGTTTTCTGAGTCCCAACAACAGAAATGTCCAGAATAGGCAAATCTATAGAGACAGAAAGTCGATTAGTGGTTTCCTTTGGTTGAGGGGCTGGGGCTAGGGCTGGGTGAAGGACATAGAGGCAGTGACTGCTAAATGGTACAGGGTTTCTTTTTGGTGTGATAAAATGTTCTGAAATGGATTGTACTGATAGTTGTACAACTCTGTGAACATGCCACTGCTGACTTGTACTCGTTAAATGGGCAAATTGTGTGGTATGTTAATGCTATCTCAATAAAGTGGTTAAAAATGAGTAAGGAGAGCCCATGTGTAAGATTCTGAGTGTTGAAGGAGGGAAGCTGCAGCTGTTTGTACCTCCTGGAGTGCTCCTGGGACCACAGCTGAGGGCTGTGTAGGGAGATAGGGAGGGGGCCTGGCCTGGACACTGCAGAGGCTGAAGCCAGTAGGCATTTGATACTCGAATGGACAAATTCTGAAGTTCCTGGCTCTTTGTTAATGCCCAATCAGTGAGGGGGAAGAGAAGAAAAGAGTTAGGCTTAAGTCTTAGGATTTGGAGCTTGGAAGGGCTTTTGGCGGTGGTCCAAAGGGATTTTGAATTAAGGCTGTAATAGAACCAGCCATACTGTATATTTGCACATCTCTTCACCCCTCAGTGAGCATTATACCTGGGGTCTCATTTGGGGTCTTTGTCTACGAGACTGAGGGGCTGAGAGCAGGAGGATCTCATTTGGCATTTCAGCATGGAAATCTGGCTCAAGGAAATCAGTTGCCCCTAAGAATTCTCATCTCCCATTGTGGCGTATGGCATTTAAGTTAAATGAAACTTAAAAGTTAAATGAATTTGTGCTTCTCCAGCAGCAAAGCTCATAAAACACTGGGCTGAATCACCTCTGGGAAGACGCGGGACCTTTTAGGTAGGAAGATGCTTGGGAATTAGATGTAACCCAGTATGAGACTGGGGCATGGATCATTCAACCTTGGAAAGCCCCACAGTCAGGGGAGAGGTTGTGGTTTAGCCTGTTGAAGGATCAAGATCAGGTGTGATCTAATAGGTTGAATAGAGTCAAATGGGTCATTTCACCCAAATTTTAAACCAGCTATTGCTGGCCAGTAATTTATTGTGTGATGCTGGGTAAGACACTTGCCTCTACGAATCTGCTATAAAGTTGTAAGTAAGGGCTGGCTTTGAAGGAAATCACGAAGCTGTTTTCTGCTTTCTCTGTTGCTGCTATACTTCAGTTTCAACTGTGCTTGTGTCCCAAGTGCCAATATTACCCCAATCTGGTTCCAACTCCTGTTCCTTAGTGACTTGGCTGGCAGAGAAGCTTCAGAAAGAGAATGGCATAGGTGAAACCATTCTGGTAAACAAATTCATGCTAAGATATGTGTGACTAAGAGTTATTTAATATGTGGGATGCAGAGAGGAAGTCAGTTACCTTACGGAACAATTTAATGAGCTCATTGCAGTAGCTTTTGTTTGTTTATTTTGTTTTAGGTGGGCAGACATTCTGGATGCTTCTTAATTGACATCACTTGAGGTCAGTGCATTTCAAACTTTAATGTACACATGAATCACCTGGGGACCTAGTTAAACTTGATTCTGATTCAGTAAGTCTGGGGTGGGGCCTGGGACTCTACATTTCTAACAAGCTCCCATGGGTGCTAACTCTGCCGCTAGGGGACTGTCCTTAGAGCAGAGGCCCGGGTGACCATCAACCCACCTTCAGTGATACGGATGCACTCAGGAAGGAATGAGTTGCTTTTCTCTTTCTTGAGGCCCTTTGACACTCTGCACATGTATCCATTGGAGCGCTTTGTGTTGTAATGATTTGTGCTGGCCCATCTTCTCTATGAGGCTGAGGGCTCTTATACACAGTAGCCGCATCTTATCTATCTCCATTTCCTCTCGACTTCCACCTCTCCTCACTTTAACACTGTGATTGGCACAAAAAAGGCACTTAACGTATGATGATGACCAGGTCCAGTCAGGCCTGATGGTGATCGGGTGAGCTCATAAACTCTGTGGGCTCTTAGGTGGCATCTCTGTTCTTGTGTGGCCACATGGCATAAACCAGTGATTTCCAACCCTGACTACAGATCAGGGGAATTAAAAAAAATACTGATCCCAGGCCCACTCCAGTGTTCTGATTTAACTGAACTGTTTTGAAGTCCAAGTATAAATGATTTTAATAGCCCTCCAGGCTCTTACAACTCAAAAATAAAAAACCCAATTAAAAATAGGCAAAATATTTGAATGGATATTTTCCCAAGGAAGATTTACAAAAGTACAGAAAAAGATATTAAATATCATTAAGGAAACGCAAATCAAAGCTGAGAGATACACTTCACACCTAATAGGATGGTGTGGGAGAATTTCAAACTTTCCCTCTGAAGATTTGAGTCTAAGGCTGTTGAAATGAATTGACAGTAGATGGATTAACAGGAAAAAAGGCATACAAATTTGCTTAATGTGCCTACGCATGGGGGAATCGCAGGAGAATAATTACCCAATAACCCAGTGAGGTCTAGATGCTTTCATACCCTTTTACATAGGGGAAGGGGAGACGGGGGGTGTAGGAGCAATTGATTTTAGGAGAGGTAAATAGACCTTGGAGACAGAAATTAGCTTGGGAAGGATTCTTTTTGTAAATTGAAGGTACTGGAGAACAAACAATAGTTTGGAGCAAGGGTGGTCTGGACTTTAGGTGTGGTGTTTAATTTTCAGTCTCTTCCTCTGTGACATGAATTTTAATCTTCTCTGGCTAATGTAATTTTAGGGGTGGGATCAAAGGCAATTGTGTTTCTCTTTAGCAGGCCCAGTTTCTAGGTAGTTGAGGAAATTTCAGAGAATAGCCTCATCCTGTGCTTTGGGAAAGACAGGAGAGGTGGGGGAAGGCCAGAGAGACCTTAAGCCTGCTTCTTAACTTGGCATGTCAAAGTGCCACATTTCATAGCATCTTTTCTGTGCCCCCACAATGGATATATTAAAAAAAGAAAAGAAGTGTCGGTGAGGATGTGGAGAACTCAGAACCCTCATATACTGCTGATGGGGATATAAAATGGTGCAGATGCTTCGGAAAACAGCTTGGCAGTTCCAAAAATGTTAAACGTGGAGTTATTATATGACCCAGCAATTTCATTCCTAAGTATGCACCCAAGATAACAGAATTTCATCTCAAAAAATAAAAAGTAAAGGGCCGGGCGTGATGACTCACGCCTGAAATCCCAGCACTTTGGGAGGCTGAGGCAGGCGGATCACAAGGTCAGGAGATCGAGACCATCCTGGCTAACACAGTGAAACCCCGTCTCTCCTAAAAACACAAAAAATTAGCCGGGTGCGGTGGCGGGCGCCTGTAGTCCCAGCTACTCGGGAGACTGAGGCAGGAGAATGGCGTGAACCCGGGAGGCAGAGCTTGCAGTGAGCCAAGATCACGCCACTGCACTCCAGCCTGGCAACAGAGCGAGACTCCGTCTCAAAATAAATAAATAAATAAATAAATAAATAAAGCAAAATGCTTCCCAGGGGAATCTGATGTGCAGCCAAATTTAAGAAGCTCTGATGTAAAGTAACCTGGGGTTCAAACACTTGCTGTCAAGAGGATGCTGCTGCTGACCAGAAGTTCTTGACTTCACATGCACACTGGAATGACCTGAGGGACTTCTAAAAAATGCCATTGCCTGGATATCCCCCAAATGAGCTTGATTTAATTGTTCTGGGGTACAACCTGGACAAGCACTGCAGGAGATTCTAATAAGCAGTCAAAATGGACACAGTGCTGATGGTGGTGGTCGTAAGGATCACTGGAGGGCTGTTAAAATGCATTTTCTTCACCTCTGTCACCAGAAGTTCTGAGTCAGGGGACCTGGGGTGGGGCTGGGCATCTTCATTATTTTTATTTTTAATTAAAAAATTTTTTTGAGACAGTCTCACTGTGTCACCCAGGCTGGAGTACAGTGGCGTGATCTCAGCTCACTGCAACCTCCACCTCCTGGGTTCAAGCAGTTCTCCTGCCTCAGCCTCTCAGTAGCTGGGATTACAGGTGCCTGCCACCACGCCCAGGTAATTTTTGTATTTTTAGTAGAGACAGGGTTTCACTATGTTGGCCAGGCTAGTCTCAAACTCCTGACCTCAAGTGATCCACCTGCCTTGGCCTCCCAAAGTGCTGGGATTACAGGTGTGAGCCACTGCGCCCGGCTGCACCTTCATTATTAACAAGCTCCCTGATGATTGTGATGCAGGTGGTCTGGACCCCGCTTTGAGAAACACTGCTTTAGAGAAGGCCTCTTGGAATGCAATGTGCATGCAAATCACCTGGGGACCTTGCTAAACTGCAGCTTCTGATTCTGCACTTCTAACCAGCTCCCAGATGCCAGGGATGCTGGTCTGCAGACTGCAGCTTGGGTAGCAAGGCTACATAGCCATGGTTCTCAAAATGTGAGTCCTCAATGGGCAACAGTATCACTTGGGAAGTTATTAGAAATGCAAATTATCAGGCCCCATCTCAGACTTACTGAATCAGGAACTCTGGGGGTGGGGCCCAGCAATGTTTTTTTTAAAAGCATGATTGTATACATTTATGATACACAACATGATGTTTTAATGTATGTATACATTGTGAAAAGACCACAATCAAGCTATTTAATATGTCCATTGTCTCACATAGTTATCTTTTGTATGTGAAAAGAACACTTAAAATCTACTCTTAGCAACTTTCAAGTATATGATACATGAGTAACTGTAGTCACCATGCTGTGCAATAGACATCTAGAAATTAGTCATCCTGTCTAATTGAAACTCTGTACTCTTTGACCAACATCTCCCATTGCCCCCCACCTCCCCAAGCAGTGTGTTTGAGCAAGCTCTCCAGGTGATGCCGATGCACACTGGAGCTTGAGAACCACTGTGGAGGGCTATCAAGTGCTTCCAGTCCCTCCCAAATGCTTCCCAAGCCTGGAGCAGCATCTCGGTAGAGCAGGGGAAGACTGCCTGTGACCTCTGGGAATTGCTGATACTGATCAGAGAAAGTCCTTGACTGGAGAGGTTTTGGAGTGTGAAGGTGGGTGCTACTAAGGATGAGAGAGTTCTTCAGCCCAGGATGGTGGCACAGGGAAGGGCCAGCTTAGCAACGGGACACTGGGCATTAATGGGAGTTGGGGGCACTTTTGTGGCAGGAGTGAATTTGTGAGCCAGGGCCTCCAGTCTTCCTGCATTCCCTCTACAGATCAGGGCACCTGCCATTCTGGCTGCCCCCAGGTCCCTTGGAAAAGCTGCCCAGGAACCTTGGTAGGTGTTAGGAACCTCACGTGTTACTTCTTTCAGGGTCATTTGCATTTAAAAAGCAGCATTCTGGAGAAAGCACTGTTTCTAAAGTGGAATTTTAAGCTTTGGGGCTCCTCGGTAGGAAGCTCCCTGGTCTTCAGATCCCACCTCCCATATGGATGCAGCTCTGCCTACGGCTTTTCCTGGTGATGGAGGGCAGGCCCCCCTCTGGGTGCAGGCGGCTGGAGGAGCAGAGGAAGCAGGAGCTAAGGAATTCCCCATCGCTTGGCTGCCTCCTGGAATCTCTCACAGACCCATCCCCTGTGGGAGAGAGTCAGCAATTAGCATAACTGGAACAGACTCTCTTTGTCTACATCCCAGACTGTGGGATTCAGGCCTCCCCCAGAGACATGCTAATTATGTGGAAGGGACCCTGGGTGCCTGTTGGCACTGATGCTTGCTCCTAATGCTGCTGCTTTCTGATCAGAAACCAGGTGTAGGTGGAGCCCTTGCCCAGGCTTGCGCATTGATGAACGCTCTCCTCATCCAGGAAACCTGCTGCATGGGCCACTCGAGCTCTTTCAAATATCTTTCTCCTCCAAATTTCTACAGCTCCTAGTGGTCAGAACAACTTGCTAGCTCTTGGCATTATCTTTTATTGTCTCGTCTGGGATTGGTTTTCCTCCCCCTCTAAATTGCAGTTCCTTTACAGGGGACCTTGTTTTATATTTAATAAATCAATCAACCAACCAATGAATATCTATTAAAGAAACTATTTGCCGGGCACTGTGCCAACCCTGGAGATACAAAGATTAATAAGGCCCCATCTGGAATGAGGCGTGTGCAGCCCAGCGGGGGTGCAGGGGTTACAGCTGAGTGAGCTGCTGTGTATTCCTGTGAATAGAGTGAGGTACTGAATGCTCTGGGGGTGCTGAGGAGAGGGCACAGTGATGTGCCTGGGAAGCGCAGGGAGGTGGGGAGGAGCTGAGGAAGGCTTCCTGGAGGAGGTGGCATCTGAACATTATTAAGGATGAGTAGGGGCTTATCACACAGCTGTTTCAGACAGGGAAGGGCATATACAAAATCACATGAGCGGGAAGGGGTTTGAGGCTTTCTTGGAATGACAGGTAGCTAAGGTCATTCAGCTATGGCTAGACCATGGAGCATAGCTGGGCCATGGAGAGATGCAGAGGCAAAGTGGAGACCCAGAGGTTGGGTGGGTCCTAAAAGGCTCTATCTTCCAAGCTAAAGAGTTTAGGAGTTGACTTGAGGGCACTGGGCAACCATTGAGGAATTTTAATGAGAGGGTCATGTGGTTAGAATTATGTTTTAGAAAGAGAGTGGGTATTAATTAGGCTGTTCTTGAGTTGCTACAAAGAAATACCCAGCTGGGCCAGGTGCAGTGGCTCATGCCTGTAATCCTAGCACTCTGGGAGGCCAAGGTGGGCGGATCACCTGAAATCAGGAGGTCCAGACCAGCCTGGCCAACATGGTGAAACCTCGTCTCTTCTAAAACTACAAAAAAAAAAAAAAAAAAAAAAAAAAATTAGTTAGGCGTGGTGGCAGGTGCCTGTAATCCCAGCTACTCAGGAGGCTGAGGCAGGAGAATTGCTTGAACCTGGGAGGCGGACGTTCCAGTGAGCCGAGTTTGCCCCACTGCACTCCAGCCTGGGCAACAACAGTGAAACTCCATCTCAAATAATAATAATAAAACTTCACACACAAATAAGAAATAACTGATTGGGTAATTTATAAGACAAGATGTTTAATTGGCTCACAGTTCTGCAGGCTGTATAGGAAACATGGTGGCCTCTGCTTCTGGGGAGGCCTCCAGGAGCTTTCACTCATGGCTGAAGGCAAAGTGGGAGCAGGCCCTTCCCATGGCGGGGAGCTTGGGGAAAGGTGCCACACTGTACAGCAACTGGATCTGGAGAGAACTCACTATTGCTAGGTGAGCACCAAGCCAGGAGAGATCTGCCCTCATGACCCAAACTCCTCTCACCAGGCCCCATCTCCAGCACTGGCGATTATGATTCAACATGAGATTTGGGCGGGGACAAATATCCAAACTATATCAGAGTGGCTGCGGGGTGGAGAATAGACTATCGGGGTGTCTGGAAATGGGGAGACTAGGAAGGCATCAGAACCACTGAGGAGTGAGACCAAGGCAGGGACAGTGGCGAGAGAAACGAAGCTGTGAGGAAGAGGGGGTTTGGGAATGATGCTAGCCCAATGCCTGGGGTTGGAGCCTGGCTACATGGTGGTGCCAAGGGAATGGAGACAGAGGAGACAGAGAGAGCACAGTCACGGTGGAGGAGAGAGGCTCTCCTCCTAACAGATTTTTCCCTGGGAAAGATGTCCATAGAGAGGCAGCCACCCCTCTGCTTTCTGTGTCTGTGGACTGGCTTGGTGGAGCTAACTCCTGGGAAGTTAGACATATGGGTCTGGACTGAATGAGAGACCTGGATGTTGGAAGTGGTGAAACCTGGTGCCTTGGAGAAGATGTTTTGGAGACCGAGCTGAATTTGAATCCTGGCTTTGCCTCTTCCTAATTGTACACACTTAAAGAAGACATAACATACGCTCTGTGTGTTGTTTGCCTTTTTTGTTAAAAAGGAGTCTAAGTACTATCTTGTGAGATTATGGGAAGACACGTGAAGTGCTTAGCACAATGCCTGGGACATTATAGGCGCTCAGGAAACTGCTTTAATCAATGGGGGTTGTGGGGGGTGGGTGGTAGTTGAAGCTGGATGTGAATACAAAGACCCTGGGGAGATTGAGTAGCATGAAAAAAAAAAAGAGAACCAAAAAGAGAACCACCACCAAGGAGTTAGCAGCCAGGGAGGTGGGCGGGGTAGGGAGAGGGAGGTCAAGAAAGGAGGAGAGAGTAACCAAGAGACCCAGATATATTAGGGGGCTTCTAAGATGCAGGTGAGCTGGCTGGATCATCAATGATGAAGTGACTGGTGATTATAGAACAGTTTCAATGGAGTGGGGAATGAGTGTGGATAATATTTTCAAAAAACCCTGCTATGAAGGATAGGAGATAATAAAATGAAGAAAAAAGGGAACAGGTGTAGGGAAGGCTTCTGTTTTAAGGCAGATTTTGTACATATCTCTGTCCTTTCACTTTCCACATTTTACTGAAATTGGCTGTAGGTGGACATCTGCGCTGCAGCAGCCCCTCAGCACTCCTGCTCACTGCTCCCCAGCCTCCCTTGGCACCTTGCTCACCTCAGTCTGGGCTGCACGCTGGTGTCTTAGCCCCGTAGTCCTCTGAAGAGCTTTAGCAAAGCACCCACATGGTTAGCTGGGGTTGCTGGTTGTGTATGCATCTTCCCCCATGAGACTGTGGGGAGTATAGGGACTAGGCCTTCTGTGACTTCGGCTGCCCTGCACCTATGCCAGGGCCTGGCAAAAAATACATGCTCAATAGATGTCTCTTAAACCAGCTTGTGTCAGCAAGATGTTGGATAAAGGCTCCTGCTGCCGGATGTTGGATAAAGGCTCCTGCTGCCGGTCGCTGCCTACCCGGGGTGAACTGTGAGTGTCCTGGGGTTGGAGCTGCAGGGCATATGGTGACTCTAAAATGGTGCAAGAACAAAGGGGTCTGAGGTTGCTCTGATCATTGACCCAAGGCCAATGTCTTGTGAATAGATGCGTAAGTGCGAGCTCAAGCACGTTCCTGTCAGGTACATAGACCCAGAATAGCTTACTTATTTGTTCCCATAACTGGTGTTTTGGGTGTCAAGGGTATGTGAAGTCTTGTCCTTACTGGGCCGTGAAGAATCTTAAAAGGGAAGCAGAAGTTACCAGTCTTGATTTCACAAATAGGTGCTAACCACTCACAAATAATATTTCCCTTCTCACTGATGCCTAGAATTTTCCTGGTCTCTGTAAGTGTGAGTTGCAGGGGTGGGGACACATCTTAAGTGCTACAATAATCTCAGTCTCCTCATCTGGAAAATCAAGGTGTCATTCCAGCTTTAGATGGCTCTGATTCTGCTTTCAGGTCCTTTCTTGAGAGTGGGTTTTCATCAGAAGGGCCTGAAAGAATGTTAAGCAACTGAGAGGGAAGGAGGGATTCTTTGGAGGGCAAAGGACTGAGCAATGGGAGGTGATGGCTCTGGGAGGTCCACTGCCTCCCTCCCTGCCCTCAGGCCACTTGCCATCCCATTGAGGAGTGAGGATGACCACAGCAAGTCTTAGGTGGTTATAGGTTTATGTAAAGCCATGTATATGGGCTCCAATGGGAAGTGATTGTTTGGACCAGACCAGTTCAGACCTGCCCTGAAAGTAGCCCATAGGCCAGTGAGGTGGGCTGAGAACTCTCTGGTTCTACCCTGTCCTGTAAACAACCTTTTAAGGTAATCTAGTGCCAGAGCAGACCCAGAACTGCAGGGAGAACAGGCAGCTTCCTGGGTGCCCTTCCTGGTGCATCCTTCTCTCTGTTCTACAGCAAAGCATCGAAGGAGCTTCTGTCTGCCCTTGGCGCCATGAAGAGCTTAACCCACAAAGGCCTGGTTTTGAGTCTCAGTTGGTGGGTAGAGCAGAGATTCTGATAGAACTCTGTTCTCTCTTTTCTTTAGCCTTGAAGTTTCAGGCAGGAAAGCAAGAGAAGATGATGCATTGCTGGGCTCTGCAAAGGGCCTATTTTCTAAAGGCATTTGCCTCTCTCTCTGTGCCTAGCCTTGGGCTGGGCAAGGAGGGGTTGCCCCTAAAATACTTCTTGATTGGCTAGATAAATTGTAAGCTGGAAAAACAAAGTGGTTTGCACATTTCCTAAATTACACACATTGAAATTTGCCAATTCAATCTGACTCTGAAGGAAGCTTAGATTGGTTGTTCGAATAGGGAGCTCTGTGCTCTGGGTCTTTTTGCTTTTGCAGTGGGATGTATTCCCAGACCACCTCCCTCAGGCCTGCTGCAGAGCCTGGGGATCCGAGGGCAGTGTTGTTCACCACCTGGCTCAGATCAGGCAGGGAGAGCACGTTTTGTGACTTGCTCAGAGCTTGTTCTAGGAAGCGTTCTTACATCCTGAAATGGAAGGGACCTTTTCTGATGTACTGTTGCCAAATGGGCTTGGAGAGCATGAAAGAATTACAGCATCTTCAGAGTCTGTTTATAACTTCAGATGCAAAAACTACACTTTGTAAAGGGGAGGCCGTGCACTTTTTAGGAAAAAGCTATGAATTAAGGAGTCAGGGGCTGGGCATGGTGGCTCACGCCTGTAATCCCAGCACTTTGAGAGGCCGAGACAGGTGGATCACGAAGTCAGGAGTTCAAGACCAGCCTGGCCAAGATGGTGAAACACCATCTCTACTGAAAATACAAAAATTAGCCAGGCGTGGCGGTGGGCGCCTGTAACCCCAGCTACTTGGGAGGTTGGCACAGAGAATTGCTTGAACCCAGGAGGTGGAGGTTGCAGTGAGCCAAGATCGTGCCACTGTACTCCAGCTTGGGTGACAGAGTGAGACTCCGTCTCAAAAAAAAAAAAAAAAAAAGGAGTCAGAAGACCTGAGTGGTTCTGCTACTTAAGATCCATGGATGTTTCAACTACCTGGGTCTCAGTTTTATCACCTATAAAATGGGAACGGTAATACTTTTCCTAGCTTGTTTTGAGGATCGAATGAAATAAAAATGTGAAAGGGCCCAAGGAGCTGCCACATGCTGTCTGATGTAAGAGTCGACTCTTCTGATTACAGACTGGCTGGACTCTTCCTCCCTGAGACATCTGCTAAATCAGACCACGCCAGCTTGCAAGGGGTGTGGGGCGCATGTGGGTGTAGGGTGCTCTCTGCTCAATTTTGGGGCCCTCCAGTTGGCAGCACCATCTGTTGCCTTGTGTCTCTTGCCCATTCTTCCCTGAGCTAGAGCCGGCTGGGGCTTCGAAGCTGGCAATATGGGGCTGGGTGCAGTGGTTCATGCCTGTAATTGTAGTGCTTTGGGAGGCCGAGGCAGGAAGATTGCCGGAGCCCAGGATTTCGAAGCTGCAGTGAACTATGACTGCGCCACTGCACTCCAGCCTGAGTGAGAGCGGGACCTTGTCTCAAATAAAAAATAGAAAAAAGAAATTGCTGGCAATGTTTTTCTAATTCCTGCTGAGTGAGCAAATGAAGTGTTCCCGGGACTGCACTCCCAGTCCCTCCAGAAGGCCATTGTTGGGGAATGATCAGGGACTGGCCTTTATCTCTGCGACAGTTTATAGCCAGTCAGGCATTTTATTGTTTCCCCAGTTACGACATGATTGGAATGTGGCCATCTCTTCGGAGCACTCCGGGAGGTTGAATTAACAAAGGGGGTAGGCCAGGGAGTCCTGTGCTGGACAATGGAAGCTGCAGACTTGGGATCGCACAAACTCCCAGAAGTTCTTTTTCGTTAGGGAGGCAGCTGAGCTGGGAAGGGTTGAAGGTCTGGAATTCTCCTTTCGTATCTGGCTGCTGGGAGTGGGGCAGGTTGGGTTAGAAATCCCTAGCCATCATCTTGTTAAAACACTCCTGTGAAGCAGGCCAGTGCCAGGGCAGGGGGTGGCGGCTTCCCGGGGCCATCTCTGAGTGGTGGCTGAGCCAAAATGTTGGCATGAGGATGGTAGAATTCAGCCAAAATACGATTCGTTTCACACAGAGAGCAATTTTGAACAAAGATACAAAAATCAAACCCATGGGGTTTTTGCTCTTAAGGAACTTACAGGAAAGAACAATGAATAGAGCCACATAGATGGCTGTGACCTGTGGTGGAATGTGGTAGCCAGTACTTGGGAGGTACCAACACATGTGACAGGGGTTTAGGGTATTGTTGGGAGAGTCCCAGAAATCTGTGATGGGTGCCTGCACCAGCCCAGGGCATCGGCAGAACCACACCAAGCCAGTTGTGCATTTCCATGGAGATCCATGTTTTTGCCTCCATGAGCTGGTAACCTGAAGGCATGAATTCATCAGTCCGAGCTGTGAGAAGAATGTGTCCTCTTGGAGCTCCAGCAGTCCCTCTGGAGAGAAGCTGCTATGTTATGGGCCAGATCGGATGCTTCCTAGGGCTGGCTACATGCCTTGGAAGGCAGTTGCCCCAAGGACTGCAAGTCTGTCACCCCCGTGATGCCTTGGACATTCTCCTCAATTTGAAATAGGCCTTCCCCAAAGAGAAAGACCCTTCCCTGCTAACTGCCCTGGATTTCACAACCTGCTGGTCCCACCAAATGTTGTCTCCCATATGTCTTTAACCCTTCTCCTCTGGGCTAGCTTTTTCTATCTGCCTTTAACATTTTCAAGCCTCATTCATTAAAAAAAAAAAATGAATAAATAAAGCTCCCTCCTGCTGCCTTGCCTTCACAGCCCCGTGTTGCTACCTTTCTGTTTGTCACACCTTCTGGAAGGTGTTTTCTAAACTTGCCCTTTCCACATTACCTTACCTCTCATTCCCACCTTAACTCATAGCTGTCTGGCTTGTCCTTCTCCTCAGGACCAACGCTGCTCTTAGTGAGGTGCCAAGATGCCTGTGGGTAGGGCCAGAGTTCATCCTTCTACATAGATTCTTGACAGAGGTCAAGACAATTCTCTTGACCTCTTTTTTGTACATGTGAAGGTTAGCTACATAGAAGAACTTGTGTCCCAGGGGTTTGTTGTACAAATTATTATTTTATTACTCAGGTATTAAGCCTAGTACCCAATCATTATTTTTTCTGCTCCTCTCCCTCCTCCCCCTCTCCACCCTCAGGTAGACCCCAGTGTCTTTTGTTCCCTTCGTGTTCATGGGGTCTCATCATTTAGCTCCCACTTATAAGTGAGAACATGGTAATTTGGTTTTCTGTTCCTGCTTTAGTTTGCTAAGGATAACAGCTTCCAGCTCTGTCCATGTTCCCACAAAAGACATGATCTCATTTTTTATGGCTGCGTAGTATAGTATTCCATGGTGTACATGTACCACATTTTCTTTTCTTTTCTTTTTTTTTTTTGAGACAGAGTCTCACGCTGTCGCCCAGGCTAGAGTGCAGTGGCGCGATCTCAGCTCACTGCAATCTCTGCCTTCCTGTCTCCAGTGATTCTCCTGTCTCAGCCTCCCAAGTAGCTGGGATTACAGGCTTGTGCCACCACATCCAGTTACTTTTCTGTATTTTTAGGAGAAATGGGGTTTCACTATGTTGACCAGGCTGGTCTTGAACTCCTGGCAAGTGATCCACCCGCCTCAGTCTCTCAAAGTGCTGGGATTACAGCCATGAGCCACCATGCCTGGCCATTTTCTTTATCCAATCTATCATTGATGGGCATTTGGGTTGTCTTCATGCCTTTGCCATTGTGGATAGTGCCTCAATGAACATTCGCGTGCATGGATCTTTATAATAGAATAATTTATATTCCTCTGAGTATATGCCCAGTAATGGGATTATTGGGTCAAATGGTAGTTCAGCTTTCAGCTTTTCAAGAAATTGTCACACTGCTTTCCACAATGGGTGACCTCTTGTTTCTGGGGGGGAAAAAAGAACCATTCTTACAGTCTGTGATCCCACACCTGTTCCCAGTTTCCCAGGTCTCCAACTTCCTCTCCTCAGTCTCCTTTACCAGGTTCTGTTCTTGCATCCTAAACACTCTTTACTCCCTCTCTTTTTCCTACATTCACTCTCAGCTGTTTCTCCAAAATGATATACAAACCACCACCAATCCCTCATTCCTAACTGTACATCTTTCCTGAGCTCAACTCAGCTGTCTCCGGACATCCAAACTGAGTAGGTAAGACTTGGTGTGCCCCCCTCTCCCTTTCCTGTGCGTCGATGAGCAGCTCAAGTCAGAAGCCGGAGTCTGTGACTGAGTGTGTGCTTGTCTCTGTGGGGTGACTGGTGAGTACAGGAATGCTCCTTGGAACCCATGATTTCTTCCCCATCCTCCGAGAGCAGGTTTGGAAAGGAGAGAGAGAGGAGAGAGGGGAGAGAGGGAGAGAGGGAGAGAAATGGGGGAGGGAGGAGAGAGGCATGAGACAGAGCAGGTTTTCTCTTTTTAGAAATGAACATGTTTTATTCATGTTTGTGACATTTTAATAGTGAACGGTTGTCAAGGCAGGATGCTGGCAGATTCCTCTCCGAGAATGCCCTTGGGGCTGAACCCAAACAGGAAAATCGTCTTGATCTTTTCCTGAGATTAGATCTGGGTCGGGCACCTCATCAGAGACTCGATTCAACAGCTGAAGTCCCCTGACAAGAAGTGGCGACTGAGGGGAGGGCTCGGCAGGGAGGGAGGGTTTTTAAGGAAGGGCTGGATGTGTGAATGTGTGAATAGGCTCTGTAGCCCTGATGAGGGTGGAAGCCATGCCCCCCATCTCCCAGGACAAAGCTTCAGGGAAACAGACCCTAGAGGGCCTGGAAGGGTGGGAGAAAGGGGGCAAGAGGCTGCAGCAGGCTAAACTCGCCTCACCCTGGAGCCGGGAGCTTGGAAGCTGCTGGGCCACATGGACCTTCAGGCTGCTCTGGTGGCTGTGACTAGGGGCTGTGGAATGACTTCTCAGCTTCTCTATGGCCCCTTGCTGTTCCTGGTTTTGAACAGTTGGGATAACTCCTTGGAGGTTGGCTTGTGGTCTCTACCTTTCTATTTATTTTTTATGTTTTTATTCTTTTTTTCTTTTTTAGCCCTGACATCATTTGTAAGGTCTCTCTTTTACTAATGCGTTCTTTCTCCTTCCACCTTTCCCCCCATGTTCTTCCCCCACCTCAGTTACCTTTTGCTAATGGAACCTGGTAATGCGTCCCCTCTGGCTCTAACCTGGATCAAGTCTCCTAATTTCTGTCTCCAGTTAGAGACCCCTGTCCCAAGGCTTGGCTTCTAGGAGGTTTCCTTTGCATCTTTTTCTTTTGCACAATGTTCCTTCACACAGCTGTAAGACCTCTTCATGCCACACCTCAGGCCAAACGTGTTTAGAAGCTCCCTACAAATGTGATGGACCCATTCTGAACAACTCACTCAGGGACCTGGTGCTCTCCCAGGCCCTTCCCTACTTTAAACTTGTCTGCAGCCACAGCACCCCTGCTCTGGCCCCTGACCTTCCCCCAACTTCCGTGGGTGTGACACACACCTATGCACACTCACTGTCACAACCTTCTTGCCTGGAATGCCCTCCTTGGCATCTAGTGCTGATTCTGCATTGTCAGCCTTTGCTGGGGCTCCATCCTCTCCCAGAACCTCAGTTTCCCCCTGAAGAAAATAGAAGATTGGACCAAATAAGCTTTACCGGGATCCCCTTCAGCACTGAGATTCTTTAACTTTGTGACTACAGCAGTCCCCCCTTACCCTCAGGGGGATCCACGTTCCAAGACTTTCGGTAGATGCCTGAAACTGTGGTTAGTACCACACCCTATATATGCTATGATTTTTTTTCCTATCCACGCATTCCTTTTTTTTTTTTTCTTTTCAGACAGTCTTGCTGTGTCACCCAGGTTTGAGTGCAGTGGCATGATCTCACAATCTCACCGCAACTTCCACCTCCCGGGTTCAAGGGATTCTTGTGTCTCAGCCTCCCAAGTAGGTGGAATTACAGGTGCCCGGCTAACTTTGTATTTTTAATGGAGATGGGGTTTCACCATATTGGCCAGGCTGGGCTCAAACTCCTGACCTCAAGTGATCCTCCCACCTTTGCCTCCCAAAGTGCTGGGATTATAGGTGTGAGCCACCGTGCCCAGCCCTATACATGCATTCCCATGATAAAGTTTACTTTATAAACTAGGCACAGCAAGAGATTAATAACAATAACTAATAATAAAATAGAACAATTATAACAATATGCCAGCATCATTACTTTTGCACTTTTGGGCCATTATTAAGTAAAAAAAAGGGTTACTTGAACGCAAGCACTGATACTTCATACCGACACAGTGATATAATAAAATCTAACAGCTACCCAGACAATCCGAGCTGGATGCTAAAGTGACTAAAACAGGGGGCAGCCTATGCTGGACAAGGGATGATTCACAAAGTTCCAGGTGGGATGAAGCGGGATGGTGTGAGATTTCATCACACTACTCAGAGGGCGAGAAATTTAAAACTTTTGGATTATTTCTGAGATTTTCCACTTAATATTTTTAGACCACAGCGGACCTCAGGTACTCAATGGGAGGATCTTAGCAGAAATCATGGAAAGCAGAATCGTTGACAAGGACTACTGTAGTTAGAAAGCTAACAGAGCTGGGCGCGGTGGCTCATGCCTGTAATCCCAGCACTTTGGGAGGCTGAAGCGGGCAGATCGTGAGGTCAAGAGATCGAGAACATCCTGGCCAACAGGGTGAAATCCCGTCTCTAGTAAAAATACAAAAATTAGCTGGGTGTGGTGGCATGCGCCTGTAGTCCCAGCTACTTGGGAGGCTGAGGCTGGAGAATCGCTTGAACCCGAGAGTCAGAGGTTGCCATGAGCCGAGATCACGCCACTGTACCCCAGCCTGGTGACAGCGTGAAACTCCATCTCAAAAAACAAAACAAAACAACTAACAGAGAACATGGACTCGGCCTCAGATACATCTGTGTTGCTGACAGCAGCAACACAGAAACTGCTGGACAAGCCGTGTAGGGTTTATTATTCTGTCCCACTGTGAGAGCAGAAGGTCTCGATGGTGTGGGTCTAGGGTATGTGTGGGTGTCTCTGAGTACAAAGCGTACCCCAGATGAATGGAAAGAAGGCGTGTTCCAGGGGTGCACATGGAGGCCATTTCTGGGTGTTAGATGACAGCAGAAGTCAGAGTCTGAGCAGAGCTCTTCACTTTAGATGATGCCAGTGACCTTGGGATCTGCAATCTCATGCCGTAAGCCTCTGCTCTCATCTTAGCTTCTTATTCTGTAAAAATGGGGAGAATCTGTGAGGTTAACTATGGTAGTGTGGTGTGAGTGCCTGTCATATAAAGGGCACTCAGTAGGTGTCAGTTTTCTGGCTTCCTTCTGCCCATCCTTCCCTCCCTACACATTCTCAGGGAAGACAGTTTCCACTTGACTCAGTGCCAAGTTTGAGACAAGTAATCTTCTCACTCTGTGGGACAGATACTTTCTTGTTCTACCTTTCCACATGGGTTTTGCCCTTGGAGGATCCAGCATAAAGTTTCCTGTCTGACTACCCGCTCTGGGATGGTCCCAGCCTTCGTTTCCATGTTCTCCAGTTTCACAACCTCTCTCACCGATTTCTGTCATTGACCAGTCCTGACCATGTGGGTGAGAGGGAGTGCTTCCACGACATGGCCTCCCTGGCCAAAATGTAAACTCGTTCATTTCAGGAATTAGTTTTTCTCCTCTTAAAGGCCCTGCCATGTGTGACTCAGACCCAGGTCGTTCCTCAGTGAGACCTCAGTGGTAAATCACAAGGACTGAGCTCCAGCCCACACAGATGCTATCCTCTTTCTTCTGTGACTGTGTGCTTAGCTTAAGTGGAAAAAAACAAACAGAGAAACAAAGGCACTGTCTCATTCTGTGCAGCTGTTGTGCCCAGGGGTACTGGTCTAAGCCTCCCTCTCCAAATCCCTTTGCTGCGGAAGGTAGAACAATTCAGATAAATAGAAGCTCCAAAGGAAATAAGGTCATGGTTTAATGACCCCAGGCTTGTCTTGAATGAGCCAGTGGGTGATGGATTTCCACATTGCCTCTGGCAGGTGAGGTTCATGGGCAAACACATTAAACAGGAATGAGAATAGCAGTCAGATTTCCATCATTAAATATCCGTAATATTTGATCTTGTGAAAATAAACAACAAAGCACTAGAAGAGAGGTCCTATGGAATAGTGGAAGTTGATTCATCTGGGCAAAAGGTGATCAGCTGGTGTGGCCAAGAGCGTGACAGCAGGAAGTTCAGGCTGCAGGATGCTTCTCTGGGAGTAAATCTGGTTGGCTCAGTCTGTGCTCTGGGCCCAGAGTGTCTCCTTAGAGGGTAGCCCGTGGACTGAACAAGAGCATTGCCAATTTGCCTGTAACCTCACCTAAATCCAGCAATTCTCAGCTTGGAATACGGAAACACAGCATCCAATTCCCAGGGAAGCTTGTGAAACACACACACACACATACACATTTCCCTACCCATGTGGTTGTGTCTCAGTAAGATTATAGTGTAGTGTGGCCTGAGAATCTGCATGTTTACTGAACTCAGCAGGTAATTCTGCCACATAGCCAGGTACGGGAACCACAGCCCTAACCCCGTATGAAGTGACTGGAGGTGGATACATCAGCTTCCAAATTAGCTCCCATTCTGTTCCCTTTCCGTGCTTCTCCACTGTTTCTCAGCTGCCACGCTACACTGTGTGTGTGCCCGTACGTGTGAACATGCTCAAGAGTGTGCAGTTCTCAGATCCACCCTCCCCACAATGAATGAAACTCTCCCACAGCCCTTCCCTGCCAGTTTTGAGAATCACTGATTTCCTCATTTCCACGTCTCAGGCTGTGTAGGAGAGGAAGTTCACTTGCGTGCACACTGGACTTTGGGATGCTGTTCCTTTGTTGGAGGGAGTAGAGCCCTCTCACGGCCTTGGGGGACATTTGGAAGCAAAAGGAAAAGGTGCACCCCAGAGGTGGAGCCGTCTCTGGCCTGGACACCTGCTCTGTGGACCAACAGTTTTGCCATCAATAGGTGGTCTTCCAGTGGGTTGTATAAAATTCTTCTGGAAAGGCTGGGCATGGTGGCTCATGCCTGTAATCCCAGCACTTTGGGAGGCTGAGGCAGTTGGATCACGAGGTCAGGAAATTGAGATCAGCTTGATCAACATGGTGAAATCCCATCTCTACTAAAAATACAAAAATTAGCCGGGTGCAGTATGGCGCGCCTGTAATCCCAGCTACTTGGGAGGCTGAGACAGGAGAATCGTTTGAACCTGGGAGGCGGAGGTTGCAGTGAGCCAAGATTGTGCCATTGCACTCCTGCCTGGGTGACAGAGTAAGACTCTGTCTCAAAAAAAAAAAGATTCCTCTGGAAAGAAAGGTGCGGAGTTAGCTGTGAGGTGTGTCCACAGTGCCAGCCCACAGTGGCTGCTTTCTGCTTCAGGTCCATGCCTCTCCCTGGGAATGCATAGGTAATAAAAGGAGCAGAACTGGCACTCAGCTCAGTCACCGATGATAGATGAGGCTGCTTACACAGTGGGAAGGGCTCTGAGCCATGGTGGAAGGGCCCACACCGTGCCCTGGGGATTTACTGTTGGGGAACAACTCGGGGGCCTTTTGTCCCTAGGGGTGCCCCAGAAAGCCTCCTCAACCCTGTTTCCCCAGGCCCACAGGCATGCCTTGCCCACTCCACATGCTTGCCTGTAGGCCAGTCACTGCCCACACCCCTTCTCTTGAAGTTCTGTGCTCCAAGTCCCCTCCCCTTTGCCCCAGAAGACAAGCACGGGCCTCTTGTCACCTGAAGGGCTTCCTGCCCTTGCCACAGGGAGGACAGGGGCGTGTAATGACACAAAGGGGGCATTGCAGAGCATGCACCTTGCCTGGGCTGCCGCCAGCATGATCCCTGTCTCCTGACTTCCTTCTGAGATTGAAGAAGGAAGTCGTCTGCAGAGGTCATCAACAGCCCTACCAACCCTCGGCTCCCTGTGTCAAAAATGCAACAGCTCACACCTCACTTGTCTTTCCACATCTTCTTTCCTGCCTGTCTATTCTTCTATCTTGCTGACTTTTATTTTTATTTTTTATAAAGTTCAATTTATCAGTTGTTAAAAATAGATTGTACTTTTGGTGTTGTATCTCTTTCTCGTGCTCTCTTAGAGTAACAAGGTCTTACTGTGTGGCCAGGTTGAAGTGCAGTGGCATGATCATGGCTCACTGCAACCTCGACTTCCTAGGCTCAAGTGATCTTCCCACCTCAGCCTCCCGAGTAGCTAGGACCACAGGTGTGTGCTACCATGCCTGACTAATTTTGATTTTTGTAGAGATGGAGTTTCACTATGTTTCCCAGGCTGGTCTTTAACTCTTGGCCTCAAATGATTCTTCCATCTCAGCCCCCCAAAGTGCTAGGATTATGTATGAGCTGCTGCACCCATCCTCGGTTGACTTTTTGAGCCTCTTTCTCTTTGTTTCCCCATTTGGATCAATAGTGAACATGTGGGAGCTACCTTGCATTCTGATGTGGCCAATCCCAAGATTGGCCCCTCAGATTAACACCCTGAGTCAATCAGCCATCCTCCACCCCATCCTCAATCTTATCCCAGGTCATGGCGCCATCCTTTGACTCTTGCTGACCTGAGTGGAGGAAGTAGACAGGGATGGAATCTAGCTGGGGAGGAGGAAGCAGAGGGCTTCTTCCTTGCCTCCACTCAACAGCTCTCTTTGCTATGTCCTTCAAGTGCTGTCTGATTAAGACAGCCTGGCTCAGGCCCCTCTTATTCCCTGTTGCTCTCAGCACTTACATATCATGGCCATGACTTGCACATTGACAGGAAACCAAAGCTTCATGTGGGCACATTCTATCATCCCAGTTAGATCAAAGGGGGCAGGAGATGCACCCTGCACTCACTAGTGCCCTGCTTGCTGGCAGAAGTCCAGCTGCTTGACTAACTGGCTACTCCTGGAGACATTTCCTGGCTTCCTGGGTGCACTGAAGGGAGTTTCCACCGGAGGCTTGGTTGCCAGGAAAGCCAATGCAAAGAAGAGCTCGCTCTCTTGGTGGGAAGAATTCCTGGGCTTATAAAGGAAGCATTTCAATGACCAAAGCGCTCTGTTTACTCATTCATTCCTTCTTTCATTCATTAATTCCTAGTAGGCCTACTCAGTGCCAATTTAGGTAATATACAGTCCCTGGGAGCTTACCATCTTGTTGGGAAGATGAGACTTGAAACAACGGGACAAGGCAAATAAGATTAAATGCCCCAGATGCTTGATTTGAATCATGGACTGAGGGGGTAAGAGAAGAATGGTGGGGCTGTAGGAGAGGGTAGGTGCTTTCTAGGAAGCGAGCGGTTTCCCAGCCCTGGAAGAAAGGGCAGGATTTACACACGTAGATGAAGACCTTCCAGACAGAAGAAATGAGCAAAACCTCGGTGTTTTGCAGTGAGAGTAGAGGGCGTTCTGGGGCAGTGGAGGGAGCTTGAAGAAATCAGTGTGGGCTCTGTGCTGCTGCCCTGGATGCAGCAGGCTGGTAGGCCATGCTGGCCATTCCAGGCCTTGTCTGGGAATCGCTCTGGTAACCAAGAATGCGCTGAGAGTGACGTACGTGCTGGGGCTGCACTCCTCTCTTCCCATGCCCTACAAGCAGGCCCAGGCGGGGCCAGGTCCCCATCCAAACCACTCTTGTCTTGCTCCTGGCCCAGAAGTAGCAAGAGAAGCTGGAAAGGCGAAGTCGTTTGATTTCCACTGCTTTCTGAGCTGGTCAGGTGGAAGGCAGCCAGGAAGGAGCAGCTGGCGACAGCTCGCCTGACTGCCTCAGATGGCAGGCAGCTACTCAAGGGAACAATTGGGCAGAAGTGGGGGGCAGGAGGGTCAGGGAACATGGGCCAGTGGAATTCTGAACAAGGTCAAGGTCCAATTTGGTACAGTGCTTGATTACCAATTTAAATCCCATCTTTCCTTCCAGAGTGGCTGCCCCCTGCAGAAGAGGCCAGGGCTGCCACAGGGGAAATTTGCATTTAAGGACTCCAAGTGCAGGGCGCCCTGGCAGGGCTGTAGTCAGCCGGCGGTCCAGTGGGTGCTTGCCCTTGCACCTGGCAGTCACATGTTGAATATGCTCCTATTTTGCCTATATCTGGCTGCCTGTACACTTGGGAAACAAACACAAAACCAAAAACTCTTCTTACCTCTTGCATTCAGGGGAGGATCCCAAAGCATGCAGGGTGGGAGGTGGTGGGGTCTAGACAGTGGGTAGTGATCATAGGTTTTTCACACCTGAGGCTGGAAGAAACTGCTAAGGGATTGGCAGTCAAATGGGCAGCAGGGCACTGAAGGGGGTGATGTGGAAAGGAGCCCATAGGAGGAGGCAGAAATCTTGGGTGCAGTGGTGGCTCAAGGGTGGGTTCCACAGAAATGGTTGATCGATCGATTCCAGGTGTGTAATTCAATTTGAAAACAGGCTCCTCTTTGAGACTCTTTCCTTGGGGCAGTTGGTTCTCAGTCTTTGACTTTACCTGGGGTGCTTTTGAAAATATTAATGCCTAATTGACAGTGTCTGGAAATTCTTTCCTACTTTATTTTATTCATCCATTCATTCTCATCAAGAAAGCAAACCTATGCTTTTTAAAACTTTTAATTTTTGCTCCTAAAAAAGCAAACCTAAACCTGAAAATTCTGATTTAGCAAATCCACAACTTCTGTCTCTTCCCATCAACACCACTACCTCTACCACCATTACCCCCATCCCAAGGTAAGGTGTGGAAAGCTCCGCTGCACTGGCATGTCCTACAGAACTCCCTGGGGTTGGTCTTTTTGTTACCCCTTTACCATTAAATCAACACACATTTATTGGGTACCTAAGTGTTGGTGAAAATAGCTGTATGGCTTAAAGTCTGGGCTGCTTTTGGTGTTTGGTTTCTTTCAGCTGCACCGGACTTTCTGTGAGAAGAGGGAGTATATGTTGCAATTTGTTCATGACATCAGAGTTCATGGGGACAATGACCTGCTTGCAGGGAGTTTGCTTGCTGGCATCTCCGAAGGCAATGCCTGTTGCAATCCTTTAGCTGCTGTGGGGCTGGGACATCAGGACTGGGTTACCCAACACCCTGTGACCAGGAGACTTGCGGGTACACACACACACACTCACACACACGCACACACACGCACACACACCCTTACCTGAGGCACCTGACGATACATTTTGTGCATCCTGCAGTTAAGTTGATGGTCAACCAGGCCTAGCTGGCCCAGACTCCATCTGAGCAATCCTGGGATTCATGGAGTGCACTTAGATTTATTGTGGGCCCCAGGGGTTCATCACTCTCCCCTTTTCAGGTGACAATGGGCGCAGAAGTTGCTGTGATGAGGACCCTCTGTTATCTTTCCTTGTCTGACTGGAAGGAGAAGGGAATGCCTGAAATCAGCCAATCTCAGAGGACGGTGGGCTCGCTCAGGACTCAGGGTCCTCAGGCTCTCGCTGGTGTCTGTGGCTGGCCGATGTCTGGGAGGCTACTCAGAGATGGCCACTAGATAACCAGGCTGCATATGATCTTTGCTGGGACACATTCCCCACATGGAAACCCCAGCCCCACCCAGTCCCATTTGCCACTCACCATGGAAGTGTTAGGAGCTTTTGTGGGGGCACATTTAGGGCCCCACTGCAGATCAGAAATCCTCAGTAGCTCCAGGGGCCCACAGCGTAAAGCCCAGAGGTCTTTGGATGCCATCCAGGACATTTTATCATCTGCTCGCAACTGTCCTCTCCAGCCCCTTCTGCCTTTGCTCTCCCTTGGATCTTCTGCTCAGACTGGCCCCCTGTCTGCCCAGCTCACCCCTGACTCACCTGGGATGTTCCCCAGTCCTTTGACCCCACATGCCATTAGTACCAAAGGTGGGGAGCACTCGCTTTCTCCCTAGATACCTACCAAATCACACCACACATTCTAGGACCAGTTCTAGGAAACCTGCCTCCACTGGGAGTGATTTCTGGGCGTTTCTCCAGGGTGGCATCCTGTATTAATCACCTCTGCCTCTGCAGTGCTTGGCATGGTGTGAAGAAGTTGCTCAAGAAGCCCTGGCTGGATCACCACTCGCACATGAATGATCTCTGTCCTTCCTGCGGCACTCTGCCTTAGGTGTGCTTGTTTGCATGTGTGTGTATCATCTTAACCACCTCATGAGCTCACGGAAGGCACAGCCGTGCGTTTCACTCCTCTATGACCTCACAGGCAGCCAGGCCTCTTGTGCATGTAGGTGTTCTGTGATAGATGTGTTCTGATGATAAGGAAGAGAGACATTGAAAGTAGTTTTCTTTCTGGTCCCTGATTTGGACCCTGGGCTCCAGCCAAGCCTGTTTCTTCACTGTCCCTGTCACACGCTCCCTGCTCCCCTGGGTGATTACATTTGCTCATTCTGTTCTCTAGTCCCTACTTTTGTCCCCAGTCCTGGCTATTGTCCCCAAGGTCAGATTGAACCCCACCTCATCCATAATCCGCTCCTCCAGGTCTCTTGGGACCGGAAGACTGCAAAGATGCTCAGTTCACCAACTGGGGTACCCAAGCAATACCATAGTTCTTCATTTTCTGTAAAATGGCTCAATGCTGACTTCACATCCCCATCATACTGGGCTGTCCAGAAATTCAACCCAGGTCTTTCTTTGGTCACTCTCTGGTCCCCCACTGGTTTAGCTAAAGGCTCCCAGCCCCTCTTGCCATGGGTCCATACTGGTCACAGTGGAGGATGCCCCTGCCTGGCAAGTGTGGTCTCTGTAGATCTACCGCTATGCATCTTGCTGGTCACCTTTGGGTTATGGGCTTCTATGGTGAACCCAGTGCCCAAGGTCCAGCCTCCCTGCTGTGCCATAAAAGCCATTCCTTATGAGAGCCAGTGTGAGGTGCTTCCAGGGAGCAGGTTGTAAGTTTCTATTGATTTGGGGACCCACAGGCCACTCCCCAATTATTGATTTAATCTAGGAACATCCCCCTCCTCAAACCCCATTCTCCTTAACCTTGGAAAGTTCAGATACCCCGTTGCAAAATTCTCCCAGGCAAGGAAACTGAAGCCACCCCCTGTGAGAGCTGGGGAAGGCAAGGGCGAAGACAAAAGAGGGGCATGGGCGCTAACTATTATTTCAAAAATTCCTGTGCCTGCCCCCTCTCTTCTGAGCTCCATTTGTATTAATAAACACTCTTTGAGTGCTCTTTACTTTTTAAATGCAATACTCTTGTCCCTCTAATGAAAGTGTAAACCCTGTGAGGTCCATTCCCTGGTGTATGAGACCTATTTTCTCATATTTCCTCCTTAGCAACTCGTGCAGAGCTAAGCGCACAGTAAGGGAGTGTCAGGGCTCGTGGCTGATTCTTGTTTCCAGAGCTCATCAGAGAATGACTTCGGCTCTGCTCTAGCATCTCAGACAGCGAGGCTCTTGCCTCGGCAGCCCTCACTGCTTCCTGTCCTCAAGAAGACATCAGCTCTACTCACAGCAGCTGCCTCTCCTCCCCAAGCCCTTCCTGCCTGTGGTCCTCTCCCACCAGCCCCACAACGTTCGCCTTGTCCTGGAGTCGGGGAAGACAGCCCACAGCAAAGGGACACGCTTTCTTCTGCATCCTGGCCAGGTTGCAGAACTAAGTGATGCCAGTCCCAGCCCTTTGTGTGCTAGGAAGGCTGCAGGTCCTTTGGAGAAGTTTTGAAGTTCACTTTCTCTTCCTGTCCTGGTGAGACTGAGATATTGATAAGAAGTCTCAGCAATAAGGAGAGAGAACCCAGCGAAGGAGAGGTCTGTAGTCACAGCTAATCTCAGGCTAGTTCTAGGAATTCTTTCTTCCTTCATCCTTTGAGCCTGATCTCCCTCCATTCCCTCCCGCCTTTCTTTCAAACTCACCTTGCCTCTCTAATCCCAGCTCCCCAACTCAAGCCATCAATGTTAACAGACTAGTGCCCATCCTACCACAACTTTCTTCATGTATGTACACACAATCATACAAACTCATCTATAGGGTAACTCATGATTGTGGTTTTTTTTTTTTTTTTTTTTTAAATAGCATCATTCTAGATAGACTGTGTATCCTGCCATTCTTGTGTAACAATATCATATGAAAAACACTTCATGTTAACTGGCATAAATAGTATGCTTTTTTAAATAGCTAAATACTATTCCTTGAAATGGCTATACCACCATTTATTAAACAGGTTTCTATTGATGGACCATCAGATTGGTTTCTGTTTTGTGCAATATGTGTTGGTGTTTTTTTGTTGTTTTCTTGTTTTGTTTTGTTTTGTTTGAGATGGAGTTTCGCTCTTGTTGCCCAGGCTGGAGTGTAATGGAGCGATCTCTGCTCACTGCAACCTCTGCCTCCTGGATTCAAGCAATTCTCCTGCCTCAGCCTCCCAAGTAGCTGGGATTATGGCACCCATAACCACGCCCAGCTAATTTTTGCATTTTTAGTAGAGACGGGGTTTCACCATGTTGGCCAGACTAGTCTCCAACTCCTGACCTCAGGCAATCCACCAGCCTCGGCCTCCCAAAGTGTTGGGATTACAGGCGTGAGCCACCATGCCCAGGCAGTTGGCGCTTTTTAATGTTATGGAATAGATTCCCATACATGATTTCTGATTAAAGGGAATGCATGAAGGTACGATTTAGATACAGTAAAATTAACTCATATTTATATAGATTTCTGCAAGTCTGCACGGATACATACAGAATATAACCAACACCATAATCAAGATACAGAACAGGTCCATAACCCCAGAAAGTGACTTTTTTTTTCTTTTTTTTTTTGTAGTCAAATTCTTCCCCATCTCCCACCCTTGCAACCACTGATCTATTTCTATAGTTTTGCCTTTTCTAGATTGTCATATAAATGGAATCACAGAGTAGACTTTTGAATCTGGCTTCTTTCACTTAACGTGATAAGATCCATCCACAACAAGACTCATTCATTCATAACAAAATCCATCCATATCATTCATTTATAACAAGATTCACATTGTTGCAAATATCAGTGATTTGTTTCCTTTTATTGCTGACTAGTATTTTGCTCTATGGATGTACTAATGGATTATTTATCCATTCCTCAGTTGAGAGACATTTGCGTTGTTTCCATTTTTGACAATTAAAATAAAACTGCTATAAACATTCATATAAAGGTTATTTATGTAGATGTAAGGTTTCATTTCTCCTGGTTACATTTCTAGAAGTAGGATCGCTGGGTTGTATGCTAAGTATATATTTAATTTTATAAAGAACTTCTTCCTGTTTTCTATGGCTGTACCACTTTGAATTCCCACCAGCAGTACATGTTGTTCTGTGTCCTTGATAGCATGTAGTGGTGTTATTTTGATTTTGGCCATCCTAGTGTTTACCGGTATCTCATTGTGGATTTAATTTGCATTTCCCTAACAGCGAGTGTCATCAAACATCTTTTCCTGTGCTTAATTGCCATCTATGTTTCTTCTCTTTCTCAAAGATTCTGTTCAAATCTTTTACCTTTTTTCTTTATTCAACTGCTTGTTTTCTTATTTGAGAGTTCTTCATGTAACCTGGATACAAGTTATTTATGTGTTTGCAAATATTATTTTCCAGTGTGTAGCCTGTTTTTTCATTCTCTTAAGCGTGCTTTTAAAAAGAAGTTTTTAGTAAAGTCTAACAACAATTTTTGTCTTCTCTGGATCATGGTTTTGGTACAGTACCTGAGAAATCTTTACCTAACATAAAGTCATGGAGATTTTTTTGTATGTTTTCTTCTATGTTTTATAATTTTAGGTTTATAGTTTTTGATTTTATACTTTGGCGTATGATTAATTTTTAAAGTGTTTTTTTAATAGGGTAGGCTGCATGGGTTGAGGTTAATTTGTTTGCATATGGACATCCAATTATTTGGCAACATTGGCTAAAAGGATCATCCTCTTTCTCATTGAAATGACTTCACACCTTTGTAAGAAATCAACTGACCATATTTGTTTGGGTCTATTTCTGGACTTTCTACTCTTTTCCATTAATGTATATGTCTATGCTTTCTCTAATACCAGATGTTTTTTAGTGTACTTATTTTTAATTTTAATAAATATATTTTTATAAAGTATTGCTCAATTGCTTTCCAAACAGGCTGACCGATTCTTCTTTTCAATAGCAATATATGAAAGTGTCCTATTCCTACATATTTTTGAGCAAACAGTATCATCACACATTATTTTTTGCCGGTATCCTGGGTTAGAAGTATCTCAGCATTACTTCAATTCTGAATATTTTCTTTTAATTAGTCCTCTATATTACACTGGGATAGAGAGAGGCAGAAGGAAAGGGCAGAAGTGAAGTTAAGCTTACAACATTATAAGCCTACTATGACCTGGAGTTTGTGCTAGGTCTTTTTTTTTTCTATGTTAGATTTTATTTTTAATTTGAATAATTTTTTGATTTAATTTTTTATTGTGATAAAATATATATAACATAAAATTTACCCTTTTAACCATTTTTAAATGTACAATTTAGTGGCATTAAATACATAGTACACTTACATTATTGTGCAACTATCACCACTATCTATTTCTAGAACTTCTTTTTCATGATCCCAAAGAGAAACTCTAGATCTCTTTCATGACCCCAAACAGAAACTCTAGAACTTTTTCATGATCCCAGACAGAAACTCTCAAACTTTTTCATGAACCTAAACAGAAACTCTGGAACTTTTTCGTGATCCCAAACAGAAGTTATTAAACAATAGCTCCCATTTCCTTCTCACTCCAGTCCCTGGTAACCAGTACTCTACTTTCTGTAGACAGTGTAGGTGTAACAATAGCGTCTTTTTTTTTTTTTTTTTTTTCTGTACACATTCAAAGAACTTTCTCTAGTAACAAACTATAGAAATAATCCCTGAAATTATTATTGACAATAGTCTTGACAACAGGATTTTGGCAGGTTGAGAAATGTTCTCTCAACAATGAGCCACAAAATATGGAGTACTGGGAATGTCTGTTTTTGCTTAGAATCTCTCCAAGTCTAGTTTTCCTCTCCTGATAGGTCCTGCCTAAATCACATTTATAGTGAGAACACAACCATACAGACACAGAGAGCTATATACAAATTATGAACCTTTGTTTTATACCAAAAAATTTGTGACTAGATTGATGCTATATAAATAAAATTTAATTTTATTTTATTTAAAAATTCTTTTTGAGACAGGGTCCCCCTCTGTTGCCCAGGCTGGAGTGCAGTGGTGCGAGCTCACTGCAACCTCCACCTCCTGGGCTCAAGCAATTCTCCCACCTCAGCCTCCCAAGTAGCTGGGACTTCAGAAGTGAGCCACCACAGCCTGGTTTTTTTTTTTTTTTTTTTTTTAAGACAGAGTTTCGCTCTTGTTGCCCAGGCTGGAGTGCAATGGCGTGATCTCGGCTCACTGCAACTTCCGCCTCCCAGGTTCAAGCGATTCTCCTGCCTCAGCCTCCCAAGTAACTGGGATTACGGCACCCGCCACCATGCCTGGCTAATTTTTTAAATTTTTAGTAGAGACAGGGTTTCACCATGTTGGCCAGGCTGGTCTCAAACTCCTGACCTCAATTGATCCACCTGCCTTCGTCTCCCAAAGTGCTGGGATTACAGGCATGAGCCACTGTGCCCGGCCTCTGCTAAATTTTTTGTATTTTCTGTAGAGACAGGATTTTGCCATGTTGCCCAGGCTGTAAAATTCTGTTTTAGATGGCCTAAGGGAGTTACCTCTTTGGAGAAGTCCTGTAATTAATTAATTTGTTAAATGGAGGATTACTCACCAATGTGTCTGCTTTGAACATTCAACTATTAATACATTTTGATATGGTTTGGATGTTTTTGGATGTGTGTCCCCTCCAAACCTCAGGTTGAAATGTGATTCCCAAAGTTGGAGGTGGGGCCTGGTGGGAGGTACTGGATCATGGAGATGGATCCCTCATGAGTGGCTTAGCACCATCCCCTTGGTGATGAGTGAGTTCTCATCAGTTAGTTCATGCCAGATCTGGTTGTTGGAAAGAGTCTAGGACCCCTCCTCTCTCTTGCTCCTGCTCTCACCATGTGATGTGCTGGTCCCACTTTACCTTCTGCCATGAGTAAAAGCTCCCTGAGGCCCCACCAAAAACCAAGCAGATGCTGGCATCATGCTTCCTGTACAGCCATCAGAACCTTAAGTCAATTAAACCTCTTTTCTTTATAAATTACCCAGCCTCAGATATTTCTTTATAGCAATACAAGAATGGCCTAACACATTTGGTTTTTTCTAAGGACCAACTAAACAGAACACTCACTGGCTGACTTTTGTGAAAGTGGATGGGTGGTTGAGACCAGAGTCTAACAGGATCAGACAGTGCTCGGCCCATGGCAGATCCTGGGCCATCTTAGGGGGCCCCCGTGTGCCCCGTGCTCAGACAGTGCTTGGTCATGGCAGATCCTGGGCCATCTTAGGGGTGCCACCATGTGCCCCCATGCTCAGGCTTGGCCCATGGCAGATCCTGCAGAGGTGTTTGTGAAGGCCTGGATGCTGGCTTCCCTGTCAGGCATTATTCCTTGTGGGTATTACTTCAAGTAATTCTTACAAAAGCCTTGTCAGTTATATATTGTTATTATTTATTTTCTATTGAAGAATTGGAAAGCAGTGCCCAGGGCCTCTAAGAGTTGACCTGAGGGTGTTAAGTGAGATCTGTTTACAGGCCTTGTGGCTAATAGGAATTTGGAAACTTATTTTGGGCTCTACACAGCCTGGCTGTCAAAGGTGTATTTTTCACTGTCCAAAGTCTGAAAGTCAGGCTCTGTTGAGGGATGTGCTTGTGACATCAAGTGGGAACAATGGTGATCATTCTTGGGGACAGAGTGGTGTCAAGAAAGGAACTCCAACTTGGAAGTCCAAAATCTGAGAAACAAACATGGGACAGCCACTAGCACCTGTTCCACAGTCCGCTCCTGATGGCTACCAGGAGTCTTATCTCAGTCCAGGCTTCCCTACCAGGGGGGTTTGTGACATGGACAAGTCCTTTTATCTTTTAGGCAATTGTCTAGCACTTCCTCCCTGCCTCTAGACCAGTGGAAACTGAATTTCTAGGAGGAGTCCACATCTATGTTTTTAAAAGTCCCCAGGAAATTCTAGTGCTCACAGGGTTGAGAACCAATGGAAAGGGGAGGAATCTAGAGGCCTCAAGTGCTGAGATGGGAAGGGAACCCCCAAGGAAATCTCAGGGAAGACAGGGGAAGGCTTCAGGGGATACAGGCTGACTGTGTCCCATTGTAAATATGCCCTGGGTAGGGACTGGGGGTTGGGGATGGGGATACCACACTTTCTAGAAGGAAAGAACATTCCCAGAGACTTGTCATGTACCTCTGTGACCTGGCACACTTCCCAAGCCTACCTTCTTTGCCCTGCTCCCCAGCTGCACCCAGTTCTCACCTGGGCCCCCCATGGGAGGCCTGGGCAGGCCTCACCATCTGCTAGAAGCTTCCCTGCACGTAGGCCCTGCTGGTCTTCCTGGAGGCTGACCTCCCCAGCAGGTGTTGGGATAATTTAGTGTGATACCTTATCCTTGGTATTACCCATATTCTAATTGTCCTATCCACCTGTATCTGTCTCTTGTGTATGTTTTTTTGTCCTTGAGATCTGGGACAGAGTCCTGCAGTGCAAAGAGCATGGGCTTTGGAGGCCCCCACACCTGCACGTGCATTGTCACTTATTAGCAATGTCACTTTCAGCAAATGATTAACCAAAGCCTCCTGTCCTCATCCATAAAATGGGAACAATGCTGTCTTCCTTTGAGGGTTGTTGTGAAGACAACATGAAGCAATGTACATAATGTCCTTGGCACACAGTAGGTGATCGATACATACATGTTGATTAACCAAGCATTTGGATAATCATTGCCATAATTATAACCAACACTGGGGAGCATTTTGTCTGTCTTTTCATACAATAAACCTGTGGGTTTTTATTAGTCTTGCTTTGCACACATGGAAAACGAGGTTCAAATTAGAAGGACTTGAGGCACACTACACAGGAGATGCAGGACTGGGGGTGCACCCAGGTCTTCTCCCCTCAGATCCTCTGCCTTTGCTACCCTATTGTTCCCTGGGTGGACAAGATAGGACAACTGTCGCTGCTTTGGCTCTGTGAGAACACCACCTGTGGTTCCCGGCTCCCCACCTGGTCCTTCCAGCAGAACTCAAGTTTGGGAAGCTTGGCTGGTGCGCACAGCTGCAGGGAGCCTGGGGAAGGGCCCTGTCGTGTTTGCCACAGCCTCTGGTCATGTTTCAATGTTTTCTCATGTGTTGTGGATGCGCACCACTCCTGCTCACGTCGTTGGGCGCTCTAAGCCCTTTCCTTCTTGGCCCTATCCAGGCCTCACATCTGAGCTGCCAGTGTGGTTTGAATCATCACGTTTTTAGTAATGGTGCTGTTCTCTTAAAGGCAAGGGTGGAGATGAGGAGGGCGAGGGAGGCTGGAAGAGGGAGGAGGAGGAGAGTGATGGTGTTGGGGCCTTTCTGGAAAGGAACTGAGGAGACAGGAACCTCCTGTTCTTCTGCTCCGGCTGGCCCAAGGCCATGTTGATGAGAGGCTGATGAGATCCAACTCTGAGTCAGCAGAACCCGGAAAGGTCCCTGTGGGTCCCCTGCTGACTCACTGCGCCCCTTCCTCGCAGGCTCTGACCAGCAGCACATGGAGTGGCCAAGCTGCGGTGGCCAGGTGGGGTCCTGACTTCCTGGGCCATGGGGAGGAAGCTGAAGAATGGAAGGGCACTCAGGATTCACTGAAGGGGCTCCCCAGATTTTGGTCATAGCCGCAGAAATGATCTCATGTGAGTTTTTCTTCTTTACATTTTATCCAGAACAGAAAATATTGCTCCACCCTTACAATCCTGCCTCCATTGCCAGCCTTTTGCCTCCCCCTGCCCTGGCTGTGCCACCTGGTGCAGCAGCGTCTGTTGCAAAGAGGGTGCCCTTGCATTGTGGTAGGAGGCTCTCAGCAACTCAGCTCACACAGGTCTCATGCCCAGACCAGGGAGGCAGAGGGAAGCTCCCCAGTGCTCCCAGACCCCTTTCTATGCCACTAGCCCCTTCGTTCTCAAGACAGGCTGTGGCCCAAAGAGCTGCCCCTGGAAGCATGCTGGCAGGAAGCTGTGCATCGTGGGAGCACAGAAAGGGGAAAACAGCCTGGCCTGGGCTTGCAGGAGGGCTGAGAGGAGCCAGCAGGTGAATGGAGCTAATGATCATGAAATATCCCCGAGGGCATCCCAGCACCAGGCTTGTCTCCCTCTTCCTCCAGGAGGGGCAAGTTCTAGGGGAGTCCCTTGAGAGACAGATTGTTCTCTTCCTCTCCCATCCTCTGCTTGGTCAGTGGGGTCGGCATTCCTGGGGAGGCGGGTGTGGCTGGGGCTCCTCCGGGTCTCCCCCTCCTGTGGCAGCAGAGTGTGATTTAAGGGCAGGGCCAGAGTGAAGCTGGTTTTGCCTGGACCTCCACTCAGTGGGAACCGAAGGCCCCCAGCTTCAGGGAGCTTCTTTGAATAGCAAAGGGGAATGCCAAGGGGGGAGAACAGGAGGAAAGAAAAGAGGGCAGTTTGATCTGGTGATGTGATTTGTATCTTGGGGACAGGCGTACGAGATACACAGAAAATGAGACCCTGCCTCGAACCTTTCTGTGTTCAGAAAGGCCAGCAGTGACCCTCACGTAGGCGGGTGACCAGGTAGCTGCCCACACCAGCAGCTATGTTTGAAGTGAGAGGAAAGCTAGTTATTAGTTGGAGTAAATAAATGTTAAATTTTTTGATTGGAGGAAAAAAGGGAGGTGTGTGTGTTTTGGGGTGGTCTTGGAGAGGAACCTCAGTGGGCTCAGCCAGTGTCACAGAGGACAAATGTCACTACATATGTTGTGGAGTGGGAGTATTACGCTCATAGAAAGTGGCAGGAGAGGACACCTTCCTATGCCCAGGTCTAGCAGCCAGTTTTACAGAGAAGGCAATGGAAGGACCAGCCAGCCTGGGGGTGCCTGTAGGGCACCTGGCATTCTGTAGATGGAGAGAGGAAGCAGAAGTCTCTACCCAGAACCTGTATTCTACAATGATCTCTATGATGCTGCAGGAAGCATTCTAGACACACGTTCTCCTTCATTCTATGATGTCATCTGCTGTAGACTGTAGCTTCTTCACGGCAGGGGCTGCTCTTACGCACGTGGGAGGTGCTTACATGCCCAATGTAAGTATTGGCCCAGAACTGCATAGATGATCAGCTCCTGGTTGGATGAACTTTGGTGTGTGAATCCAGGGAACCCGGAGTTTTTAAATGAGTCTTTAAAGCCTTAGAATCAGAACATACTATTTTTAAAGGGAATTCTTTATTTTTTAATTGACAAAAATTGTATATATTTGTGGTACATAACATGATGTTTTGCAATATGCATATAGTGGCCGGGCGCGGTGGCTGATGCCTGTAATCCCAGGACTTTGGGAGGCTGAGGTGGGCAGATCACTTGAGGTCAGCAGTTCGAGACCAGCCTGGCCAACATGGTGAAACCTCGTCTCCACTAAGATACAAAAATTAGCCGGGTGTGGTGGCAGGCGCCTGTAATCCCAGCTACTCGGGAGTCTGAGGCAGGAGAATCACTTGAACCTGGGAGGTGGAAGTTGCAGTGAGCTGAGATCGTGCCATTGCACTGCAGCCTGGGCGACAGAGCAAGACTCCATCTCAAAACAAAAAACAACAAATAAACAAACAAAAAACATATATTGTGGAATGACTAAATCAAGCTAATTAGCATATATATTACTTCACATGTTTATTTGTGGTGAAAGCACTTAAATTCTCTCTCAGCAATCCTCAAGTATGTAATATATTGTTACTAACTGTAGTCACCATGTGGTAAATAGTGTACCACATGGTACACTGGAACTCCTGTCTAACGGAAATTTTATGCCCTTTGTCCAACAGTACCTTCCTCAAACCTCCTACCCTAGTCTCTGGTAACCGTCATTCTACTTCCTGCTTCTATGAGTTTAACTTTTTTAGATTCCACATACAAGGGAGGTCATGCAGTATTTGTCTTTCTGTGCCTGGCTTATTTTACTGAACATAATATCCTCCAGGATCATCCATGTTGCCACAGATGACAGGATTTCCTTCTTTTTTAAGGCTGGATGGTACTCCATTGTGTATGTATAACACTTTTTCATCCATTCATCTGTTGACGCACACTTAGGTTGATTCCGTGTCTTGATCATTGTGAATGGTGCTGCAATAAACATGGGCGTGCAGATCTCTCTTTGATGGATTGATCAGCTCCTGGTTTGGTGAACTCTGGAGTGCAAAGCCAGGGAACATGGAGTTTTGAAATGAGTCTTTAAAGCCTTAGAACCAGACCATATTCTTTAAGAAAATTATTTTTTAAATTGGCAAATAAAAGTGGTCGAATAAATGGACACAAAAATGTCCTTTGGCTGTATACCTAGTCGTGGGATTGCTGGATCATATTTAACTTTTGGAATAAACTCCGTACTGTTTTCCATAATGGACATACTCATTTCCATCACCACCAACAGCATGCACGTGTTCCCTTTTCCCCACGTCTTCTCCAATACGTTCTATCTTTTCTCTTTTTGATTATAGCCATCCTAACTGGTGTGAGGTGATGGCCAATTGTGATTTTAATTTGCATTAGTGGACCACATTGTTAATTATAAGTTTTCTTTGCACTGAGCTTTGAATGAAAGCACCTTCCTCTCGATCATGTTTTCTCAATTGTCCTCTTACCGTCTCATTCCATTCCTTTTCCCAAGGCTGTCTTAGCTGCTCTATTTTTTTGAAGATTTTAAATTTTATTTTTATTATAGTAAAATATGCATAATGTAAAACTTACCATATGAACCATTTAAGTGTACAGTTCGGAAGCATTAAGTGCATTCACATTGCTGTGCAACCATCACCACCATCCATCCGCAGACCTTTTTCATCTTCCCAAACTGAAACTCTGCCTCCAGGAAACATCAGCTCCCCATTTTCCCTCCCCCAGCTCTGGCAATGACCATTCTGCTTTCTATCTTTGTGAATTTGATTATTCTAGGTATCTCATATAAGTGGAAATCATATAGTATTTGTCCTTTGGGGTCTTGATTGTCTTGTAGTTGGTTTTAATTTCATTGAGACAGTCTTGGTCTCATCCAACAAATTAATCTATTAAGCACCTCCTGAAATAACCACAGCTAATGTTCACTGGGCACCTACCTTGTGCTGGCCTGGGCGCCACGTAAGCACTGCACAGGCATTATCCTCTACTCCTTATGGCCACTTTGGGCAGCGAGTGTTTGAGGAATGTGAGGCACAACTACGGATAACAGGGCTGCAGGTGGAACCCAGGCCGTCTGACTCCCGAGTCCAGCATTTCCCACTCTCTAGCCAAGTCCTGGGTCTTGGGATGTCTGCTTCACAGCCCCCTCACCAAGCCCTGGGGCCCCCAGTTAATCACATTCCTGAGTGGCCTCATTTTCTTCTCCACAACTGCTCTGCCTTTCATGTATGTGGGGAGACAGAAACCCCAGTCTCTTCCACCACTTGTCCATATCAGGAAAAAGAGAGCTCCCTGACCCTCCCTTCAACCAGCATCTAGTTCCTACGATGTTATCTCAATTACCTGCAAATTGGTCCCACTAAGACTCATTTCTTTCGTTTGGTCTGAATTATTAAGGTGGCATCCAAACTGACTTTGTTGCCCTGGGCTGACCCCCTTCCGGTCTACCCTGACGAAGAAGCTGGGAGCAGCCAGGCCTGGAGTCTCAGAGGGGGCCCCGTATGCACGGGCTTCAGGCCAGTGTGGTCTCTAATCTGGGAAGTGGAGGGTCTTGGTTGCAATAGAAGAATCTTCAGCTGGGCGCGGTGGCTCACACCTGTAATCCCAGCACCCGGGAGGCTGAGGCGGGCGGATCACGAGGTCAAGAGATGGAGACCATCTGGCTAACATGGTGAAACCCCGTCTCTACTAAAAATACAAAAATTAGCTGGGCATGGTGGTGTGCGCCTGTAGTCCCAGCTACTTGGGAGGCTGAGGCACGAGAATTGCTTGAACCCAGGAGGCAGAGGTTGCAGTGAGCCGAGATCGTGCCACTGCACTCCAGTCTGGCAAAAGAGTAAGATTCCATCTCAAAATAATAATAAAAAAAAGAGGCTTCACCCAGGAGTCCAAAAAGCAACTCTGATCACTTCATTCCTTTCCTACTATGGTCCTGTGGCTCCTCAGAACAAAAGACCACAATCCTTAGTGCTGCCTGCCTTTCCAACATCTTCTGGTGCTCCCTACCTCATGTCTACCTGCTAGTAAACCTCAGCTCTCTGTAGTTCCCAAAGGCCACTCTTACTTCTTACAGGTCTGTCACCCCTGCTGGTCTGTAAACCCCATTGAGCAGACCCATGGCTTACCTTGGTAGCCCTGGCCTATAACTCACCTGATCTCTGCCAGTGTTTATTGAGTGAACAAGTACAGAAAAAGGCCTTTGGATGAGGACCTGAGCAAGGAAGAACAATTTGCCTCCACGATGCTAGCGTGAATCATCATTAGCCAATGTGACACCATTTCTCAGCTGAAATAATTGTATCTGCCCTGAAATGCTAATGATGTCAAAATTAAACACACCTATAAGAATAGAAATATTTTTTCTATATATTTATGGAAGACAATGCCTAAAAAATTTTAAACTTTTATTCATATGAGATAAAGGATGGAGTTGACTTTAGGGTAGAATAGGATCCTCATTTATTAATTTACTAATTATTTTCCTTGCGATAGACTCGCCTAACAAATTAGGTCTGTAGCAGACTTTTCCCCCTCTGTCTTTGCCGCACCATGTGATGCCTATCTCCTATCTTCTTGTTCCATGCCTCGGGAAGTAGGTCACGAGGAGGGGAAGTAGGTCAGAAACAATGGGCGTGAGGAGGCGGAGGATGGAGAAGGGCACGCTTTCCACAGGAATCTTCCGAGATCCAGGCCACTCCTCTCTCTCCACTGAGGGGGCGTGAGACAGATTCTGAGCCAGGCTATGGCAGAATCCGAGCGATGGCCCTTTGTACCTGGGGAGAGCTGCAATAGGAAGAGGGAGGGAGGATCCCGAAGGTTTGGGTGTTCTCCAGGGCACTTTCATTTTGGATGAAGCATCAGCCTGTGTGGGGCTGGGGAGGAGCAGCAGCCAGGGCTCGCTTCCTTAGGGAGGAATGTGCTTGCTCTGGGATGACAGGCCTCTTTGGCAATGGCAGGCAGAGTCAGTTCCATGGGACTTTTGAAATACATAAACAATCCCCTTTTTATACAAACACTCAAGCAAACCAAAGCTGGCTGTTAATTGTCTCCCTGGCCTGGACCCAAGGCAGCAATTTGGACTTGCCCCCTTCTTGGATTAATCTGGAAGAACTCCCTCTATATCCCCTCTTACCCTAACCCCCCATACTCTGGAATCTAGAGAGGAGACACTACTGACACTTGGGGTTGCAGAGTTCTTTGTTGTGGGGAGTTGTTCTGCGTGTTGCAGGATACTCGGCAGCATCCGTGCCTCTACCCAACAGATGCCAATAGCAACACCCTGTTGGAGGCCGCACGAATGTTTCTTATGATTAGGCATAATTGAAGCCTGTCAGTAACAATATGAACTTGTGATCAATTAAGCAGTTGACCAATCGTTTCCTCCTCCTCCTTGCTCTTGTTACCCAATAAATACAAACGGCCGTAGCAGCTCGGGAACTGCCTTTGCTCACTAGAAACAGGGAGCTCTCTTCTTCTTCCCCATGTTGCCTTTCCTTAAAGTAGTTACTTTTGTTTTTTGTTATCAGTTCTACCTTTGTGCCTTCATTCAGTCGTGTAATGACGGTCTCAAGCAGTAACAGTAGTAACTGCTGTAATGACGGTCTCAAGTAGTAGTAGTGGCAGTCGGCCACAACACCCTGTAAACTGAATTGTGACAACCAAAAATGTTTTTAGACATTGCCAAATGTCCCCTGGGGAGTAAAATTGTCTCCAGTTGAGAACAACTGAGCTACCATATACATACTAAAAGCCCTTAATACCACGTGCCAGAATTTCAAAGTTTAAACCAGTCACCTGATTTTGATTGAGGATCAAATTCTGAACAAGGAAATGACAATGGGCTCTACAGACGGTGCAGGTGTGTCAAGTGGGGCATGAGGTCAGTTCTGCGGGAAGCTGGTTCTGTGGCCTTAGGCCATTATCCTTCTTGAACCTTAGACTTGCTAACTAAAACTACAGCAAAATAGCAGCCTTCTTTGTGGTGTGTAGGTGTCTTCTGATGATAAGGGTGATAAAACGTCAGAGCTGGGAGTCTTTCGGAGGAAACTTGTGCTGTGGTGAGGCCAGTTTATATTTTAACTATTCTTTCACGCAAAGCTTCATTAAATCAAGTTATTGGCCTAGCAATTTATGGAGACTTCACAGTCAAGATCTCCTCAGCAAAACCTGATTTCAAATATTCTGTCCTATTGTCCCCATATACCTTTGAAATATCCCGGGAATCCTGAAATGGCATTTCTGAGTTTGTCTCTCACCCTCAGGGGCCACGCAAACAGCCTTTGGTGGCGCCTGCATGTTGCTTTCGGCATATTTACTTGTGAGGTATAGCGAGCAGTGGGTCTGGCTATAGCCCTGCTGGCGCCCTGGGGACTATATGGGGGAATCTCACATGGGCAAGAGGCACATCCGAAGACCCAGAACAGCCCCTGCTCGTTGTAGACATTCCTCACAATGTGGACATTTTTGCTTAAATAAGCCATGAGTAAAGAGAAAAAGCACTTTACTGTGGGTGATTTCTTTATAAATCACCCAGCTTCAGGTGTTCCTTTATAGCAACACAAATGGACTAAGATAGTTTTTGATCACGTTCATGATCATCGAACAGCTTTCAACACAGTTTTTTATGGGCGTGAGGAAATCAACAGACGCAGCTGTGTCCTCCATGACTCACAATCTGGGTGTGTGAATGATTAATGATTTGGGGCCAGGCTCCAGGGGTCCAAATCCCTATGAGCTGCGTGATCTTTCTAAAGTTACCTAAACACTCTGTTTTCTTCCTCATTTGTAAAGTGAGCATAAACGCAGTATCTAGTCATAACACAAGCAATGTTCTTAGATCAATGCCTGGCCCATAAGGAGTTCTCAATCCATGTTAGCTGTTAGTTGTATTACAATTCAGTCTGTTCAACGCTATAGTAAAGCTGTAAGTAAAATGCTAGGAAGTCTCTAAGTGACGAATGTTTCCCAAAGCAATCCAGGAAGTCTTGGCCATCACAAGCCTATGGCCCTGACAAGGAAAAGACTCAGGATCCGGGAGTGTGGAAGTAAATCCAGTTACCCAGCAGCGCATGTGACTTCACCCAAGTCAAGCTGTCTTGCAGAAGTGGGGCAGCTTGACTTCCCACTGTGTTCTCCCCAGCGAATGTGGTCTGGGTCTGATGAGGTCACTCCCCACTCATGGAGCTGGGAACAGCTGCTTTCAGGGAAAGGTTGGCTGTTGCTGAAATGATGGACTTTCCCAGCATTTAAATTGTTTATGTGGGGCCAGGCGAGGTGGCTTAGGCCTATAATCCCAGCACTTTGCGAGGCCAGGGGGGGAAGATCACTTGAGGCCAAGAGTTCAAGAGCAGCCTGGCCAACATGGTGAAACCTCGTCTCTACAAAAAATATAAAAATTAGCCAGGCATGGTGGCGCACATCTGTAATCCCAGCTATTCGGGAGGCCAAGGCACAAGAATCGCTTGAACCCTGGAGGCAGAGGTTGCAGTGAGCCGAGATCGTGCCACTGTACCCCAACCTGGCCAAAAGACTGAGATTCTGTTTCTAAATAAATGAATAAAATTGTTTATGAGGAACAAGTGGCCAGTGATTCAGAGAAATACCTACTACCGGTGCCCAAAAGACCTGTACAATTCCTGTACTAGTTTTGTGAATACAGCCACTAAAGCATGACTGACTTTTACATCCAGGTACAGCTGGGGAAAAAAAAAAAAAAATCATGTCTGGAGAACTGACAGAGCTGCCCCTAGTGGCAATGCTCAGGAGTGGTGGAGGTGCCTAATGGACATGTCTGTCCCAGAAAAGAGGCACTGACACCCTGGGAATGGTTATTAATGAATCCTAAATTTCCTTTGGCTTTTGGCTTTCGGCTTTCTTTCGAATCCTCTGGCAGTCACATTGAATATAACTATCAAGTGCCAAGACAAGTCAATAGGGAAATTGTCTTGTCTTTTCAACAAAGGGTGCCAGGACAACTGGATGCCACCTGTGAAAGAATGAAGATGGACCCTACTTCACACCATCTATAAAAACTAACTCAAAAGGAATCAAAAGACATTTTGGAAGAGCTAAAAAGTACGACTATTGGAATAAAATATAGGGGTAAATCTTGGTAACCTTGGAGTAAGCAATGGTTTCTTAGATATGACACCAAAAGCACAAGCGATGAGAGAAAAAATAAGTTGGGCATCATCGAAATTAAAAACTTTCATGTTTCAAAGGACGCTATTATAAGAAAGTGAAAAGACAAAACACCGAATGGGAGAAAATATTTGTACACAAAAACTTGTACACAAATATGCACAGCAGCATTATTCATCATAGCCCACAGTGGGGCCAGGCACAGTGGCCTGTAATCCCAGCGCTTTGGGAGGCCGAGGCGGGTGAATCACGAGGTCAGGAGTTCCAGACCAGCCTGGTCAACATGGTGAAACCCGGTCTCTACTAAAAATACAAAAACAATTAGCTGGGCATGGTGGCACATGCCTGTAATCCCAGCTACTTGGGAGGCTGAGGCAGGAGAATTGCTTGAATCTGTGGGGCGGTGGTTGCAGTGAGCCAGGATCATGTCACTGCTCTCCAGCCCAGGCGACAGAGTGACACTCCATCTCCAAAAAAAAAAAGCCCAAAGTGGAAACAAACCAATTGTCCATCAGTGATGAATAGATGAACAGAAGGGGTGCTATCCGTACAGTGGGATGCTGTTCAGCCATAAGAAAGGAAAGAAGTACTGCCCCATGTTCCAACATGGATGAACCTAGAAAATGTTACGCTGAGCCCAAGAAGCCAGACACAGAGGCCGCATTTTGCATGACTGCATTATACGAAATGTGCAGAATAGACAGTCAAATCCACAGACAGAAGGTGGCTGGGGGAAGAGGGAAGGGAAGAGACTGCTAATGGGTATGGGCTTTCTTTGGGGGCTGATGAAAATTTTCTGGAACTAGATAAAGGTGACAGTTGTATAATCACAGGAATACAGTAAAAATTGCTGAATTGTGCACTAACGGTATGGGGAATGTATTCCCCCCCAAAAAAGTAGGGGGGCTCAAGCAGGTGACAACAGCATGGCCATGCCTCAGACTTTTTCACTAGGGACCCTCCATGAGCCTGCAGGTGCCCGGAGAGAGCCCCAGCTCTGCCCTCAAGGGTTGGCTGAGGGCTTCCTGGAGGAGTTGTTTTAGCTCAATGCTGAGCTGAGCCAACTGCAGTTTTTGGGGTCTGCAGGCCTCATTCACAATCCCGTGGAGTACTGTATAAGAGCCAAATTGCAACTTTGCGACTCGCTGCTGCCAGGGCCCCAAGGAAGTGCTCTTCCTGGGCACGAACCCAGGACCTTTTAGCACAGCCCAGACATGAGTGCCCTTTGAGGAAGTGAACATGGTCTGGGACTGGCTGGGCATTGGAGGGCCTGTGCTAACCCCTCCCCAAGAGTACCCTAAGCAGTCAGTGCTGGGACTGGGGTGCTCAGTCAGAGGTGAGTGTGGTGCCCGACTCTGGGGCTTTTCCTGGAACCTCTGTAGAGAGCCTGAGGTCTTCTCCTGTCACTGCTTTGTCCACAATCTGTGTTCTCTGCTATTCCTGGCTCCCAGAGAGCACAACCTCACTCCGGCTGAGCTGCCTGTTAAGCAGCAAGAACAGCTTCCTGGGATCTTAGTGCAGCCCTCTGCCGGCAGGTGTGGTGGCTGGGGGTGCGGCTGGGGTGGGAGAGGCGCGGCTGGTACAGCAGTGGGTGCCAATGGCTCTGGCAGGCCTGACGCCAGAGGTCCAGGTGGAGGGGCTCCTGCGTCTCTCTCCCCGTAACCCACAGGCCAACAGGGCTAATAGGCAGTGACCAAGTGAGCTGACCAAGTGAGTTGGGGCTGCTGCCACGGTTATGGAAATGAGTGCCCGTGGGGCTTGGCATGGGACACATTCAAGGCCTCCAAGTCACTCTTGGGCAAGCAGATAACAACACACCCTGGACTGAAGCCAGAGGTCCTCCTGGGCTCCCTGGTTGCTGGGAAACATACCCTTTGATCTGTTGAACTGTCTTCCAACCTGCTGTGGCAGTTTTGATCCCAATCCTGTTCTCCCTGCCGAGTCCTGCTTTCCTCACCTTCCCTGGGCATTGCCCTTTCTGTGGGAGGGAATCAGCAGAAGGCGCGCTGTTGCACTTCAGATGCTTCTACCTCATCATTTCCTTGGAAGTCTCTATTCAATGGGGGAGCTCCCTGGACTGACTGCTAAGGTCGCATTTGCTTTTTCGCAGGAAATACCTTGTCAGGAACTCATCCTTATAAAACAGCTGCCCTCAGCTGACCCCTTTCCCAGGCCAGGACAAAGCATGACACAAGAAATTCAGAGTGACCTTTTTGTGAGAGGCTGAGGCTGGCTCAAAGAATTCAGTGTGAAAGTCAGAAGACCTGGATTTTCATCCCAGCTTCGCGACTTGTGAGCTTTATGATGGTCAAATTGATGGAGCCTGGGCCTCAGGCTGCTCCTCTGTAAAAGGGGGCTGCCTCCCTCCTGGGGTTGGTGTGAAGGTCATGGAGACAACACTTGAAAGTGTCTTGGCTGGGCGCGGTGGCTCATGCCTGTAATCCCAGCACTTTGGGAGGCCAAGGCAGGTGGATCATGAGGTCAGGAGATAGAGACCATCCTGGCCAACATGATGAAACCCCATCTCTACTAAAATATACACACAAAAAATTAGCCAGGCTTGGTGGTGTGTGCCTGTAGTCCCAGCTACTTGGGAGGCTGAGGTGGGGGAATTGCTTGAACCCGGGAGGCAGAGGTTGCAGTGAGCTGAGATCGCACCACTGCACTTCAGCCTGGCAATAGAGCAAGACTCTCAAAAAAAAAAAAAAAAAAAAAATTGTCTTGCATAGGCCTGGCTTGTGGCTTTGCTTTCTTGCTTTCTTACCTTGGGGTTGGGGAGTCACCGCACTACGCTACGAGGGAAGCCCCTCTCCATTCAGAAGACCCTGTTAGGGAGGAGTCTGGGCTCCCACCTGTGGCCAAGGTGAAGGACAAATTCTTTCCCTGTCAGAGACAGACCAGTGAATTTAAGACAAACCCAGCCTGTGATTTTTCCAGTCTACGCATTAAAACCTCCTAAACCTAGACGGATGTGGTGGCGCACGCTCATAATCCCAGCACTGTAGGAGGCTGAGGTGGGTGGATCACTTGAGGTCAGGAGTTTGAGACCAGCCTGGACAGCATGGTGAAACTTCATCTCCACTAAAAATAGAAAACTGGATGTGGTGGCAGGTGCCTGTAATCCCAGCTGCTCAGGAGGCTGAAGCAGGAGAATCACTTGAACCCAGGAAGGGCAGGTTGCAGTGAGCTGAGACTGCACCACTGCACTCCAGCCTGGGCATCAGAGTGAGACTGCATCTCAAATAAAATAAAATAAAAGCTCTTAAACTCTTAAAAAAAAAAAAAAAAAAGCTTTAAAGCACCTCCCCTGTCTCTGTGCCATCTGGGGTGAGGTGGGAGCTTAATGGACCCTGTAGATCATATACATTTGAATCTCAGGCCTAGATAAAGGCAGAGCCCTCATGAATGATCAGGGGAGATTTGTTTTCTATCTAGAGCCCTGGACAAGCTAGATAAGCTATTTCATTATCTCTCTTTGCAAGTGAGCAGATTGTTTGTTCTGTCACATTTTTCTCTAGAGTGGGAGCCTCAGAAGGTCTTGGCTCTATGCAGGATTCTGACACAGCTCCGACGCGTGCGTGCCCTAGGCCCAGGCCTCAGCTCCTGTCCCTGCTGGTGGCCACTACATCCAAAGCTTCTTGGGTATCAAGATTGGCACCTCTCCCCTTCCACCTCCCCTGCATCCAGTGCAGCTCCTCCAGGATCTCCTACTTCTTTGGTTTCAGTTTGCTTTGCTTTCCTTTTGGCTGCAGGATTTCCCTTTCTGTAGCAAAGCTCAGTGTGTTTGAAAGCCTGTTCATTATCTTCTCTCTACCACTTCTAGGTGTTTTTAGAGCAGAAAGATTTCTACGTTTCCTAGTCTGCCACACTACCAGAAATGTAATCTCTGTGATACAATTTCTCTCCGTTAAACTAGCAAAAGTTTAATAGGGGCAGGGCTAAATTTTTAAGGGTAAGGGAAGGGCTTACATTCTCCTGATGGGAATCTCAATGGCTACTCAACTCCCGACAGTATTTTGCAATCAAAAATATGAAAAAATGATGCATGTCTTTTGTCCTGGCAATTTCCATTTCTAGTAAGTTATTCTATTAAATCATCGTGGATGTGTGCAAAGTTTCAAGTTCAGGAAGTTTGTCATCGTTGAATCCAGCCTCAGCATTTCCAAAAAGCATACATTGTTTAAATATTCCAGTTGGGGAAACAAAAAGGAAAAAACAAGAAGGAAGGGGAAGCACTTGTATCAGGAAAAGAAAATCTTTCTGAGAAATCTTCAGCAAATGAATGCCTAGGACTCTGGGTTCAGATCACATCTCTTGGCCATCCCTAGCTATGAGGGAAACTTGGAAAATCAGAATTTTTGGGGAATACAGCTGAGGTTTTGTTAGGAAGAAGGGAGGAATGGAAACCATAGTGTATGTATGTATGTAAGTATATGTGTGTGTGTATTAGGGTTCTCTAGAGGGATAGAACTAATAGGATAGATGAATATATGAAGGAGAGTGTATTAAGGAGTATTGACTCACATGATCACAAGGTGAGGTCCCACAATAGGCCATCTGCAAGGTGAGGAGCAAGGAAGCCAGTCTGAATCCTAAAGCTGAAGAACCTGGGGTCCGATGTTCAGGGACAGGAAGTATACAGCATGGGAGAAAGACGGAGGTCAGAAGACTAAACCAGTTTAACCTTTCCATGTTCTTCTGCCCGCTTTTATTCTGGCCACGCTGGCAGCTGATTTGATGGTACCCACTTAGATTGAGGGTGTGTCTGCCTCTCCCAGTCCACTGACTCAAATGTTAGTCTCCTTTGGCAACACCCTCACAGACACACCCAGAAACAAAACTTTGCATCCTTCAGTCCAATCAAGTAGACACTCAATGTTAACCATCACAGTATGTATGTGTGTATACATGTAAATATGTATGTATGTATGTATCTATGCATCTATCTATTGATTGATATGCTTCTAGAAGGGTAGACATCAAGTTCTTTTGATGTTTATTCCTAGTTGGAAGAATTTTAAAGGTAAATTTTACAATCTTGTTTTTGCATATTTGATATAATACAGCTGCATTATATTTATTTTTAAAATCAATATTTTAAAATTTCAATGTTTTAAAATATATATCAATAAGGTAAAATACAATAAGCTATTATAATACAGCTGTATTATATTTATTTTTAAAAAGTCACTCAAGAGCCTGGGTGTGGTGGCTCACGCCTATAATCTTAGCACTTTGGGAGGTCAAGGTGGGTGAATTGCTTGAGCCCAGGAGTTTGAGATCAGCCTGAGCAACATGGTGAAACCCTTTCTCTCCAAAAAATACAAAAAAAATATCTGGGTGTGGTGGTGCACGCTTGTGATCCCAGCTACTCAGGAGACTGAGGTGGGAGGATCACTTGAGCCCAGGAAGCAGAGGTTTCAGTGAACCAAGATTGCATCACTGCACTCTAGCCTGTGTGACAGGGTGAGACTCTGTCTCAAAGAAAAACAAAACATCAAGAAAGGTTATAGTTGTTAAGGATGGGGTGGCACATGATGGGTATAGGACCACAGCCAGGTGTGGTGCCAGAGAGCAGTGAGAAGCAGAGAACCACAATATCTCAGGAGCTTGGGATGAGGATGCAGCAGCTGCCAGGGCGGGGCACTCTGACTGTTCTCAATGGATTGTTATGTCCTTGGTTTTTAATTTAAGGGGGTCAAAATGTTGCCTATTGTCTTGTATGTGCTGCCTACAACCCATTTGGAATATAGAGGGCAGAAGGGGGGACTCTGCAGCGCCTCCAGACATCCCTGCTATGAAGGTGGGATATCTTAATTGTGTATGGATTTTGTTATCACCCAGATAGCTGCTTGCCATTGTGTCTGACTTCTTTCAGCTCTTTAATTGATTAAAATGTTCTAAGACCTCCTTCATGCTGTGTCCAGCCTCAGAAAACAGATCAGACTTGTCCTCCCCAAGAGGAGTAGGCCATAGAGTTATTACCATGAGAGCAGCGGCTGGGTCTTGAGGATCCCGCCACAAAAGGACAAACACAGTGTGTTGGGAATGTCGGAAAACCACAGTTTTCCCCCTTTACCAGGAATCATGCCGATGATGGTGGCTGCCATTTATTGTTTATAGTGAGTATTTTCTCATTTAATACTTTAAACCACTTCACAAGATAGATTCTCATTTTATAACTAAGAAAACAAAGGCTTGGACAGGTTAAGTAACTTGTCTAAGCTCACACAGCCAGGACAGTGGGAAAGAGGTAACTGCACACTGTCTGGTTTTGAGTCTATGTTTGTAACTAGTAGTTATTCTACTCAGGGTGACCAGCAGTCCTGCTTTACTTTGGACTGTCTGGTTCTAGCACTTGAAGTCCCACATTCTGAGAGACTCCTCAGTTCCAGGCAAGCCCGGATGGCTGGATTTGCTTCCTTGGCAGTGACAGTCCTCTTTCCACTGAGTGCTCAAGGGTCCATGTGTTCTTCACACCTGGATGGTCACCTGGGTGCGATTGAGGTTGGGTATTTTCCATAGTGCCCCCAGGAAACAATAGGCACATAATTGGTACCAAAGGAAAAAAAATCCTAATGGAATTAATGAGTGAATAAATGACTAATGTCACCTACAGCAACTACTTTTAGATTATCTATTATGAGTCAGGCACTGTTAGGTGCTGTGGGAAATAAGTAAGTGAGTTTTAGCTAAATAACTAAGTAACGTGAGTAACTGAATTGCACTCCAAGGTGGAGACTTGCGCTGTTGGCGGTGTCAACAAAGATTAATTAAGGGATATTGCATCACAGGCTTGATGGCTTTAATAACCCACAGCAGTAATGCTACTCTGCTTTGTTGGATCCTGGAGTTGATAAGCCTTATCCCTCACACAATCTAATCTAATTCTTCTGCCTCCCAGCAGATGTGTGAGATATTCAACGCCACTTCACAGGCAGGGAGAGTGAGTCATAAAGGACCACAAGTTTGTGATCTAAAGCCGTGATTGCACAGTGGTGGCCTTCAGGCCACCTCCAGGCCACTGTTATGTTTTGTGGTCTATATAATTTTTTTAAACAAAATTGAATTGGTGACTCACACCTGCAATCCCAGCACTTTGGGAGGCTGAGCCCAGGAGTTCAAGACTAGCCTGGGCAACATCGCAAGACTGGTCTCTACAAAAAAAAAAAAAAAAAAAAGTAGCTGGGTGTGGTGATGCACACCTGTGGCCCTAGCTACCTGGGAGCCGAGGTGGAAGAGTCACTTGAGCTGGGGCAGTTGAGGCTGCAGGGAGCCAAGATTATGCCACTGCACTCCAGCCTGGGCAACAGAGAGAGACCCTGCCTCAGAAAAAAAAAAAAAAAAAATTGAATTGCATGACAGTATTTAAAGACTGGAAGATTTTGCATAAAAATCTGAATTTCTAGTCCTTCTTGACAAAATGGAAGATATGACAGCCCTGTGTTCTCGATCATGGCTGTCACTTGCGATGAGGCATTGACCCTTCAGTTTTTTCATTTCCAGGGCTGTCCTGGCCTGTGTTACCTGAGGCACCAAAATAAAGAGACCAGAAGGCAAAGAAAGTATCTCCAGTGGAAGAAGGCATGTGACTATGGCAGCCTCAGGGACCCCAACAGTTGCCCCATGTTCCAAAGGATCAAGAACACAGCTGTGAGGAAAACCCACCTCTGCCAAGGCCAGAAGCAGATCCCTTTCTCCTTCAGGAATCTAGATGCTGTCCCTGACTTCTCCTGAGGCATCATCTTTGTTCTCCTCCCATTTAGTCAGTCAAGTCACAAAACAAACTTTTGGTTTTTTCCAATTAACCATTTCCTTCAGTGGCAACTCCACTCTTACAGGTGTTCAGGCCAAACACATTGGAGTCATTCTTGACTCTCTCATACCCCACCTCACTGCCTGTTTCTGCCATCCTGGTGCAGACTACCCTCAGCTCTTGCTTGGGACACCATGGAAGCATCCTGATTGCTCCTCCTGCTTCCACCCTCACCCTGCTGCTGCCTATTCCCAGTGCTTCCAGGGACAGATACTGTCAAAACATAAATGAGATAGCCAGGCACGGGGGTTCACACCTGTAATCCCAGGGCTTTGGGACGGTGAGGAGGGAGGATCTCTTGAGCCCAGCAGTTCAAGACTGCAGTGCCCCATAATCGTGCCTGTGAATAGTTACTGTATTCTAGACATGGCAACATAGCAAGACCCTGTCTCTACAATTAAAAAAATATATATATTAGCTGATGTACACTTGTAGGCTGAGGTGGGAAGATCACTTGAACCCAGGAGTTCGAGGTTATAGTGAGCTGTGATTGCACCACTGCATTCCAGTCTGGGCAACAGAGCAAGACTGTCTCTAAATACACACACACACACACACACACACACACACACACACACACACACGGCCTGGTGCAGTGGTTCATGCCTGTAATCCCAGCATGAGCTCAGTATATATTTAAATACACACACACATACACACACACACATATATGGCCTGATACAGTGGCTCCTGCCTGTAATCCCAGCATGAGCTCAGTATATATTTAAATACATGCGTGCACGCACGCACACACACACACACACACACACACACACACATATATATATATAGAGAGAGAGAGCCTGGTAAAGTAAGTAGTTCATGCCTGTAATCCCAGCACTTTGGGAGACCAAGGTGGGAAGATCACTTGAGACCAGGATTTCAAGACCAGTCTGGGCAACATAGTGGGACCTCATTTCTACAAAAAGTAAAATAAAAATTAGCTGAGTGTGGTGGCACACACCTGTAGTCTCAGCTGTTCTGGGGGATGAGGCGGGAGAATTGCTTGAAACTGGGAGATTGAGGCTACTGTGAGCCTCGATTGCATCACCACACTTCTGCCTGGGCAACAGAGTGAGACTCTGTCTCAAATAAATAAATGATATCTATCTGTATTATATATATAATATCTATCTGTCTATCTATCTATCTGACCATGCTCCTCTGATCAGCTCAAACCCGCTGCCGTTTGCTGTGTCACACAGAGTCACTCCCTTATCCTCACTGTGGCTCCTTCCATTCTATACCCTCACTGGGCTCCAGCCACACTGGCCTCTAGCCCTGCTCTATGGATCTCTGAATACCACAAGCATACTACTGCCTAGGGTCTTTGTACCTGCTGGAGGTTTCCGTTATCTAAGGCTGCATAACAAATCACCCCAAAATTTAGTGACTTTAAACAGTAAGAATCATCTATGATCTCTCATGGTTTCTGTGGGATGGGAATCCAGAATCAGCTAGGTAGGGTGGTCCTGGCTCATGGCCTTTCATGAGGTTGCAGACAGATGTTAGCAGCAGCCAAGTCATCTGAGGCTTGGCTAGGAGGGGGACTCTACTTCTGAGGGGACCCCCTCATGTGGCTGGCAAGTTAGTGCTGGCTGTTGGCCAGCGCCCCAGTTCCTAGGCACATGGAGCTCTCCGTGGGTTTGCAGTAGGACGTCTTGAGGGCATGAAGGTTGGATTTCCTCAGAGCAAAAGTGTGCAGGGAGCCAGGTGGATGCTGTAATGCCTTTTATGACTTAGCCTCCGAGGTCACACACCATCACTCCTGATTCATTTGGTCGGTCACACAGAGCTACCCTGATTCAGAGGGGGAGGTGCCACACGAGGGTGCAAATAACGGGAGGTGGGGATCACTGGGGGCATCCTGGAGGTAGCAACCATGCAGGTCTCTGCCTGCAATGTCCTTCCCTCAGCAACTGCAAGGCTGACCCATGATTCCTTAAGATTCCTGCTCTAATATTCCTTATCAGAGAGGCCTCACAGCCTACCCCTTGTAATGTAACTTTCCTACCCTTCTGACATTCCTATCCTGCTTTTCTTTTCTTCACAGCACTTACACCTGCAGAAACACAAGTCTATTTCCTTGTTTATTGTCTGTCTCCCTCCGGTAGATGAATCCTCAGCATTTAGACCAGTGCCTGGTACAAAGGCTCTCAATATTTTTCACATGAATGAATAGCTTATATGCATTAAATGTTATGAATGAATGAAATCTTACCTCTTTGAATAGACTTCATCACATGCTATCAAGGGCACATACTAATGACGCAATTTATCACTATTGATGTTGACCTTGACCTGGCGGAAGTGGAATTTGTCAGGTTTCTCCACTGTAAAGTTACTGGGGTTTCTGCGTTTCCATTCTGTATTGTTTGGAAGGAAGTCACTATGTGTAGCTCACACTTAAGGAGTGGGAATTATGAGGACTGGGAATCTACATAATTTATTTGGAGTTCTTCTGCACAGGAAATTTATCTCTTTCCCCTCATTTATTAACTTAGGCAATCATTTATTTATATTAGCATGGATTCCTGGATATTTATTTTATACTTTGTATTATAATCCAATCCTACTTTATTTTATTGTTCAAATTGTTCCAGCTTTGGTCATTGGATGCTCTTTCAGTTGGCTCCCATGCTCCTTGGACGTATTCCCATCTGTGTGTGTGTGCGTGTGTGTGTGTCTGTGTGTATTTGTAGCACTTCCTTACTTTCTGGCACTACAAGATGCACCAGGCTCATTTTGGTGTGTATTTCCTTCATTTCCTGCCCCAGGAGGCAGGAATGCCCCTAATGTTTCTAAGGAGCCTTGGTTCCTTTTATTGAGAATGGTGTTAGAAACCAAGTTATGTAAATATGCTTCTAGTTCTTCTATGTCTCACCATGTCCTCAGGCACTGCCCTAGTCTAGGCCGTCTCTTCTCTTTGTGGCAACCTGCCAACCATCCACAAAACATTCTGCCCCTACGTTTCCTCTACTCCTTTCTCCCCATCCTTTCTTCTTTTAGGCAGAGGCATCATTCTTAGTGATAAATCGGCTCATGTTAGCCTTTCAATGGACACCATTGTTCTCAGGATGAAGTTCTCCTGTGGATGGTGTAAAACGTTCTTCGTGAACTGGACCCGCCTACCCCTCCAGCCTTACCTGTCCCATAAACCCAGCCTGGAGGCTGAGCTCTAGCCGCACTGAACTACTTTCCTTTATTTCTGTGTCTTTAAAGTGTCCATACAGAACTTTCCACTGCTGAGAAACAAGCTCTAAGCCTAATGACCGTTACCATGTTAAAATGTCTTCTTGCCAGGCGCAGTGGCTCACGCCTGTAATCCCAGCACTTTGGGAGGCCGAGGCGGGCAGATCATGTGGTCAGGAGTTTGAGACTAGCCTGACCAACATGGTGAAACCCCTCTACTGCCCACAGGAACAATTTCAGCTCTTCACCTTGGCATGCAAGAACCTTCACAATGTGTCACCTTCCCCATCTCCTGCTCTCTCCCCTCCTCAGGCCAACCCCTTCAGTAAACCTCGGTGTGACTCTACTAAAAATACAAAAATTAGCTGGGTGTGGTGGCGTGCACCTGTAATGCCAGATACTCAAGGAGGCTGAGGCAGGAGAATTGCTTGAACCCAGGAGGCGGAGGTTGCAGTGAGCCAAGATCACGCCACTGCACTCCAGCCTGGGCAACAAAGCAAAACCCTATCCTAAAGAATAAAATAAAATGTCTTCTCTCCCTTCTTGTTTGGGGTTGAACAAGAGGCAATCATTTATTTAAAGGCCCCCTGTGATACGAAAATTAAAGATTGGTCTCCCACCACCCAGTTTCTGGCACACAGCTCCTAAATCCCTTGGAATTTCTTAGGTGATAGGAAGTCTTTTGTTCTAATGAGGCCACTCCTGATATCTACAGAGTTCAAGAGGGGCAGTTAACAGAGGACCAAGGCATGATTAAAGGGTGGAACTTTCAGCCCCACCCCCGACCTTTAGGGAGGGGAGAGAGACTGGGGATAAACTTAATCACCAAAGGCCAAACTATTTCGTTGATCATGTCTGCAGAAAGAAACTTCCATAAACCCCCTAAACGATGGGCTTCAGAGAGCTTTCAGGTTGGTGAATACATGGAGCTGCTGGGAGGGCATGGGACACCTGGAGAGGGCGTGGGAGCCCCACGGCGCTTCCCCCATACCTTGCCCTGTGCATCTCTTCCGTTTGGCTGTTCTTCAGTTGTTTCCCTTATAATAAATAGTAAATGTAATAAGGTGTTTTCATGAGTTCTGTGAACTGTTCTAACAAGTTCTCAGACCTGAGGAGGGGGTCATGGGTACTCCTGATTTATAGCCAGGGGGTCCAAGCAACATGAGGCAACCTGAGACTTTCAAGAGTCCCCATGTGAAGTGGGGAGAGTTTGCAGGACTGAGCCTTTACCCTGGAGGGTCTATGCTAACTCTAGTAGTTAGTGGCAGAATTGAATTGAGTTCTAGGACACCCAGTTGGTGTCAGAGAGTTGGAGAATTGGCTGAGATGGGAAAAAACTCCCATACATTTGGTATTGGAATTGTTGAGAGAAAAAACTATTCACTGCTGCCCTGCTGCCCCGTTCATCCAGCTTGCTATGGGCCAAACTCCATGCTCTGCTCTAGACATGCATGTGTGTTTGTGTGTCTGCAGGTCCCTGTGCACGTGTGTGTGCTGGCAGTGAGCCCGGCTGGTCTTGCCTTTTACTGCCCTGTGGTTGCGTTTGCCTGCTTCCCACCATGGAGCGAGTGTCTCATGAAGGCAGCAGACACTGTCGGTACATCCAAATAGTCCCAACACCTGGGATGCGCTTGTAGATACTCAAGTATTTGCAGCTTGAATTATCATCCAAGTAAATAACTAAACCAACAAATGAATAAATGTAAGAAGGGGTAAATGAATGGATGAATGAAGTGGTTGTATCTTTCTCCTTTGCCCTTAGAGTCAGAAGTGGTTTCCAAATGTTGAAATTTTGACCATTGAATTGAGTTGACTTGGATTCTCAATGTTGGTCGACAGTCCGGTGGCAACAGGAGTGGCCTCCATATATTGGTGAGCACCCACTCCCCTTTATGCACAGCATGACTGTGAGGAGGAAGGAAAGCGTGTGCAGGTGCATAGGAGGCTGCCGTAAGCTCCCAAGAGGAGGGCTTCTAGCAAAAGTGAGGTTTTCTTTGCCCTTGATGTTCTGAGAGCACCTGTAGAAGCTACACAGTCAGTCGAGCCCAGGTGCTTGCTTCTGGTCCAGTTCAAATATGTAAGGCCTAGAGGTGCTTTGGGGAGGTGTGACCGCAAATGCTGTTGGGATTTGAATAGGCAGAAAAGAAGGTGAGAGAGGCTGGGGAGGGGATGTGGGACAACCTGTGTAGGGGCCAGGAAGGGGTTGGCCTGAGGAGGGGAGAGGGCAGGAGGTGGGGAATGTGATACATTGTGAAGGGTCTTGCATGCCGAGGTGAAGAGCTGAAATTGTTCCTGTAGGCAGTAGAGAACTCTTTTAAAATGGATAATCAACAAATAACTCTACCTTTACTTTTTCCTACAAGGTAATACATGCTAATTACAGAAATGTTTGAAAATATAGACAAGAATAAAGCCAAAAGGAATCATGAGTCAGCATATCACCTAGAGAATGCAATGCCTTTGGTGTATTTCCCTCCAGTAACTTTTGGTCACAGTCATCGTAGTCATATGTTACACGGTGCTTTATAACTTGTTTTAAAAATATCATTAATATGTTATGAGCATTTGTTCATGAAGCCATCTTTTGAAACCTGATTTTTAATGGATGCATAGTAATTCATCTATGTCTGTGGGCTCTGCCTCTGAGGATTAAACTAAACTTGGATCAAAAATATTTGAGAAAGTAAAAGTAACAATACAACAATAAAAATAATACAAATTAAAAAACTATAGTATAGCAACTATTTTCATAGCATTTACATTGTATTAGATACTATAAGCAATCTAGAGATGGTTTAGAGTCTAGGGGAAGATGTGTGTAGGTTATATGCAAATACTATGCCATTTTATATTAGGGGCTTGAGCATTCCAGGTTTTGGTATCCTCAGGGATCCTGGAACAAATCTCTCTGTGAATACTGAGGAAAGACTGTAATGTACTTAATAAATTCTTTATTAATAGTTACCTGATTATTTTAAATTTTTCAGGATATGTGAAGGCTCGATGGCATTCTTGTATATGCATGTTTACATGTACCTCAGATTATTTCTTAATAAATTTCTAGAAGCAGAGTTACTAGGTCAAAGGTTCTGTAGATTTCAAAGGCCTTTAGTGCCCTAGGTCCTAGGGAATGACTGGAAGTTTCTAAGAAAAGTGATGTGGGAAGTGTCTTCTTTTCTTCTCGTTTTTGCTGATTACTTTTAACTTTTTTATGGAAGACAACCCCTGAGGCTCCTGCCTGGTCTACACTCCTCCCCTGAGAATGATCCAGTGTCCATCCATAATCCCTGAGGAAGAGGGCCTCTCCCTTCATATTCCTACCACCTGTCTTCCTCCTTAGGCTTTTCCATCCCTGGCCACCACCTCTAGGGCGTGGGTGCAGGTCAGTACTTGGTGCTGAGGCTCAGGTCACAGAGCACTGAGGCTGGGGCGGGGACTGCCATGCTGCAGAACAGAGGTCCCCAGCCCGGTGACCGGAGCACCTCTCCTCCCATCCTGGGGTGTCCAATGTCTTCCCACAATTCCTGCTCATCCCTGCAGTTCATGTGTCCTTCAGGCATCTCTGGTTCCAATTTCCTGCTTCTCCAGAGCTCTCCAAATCTTTCTTCCCTCTGCCCCTTCCCTGTGATCCCTCAGCACCCACCCTACCTCCTCAGACAAGCTGAGTGTCTTGTCCTGGACAGTTTAACTGGTGATTCAGGGATTTATATGAGGAGAGTTTTATTGCAGTATCATGCAGTAGATAAATTAAAGTGAAATATTTCTGCCTTTAAAGTGGCTCCCTCACTGCTTCCTCCCATTTCCTACTTCCAGCCACTCACAGTGCTGCTCAGCTCAGCTCAGCTCCGCCCCTTGCCCTGGATGCAGTGCAGGCTCCCAGCTGCCCCTTTCTCGTTCCACCCTCTACTTCTACTCCAATCAGCATTTTACACAGCCCTGGAGACAGCCTGGGGACTCCATCCAAGGGGCCCAGGCCGCGGTCAGGGGAGAAGGGAGCGGAAGCATTCAGGCCTGGCGGGAGCAGCCAGCTCCCCACAACACCTGCCGCTGTCCGGGAAGTCCTTCCACCGAAGCTCCCTCCCTGCCCAGAACCTCAGGGCTCCCGGGAGCCGGCACAGAGGGCCCCTCAGCTGGAGCATTTTAAGGGCTGGCTCAATGTGCAGAAGTGAACTACCTATCCTTTCTACCTGGCAGGGCAACTGAGGGGTCAAGTAACATAACGGGTAAGGAAGTGCCTCATAAAACGCCACGCAAATATAAGCCATTGTTATACAATTGTTTTCATTGGGAAATGTAATTTAGTTCCAAACAACCGCTTTCAGTGGAAATCTTGGGACATAATTATAGTGGACATCTGTTGTTTTTGGCCTGTCCAATGGCCCTTTCCCCTTCTTCTGGCGACAATACCGCCCACCCCCCTTCCTCTGGGGAAGTGCACCTCTCTAACTCCAGACCTGTAACCCTGCTGGGACTGCCATGACGTGACTCCACCGCTGGGTCCTAGGGATGGACGTGTGACCCGGGCTTGGCCAATCACTGTAGCCCCACCCCCCACCTACACGATGATTGGTCCCTGCAATTCATGACCAGGGTCTGGTCAGCTGTCGTTCTACCTTGAGATTTTGACATAGGGAGGCAATGAGAACGACCCTTTCCTTCTGGTGGAGGTTGCTGAGCAGGGGTGATATGAGCTTCTCAGTCTGTTCAGGCTGCTATAACAAAATGCCTTAGACTGGGAGGCTTAAAAACAACAGACAGTTATTTCTCCCAGTTCTACAGACTGGGAAGTTCAAGATAAGGTGGCAGCAGATTTGGTGTCTGGTGACCACCTGCTTTCTGGCTCATAGCTTGCTACAGTTTGAATGTCCCCTCCAAAACTCATGTTGAAACTTAATCCCTAATGTGGCAGTGTTGAGAGGCAGGGCTTTTCAGAGGTAAGTGAAGGGCTCTGCGCTCATGAATGGATTAAACCATTTATGCATGAATAGATTAATCCATTTGTGGATGGATGGATTAATGGGTTAGCATGGGAGGGGAACTGGCAGCTTTATGAGAAAAAGAAGAGAGACCTGAGGAAGTGGGTTTGCACGCTTTGTCCGCTTGCCATGTGATGGCCCATACTGCCTTGGGATTCTTCAGCGTTCCCAGCAGAAAGAAGGCACTCACCAGATGTGACCCTGCCTCCTTGGACTTCTCAGACTCCATAACTGTAAGGAATACATTCCTTTTCTTTATGAACTGCCCAGTTCAGAAAACAGACTAAGACATAGGGGGTGACTTTTTGCTATTTCCTCACATGGTAGAAGAGGCAAGAGGGTCTCTCGTGGGCCTCATTTATGGGGACACTAATGCCATTCATGAAGACTCCACCGCCAGGTCCTAATTACCTCCCTAAGGCCCCACTCCCTGATACCTTTACCTTGGGGATTAGGATTTTTACATAGGAATTTTGGGGGGACATAACATTCAGTCCATTGCATGGTCTTCAACAATCTTGCCCTTGACCTGCCTCCCACTGCCATTTAGAGGAATCCTCTGCAGCAGGAAGAATAATGCAAACCTGGGGGCTGGCACTGGGAAGCAGAATCCAGAGGAGAGCGAGTCTCTCTCGGTCTGTCTTGGGACCCCCCTGTCCTAGCTGTCCCTGAGACAGGCACTGTCCTTGTGCTTCCCTGATTCCTTTCCTTCAGCCGCAGGGGACTTTTTGTCCCTTGTATATGACAGAATCCTGACCTATATGAATTAACTCACTCATGGGTGAGAGGTGCCTATTTATGAATATCCAAGTGCTTCATGTGTGAATATCTTCTTCAAAATGATTTGAAATGTCTCTTGGGAATCTAAATCATCTTGATTTAGAACAGTCAGCTGACATAAGCCCAGGAGTTTGAGGCTGCAGTGAGCTACTACACTCCAGCCTGAGAGGAAAAAAAAATAGCAGACAGTAAAGATACAGTTATATGATTAAACCAAACAGATTTAGTTATCTTTGCAAGTAACCCCTTCATCTGCCTTAAATCAGAGCATGTTGAGGCATGGAAGTATATGTAATAGATGCTATGCATGTATGAGATAAAAGATGAGCCAATGCATACATTAGTAATTAAGGAAAACTGAGAGTCCATTCACTTTTATCTTTACCTAGAGGCAATTCTGTTTGCTGCAAAGAATCAAGAGGCAAACCTGTAAGACTCAGGTGAAAAGACAAGGAAAATTGGAACTTCTTTTTCTGTTCTGGGATCTTGTTTTGAATGTTGCTTAAAATGACCGAGTCTTATTCAGACACTGGCAACCATTTCACGCAGAAGAGATTTCTGCCAAGACAAGATGCAAATTGTAGATTGGACCCATTGGTTTTGGAGTCTGGGGGATATGCAGAGGCTATGCAGAGGGGTGCTGCTCAGCTCAGCACCCCTGGTTTTCTGGATGGAGTCGGGGCACCAGCTGGCAGGCAGCCCAGCACAGCTCATTTTTTGAAAAACCAAAATGAAACAGCACCACCACCAACAACATAGCATCATCTTGAACAGAAAAATATAGCAAGGAGCTGGGAGACAGATTAAGCAATTCAGGAGCTAGGATGACGTGTGGGAATTTTAGACTGTTTCATCCCATTAGCAAAGATAAAATGCATACATTTCACATAAAGTCATGTGTTGTTAACACAAATTTATAATTCTATTGAAGGTCAATAAAATGCTTAATACAATATTCATGTGATTAGGAATTCCCATGTTGCAGAGGCTAGAAGGACACTTCTACTCTCAGGCTGAGGGTCTGGGCTTCCCAGCTCATTCCAAGCCTGAGGCAGAGCCACCTGGACTGGTGGCAGTGGTCAGAGGAAGGACACAAAAACTTTGGAACATGCATCCCTTGGAGGTTGCTGGTGCTGACTCTGGACATTTCATTCCCCAGTGACCTTGTTGTTTCTTCTCCTCATTTGTGAAGTGTCCTGTTTGCTTTATAGGCTTGTTTAGACACTCAGATGAAATAATGGATGATATTATGAAAATTGTAAGTGACAATAGAAATGTAAGATGCACATAGGAATGAGAGAAATAGATCCTCAGAAGAAGGAGGAAAACCACCAAGCCTAAAACACTAAGAAGCTAAAGCTCGGGTCTGGATGAGAAAAAAAAGGCTTAAGAGGACTAAGATTGCAAAGCCAGGATGATGCTGTGTTTTTGCTGACCTCTTTGCAATATGGTTGGCTACTAGAATCCTGGCATGGCCCTGTAAGAGTCACTGGCCAGACAGACTCTCGAGCCGGCCTGCCTGGTTTCACACTCTGCCTCACCACTGTGACCATGTGACCTTGGGTGGGAGACTTTGCTTCTCTTTGCCTCAATTTTCTTATCTGTGAAATGGGGATAACCACATTCATCTCAGAGGATAGTTGTAAGAATTAAGAGAATCCATTCATGTGAAGTACTTGAATAGTGTCTGGAAAATGATAAGTTCTCAATAAATCAGCAATCATTATTTCCTATCAAGAGTAGGAGTCCTGGTCTTGCGAATAGCCACACCTGTGATCTGGGTCAGATGATTGAGATTTCTGTGATTCCATGATGTGTTGGGAGAGAAGCAGCGTTCTTAATGTCTGTACTGTTGACATTTGGGGTCAATAACTGTGCTCTGGGGGCCTGTCCTGTGCATGATGAAATGATTAGTGGCACCTGTGGTCTCTCCACACTAGATGCTTGTTGCGCCCCCTCCTTCTCTGTTGGGACAACCAAAACTGTCTTCAGGCACTGCCAAATGTCCCCCTTGGATGGGAGATGGGGAGAAGCAAAATTGCCCTCGGTTGAGAACTGCTAGACTGGAAGCAGAGTTCTTAAGCTAGGGAGCTGTAGATCTGGGGATCCCAGAGAGGAGCTTTGAGACATCTGTGAAAGCCCTGAATTCATTCATGAACGTGTGTGTGTGATGTGCGCGTGAGTGAGCTCGCAGGCACTTTTCTCAGGAGAGCTCCCCAGCTTTTTACCAGACTCTCCAGGCGGTCTAGGACAAAAGAATTCTGAGTTTTGCATCCCTTCTTGCCCTGACATGGGCTAGTCCGTGCTCTGAGAGGAAAGGCGTTTTAGGTGAGCACCAAGTTCCTCCTGGTCACTGTGTGAAGCTCTCTGGCCTTTTTCATTGAGCTCTTTTTGATAACCCTTCTGTTTCTAACCCCTTTTCCTCTTTTTTCTTTCCTCTTTTTTTTTGAGATAGCATCTTGCTATATTGCCCAGCCTGGTCTCAAACTCCTGACCTCAAGCGAATCCTCCTGCTTCAGCCTCCCAAAGTTCTGAGCCACCACACCTGGCCATCCTCTCTATCTCTCTCTCTCTTTTTTTTTTTTTAAAAAAAAAACAAAAAACAAAAAACAAAACCCAAAAAACAACCAAACAAAAAAAACCCCTCCTGTTCCCCCTCCATAAAGCCTGTTCTTTCTCTACCATGCTGGAAACTTCAGGGACTTTTGCTCTTTCCCTGAGAGTCTGAGTAACTCTCCAGACAGGCAGCCGTTCCACCCCACTTCCCCTCTAGGCTTCCAGAGCTATGTGCAAGTGGCAGGGGTGGGTGGGGAAGGGAGGAGGGGGAAGGTCACCAGGCACATTCCGGGTGAGGGGCAGGTGGTAGGACCCTTCTTTCTGGGTAGCCTTGGTCCCATGCTGGCTTTGTTCATCTCCCTTCCCTGCTGGTGTTCTGGTCCTTGTTATCTTGGGCAGAGCCAGGGAAGCCAGTTGCCTCGCGTCCAAGGTTACTGTGCTGGGGAGCTAGTATTTACATGACTGCCGGGATGTGGGATGAACCTATTGTGCTCTGCAGCCAAAGCTGTGCTCAGCCCCAGGATCCTCAGGAGACGTGAACAGACTGAATTCTAAGTTTCTCATTAAGAACTTGGCTCTTCACCAAGGAAATCTGTTCCCCTTCCAAACAGAATCTGAAGCTTCATTTAGACTGAATTAGGAGTGGCAAGAAGGGAAGGGAGGCCAATGCATCCCAACATTTTCTGACCGTTTTTGGTTTAAACAAAAGAATGGGGAGGGGGATAAGAAGAGTAACTCCATTCAAACACTATCAGCCAGTGCAGGTCATGAGGTCATGGATACAAAGGACCCACCATTGTCAAATCCCTTTCCCTTCCTTCTTTCTTCCCACATCTGCCTTAAGGAATGTATCAGAAAGACTGATCCCTCTCAGTGTGAGTCCAAATCTACCTATTTGTCAGTTGTCACGACTGAATAAAGACAGGTGTAGACTAGAAAAGTGGTGTGAGTGTTTATCTGAGTCACCTGACATTGTGACTCACGCACTGCTTTTGCTTCAACAACCCAGGCGTTTCTCTTCATGGTGCTAATGGACCGTGCACTTGGGTCATGTGGGCGTGGAACAATCTGGATTTTAAAAATAGATGAATAAAGAGATAATTATGCACCTCACAATTTTAATCTTTACTAGTAAGAAATGAGTCACTGCAAGGTTTGTAAAGGCAAACTCCCTAGGCAAACATTTAAAAGGATTTGATTTTCATCTAACTTTTTCTATTCACCATTCTTCATAATTTGAGGTCACACAGGTCATCTTAGGATCTTCACTGCCTCACCGTCGTCAGCCAGTATTTATCAACCAAGGGATTTGGAGTCTGGCTTTTCTTCCACTCTTCTAGAACTCAAAGCAATCTTTTTTTTTTTTTTTTTTTTGGATGGAGTCTTGCTCTTGCCCAGGTTGGAGTGGAATGGCATGATCTCGGCTCACTGCAACTTCTGCCTCCCGGGTTCAAGCCATTCTCCTGCCTGAGCCTCCCGACTAGCTGGGATTACAGGCTCCTGCTACCACGTCTGGCTAATTTTTTGTATTTTTAGTAGAGATGGGATTTCACCATGTTGGCCAGGCTGGTCTCGAACTTCTGACCTCAGGTGATCTGCCCACCTTGGCCTCCCAAAGTGCTGGGATTACAGGCGTGAGCCACTGCGCCTGGCCAGCAATCTTTCTGAGCAATCTGGAGAAGTCTCTTAAACTTCATGAGCCTCAGTCTCCTCATTTTTAAACTAGAGGTAACAACGCCTTCTTCATGGTGTTGTCATGGTGATTAAATGACACAGGTAAGCGGTGGTGTTCTGTGTATAATGAAGCATCTTCTAACATTAAATGTTGTTAATAAGAATAGAAATGATGCCCTCTGTTCTGTGAGAAGACGTCTCTCCTTAGAACAGACTACTCAATCAATGACCTGAACATTAACCAATTTCTGTGGCTTCCTTCTCAAAACTTCATGTCCTTCTAGTCTAGTAGCAAGTATTAATGAATTTTTTAAAAACTTCCTAAAATAGAGAATTCCAAATGTTAATATAATTTTAAGACATACTATTTTAGAAAATATTACCTCAAAGGAAAGTGAAGAGCTCTAAAATATGTTAACACCTTTGTTTTATTAAACTAAAGCTATGAATTGCATTTGGCAAAATTAGACAATTTTGGTTTACTAAGGAGCTTTATGAAGATGTGATAGCTGTAGAGTGAGTGAAAGTCATCAGCAATGTGGACATGCCATAGGAGAAAGTCCTGTGTCACAAGGCTGTGGCAATTTCACAGGAGCAGTGGTCATAGGAGGCCAGAACTGAATAAAGCCTTGCTATAGACTGAATGTTGATGTCCCCTCAAAATTCATATATTGAGCCCTAATCCCCAGTGGCAGGATATTTTAAAGTGGGACCCTTGGGAGGTGATTAGTCAAGAGGATGGGGCCTCACAGATGGGATTAGCGCCCTTATGAAAGAGGCCCCAGAGAGTTCATTTACCCCTTCCACTACATATGTAAGGATGCAGCAAAAACATGGTGTTTGTGAACCAGGAAGTGGACCCTCCCCAGACACTGAGTCTGCTAGTGCCTTGATCTTGGACTTCCCACCCTCAGAACTGTGAGAAAGAGATTTCTGTTGTTCATAAGCCACCCAGTCTATGGAATTTTTTATAGTGCAGCCCCAATAGACTAAGACAGACCTAGAGATCATTTGGCCAAGCTTACAGTGGTGTAAGTGGAGCAATCCTCCCTTGAAGGGAGGGAAAGTGACTTGCCCAAGGTCACACACCCAGCGAGTAGGGAAGAAGGAGTAGATCCCACTGGACTTCTTGTCCAGTGCTCTTTCTACCTTGTTCTGAAGTATTACTTCTGATGCAAAGTCATTTTTTTTTTCCCCTGGGGCCAGCGCAGTGTCAACCAAGTAATCGAACTGATATCAAACCATCAGGACATCAAAGGAGGTGCATATTTCAGAAAAAAAAAAAGTGTGTTTGTATAAAGGTGGAGTGATATTTCTGGAACATTTGTTCTTTACTGGGCAGGATTTCTGTTGAGATGCTGTGGCAGAAGCCTCCTGTATTAACCACATCTTTTCTTTATTTCTGATGCTTTGGCACCTGGGGACTTGCTCCTCCCAGGAATAGCCGATTGGATAAATAAGACAGATTGTGGTAATAAACAGATCTATATGCTGAAATCAGAATTAGGGTAGCGGGGGATGGCATTGCTTGGTGCTCAAGGCCAGAAACCAAAGCTTATGTTCTCATGCTTATCCTACTCCAGAGATGCCATACCCTTGAATATATCAGCTGCATCTCCTTATTTAGAATCAGAATGATACCATCGACCTCCTTGGGGCAGGGGTGGGGATGGGGGATAAGGGTGGGCATGGGAATATGGTATAATTGGGAACTCAGAGGCTTGAAGATCCAAGGGGAGATTTGTAGAATACTTGTTCCCTTTTGCACTTTTTACAACTAACCTAGGTTTGACTTGAGATCCAAGAATGGAGATTCTACTTTTTGTAATTATCAGAGGCCTGAAGACTACAGAAAAAGGCTATGAAATACTAGCATTTGAGGTGAGTGAAACTTCATATGGAACAAGAGCAGTGCCTTTGAATTAAAGTCATGAATCAGAGGCCTCTGAGCAAAACATGAGTCTTTGGGGGTTTATGAGTTCAGCTGATATTTTAGGAGAGTCACCAGACCAATACTCTGGTGAGCCCTCCATGAAAACAGGAGTTAACTATGCATTAATCAGAGTTGTATATCTATATATTTATGTATAGAGACAGATGGACACACACACAGAAAAAAGAGAGAGAGAGAAGAGAAGAGAGAGTTATTTTGAGGAATTGGCTCACACAAATGAGGAGGTTTGGTGAGCCCAAAATCTGATGGGGCAGGCAAAAGGCCAGTCTGCTGGCAGAATTCCTTCTTGCTCAAGGAAGGTCAGTGTTTCTTCTCTCAAGGCCTTCAGCTGAGTGGATGAGGCCCATCACATGATGGAGGGTCATCTGCTTTACTCAACGTCCACCAATGTAAATGTTAATCTCAAATAACCCCTTCAGGAAAATATCCAGAATGACATTTGACAAAATATCTGGGGACTGTGGCCCAGCCAAACCGCCACATAAAATTAATCATCATAAACTATAAGTGAGAAGCTGAGACTCCTGGTTCATGGAAAGACTCCATGGCTGTGGAAGGCTTGGAGAGGGGACAGGAGAGTAGCCTCTGATGGGATTCTAGGTGACCTCATGGTCAGCATCTCTCACTGGGTGGGAGCTCCTGGGGAAGACTTGAGTTTCTTGTCTCTTGCATGTCCAAGTTCATGTTCTTTCCTCTTGACTGAGGATGGAAAAAAGAAAAAAAATCCCTGTATTTACTCAGTAAGTTGTCTATAAAGTTTCTGTCCCTTTTGAGAGCTTGAAAGGTACAGTTCTAATAAGGTAACTTGGCCCCTTGACATCAAGGTATTTGGAATAGGTTTTCTCTGCCAATGCAACACTTAGCAACTATTGTACAATAATTTTGTGCTTATGTCCAGCCCATCTGTGAACAATGTAGTCAGTGTTATGAATTCATGAACTATAACTGTCCAGCTTCCAGGCATGGGAAAAGGAGCCCTTCTCTGGGGCAGACATAAAGGAATGGTCCTAGCAATTCCGCTCACAGGGGTGAGGGTGGAAATGTTGTTAACAGATGGCAACACCATCCTGGCTCCTCACAAGGTTCTCATGACCTTTTAACTTCTGATAATGGCTTGGCCCCCAATGTTGCCTGAGAACCTTGGATAGCAAGGGGGCAATTGCTGAGTGGGCATGTTACTAGCTAATCAAAATTGCCTCTGAAGAGTGAAAACTGCGTGTGAGAGGCATGGAAGTCATGCACATCCAATCACTTCAAAAGCCAGTCATGTAGCTAGGGGAGCAGATTCAAGCCGATGTTTCTACCAACCGGTCATTTCAGTGAACAGAGACTCAGCTGTGAGGTGGGTCCTTAAGTCTTCAGTTTGCCAGGTAATGAGAGGAATACCCATTTTCCACCAACCTCCTCCACAAAAGCACACCAAGCAGGCTTGGTCTGACCACTGGGAAACCCTTCTGCTCTCAAAGCTGGTGTGGGTTGCAGGTCTACCTTCTGCATTGATGGGCAACGCATTAGGTCAGGCATATATGGGGAGGCATAGTACTTCAAAAATCGCAGGGTGACTGGAGGACTAGGGGTGTATTGTAGCAATACACTGTGTCGAGTCGCAGGGGGTGCTGTACACCCCTCTTGCTCACCTCCCATTGCTTCCCTCCTGAAACCAGCATTTGCAATCCTGTACCATTGCACTCCAAAGGCTTTTTCACATGGAGCACTAGGGAAGCAATTCTGCTTCCTACATCTCCTAGGACAAGAGTCCCCTACATGCTTTTTCAATATTAGCACAATCTGCAGTTAGTCAGCTAATCCCTTGATTATGAACATTGGTCAGACAAATTGGCTAATGGAATCTGAAGAAGAAAAGAAAAAGATTAGATACAACTCATCAATAAGACCAGACCTGGCATTTGGTCCAGAAAAGGTCACAGTCTTTAAGGGAGGTGTGCTTAATTATAGGAAAATTACATATCAGTCATGAAATAAAATTGCCCTTTTGTTCCTGGGAAATAGCATGGTTTAAAGAAGGTATCCAGTACTATCTAGATTCGTTCTGGTATGCATAGATTTGATCCTCTGATGCTGTTCAGTTCAATGAATTGAATTGTTGAATACCTACTCTTTGGAGGGGTCAAAGAGAAAGAAAAGAGAATATCCTCTTTCCTTAATGAGTTAATAGAATTATATGAGGGAGAACAAGGGAGGGATGGAGGGAGGGAAGAAGAGGGAGGGCAGGCAGGCAGAAGGAAAGAAGGGAGGGAGGGAAAGAAAGAGAGAAGAATGGAAGGAAAGAGGGAGGGAGGGAAGAAAAAAAGAACTATAAGAAGTAGCTGAGTGAAACAAGCAGTCAGCAGCATACCTGCCAGGTTGGGGAATGTAGTCAGTTGGTGTTGTAGAAGTTGTTTGTTTGTTTTGTTTTAAGAGAGACAGAGAGAGATGCTTTGAGAATGCTTCATTGAAGTGGTGCATCTTAAGCTGGTCATTGAAAAACAAGCAGGACTTGGATGGAGGACAGGCATGTGCAAGACACTCTGGGCTTAGCAAGCAGTGTAAGCGAAAGTGCGGAGAGGAGTGGAGGTGCTGGGTGGGCAACAAGGAGGACAGGACCTGACCCAGGCCAGTGCAGCTAAAGCTGCAACCAGGGCTCCCTGGAGAGAAAGCAAAACCAACTGTTATAATAGAAGTGGAATCTACACGTGACTCCACATTGATCTAAAAATGTGATCAAATACATGAATTCACGCAGGAGAGGAGACGGTTCTTCCTTACAGAAGAATTCCAAATAATGTGAGATACTCTCATCTCCCAGAGGGAGACTTTAATCCACTTGTGTCTCTACCGGGTAAGTGGGTTAGATTTAGTGACTTGCTTCCAAAGGACAGAATATGGACAAGGAAAACTAGGAGCTTCACATGGTAGAGAAACATGGCAAACAGCACCTTAGCCCAATGGTTGAGGTCGACACCACTGGTAATGTGGATATTATGTACCCCAGATATAAAATGACAAGAGGACATTTCACCTTTATGGTGAAATAAACCTGTAACCCATCTAATCAAGAAAAAATATTAATCCCAAACTGAGGGACATTCCACAAAACACCTGACCTGGGCTCCTTAAAACTGTCAAGGTCATGAAAAACAAGGGAAGTGTGAGAAAAGTCACAGACCAGGGGAGACTAAGAAGACGTATGACTAAGTGCAATGTGGAACCTGGATTGGGTCCTGGAGCACAGAAAACAGAACATTCATGGGAAAACAGGTGAATTGCAAGCAGAATCTGGAGTTCAGTTAATAGTAACGTACCAGTGTTGGTTTCTTAGTTTTCACAAATGTATCAATGGAAGATGATAACGTTGGGAAAAGCTAAAACCAAATGAGTATGCAGAAACTCTCTGTAAATCTAATACAATTCCAAAATAAAACGTTTAAGAAAAAATGTGGGCTGGGTGCAGTGGCTCATGCTTGTAATCACAGCACTTTAGGAGGCCGAGGCAGGCAGATCACTTGAGGTCAGGAGTTCAAGACCAGCCTGGCCAACATGGTGAAGATGAAACACTGTCTCTACTAAAAACACAAAAATCAGCTTACAGGCATGGTGGTGCATGCCTGTAATCCCAGCTACTCAGGAGGCTGAGGCAGGAGAATCACTTGAAACTGGGAGGTGGAGATTGCTGTGAGCCAAGATCGCACCGCTGCACTCCAGCCTAGGCGACAGAGCGAGACTCCATCTCAAAGAAAAAAAAAGTGGCATTTACTACACAGCTAAAGTTTTGGAACTTTTTTAGTTTGCTGGCCTCTCCCCGTCCATGTGATGTTGGGATTGTTGTGTTGGTGGTATTCACTGGCTGAGGAAATGTGGACCAGCAAAGAGTTACTTATGTAGTGCAGTGGTTCAGAGCCCATGCACTGTGATCAAATCCTGTGTTTCCCACTTAATAGCTGTGTGGCCTCAGGCAAGTTGCTTAGCTTCTCTGTGTCTCAGTTTGGTGATCAGTAAAATAGGGACAATAATAATTATACCCTTCTCCCAAGCTATTGTGAAGATCAAATGAGTTAATACACGTGCAGTGCTTACGATAGAGCCTAACTAGCCTAACTTTTCTAGGAAAGAGTAAACACCATATAAGTATTAGTTATCACCAAAAAGTCACTAATGCTCTTAAATGAATTTGACTTTTGAGCATAACCTCTACAAACGTTCGAAGTACATGTGTGCTATGCTGCACCACGGATGGCTCTTGAGGACATCATTGTGCTAAGGCAAGACAAACACTGTGTAATTCCACTTATATGAGGTCCCTAGAGAAGTCGGATTCATAGAGATAGGAAGGAGAAAGGTGGTTGCCAGGGGCTGGGAGGAAAGGGAAATGGAAGTCAGTGTTTAATGGGGACAGTTTCAGGTTTGCAAGATGAGAGAGTTCTGGAGATTGGTGATGGTGATGGTTGTGCAACAATGTGAATGTGCTTAATGCCGCTGAACTATAAAATTCAGAATGGTTACGATGGTAAATTTCATGTTTTGTGTATTTTACCACAATTAAAGATAAATTTTTTTTAAAAACCCTAAAAATAAAATATATGTGTGAACGCACTATTTATTCAATCTGTAGGCAATATAGTACAAGGATTTGTACATTCAAGAGTAGAACTGTGTCTACATATGAATTTCTAGGTCCTTTACAGTAAATTTTTGCTTCACCTCACTCCCACCCCAGGGGTTGTCCCCACAGCAACATGGTGACATGGTGAGGCTAGGAGGCATGACCCAGGCAAGGGATGCTGACATCCTGGGTCAGGTGTCAGGTGCGCTAGGACTTCAGAGAGCATGGGTCTCAGGGGAGAGGGCATGACGTTGTCTGTAGTGGCTTCCAAAGCACCAACTCCATGCTAGACAAATGAAACTCTAACTAAAGTCTCAGTGAATTATACGGACAGGGAAAGGACATCCAGGGCCATGGGATGAAGATATTTTTTTTTAACCAGAGGGAGGACAAGGTCATGTGAGTCATAGTTTCATCCCACCACGAAGTGAGCCAAGACCCACCACGAACCTCTTTAAAAAAAGACTCAGAGCCAAGTGTGGTGGCTCATGCCTATAATCCAAACATTTTGAGAGGCTGAGGCAGGAAGATGGCTTGAACTCAAGAATTTGGGACCAGCCTGGGCAACACAGTGAGATCTCATCTCTACTGAAAAAAAAAAAAAGAGTTATCTGGGCATTGTGGCACACACTTGTAGCCCCAGTTACTCAGGAGGCTGGGGCTACATCAAAGACCTAAACACCTTTTCCTCTTGCTAGGACCTGGTCAAGGGGAACACGAGCTCTGTAAATGAAGGCCCAAGTGCAATTCTTGGCTCCACCACATCCTGTGTGCCTTTACCCAACCTCTCTGTGCTTCCATTTCCTTCTTTAGAAATTATGGCTGGTAATAGTGCCTCTCTCATAGGGTTTTTTAAAATGATAAATTGCGATAAAAAGTGTAAAGACCTTAGAAGGCTGCCTGGCATCATAAGCACAGGATTAATGTTAGCTGGTATGATTGTGATCAAGAGTGTTCCGTATGGCACAGAATTCAACGAAGAAGAAGAATGAGATGTGGACATGCGATTTGGTCCTGTTAAAGTTCAATTGAGGAAATAGTTTGCTGGGCTGGTGATGGTATGGGGATAAAAAGCCATGTTGAGAAAGAGAGTGAATGAACACACCTCCTTCCTTCCAGCTTCTGTTTTCATTGTTTGACGCTTGAGTAATTAATTAATTAATGTCTCAGTCTTCCTTTGAAGCTGAACGAGGGCTACGTTAGTGCCTCAGGGCACACGCACACACGATGTTTTGGTTTTCTTGTTGATACTGTGAGATCCTTGGTTCAGCACACGTCAGGCCTGCACAGTTACTTCCCCACCAGGGCCAACAGCAGACGCAAGTGAGGGAGGAACCCTGAGGACCAGAAACCACCTGGCCTCCCTTCCGCCTCACTGGCTGTCCCCAGGGCAACTGACAGTGGCCTCTGGCTCAGCCACAATAAGCAATAAGGAAGATCTTTTCTCTTAGTTCAGTTCGGTTTGGAACTTGGGAGCCTGTCAAGGAAGATAAAAGGAGGTGGCAGAGGGCAAAAGGCATCTCAATACTGAAAGAAAAAGGAAAATTGAAGACACAGGCCACTTCAGTTCCCCTAACAAAGCACAGGCTATTTCCAGCCCTTGGTAACCTCCAGGGACTGATGTAGCCCCTGCTAGAATATGGCTGGGCAGGCCCCTGATGGCAAAGGTTTTCAGTGCCCTTTAAAAATAAAAGAGGTCATTTTTGAAAACCAGTTCATGTGGAGAACAGGGTGGACAGGTGATCCTGTAACTTTGGGCAACTGGGTAGAACACCTGGGTCAAGGAACAAATGCCCGCTGCAGCCTGACCTTAGCTCCAGGAAGAGTGACCTGAGAGGACAAGGTTAGGGTGGACGGCCTGGTCCCTAGACACCCAGGAGATGGGTCCTGGCTCTACCAGCCGTTGACCTAAGCTTCAAAAGACAGCAGGACAAGCAGCAACCAGGAGGAGGAGGGACATTGCCTTGAAGGCAGAGTGGCTTAGGACAGCATGCTGGAAGATTCCACTCTTCCGGCAACAGGCGTATTAAGCCACCTCCTCTGCCGTAAACCCTTCAGTCATCTTAGAGAAGAATGTGGGAGAGGAAGGGAAGGAGTCTGAGATACGATCATTTTCTTTTTCCTGGAGAGGTAAACATTTTCTGGAGAGCCTGTTGACATTATTTTACTGGACTGGTGTTTTAGTCAGGGTTTTCCAAAGAAACAGAACTTATAAAAGACTTATACAGATAGTCCCTGATTTACAATGGTTGGATTTATGATTTTTCAACTTTATGGATTTATTGGGATGTAACCCTATCCTAAGTTGAGAAGCATCTGTGTGTGCGTGTGTGTATGTGTGTGTGTGTAATATCTAGATCTATAAATATTTATTATACATAGTGAAGAACTGGCTCACACAACTATAGAGGCTAAGAAGTCCCACAATGGATGTGCCTTCTGCAAGCTGGAGACCCAGAAAAGCCAGAGGTGTAATTCAGGATGAGTCTGAAGCCCCTAGAACAAGGGGAGTTGGTGTAAATCCCAGACTGAGGGCAGGAGAGGATGAGATGATGCCCCGGTCCAACCAGTGAGGCAGGAATAAAAGGGGAAAATTCCCCCTTCCACCATTTGTTCTATTCAGACCTCAGTGGATTGAATGATATACTCAACCGCATTGGGAGGAAAATCTACTTTACTGCATCCACTGATTCAATGCCAACCTCACCTGGAATCCCTCTCACTGGCTCACCCAGAATAATGCTTAATCTGGGCACCCCGTGGCCTAGCCAAGTGAACACACAAAATTAACCATTACACTGGCTATACCTTGTATCTCCCTGCCCCTCCCCACCACACGCTATTCAGCAAGTGGGAGTCCAGAAAGAGGACCAGATCAGTTACATCGTGTTTTGTATTTAATCGTGTCCTCCCAAAATTCATATGTGGAAGTCTTAACCCTTGGTGCCTCAAAATGTGACCGTGTTCGGAGATCATTGCAGACTTAAGTCATTATGTTATGATGAGGTCATATTGCAGTAGGGTAGACCTTTCACCCAGTGTGACTCATGGCCTTATAAAAAGGGGAAATTTAAACACGGACCCATATGCGGGGAGAAGGCATGTGAAGATGAAGGCAGAGATGGGGGTTATCCTTCTACGTGCCAAGAAATGCCAAAAATTGCCAGACCACCAGAAGCCAGGAGAGAGGCCCAGAACAGATTCTCTCTCGCAGTCGCGGAAGGAAACCACCTTGCCAACACCTTGGTTTTGAACTTCTGGCATCCAGAACTGTGAGACAATCAATTTTTGCCGTTTAAATCCCCCACTTTGTGGCTCTCAGTTATGGCAACCCTAGCAAACCAATCCATATGAAAACAAAGAGACATGTTCTACGAATCCATTCCTGACCTAATCTGCAGGACTGAAGTATCCCAAGCCAGTCTTGCTGTGAGAGGGTCACAGTGAAGCCACCAGCAACATGGGCTGCAAAGCTGAGAGGGGCCAGTGAGACATGGAGCAGGCAAGAGAGCACTGAGGAAACCTTCTGTCTGGTCTCAGAATCTTGTCTTTTGCTCGCTGGGGCCAGCTTTGCCTTTAACAATGAGCCTCAGTTCACCTTGGGCTGTTAGTGTTTGCAAAAACTCAAAAGGACGAAGATAGCTGTTATGGAAGAAATGAAATTTGGATTTGTAAGTGTACTCCTCCTTCTGCTCTTAGCATGATTTAGTGAAATGTTTGCAACATCATCTGCGAGTCATTTTGCATTTTTCCTGGAGAAGCGGGGCCAGCTTTGTTAGGCCAAACACTCCAGCAATGTCTGTGGAAACCCTACTCTGATTCTCCCTGCTCCAAGAATTCCCCCTCGATGACCCCCTACAAATGCCAATCGGTTCTTTTCTCTTGGTCTCTCAGGCATTCAGTCACATGAACTGTTTGTTTCAAAGCCTTCTGGAAAAAAACCAACCAACCCAGCAAACAACCCCCACCTCCCCAGGTACTAGAAGGAGATGCTATTGAACCAGACTGGCCCAGTCTGGGATGGGGTTGCTCAGCAGATAGAAGCCCAGGGCACTGGGGTCTTGGGGTGTGTTGAAGAGATCTACCAAAGGCCAATCTTGTCTTACAAAAATCCATGGGGCAAAGGAGAAGCTGTAGGACCTGGAAAAGAAGAGAGTGGGGCAGATGTGGGGCACCGAGGGGTGTTAGCAGCCGTGGTCATCTTCAGAAGCAGCAGTTAGGCAGCTACTCATGTGGCAAGCAGCAAACAGTCCCAAGGCCAAGTAGGGGATACTTGGTGATAATGGAACAGAAAATATAATGATTTCACAGATTCAGAGCGAAGGGGGATAAACAGTTACCCATGCTGTCCCTCACCTGGGAAAGGGGAGAGCTAGTGTTTGATGCATAAGCACAGTTGCTATGAAACATCAGAATCACCCAGGGATGTAGGGGGACAGATTCTTGGGTGGCACTGCAACCCACGGACCCACTGCATCTCTGGGGGTGGGTGGGGTGGGGGTCAGGGCATTCCTGCTATTACCCAGGACAGTATTCATATGTCTTTTGCAGCTGTAATTAAAGGACACTGTGGTGGCTGATGCTTGGAACAATGGTCTTGAATTATTAGGAAAAGATTGTTTTCTGTGTTGATACTGTCCAGAGAACAATAGGATGACAGTATGTACACAGTACTTTACAGTGCGTGAAGAGCTTCTCTACACACTGCCTCATTTCCTTCTCATCATAACCTATGAGGTTCAGATCATCCTATTGCTGGTTTGCAGAGGCAGAGATCACAAGGTCACAGAGCTAACAGGTGTTGTATTTCCTCATGCAAGATCCTGCGTCTTTCTATAAAATCCTATCTGCAAAGAAGTATCACTGTACTTTAAGACAGTGTGCATTAAAATTTGTTAAATTATGAGCTTCAAGTCAGGGAAAATATTTAAAAATAAATTTTAAAAATTATTAAATTAAAATCATATTTTTAAAAGAGTTTATTCAGTTATCCAGAATGCAATTACTTTCTATTGAAATGAAGCCTTGGTTATCCAGAATGCAATTTATCTTTCTGTTCTCAGCTGCTGCAGTTGCTGCCTATTTATTGATAAATGCTCACTTAGAAGTGGGTGGAAGATGGCTGGGTGTGGTGGCTTATGCCTGTAATCCCAGCACTTTGGGAGGCCATATTGGTCAGGCTGGTCTCGAACTCCTGACCTCAGGAGATTCGCCCACCTCAGCCTCCCAAAGTGCTGGGATTACAGGTGTGAGCCACCACACCCAGCCTCCAACTGTCCGTTTATGAGGCATGTACCTTTGTGCGGAGGCTCACCAACCACATCCGAGGCAGAGGTGACCTCCACAAACCAGCTGGGCAAATTATTGGGCTCCTGACCTGCTCGCGACTTTCCAGATGTGTGTGACTGTTATTTGGAGTTGTCCCACAGAGCAGACAGGCTGCAAAGCAGGGAGCCTGAGGCTGACTCAGATGGCCTGCCAGAGTCCACAGTGGCTGGGCTGTGTGATCAAGGCTGATCACTTTCTGCACCATGTGTTTTTCTCTGGAAATGAGGGCTTATGATGCTTATCATAGGGGCTATTGGTGGGAGTGAGGAACTGATGGAGAAATGCTTTGAAAAGAGTAAGTGTCAGCAAACTGGGTGGGCTGGCAGCCTCTGCTCATTTTGCTGTTTTGCTATCATGAGATGACTTAGCCACAGGCAGAGATAAGGCCCATCAGCTCCCGCCAAGAGCCGTTCTATAAGTCAAAGGTTTGTTGTCAAACTTAACAACGTGGACCAGGACTGTCCCATTGAAATCAAAATCCCTGGGCACTGGGGGAAGTAGGTTAAAGGTTCTGACCAGGGCCCATTGGCCTGCAGGGCAGGACACTGGGACAGGATTTATCTCAGGTCCTGGCTGGTATAGCTCCTGCTGGAAGACTGGTGACTGCAGAGAAGGATATGGGTTGGGTGGGAGTGATTTCAGGGACAAAGAGAAAAATATACTCCCCCACCCCCTAGTATGGGTGTCCTGTGAGCCTTGATACACTTTGGAAATGTTCACTTACAAATGCAATTCTTAACTCCATTAAAGCTTAAACCCCTTTGGAAATTGTGACCCCGAATGCTAGTGTGAGTCACATACATTTCAACATTAGTGAGAATATTAGTCCATTTTCATGCTGCTATAAAGAACTACCCAAGACTGGGTAATTTATAAAGGACAGAGGTTTAGTTGACTCACAGTTCAGCATGGCTGGGGAGGCCTCAGGAAACTTACAGTCATGGCAGAAGGCAAAGGGGAATCAAGTACCTTTCTCACAGGGGGACAGGAAGGAGAAGGGGGGAAGAGCCCCTTATAAAACCATCAGATCTTATGAGAATTCACTCACTATCACGAGAACAGAATGGGGGAAACCACCCCTGTGATTCAATTACCTCCACCTGTTCTCTTCCTTGACACGTGGGATTATGGGGATTACAATTCAAGATGAGATTTGGGTGGGGACACAAATCCTAACCATATTAGTGAGTTTGTCACTAATTCATCCTTAGTGAGTTTGTCACAATTAGTGAGTTTGTCACAATTCACAACAAAGATTTGATTGTGCATTACAAAATGTTGATAAGTTTCTGGCATAAAATAAAGTTTGAAGATTGCCTATGACTTGAAAATGGCCGAGCTCTCCTGTTTCCTTTGGATCTAACAATTTTGAGCTGATTGAGTTTATTTTGTTATTTTACTATGTACCAACTAACAAGATAATATCCAAGATACATTTTTATCCATTTTGAGAAAACATCAAGTTCCTTTCTACTAAATGATCTGTTTGCTTAGTGCATGTGTGGTATTTTAGGAAGTATGGTAGCATATTGCTTCATATTATCACCCGTTCTGAAATAATCCTTAAATGTTTTTTCTCCTTGATATCCTTGTCAGGTGTTTGTTGTGTCTCTTGTTCTGTTGCATGGAAGGGTGCTTTTTAAATAATACATGCTCTATAATTTTTAAGGTGACAATGATGGTAATGATGATGATGATGACCATGCTTTAATTAGTCAACTTTTTACTTCGTTTTCCTTGAACACATTTTAGATCTCAGTCTTCTTGACCTGCTTTGAAAGTTAACATGCAGCAGGGAAAGACATGGGAATCTGGATCTCTGGGCACTGGGGGATCTGGATTGTCTGCCCTTGGCTAACAGCCTGAATCCATCCAAATGATTTCTTCTCTCTGGGTCTTGATTCCAGTGCCTTGCAAGAATAATGACACAATTTCACCAGGACTTCTCTCTTTCTCTCTCTCCTGTGTTTTTATTCACAAGAAAATTCAGAAATCTAGATTTTAGAAAAATCATTTAATTTTAAATGTTGCCAACTAATTCAGATTTTTAAAAAGTTGCAGGCCAAGCAAGCTCAAACTGAGAGTTGACAGCTTATCATCTCTGAATGGGAGAATCTGGAAAGCTCCTCTCAGTAAACAGGCTGTAGTTCTCCAGATAATGAGTAAGAAGGGAGATTCTGATTCCCTTCCTAGTTACAAAGTAAAAGGTCCAGAAGTTGCAGGGCCAGGGGACAGGGCTGAGAGCTGCTCCATCCTTGGCCAATCATCAGAGTTACCAAAGGAGTTAGAAAAATGGTCAGATTATAGACTCTCACTTCAGATACACTAAGTAGGAATCATGCATCCATCCATCCATCCATCCATCCGTCCATCCATCCATCCATCCATCCATCCATCCATCCTTCCTTCCTTCCATCCTTCTGTCTTTTCATCCATCCTTCCATCCATTCTTCCATCCATTTGTTGGCCTGTCATTAATGTATCCATCCATCCATCCATCCTTCCATCCATCCATCCTTCCATCCATCCATCCATCCATCCATCCACCCTTCCATCCTTCTGTCTTTTCATCCATCCTTCCATCCATTCTTCCATCCATTTGTTGGCCTGTCATTAATGTATCCATCCATCCATCCATCCATCCATCCATCCATCCATCCATCCATCCATTCTTCCATCCTTCTGTCTTTTCATCCATCCTTCCATCCATTCTTCCATCCATTTGTTGGCCTGTCATTAATGTATCCATCCATCCATCCTTCCATCCATCCATCCTTCTATCCATCCATCTATCCATCCATCCATCCTTCCATCCATCCATCCATCCATCCATCCACCCACCCTTCCATCCTTCTGTCTTTTCATCCATCCTTCCATCCATTCTTCCATCCATTTGTTGGCCTGTCATTAATGTATCCATCCATCCATCCATCCATCCATCCATCCATCCATCCATCCATTCTTCCATCCTTCTGTCTTTTCATCCATCCTTCCATCCATTCTTCCATCCATTTGTTGGCCTGTCATTAATGTATCCATCCATCCATCCATCCATCCATCCATCCATCCATCCTTCCATCTTTTCTTTTTTCTTTTTTTTTTGAGATGGAGTCTCGCTCTGTCACCCAGGCTGGAATGCGGTGGTGCGATCTCAGCTCAACACAACCTCCGCCTCCTGGGTTCAAGTGATTCTCCTGCCTCAGCCTTCCACATAGCTGGGATTATAGGCACATGCCACCAGGTCTGGCCAATTTTTCTATTTTTAGTAGAGACAGGGTTTCACTATGTTGGTCAGGCTTGTCTCGAACACCTGACCTCATGATCCGCCTGCCTTGGCCTCACAAAGTTTTGGGATTACAGGCATCAGCCACCATGCCTGGCCCATCCTTCCATCTTTTCTTCCATCCTTCCATCCATTCTTCCATCCATTTCTTGGCCTATCATTAATGTAAACATCCATCCATCCATCCATCCATCCATCCTTCCATCCATCTGCTGTCCAGCAGATATTTGTTTAAACACTACTATGTGTGCTGGACACAGCTATAGCCACGGCAGAGGCAGTGGCCAGGAGAAAATTTATGCCTGGCTGTTCCCAAGTGACTGATGGGCTCTCCCGATTGCCCATTTACCAACAGGCTGTGGACTCTGGTTCCTGTAAACTTTGATACCAACAAAGCTGACTCTGTATAAAATTTAAAAATTGTGAAACAAGGGAGATTCTGAATGTTTACATTCTGGTCCTTTGACTCAACTCCAGGAAGAGATACATGTGCAGGGTGCAAGATATAACCAATTCACCAGTTCCCACCAGGAAGTCTTGCTCATGTTAGGGACAAACAAAGCTGTCTCCACACCAAGACTGACTGCCTGGAACTGGAGCAACAGGACTAAAACTTTAGAAAGGCAAACAGGAAACCCCCTTTCGTTTCTAAAGATTGACCATGGGATAAGATTCAGGGCCAGACACAGAAGCTTCCTATTGTTTTATCAATTAGGCATGAGCCCCTATCATGCCCACAATCTCTACTGATTAGAGGACCCAAGAAGAGAAATAGAAATTTACATCCCTGCTTTTGAGACAATGAAGGTCTCATTAAGGTACCTCATTTTTATTGAGAGAGCAATGTGAGACAGGATATAGTGAAGTATGCAATGTGCGTGCAGACAGCAAGTGCTGGGGAGAGACTAGACGTCTTTGGAAACCTCCTTCTGAGCAGAGGAAACTGTGCTCCTAGTCAGTTATAATTGCTGTTTCTTCTCTTTCCTATGAGAACGGAGTGATTTCTGGCTGCATTCTCCCTACTCTGCCTGCGGACTCAATTAGTCTTTCCCAGGTGGTTAGATAGTTCTTAGCATTGATTTTGAAGTCAAATGACTGTGTGAACTTGGGGAAGTTAATGTCTCTGAGCTTAGCTTCCTTATGTGTAAAATGTGGACCATCATGCCAACTGTGTAGCATTATAATTAAGATTAAATGAGATTGTGTATATTAAAAGGACTATGGTGCCTTGGTACTCAATAAATATAATTTCATTTTTCCTTGGAGAAACAGGAATACTGATTCTCCTAAACTTGCCCTACCCAACACAGTAGCCACCAGCCACATGTAGCTATTGAGCACTGGAAGTGTGCAGTCCAAATTGAGATCTGCTGTATATGTAAAATATACAGCGGAGTTTGAAGATTGTGTGTGAAAAAATGTAAAATTTGATTACACATCGAAGTGATAATATTACAAATGGATTAGGTTAATAAAATATATTGTTAAATTAATTCAACCCACTTTCTTTTAATGTTCTCAAAGTGACAACTTAAAAACCTTAAATTACAAATGTGGCTCACCTTGCATTTTTATTGGACAGTACCATAAAACTTTCCCAAGGTAGATGGTCTGGAGTTCCCAGAGATTTTGCCTAGTGAGCCATCTCCTATGGATTTGCCTAAGAAGAAAAACTGGGGTGCAGTTTTGTGATGGGGTACAAAGACAATCTTGACTGATTTAAAATGACCGGGGCTATTACCATGCACAACTCAAGTCAGACATGTAGCTGCTTTTCCCTCATTTGGGATGAAATGAGGTAGGTTTTTGCTGGGATGCTCTGTGAAGACAGAGAAGGAAATTACAATTGTTTAATAAATGCTAGCTATACTTATTTTATTCCTCCAGCTGTGGGTCACATAATCATAACCCCTGCAAAAACACCAGAGGTACATTTTTAAAGATCAGGACTATTTCCACTATGATTCAACATTATGCTAGTGTGCTAATACAATTAAATGGGAGAAATCTCTTGGAACAGCAGTCCCCAACCATTTTGGCACCAGGGACTGGTTTTGTGGAAGACAATTTTTCCCTTCGGTGAAGGGGCTGGGGAATGGTCTCACTGGGCATTAGATTCTTATTAGGAGAGTACAACCCAGATCCCTTGCATGCACAGTTTACAATAGGGTTCGAGCTCCTATGAGAATCGAATGCTGCTGCTGATCTGACAGGAGGCGGAGCTCATGCAGTAATGCTCACTCACCTGCCACTCACCTCTTGATGTGCAGCATGGTTCCTAACAGGCCACAGACTGGTACCACTCCATGGCCCAGGGATTGGGGACCACTGACCCAGAAGCATAAACATGGGTCTTTTTAAAAAGTTGTCCCAATTTGCAGACAATATGTTAGTGTATTTGTTTGCTAGGGTTGCCATAACAGAATACCACAGACTGGGTGGCTTAAACAATATAAATTTATTTTCTTGAAGTTCTGAAGGCTGGAAGTCCAAGATGAAGGTGTCAGCAGGGTTGGTTACTCCTGAGGCCTCTCTCCTTGGCTTGCAGATGGCTCTCTTCTCGCTCACATAGTCTTTCCTCTGCAGGACCATCTTTGTTGCTTATTTTGTGTGCTCAAATTTCCTCTAATTATAAGGACACGCATAAGATTGGATTAGGGCCCACTCTAAAGGCCTCATTTTAACTTTACTTCTCTAAGGCTCTATCTCCAAATACAGTCCCATTCTGAGGTACTGAGGTTGGGGCTTCAACATATGAAATTTGGGGAAACACGATTCAGTCCATGACAGCTACTGTACTTGGCAAGCCTTAAAAGTCAATGATAAAACTATCTCAAACAACAAAAAATTCAGTAAAGTATCAGGGTATAAAATCAACATAGGTTGAAGGGGGAAAGAAGGGTTGATTCATGGGTACAAAAATTCAATTAGATAGTAAGAATAAGATCTAGTGTTTGGTAGTACAATAGCATGACTAGAGTTAATAATAATTTTTTATGTATTTCAAAATAACTGGAGAAGTAGATTTGGAATATTCTCAACACAAAGGGTAAATGTTTGAGGTGACAGATACCCAATTGCCCTGACTTAATCATTACATATTATATGCTTGTATCAAAGTAATACATGTACCTCATAAATATGTACAACTATTATGTGCCCAAAAATATTTTTAAAAAAATAAATAAAATTAACATATAAAATCCAATATTATATACACAAATAATAATCAGTTAAAGGACATAATGGTAGAGAAAATTTCATTTATAACAGCAATAAGAAAGATTAAATACTTTGGTATAAATTTTGTTAAGCGGCCGGGCGCGGTGGCTCAAGCCTGTAATCCCAGCACTTTGGGAGGCCGAGACGGGCGGATCACGAGGTCAGGAGATCGAGACCATCCTGGCTGACACGGTGAAACCCCGTCTCTACTAAAAAATACAAAAAACTAGCCGGGCGAGGTGGCGGGCGCCTGTAGTCCCAGCTACTCGGGAGGCTGAGGCAGGAGAATGGCGTAAACCCGGGAGGCGGAGCTTGCAGTGAGCTGAGATCCGGCCACTGCACTCCAGCCTGGACGACAGAGCCAGACTCCGTCTCAAAAAAAAAAAAAAAAAAAAAAAAAAAAAAAAAAAAAAAAATTTTGTTAAGCATATTCTGGTTAGAAACATCCAAAGTTTACAAAAAGGACTTTAAAAACATTCTTGCAAGACACAAAAGTAGGCTTTAAGAAGTGGGAAAGATAGCTTCAAGTGTTGAAAAAGATAACTCAATGTCATAAAGGTATCAGTTCTCTCCAGGTTATGGGAGAAACATGGTGCAATCCCAATAAAAATACCAACAAGTCTTTTTTTAGGGTGTTCAGGTAAGTTGATACTAAAATTCATATGGAAAACCAGGCCAGCAAGAGTGGATGGAAAACACTGAAAAATAAAAAGTATGGGGTCACTGGCTCCACTGGACAATAAAACATACCATAAACCTCTTTAAATTAAAAGCATGACATTGGTGCATGAATGTAAATATAGACTAGTAGAAAATAATAGAAAGTCCATCAATAGACCTACGTTCATATGGAAATTTAGTATATGATAGAAGCAGCATCTCAAATTCCAGAGCAAAGATGGGTTTTTTACTAAATGGTGCTGGTACAACTGGATCTCCACTTGGAAAAGGATACAGTTAGAACCATACATCACATCACATGTAAGAATAAACTTCAAATGGATTAGAGATCTAAATGTAAAATATGAAACCATTAAAGTTCTAGAGAAAAACATGGGCCAATTCCTGTTAACCTCAGGTAAGAGGTTAACCCAGTTACCTCTGCCTGTAATCCTAGCACTTTGGGAGGCTGAGGCAGGAGGATCGTTTGAGCCCAGGAGTTTGAGACCAGCCTAGATAACATAAGGAGACCCCCATCTCTACAGAAGAAATTTAAAATTAGCCAGGTGTGATGGTATGCTCCCGTGGTCCAAGCTACTGAAGGCTGAAGTGGAAGGATCTTTTGAGCCTGGATGAGAAACATGATATGAGAGGTTGAGGCTTCAGTGAGCCATGATCACACCACTGCACTTCATCCCGGACAAAAGAGTGAGACCCTGTCTTAAAACACAAGTCTTCATGACAAAAAAAAAATCACCCTAAACAAATTCAAATGATAACTGACATCATTGGAGAAGTTATTTGCAACATACACCACTAACCATGAGCTAATATTCCTACAATATAAGGAACTCTCAACAACTGAAGGGCAAAAACATCAAAAATCTGAGAGAAAAATGAGGGAAAGTCATGAACAGGCATTTCACACACAAAGAAAGATGTTAAAATGACCCTTAAACACTAAAAAAGTTCTAATTTACTATTTTCACTGGCTACTCTAAGGCCAAAGACAAAAAGAATTGTATGCAAATATTGTATTCTAGTTAGTAAATTTGTTTCTCATAGGGAATTTTTCTTCGGTTCTGAAGTTATTTTATGTCTACACTAGAATTGAACAAATTAATAAACATAAAGTGGATACAGATAGATGAATACAGAAATTAATAGAGGCATGAATGTGTGTGTGTGTATTTTCTGTGTCTGTCTGCTGAGGAAGCTTAGAAGGAATGACACTCCATTAGCAATGAATATACCTACTGCTCAGATCTTGGTTTCTACATACCATGCTCCAATAAAAGGAAGCAGCATTCATTGGTGAAATGTTGATTCCAGGGTTAGGGCAGGGAAAATATGACATGAGCTGGGAATATCTTATGCCAGAAAGTAAGGAAGTGCTCAAAAAGAGATGGGGCATGGCAAGGGACACAGGGCCCAGCCTGGAAGAGCTCCCAATGCCAAAGGTGGGAGAAGTCAAGTAATACTATAAAAAATGAGAAGATTAAATTATATAAATATAGATTACTAGGTAGAATAAAATAAACATTCATTCATACTGTTATAAGTAAATAATTAAAGAAATATTGGTAGAGAAGGGACAGCTTCTTCTTACAGAATTCCAATTACTAATATAGAAGGAATGAGGAAAATAGAAAATCATCATTTGGAAAATATCACACTAATTAGCAAGAACCAGAAAGGGATGCTAAAATGAGTAGGCAAAAGCATGATGAGAGACATGATATCTGCATGGTTTCAAAGTATCTCCCCACAATATACTCATTACTTACAAAGCAAAAATTGTAACTTTATAGTGGAGAAACCACCTTACCCATGTGGTCAAGGCTAACAAGTAACAAGACCTACTGGCACCATGTATGCCAATATGACACACAAAGAAAGATACAGCATCCCTGCTGTTGTTCTTGCCAAGATTGAGTAATCTCAATCTAATCATAAGGAAACATCAGACAAACCCCAAAACTGAGACACTTTCACAGACCAGAGGAGACCAAGCAGATGTGATGACTAAATGCTGTGTGGGATTCTGCGTTGGATCCCAGACAGAAAAAAAAAGGGCATTAGTGGGGAAGCTGCTGAATTCAACTAAGATCTATAGTTTAGTTAACAGTATTGCATCAGTGTTAATTTTCTGCTTTTGGAAACAGGAGCGTTTATGTCATGTAAAATGTTAACATTAGGGAAAGCTGGGTGAAGGATATATGGAAAACCTATATTATCTTTATAATTTTTCTATAGTCTAAAATTACTTTTTAAAAAAAGTTATTAAAATGGACTCCTATGTATTTGCTGGGTCAGAGATCCAGAGACAAATATGAGCAGATGCCCATGGCTCCCCTTCAGCCTCCTCCCATCCCAGCCTCACTGTGATGAATTCACAGTGATAGAATGATACACTTCATTCATTGTCTCATTATATGTCCAGTATTGCACCTCTATTGACCCAATCCTAGAAGACAGAAATTAAAACATAATCATATTTTTAAAGTCTTTATCCACCAGCAATGAATAAAACTCTAATGGAAGCTAGAATAAAAAATTTGAAAGCAAAAATGAGTGATGACTATTTCAACCTCTTTAAAGATCAGAATAGAAAGAGAAATTGCTTGTGCATTCCAGGGCCACAGTGCCTTAGAAAACCAAAAGAACTGGAGTGAGAAGAAATGAGTCCCATCTGAGTCATCTGAATCTACTTGGTTTCCCAAAACTTTCTGCATAGCTGATCCATGGTTCCTGATATTCTAGCTAAATAAGTACTCCTCCCTACCCTCTCCCCAGTGATTGCCATCTACAACAAACAGGAAGTAGCTTTGTCAGAATTAGTTGGCCATTAGCTGGGTGGGAGGAAGGTGAGGGAAAATCCAGGCAAGAGAAAGAGTGTGTGGGGGCAGAGAACTGGAAGAACCTTGGCTGGGAGGTAGTGGTGTCTGGAGACCCACACACAGTAACCTGGCAGGGTCCCAAATCCCTTCTGCAGAAGTTCCATGTGGCTTTTGGAGGGTTGGCTGGAGGGGTGTGGGATAGAGAGCTGCTGCAAGCTGATCAAGGGACTCTTTGAGGGATGCAAAAGTTTAGAGAACTAACAAGTCTGTTTTTATGACACATGGTCAGTAGTACATATACCTTTGCTAGTGGCCCCATAGGCAGACAAACAGAAGATGTCAATGTCCTTTCTGGGAAGAGCCCTTATAGGAAACTGACCAGGAGCCCCACTGGGCCAAGTCATCACTAGCTGGACCATTAAATGAGTTCCAGCCTGAGGGGAGCCTCTGTTATGTACTTGGAGGCAGGGCAGGGCAGCCCAGCCCCAAGACCATCTCCTGTGATAGGTTAGGTTAACCGGTCTTGTGCATAGATGCTCTAGGTCACCACGTACCTGGTTCTTTTGCCATTGGAAGGCCTGAAGCTCCACATCATGGCTTTGTTCCATTGCATCAGTAGTGCATGGATGTATGGCGGGTGCACCATCCCTTAGGGTGATTAGGTGGCTGAGTTACCTTTCTTCCTAACAGGCTGAATTCAGTGGGAGAAGGGACAAGGAGGTCTCAGAGTCCTAGAGCACAGGAATTGGTGGGCATCCTGCCTGGGCCCTGAAGGGCGTGCTGGGGAGCTTGCAGCCAAGAGGCCTTCAAGAAATAGCTGGACATCCGTGGACAGAGAGGGAGATGTTGGCAAGGACAAACTTGGCCTGGGGCTGTGGCAGGTCAGGCTTTTGCCTGTCAGCAGCCTCTTCCAGCTGTGAGGCCTCTGTGGGGACTGTGGAGTGGCACGGCAGACTCAGGGTACTGGCTTGGGCAAAGGAAGGAGAAACTGCCATTCCCCTGTAGAGGAGTCCTCAAGGTGATACATGGCAGTGATACATGGCAGGGGCCTGCTAACTACAGCCTGTGGGCCTATTCTGGCTGACTGCCTCTGTTTTGCAAATAAAGTTTTATTGGAACACAGCCCACTCATTCTGCTTTCATGCTGCAATGGCAGGGTTGAGTAATTGTGATGAAACCATATGGCCCACAAAACCTACAATATTTATTATCCGGCCTTTTATGGAAAAAGTTACCTGATTCCTGGTCTAGAGCATATTGGGTTCTATCTGTGCTTTCTAAAAAGATAAACTCCCTCTCAAAAAACTAAATTCTGTTATGATGTTCCCCAAATCCTACCTCAACCGTTCTACCAAACATTCCAGTGTCCAAGCCTCCACATCCCCCTCTAGCACCTAAGGAAGTCACAGCACTTCTGTAAGCACTGGTCCCTTTATCTATCTTAGCAGGACCAGAAACAGCCACCTCTTAGGCCACTCTGGGGATGAGGCCCAAGAAACGAGTGAGTAGCCAGGAATAAAGGGAATCAGCTTTAATGGCGAGAATTCTGTGAAACTGTCAGTATTTGTGTACTTTTTTTTTTTTTTTTTTTTTGAGATGGAGTCTCGCTCTGTCACCCAGGCTGGAGTGCAGTGGCCGGATCTCAGCTCACTGCAAGCTCCTCCTCTCAGGTTCACGCTATTCTCCTGCCTCAGCCTCCTGAGTAGCTGGGACTACAGGCGCCGCCACCTCGCCCGGCTAGTTTTTTGTATTTTTTTTAGTAGAGACGGGGTTTCACCGTGTTAGCCAGGATGGTCTCGATCTCCTGACCTCGTGATCCACCCGTCTCGGCCTCCCAAAGTGCTGGGATTACAGGCTTGAGCCACCGCGCCCGGCCGTGTGTACTATTTTAAATCATGAAACAAATGCGTTTTCTCTGCTAAATGACATCTTTTGTTAACAATAACAACACATTGCAGACAGGTTTTCAGTGCAAGTTAAGTTGTTTATTTCTGGGGGTCCCCAGGGTCCCAGGCAGGGAGCAGAGGATTAAGAAAAAAAGTGTGAATTAGGGTGGGGGACAGCAGACTGGTGAAGAGTTTCTGACAGCACTGAGCTGTGTCCAAAGTGAATTAGGCTTCCCGATATTGCACACTCATTCTAAATTTAGACCTGGAGTCTGTGATGGACAAGGATGAATCCAACCTACGGCAGTCACTGGGGATTTAGGATACAGACACTTAGTTCCTACAACTTTTAAAAGCCAACACCTAAGATACACTCACTAGATTTTGGTCCTAGACTATGCCATTGTGAAAACCAAGTACTACAAAGCTAGATATTAAGCAGCTACCAAAAAGTTCTAAGACACCACTTTCCCCCTCAAGGGCCATATAATCCAGCTAAGAAAACATACATGCACGTAAAAAGATAGCATGGCTCTGTGTATAAAATTGGGATTAAGTTCAGTTATGACTAAAATCCTCAAGACAAGCCAGAAAGTCCAGGGCTGATGGGGCATCTCTCTCCCATGGAGCCCTCTGGGACTTGGGCTCCTTCCTCTAAGCCCCCCACCATCTCTAGGGAGTGTCCCCATCCTCTTGGTTAATGGCACAGCTGCATTCCAGGCAGCAGCGAGAGGCAGGAACTAAGAAGGGACCAAATAAAGTCGTTGAATTCAAAGTTTATTTGGGAGTCAAGTAAAGTTTATGGTGGGAGTACAAAACTAGAGTTTTGTTTCAGGTCGCACACTTTGCTTGTACAACATCTAGATTGCTTAAGTTATGCCTTCATTTATATCTTTAATGCCCTAAGCATATTGATTGAAGAGTCTTTGTCAGACCGTTCTATAAAATTAATTTCATCTGGAGTAAATTGATATTTTGAATGTTAAATCTGTGAACTGTCTTTGTAAGCACTGGGCTTTTCCATGCGTTTTGGAGTTCTGATGTACAGGCTTATTTTGAGGCTTGGAGTAGTTGCTTTTTCATTTGTTCTGTCTTTTTTCTCTGTACACATTCTCCCTTAACAAGCAGTTTTGTAACTGTCACCACTCAGCCCTCTGGGTCCCCAATAGGGAACTGGATCCTTGAATGGCAGTTGAGAGGGTCCTGCCCTGTGGGGATCTGAGGATTCTGTAGATCTGGATGCAGAGGCAAAGGGTAGCTGGTCTCAGCTTCTGGTCACAAAGCAATGTCTTGTTCTCCAGCCTCTTATATCTACGGCTTTTAGAAATTCCTGGCTCTTGGCAGAGGTTGGTCAGCCTAATTTCATGGGTAAGAAGGGAGCCCTACTCCGCTGCCTGCCTTCAGGCACTGAGCCTGTCTCTCCCTTCTACTATCTTGAATAGAGCTCCTTTAGTCCTCCTTTCCCCAGCTTCCACCACCTGTCTCCAGACCTAAAGCCCAGCAGGCTGCAGCTTCAGCTCTGTTCACCCCTCTGTGCTCCTATTGCTTGTCCACAAAGATGTTAATCTCTTTTTTGAGTCTGGAGAAGTCTTTTTGGTTATCTTTTAAAAATACTGTATCTGTCAACACTTAGTGATCAAAGAGTGAATGCGTGGCACCCTTTTAACAGGAAGTTCCCACAGTCCTTATGATCCAAAGGAGTGGTCCTGCTGAAAGGGGAAAGAGGGGGAAGAGATCCCCAAGGCCAAACTATCAGGATTTATGGAGGGGAAGTGACCTGACTTGCACAAACAGGCTTAGGATGGGTGGAAAGAAGCAGAGAAGGCCATCCAGGCCAGAGACACATGGGACATGGTGGGGGATGTTTGTGTTAGATCAGCCTGGCCAGTGCCAGTTCCCTGCCACACACTCTCACGCTGAGCTGGTCTTCTCCTTCACCGGACTTATCACCATAGTTATTGATTATGTGTTTGTGTGATTATTTGATTAATGTGCATCTTGTCCTATACTGTCAGGTCCATGAGGGCAGAGATTATACGAGTGCCCAGTTGGATCCCAAGCACCAATTTTCGTAGTTAGTCCAGGCTTGGTGAAAAAGAAATGAATGAATGAAGCTGCAGAGATGGGTGTGGGGTGGCCCACGGTCTGGCTGTTAGGAGTTTGAAATCTTTTGAGAGAGATTAATTTAAACAATTACTGTATGGATTCCAGTGGAGGGACAAGTACTTGCTTTGGGCTTCTCCTAGGCTGGCCGGGTTACTCTAAGGACTGTCTCAGGAAAGCAAGCTCTGGGGAAGAAGGCATGGGACCCAGCCATGCCAGGCCAACCCACCAGCAGGCCCCAAAGAAAAGTGGACAAAGAAACACAAGAGTTTTTAAGGAGATATTTGATACAGACAGCAGAAGTCGGCTTTTTTTTTTTTTTTTAATTTTGGTTTAGTTTTAATGAGAATTTTTTTTAAGACAGGGTCTCACTCTGTCACCCAGGCTAGAGTGCAGTGACGTCATCATGGCTCACTGAAGCTTTGACCTTCCCAGGCTCAGGTGATCTTCCCACCTTAGCCTACCAAGTGGCTGGGACCACAGACGAGCACCACCATGTCTAGCTAATTTGTGTATTTTTTGTAGAGATGGGGTTTCACCATATTGCCCAAGCTTGTCTCAAACTCCTGGGCTCAAGCGATCTGCTCAACTTGGCCTGCCAAAGTGCTGGGGTCACAGGTGTGGGCCACCGTGACCGGCCTAAGGAGAATCTTTTAAGTGAGCCAAGCTTATTTTGTCAGCTGGGGTGGGGGTTGGGACAGGGCTGGGGCAGTACCTTTTTGCATCAACTGAGAAGCATACACCTGCTGGAACTTCTCTGCGGGAAGAGCCACAGGTTGCCATTCACCCCAGTGCCCAGGTCTCGGTCAATATGGCCCCAAACACCTGCCCTTAATTCTTAGGGAAAGCACGAGAAGTGAGGGAGGAAAGCTGAGAAGGAAGAGAATAGCGCAGGACTCAGCAGCAGCTGGGCCTGGGAGGCAAAAGGAGATAACTGCCAGCCCCAGAAACAGGTAGGATGTCTCTAGTTTTGCTTTGGGCAAAAATATTTATCTTCCAGAGTAACAGCATATTTTCTTTTCTTTCTTTCTTTTTTTTTTTTGAGATGGAGTCTCACTCTGTTGCCAGGCTGGAGTGCTGTGGCGCGATCTCGGCTCACTGCAACCTCTGCCTCCCAGGTTTAAGTGATTCTCCTACCTCAGCCTCCCGAGTAGCTGGGACTATAGGCATGTACCACCACACCCAGGTAATTGTTTTGTATTTTCAGTAGAAATGGGGTTTCACCATGTTGGCCAGGATGATCTTGATATCTTGACCTCGTGATCCACCTGCCTTAGCCTCCCAAAATGCTGAGATTTCAGGTGTGAGCCACCGTGCCTGGCCCCAACTAAGCATATTTTCTTTAGACAGGGTCTCACTGTGTTGCCCATGCTGGAGTGCAGTGGTCTGAATGCAGCTCACTGCAGCCTTGACCTCTGGGACACAGCGATCCCTCTGCCTCAGCCTCCCAAGTAGCTGGGACCACAGATGCGTGCCACCATGCCCAGCTAACTTTTTTATTTTTATAGAGATGGGGGTCTCACTTTTGTTATCCAGGCTGGTCTTGAACTTCTGGACTCAAGCAATCTTCCAGCCTTGGCCTCTCAAATTGCTGGGATTATAGGGGTGAGCAGAGTAATTAAGCATTTTTAGAAAGAATTTTATTTTACCATTAATTATTTTGTTTCCATTACTTTACTTTGTTTTCTTTCTTTTTCTTTTCTTTCTTTTTTTTTTTTTTTTTTTTTTGGAGACAGGGTCTTGCTCTGCTGTCTAGGTTGGAGTGCGGTGGTGTGATCACGGCTCACTGCAGCCTCAAACTCCTGGCCTCAATCGATTCTCCTGCCTCAGCCTCCCAAACTCTTGGGATTACAGGCGTGAGCCACCACGCCTAGCCTTCTACATTTCTTTATGCAAATTCAAGTTTTATTTCTGTATCATGTTCCTGTACCTGAATAACTTCTTTTAAAATTTCTTGTGTTGTGGGTCTACTGACAATGAATTCTCTGTTTTTGTGTGAGAAAATCTGTATCTTTCCTTTATTTTGGAAGCGATTTTCACTGGGTGTAGATTTCTGGTTGATAGTTTGTTTCTTTTTCCTTTCAGTGTTTTAAAGCTGTCACTCTATCATCTTCTGACTTGCATGGCTCCTGACAAGAGATCTGCTATAATTCTTTGTTCCTCTGTATATAATGTGTTTTTTATTCTATATTTGCCTTCAAGATATTCTCTTTTTTATTTTCAGCAGTTGTAATATGGTATGCCTAGATGTGTATGTGTATGTGTGTGTGTATTTTCTGGTGTTATTTAACCTGGTATTCACTGAGCTTTATGGATCTGTGGCTTCGTGTCTGTCATGATTATTGGAAAATTCTCAGCCATCATTTCTTCAAATATTTCTCCTACCTTATTCTCTTTAATTTATTTCTGGGACTGTAATTACATGTATATTAGGATCTTTAATATTGTCCTGAAGCTTTTGGATGTTCTGTTCTGTTTTTCCCTCAGTCTTTTGTGTTTCAGTTTGGGTAATTTCTATAGCATTATCTTTAACTGTTTATTTCCTCAGCTGTGTCAACTTTATTTATGAGCTCATTGAAAACATTATTTCTGTTACTGTGTTTTCATTTCCAGCATTTCCATTAGATTCTTTCATATAGTTTCTGTATTTTTGCGGAAAGGACCTTTCTAATCTTGCATATTGTCCTTCTTTTCCATCAGAGCCATTAATATATTCATCATGGCTAAGTTCCCTGTCAGGTAGTTTCAGTGTCTGTGTTGTATCTGGTTCTGTAGATGCTGTTCCGTTCTGTTGATGGCTGTGGCGTGGAGCTGGTGTGTAGTTCTGGGCCTGGAACACATTCCTGCTCCTCCCCCAGGGTACAGGTTCTTTCTCTCGCCTTACTCCAGGTCTAAAGGGTTTCCACTGGTGCCCTCATGGCAATGGTGTTGCCTTTTCCCCTGGAGATCAAAGCTTTTATCCATAGGGAAGTTGGGGGAGAAACATCTGGGAGGGGTTTTGTGTCCCTCCTGCCGTGGCTGCTGTCCCAGTCCCTCAGGCCTGTATCATGAGGGATGCTTTCTCATACCCTCCCCCACCCGCCTGGGGTCGTGGGGGAAAGCCTGGAAAAGGGTGCAGACTCTTGCTTCGGACTTCCCACTTTCTTGCCCACCCATACTCCGTCCCTAGCAGTTTGTTAAGTATTCCAGCTGAATCCTTACTGCTATGCGTCTGCGGGGCCCCAGGTGTACCAGTGTTCACGCCCCATCTCTTCCTGTGGGCACCTGTCTCTTCTTAGATTTCAGGCTAGTTGGCTGAACCTGAGCTCTCTGATAGCTTCAATGAGAGTTCTAAACTTGCAGGTTTCCGGCTTTTTTGTTGTTGTAAAGGTGTGAGCAATGTTCTTTCCAGATTGCTGCATCTAAAGCAGAAACTGGGAGTCAGAATTGAGTGAATTTAAAGGAAAAGATAAGGAAAAAAATCGTTTGTGGACTGAATTGGTAACCACTTCTCTTGTAGGATAATGCCATTTGGTCTTTCTAATCCTGTGAGGTAAGTAATCACCATTCCCATTTACAGATGAGGTTCTGAGAGGATGAGAAAGGATCTGGGGTTCCTCTCTGGTCCTGCCTGATTGCACGGAACAGCTGCTCTCTGCTGCCTTCTGAGGCTGTGAAGTACGAGTGTGAGATTAGGGAGGAACCCATGGAAGGAGGCGGTGTGGCCCTCTGTCCTCAGCCTGCACTAAAGCGAGCTCGCAGGGACTGGGCTTGGGGAGTTTAGGGCGATGAGGGAGGAACTGGCATGGCTTGGGTGGGCTGAGGCTCTGGCTGGGACTCACACAGGGACTCAGTAGGAAGTGGATTGTAGGGAAAAATGGCACTAACGGCTGGAGAGACCTGGATGGCTCTCTAGCGAGTCCCTTGCTGCCCATGCGAGAGACAGCAGAGTCCTCACAGCCTTGGAATGTGGCTCAGTCCCGGGGCCGGGATGGAGTGTTTGCCAGTGTCAGGGAATCCAGACTTGGCCCTGTGTGTGGAGACTGGCGGTGGGGAACGGTGTATGGGAAAAGCACAAATGGAGATGGAGCTGCTGGAGAACCACCCCGAAGCTTCTGCTCAGTCACAGCCTGCTCTCCCTCCCTCCGAAGCACTCCCAGGCCCACATGCCAAGGCAAAGGGTAGGAGTGCACACAAATACAAACACACACACACACACAATCCTTTTGTGACTTCCCTTTGAAGTTTTCAATTATGTTTTCATTCATTTATATGTTCCTTTATTCATTCAATAAATATTCATTACTGCCAAGTTCTGCACCCTGGATAACCTGATCTTCCTGAGTGAAGGGGGTAGGGATGCAGAAAGCATGCAGCTTAGTGGCCCTTGGTGCCCTGCTTCTCTCAGAGATGACCCGAGGAACGGCCTGAGTGTGGGAAGGAGCAAGCATCAGTTTTCCGGAACCCCTTCAAGTAAGTAATGCACCAATGTTACCTGGGTGGCTTGCCAGGTGCCAGAACTCTGCTGGGGCCACGCATAAGCTTCAGCTTCAAGCACACCTCTCCCTACACAAAAAACCACAGATCCTCAGCGTGCTATTAGCATTGTGCAGTCCTGTCCTAACCTCTTCCTCCCCCTCTCCCTCCCCCTCCCCCTCCCCCTCCTCCCTCCCCAACACATCCCCCCAGCAGACCGCTCTGCTGGACTGCTTGTTTCCAAGGCTGGTCTTCCACTTTTAGGCCTCTAAGCTTGCCTCCTTCCCCTCTGCGCATCCAAACCACCATACCCTTCAAGGCTCAGCTTCAATGCCACCCCCTCCAGGAAGCCTCTGAATCCTCCAATGAGAATTAATCAGACTTTTTTTTTTCTCTTTTCTTTTTTTTTAAGATGGAGTCTGGCTCTGTCGCCTAGGATGGAGTGCAGTGGCGTAATCTCAGCTCACTGCAACCTCCACCTCCTAGGTTCAAATGATTCTCCTGCCTCAGCTTTCCAAATAGCTGGGATTACAGGCATGCACCTGCATGCCCAGCTAATTTTTGTATTTCTAGTAGAGACAGGGTTTCGCCATGTTATCCAGGCTGGTCTCGAACTCCTGACCTCAGGTGATCCACCCGCCTCAGCCTGCCAAAGTGCTGGGATTACAGGTATGAGCCACTGCACCCGGCCCAGGCTAACATCTTGACTGTCACATCAGATGGCTTGTACGTCTCTCGCACGTGTGCCTCATTTGGTCCTGTCTTGCTAGAGGCAGCTCCTGGTAGCTGAATTATGCCTGACTCCCAGATTGTGCTCAGCAACAGAACTATGGCCAGGCCATCTCCAGTATAAGCCTTTCTAGGGCTTCCTATTGCTCTCAAGATCAAGTTCGAACCTGCACGTCTCGTGTGACCTGACCTCACTCTTCTGCCCCATCTGTAACTCCTTGAGAGCAGGGACTAGGGCATAGTATGTTTTATTCCTGAGTTTCTGATACATTTCCTGGCACATAGTAAATATATGTACTCAATAAATATGTGTCAAAATGAAATGAAATTCCAGTTGAATAATTGATTTCTACAAGCCAAGGATAAGCCTGCTTCCACACAGGGAAACAACAGACTGGCCTGATGCTCCCCCTTCCTCATTCCACATTTCTTTAGTGTGATTCAGGAAATAAATTGAGTTATAATTATTTGGCAAAATATTCAGATGAGCCCTTCAGTCATGAGTTCTATAACCAGCAAATCCTTGACATCAGCAATGGAACTGCTGCTGGTTGCCTCCCGTCTTTTTTGGAATAACAACAAAAGTTTCTACCAGCCTTTGTCGTGGACAGTGTTAAGAAAGCAAGTGAAAAGTCCCTTTGTTGTTTTTCAGGTTTCTTGGGAAGAAGGGTCCTTGGAACTGAAGATGATTTTGGGGAGTGAAAGAAACCACCTTTTCCTGGTAGTAGCAGAGCCAAAACTCCAGCCTTCAACCCAAAGACCCGGGTCTGTCCCCAGGCATTAGCACCCTCCTCGGGGCCCCGTTGTCATCTGTGACTTTTGCCTCCTGCATCTCAGTTTCCGTGCCTGTCAAGTGGAGATATGATACCTCATTCTGGGGAGAGACAATGAAGTACTGCGGTGAAAAGTACACGTGCTGTACAAAATTAGGAAATCCTCGTCACCAGACTTAGAGAAACATACAAAGTGGAGTTGACTCCCAGGATGGAGACACAGCTTCCCAGGTAAGGACATGGCTCAGTTTTCACCACGCTGAGCTGCTGCCTGAACCCAGGGTGATGGAGCCCAGGGCTGGCCTTTCAGCCCTGGCCACACCTGCTGGATTTCGGGTCACGTGTGCAGCCAGTTCGCCACCCCTCCGCTCACCCAGTGAGCTGACTGAAGCTCTGCCCTGACAGACTTCGGGCTGCTCGAGCCTTTTTGTCTTTCTCATTCCCTCATGAAAATGCCAATGCTGGCCAAAGACAGAAGCAGTGAGGGGCTCCTGACTCTTAAAGGCATCAGGATCACCTGGGGATCTTATTAAAAAGGCAGGCTTTGGAGTCTCGACCTCAGAGGTTCACGGTGGGTCAGCTGTTGAGGTGGGACCAAGGGATGTGTGTAGTTAGCAGTTGCTCAATTTGCTAGGGAGCCAGACAGCAGGACACTATGGAGGAGCCTTGTGTCTGGATCAAGAAAGCGGCCCTCGAAGGGGAAATGGAGCTCCAGCAAAGAGACGTGCAGCCAGGATTAGGGGTACAAAGCCGGGGTGGATGGAGTGACTTACGCAAAGACAAGTCAGGGCTTCCTCCTGGGCTTAGGCCCGAGGACTTAGGGGAGTGACTGCATGGGGCCAGGAAAGGGGAGCTCAGAGGGGCCAAACCTGGAGGCCACCATGCTGCAACTCACCTCAGACAGCTGGGTAAACTGAGGCAAGTTAGTTCATCCCCTGTCCTCAGGATGTAGTGCCTAGGAGCCTGCCAGGCAGGAGGGCCTGGAGGAAGAGCCTTACATTTTCCTTGTAGGAGCAGTGACGTGAGGCTAGGCCCTGAGAATCCTTCACTCTCTCGCTCTCCTGGAGGGCAAAAGACAGGCCTGATCACCGGTCCCCTCCAGCACTGTTTGGCTCAGATACTAGCGGAGCAGGGAGTGGGTCCACTGGGACTCCCTGGAAGACCACTTTACAGCTCTGGAAAGCCCCCTAGCAGTGCCTTCCTGACCCCTTGGCCTCAATTGTTTGCTGTGTCCGGCTTCATGTGTTTCTAAAGGAAACGTCTACATATTTGAGACGTGATTCTATCTGATGCCAGCCTGATACTTCCAGCAGCTTCTTCACTCCCCCAAAGCTAAAAATGATGACTTAAAGAGGCCATGGTCACGGGCCTAAACCCAGGTCTGGGAAGTGCAGGCTTAGCATCTAGTCCACTAACCTTGGCCATGGGCTATGGCAAACTTGGTTTTCATCATCTATAAAATGTTGGGGCTGGGGAGAGTAAGAAGGAGAATTTGAATTTCAAACTTTTCTCTTCTTGACTGTGGAAACCTTTCTTCAAGAAAAGCTGACAGAGGAAGCAAATATCTGAGGATCCTCTTGGAGCTGCTGCTGTGTTTGAAATGGGAACAGGAACATCAGGCTCCATGCTCCTTCCTCAGTCTAGGCAGAAAGCCCAGGGCTCTTTTGGGCCTGTTGTGTTTTGTTTGAGACAGGGTCTTGCTGTTTCACTCAGGCTAGAGTGGTGCAGGGGCATAATCATAGCTCACTGAAGCCTCAAACTCCTGGGCTCAAGTGATCCTCCTGCCTCAGCCTCTCAAATAGCTGGGACTACAGGTGCGTGCCACCACACCCTGCTAATTTTTATTTTTTTATTTTTTGTAGAGACATATGTTGCCCAGGCTGGTCTTGAACTCCTGGCCTCGAGTGGTCCTCCTGTCTTGGCCTCCCAAAGTTTTGAGATTACAGGCGTAAGCCACCATGCCTAGCCCAGGGCCTATTAAAAAACCCATGAATGTGGCCCAGCCATCCTACTTCTAGGTATTTACCCAAGAGAAATGAAAACATATGTCCACACAAACACTTGTACACAAATGTTTATGGCAGCCATTTTGGTAATAGCTCCAAACTGGAAGCAACCCAAATGTCCATCAACAGAAGAATGGATAGACAAATCGTTCTATATTTGTACAATGAATGAAAAAGAACCAATGAAATTGAATTGAATGAACTATTGATGTGTGCAGCAGCCTGGATGAGCCTCAGAATCATGATGCTGAAATGAAAGAAGTCAGACCAGGCCAGGCGTGGTGCTCACGCCTGTAATCCTGGCACTTTGGGGGGCCAAGACAGGAGGACCACTTAAGACCAGGAGTTCAAGACCAGCCTGGGCAACATACATCTCTACAAAAAGTAAAAAATAAAAATTAGCTGGGTGTGGTGGCTCATGCCTATAATCCCAGCACTTTGGGAGGGCAGATTACTTGAGATCAGGAGTTCAAGATCACCTTGGCCAACACATTGAAACCTCTTCTCTACTAATAATACAAAAATTAGCCTGGCGTGGTGGCACGTCTGTAATCCCAGCTACTCAGGAGGCTGAGGCAAGAAAATTGCTTAAACGCAGGAGGCAGAGGTTGCAGTGAGCTGAGATCACCCCACTGCACTCCAGCTTGGGCGACAGAATGAGACTCTATCCAAAAAAAAAAAAAAAAAAAAAAAAAACAGGCAAAACATTTTTTATTTTATTTATATAAAATTCTAGAAAATTCCAACTAACCTATAGTGAAAAACCAGACCATTGATTGCCTAGGGATGGGGTGGGGAGGAAGGGAAAGGTTACAAAGGGGTATTAGGAAATTTCAGGAGTGATGGAAACTATTCTACACCTTGATTAAGATGTGGTTTTATGGGCGCATACAAATCTCAAAACATATCAAATTGTATTTTTAAATATGTGCAGTTTATTGTAAGTTAATTATACCTCAGTAAAGTTGTAAAAGAAAAAAAAAATGCCAAGAGAGTTTTTCATCTTAGAGAACTAGCTTAAAAAACAAAAATTCTCACCAGGCCTGGTGCAGTGGCTCACTCCTTCAGTCCCAGCACTTTTTTTTTTTTTTTTTTTTTTGAGAGGGAGTCTCACTCTGTCACCCAGGTTGGAGTGCAATGGCATGATTTCAGCTCACCGCATCTCTAGAGTTCAAGCGATTCTCCTACCTCAGCCTCCTGAGTGGCAGGGATTACAGGTGTCCACTACCACGCCCGGCTAATTTTTGTATTTTTAATAGGGATGGGATTTTACCATGTTGATCAGGCTGTCTTGAACTCCTGACCTCAAGTGATCTGCCCACCTTGGCTTCCCAAAGCACTGGGATTACAGGTGTGAGCCACTGTGCCTGGCCCAGTCCCAGCAATTTGTGGGGTTGAGGAGGGTGGATCGCTTGAGCCCAGGAGTCTGAGACCAGCTTAGGTAACATGGTGAAACCGCATCTCTACAAAAAATACAAAAATCAGTTGGGCACGGTGACATGTGTCTGTAGTTCCAGTTACTCTGGAAGCTGAGGTGGGAGGATCGCTTGAGCCCAGGAGGTCAAGTCTGCAGAGAACCATGATGGTGCCATTGCACTCCAACCTGGGTAACAGAGTGAGACCGTGTCTCAAAAAAAAAAAAATTCTCACCCAATTCTCACCAAATCTAGTCCTGTGAGGGTCTCTCCAGAGACCTGTGACCAGTGTTGAGCCCAGTTCCGGTCCTGCTAGTGTTCAGTCACCTGGCTGGGGAGAGGCGCTGGAGGTTTCTGGAAAGGTACAGGTGAAAAACCCTTTCCCCTTTTGCTGCAAATAGCATGAGAAATCAGTTTTCTGTTTTCAAGTGGCTGCAAAGCAAGAGTCCCTTAGTTTCACGTTTGCTATATCCTCACCCAGCAGGGCTAGTTGTACTCCCATTAATGAACCGTCAAAAAGCCCAACGCTCTCCTCTCCACTCCCAGTTTTGTTCTTTAATCTTCAGACTGTCTTTTTGGGGGGCTGGCTCCCACCCGGGGCTCGCTGAAGACAAGCACCCTGAGGACCTGTCCCTTGGGAGCTGCTTCTCCAGGAACGGGGCCACAGTAGTATGGGCAGCAGATGGGGTAGGGGCGCTAGGTCACAGATTTTCCAGACATCTGACTGAAATGAAAAAAAACAAAAACAAAAACAAAACAGGCTTGTACTGCCAGGTATAAAAGAGAGAAGCCAGGCGGCGTTCATGACGTCCTTCTCTGCCAAGAGCCTCTAAGTGCTTGGCAGGACTCAGAGATTTACCAGGAAAGCACTAATCAAGTGCTTTGGTTTGATTACTTTGTTTTAAAAAGTCCTTTCCTAGTACCTGTATGTGCTGAGTGCTGTGCTGGGTGCTGGGTGCTGGGTGCTGGGAACTGTGCAGTAAGCTCATGATTGAGTGGGCATGATCCAATCAGAGATAAGCCCAGGGGCTGTGGGGTGCCATGTGGGTGAAGGTGGTCATGTGCCACTTGGAGGCCATGCCAGACACTTTCTAAGTTCCTGCATTCTTCCAAAATGTTAGGAATTAAAGCAAGGGGAGGTTCTCTTGGCCCAGAATCATCAGGCAGGGAGGACGTGGGAAACCATGAAGGAGAGGAAGAAATGGTAAGTCCAATGGGAAAGCCAGAAATCAATCCAGTATGAGAAATAGAGTTTAATTCAATTGGCCACAGTGCTCAATATGACAACAATTATGTAAAAGTTGAATAAAAAACAGAAATGTGTGAATTCCACACAGGTATATCCACTGTTGGAAATGCATATAAGCTATCTATGGGGTATGCCTCAAACTGAAGATAATGGTTATGTTGAGGGCATGGAATAATCAAGAAAGACTTTTGCTTTATATTTGAATATTTAATAATTAACTTTCCAAGATATCTGTGAATTTTTCTTTTATTTACTTTTTCAAAATTTTTTTGCTTCTAAATGACAAATATGCCATATTTTTCAATTTTCTTGTATTTTTAAAAAAAATCTTTGTAATTTTTTATTTTCATCAGAGATGGAGTTTCACCATGTTGGCCAGGCTGGTCTCAAACTCCTGGCCTCAAGTGATCCACCTGCCTCAGCCTGCAAAGTGCTAGGATTATAGGCATGAGCCACCGTATCTGGCCGATTATAGTAAAACATATATAACATAAAAATTTACCATCTGAACCATTTCTTTCTCCCCCCCCCCCAAAACAGAGTCTGACTCTGTCACCCAGGCTGGAGTGCAGTGGCATGATCTTGGCTCACTGCAACCTCCATCTCCCGGGTTCAAGTGATTCTCCTGCCTTAGCCTCCCAAGTAGCTGGGATTATAGGTGCCCGCCACCACACCTGGCTATTTTTTTGTATTTTTAGTAGAGAGGGGGTTTCACCATGTTGGCTAGGCTGGTCTCAAACTCCTGACCTCAGGTGATCTGTCCACCTCGGCCTCCCAAAGTGGGATCACAGGCATGAACCACTGTGCCCGGCCCATCTGAACCATTTGTAAGTGAATGGTTCAGTGGCATTAAGTACATTCACAATGTTGTGCTGTTATCACCACTACCCATCTCTAGAGCATTTTCATATTCCCAAACTGAAATTCTGCATCCATTAAACACTAACTCCTCATTCCCCTTTTTCCCACCAGCCCCCTGGCAACCACTGTTCTGTTTTCTGCCTCTAGGAATGTGACTGCTCTAGCTTTCTCATGTAAGCAGAATCATACAGTATTTGTCCTTTTGTGTCTGGTTTACTTCACTTAACAAAGTGTTTTCAAGGTTCATCCATGTCGTAGCATGTGCCAGAATTTCCTTCTTTTTGAAGGCTGAATAATATTCCACTCTGTGGATATTCCACACTTTGTTTACATACACCTCTATTGATGGGCATTTGGGTTGTTTCCACCTTTGGCTATTTTGAATAATGCTGCTATGAACTGGGGTGTGCAAATAACGTTTGAGTCCTTGTTTCCAGTTTTTTGGAGGAACATACCCAGAAGTGGGATTGCTGATCATATGGTAATCTATGTCAAATTTTTTTGAGGAGCCACAATACTGGCTCCCACAGCAGCTGCTCCATTTTGCATACCCACCAGCAACATACCAGGGCCCCAATTTTCCCACATCTTCATCAACACTTGTTATTTTCCGTTTCTTTGGTTACAGCCATCCTAATGGGTGTGAGGTGGTACCTTATTGTGGCTTTGATTTGCATTTCCGTAGCAATTAATGATGGTGAGCATATTTCATGTGGATCCGTAAATTTTTAGCAATATTTAAAAGATTTCAGCAATAGAGAAAAATATAGTGGAATATCTGGAAAACCTTACATATCTATCTTACCTCTTGAAATGTTTCTGGTTTTCAACAAACATGATGTTGTTTACCTTCCGCTGTGTGGAGTGGCTCTAGATGGTGGCGTCGTCAATAGCCACCGCTCATCTCTGAGACTGCTTGACCTTGAAGCAGTTTCTGGAAATGCCCCCGAACAGCTGTTGATGAATCCACATGGTTTAAGGAGACTTGCTAAAGGTGGGTGGGTGGTCTGGCTGTCTTTACTTTATTGGGTTTCTCGTTTACAAAGTGAGTCAGTAGTTTTTTCTCAATGCCCACTCGTCCCCATCTCTAGTCAGCTCTGGTAGCTGGTTTCTGATCCAGAGAGGAGATGTTTGTAAGATGCAGCCCAATTCAGAGTGAACATTGAGACTTCTCGGCTAAAATGTGCAATCTCTGAGACTAAAAAGCTCAAGCCATTATAATGATATGACTCATTCTTGAAATAACACATTTTTACATTTTTGGATCAAACTGGAAGTTGAGCTGACTATCGCTCATCTGTCACACCCTTTTCTGTTTGACTGTTTTCAAAGCCTAGCCTAGCCTTCTGGGGTAAAGTGGTGTTTATTAAAGATAAACATTTAAGTTCCCCTTTGGGTTCCCAGAAGGCACAGATATTATGGTAGGAGGTTCCCACCTGGGGAAAGTGCTCAGAGAGCAACTTATTCAAAATCTCACTAGAGTTGCAATTCAATTAAAGAAGCTTCCAGAGCCCACCTTTGTGGGCTTTTGCCCTGCAATTTCTTCTGTCATCTTTTTTTTTTTCTTGCAACTCCCAACATTTATTTGGTGTAATAATAAAAATGATAAAAAAAAAAATCAGGGATTGTTTGACACCTTTTTTCCTAAATGGAAATCTTCACCAAAAGAGGATAAAAGATTTAAAGGTAAGTTCTTTCTCCAAAATGAACAAATGACCTCAGTTTTAATTCTTACTGAGGTTACTAAGTAGCCATCAGTATATTATTTTCAACTTGTGTCTAGGAGGGAAATTCTTATGTAGGGGGAGGTAGGGCGTTAGCAGAGAAATCAAGTTGTCAGTCGGGAGCCAGCCAGCTTCTGCCCTGCAGTTGCTGCTAGAGCTTCACTGAGCTGCCTATACACAGGCCTGTTTCACGGTGGGATTGAGGAGAGGCCGAATGAATGGCCTTTTGCTAAGCTGGTGGGCACTGCAAGTTCTAGCATTTTCTACCCACCAGAAAGGCAAAAGGTGAGGTCTTTACAGGAAAATCTGATGCCCCCAGTTCCTACGAAGGCTGTAGCCCAGAATCAAATCACCCAGTACTTGGTAAAATGTTGAGGTAAGTGGTCTAGTGAACTGCCATCTTCTCTATCTGGCAAATGGTCACCTAGGCTGGAGTGCAGTGGCATGAGCTCAACTCACTGCAGCCTCTGCCTCCCAGGTTCAAGCGATTCTCCTGCTTCAGCCTCCCTAGTAGCTGGGATGACAGGTGTGCACCACCACACCTGGCTAATTATTGTATTTTTAGTAGAGAGAGGGTTCCACCATAGGTCAGGAGAGTCTCGAACTCCTAACCTCAAGTGACCTGCCTGCCTTGGCCTCCCAAAGTGCTGGGATTACAGGCACGTGGCCCCTGGCTAATGTTTTATCTGCTCTTCAAGACCCAGCTGAGGCCCTGTCTCCTTGATACAGCCTTTCTTGGCTCCCCTGGGCAGCTGGAAACTCCCTCCTCTGGGCATCCTCAGCACCTCAAGAGCACTGAGTCCGTCCAAATAGGGTCCAGTGTTGACATTTTCTCTCTCCCATTAGCCTAGAACCTTGCAAAATGGCACATCACAGGCCTTCATCAGTCTGTGAATGCTTTTTCACTTCTTGCTGTGGTTTCTGACAAGGGAGAACCAGGCTCCCCTAGTTTGCACCCTGGTTTTCTTTGGAGGCTATGAGACCGAAGAGAGGACACCACTAGTGCCACTCAGGGGGATGCATGCTATTCCTGTTCCCATCTTCATAGGAAGATGCTCCCAATGGCAGCTCCTTTGCTGGAGTTTGGAGTTGAAGGGGGAAGTATGGGTTTCATACTGAGAAAAGCTATGCACCTATAATTGTAGGCACTTTCCCAGAAACTGGAGCCTGACCCCAGGACTGCGCCCTGCCGAGCTCTGCTGGGTCACAGTCAGCCTCTGCATTTCCCCGGGGGCTTCCTGATGCCAGGGCCAGAAACGGGCTAAGGACTGCCAAGGGGACAGCTAAGGAGCTGAGGAGCTACTGACGTGCCAATTCCTTCTCTGTGCAGATTTTAGAGGGGAATGAAAGTCAAGAAAACGGCCGTTTACAAATGCATGTGTATGTTCACTGGAGCATTATGCACAATAGCAGAGACGTGGAATCAACCTAGGTGCCCATCAGTGGTGGACTGGATAAAAGAAAATGTGGTACATACACCACGGAACACTATGCAGCCACGAGAAGAATGAAATCATGTCCTTTGTGGCAACATGGGTGCAGCTGGAGGCCATTATCCTAAGCACATTAATGCAGGAACAGAAAGCCTAATGTGGCAGGCTGGGTCTCACTAACGCAGGCCTCCATAGCAACTGTTTCAGCACTGACTGAGTGGGTAAGTTAAATATTAAAAGTGGAAAGAGCCAGTGTCTTTATACAAAGGCTGGGATGTAACAAAAGCCCACCAAGAGTTTTGCCCAAGCCTTTTCTGGACCTTGAAGCATGACAAGATAAAGAAGGAATCTTTAACAGGACCCATTTAGGATTAAACAAGTTTTTATTGAGGGTCTGAGGAAACTCCCCAGACCTCCACAAACAAGTTTATTAGGGGTCTGAAGGAACTCCGCAAACCTCCATGATTTAGCAGGAGACAAGATAAGGGTAATTACCCCAGCACCTGCACCCATCTGGATTAAGTAAATTTACTGAGGCTCCAGAGGAAGGTCTTCAAGACTCAGACCTTACAGATTAAAAAGTTAATCACTTATGTCTTCAGATGAATGCACACTTACACGTGGACATGTAGCTTAGAAGGTATATAAACTTTGTAATTTTGAGTTGGCCTGGCGAAAATTTCCAGGCCTTCTCCCTGTAATTGGTTACAGAAATAAAATCTCTCTTCTTTCCCAGGTCATCTACATCCCTTATTGGCACACGAGAATAAGCAGCCAAACCCTTGGTTTGGTCCGGGAACAATAATGTTACATGTTTTCATGTATAAGTGGGAGCTAAACATTGAGTACACAAAAACAAGATGGAAATAACAGATACTGGCGACTGCTAGAGCCGGGTGGGCAGAAGGGGGCATGGGCTGAAAAACTCCCCATTGGGTACTGTGCTCACTTACCTTGGGACAGGATCATTCATGCTCCAAACCTGAACATCATGCAATATACCCATGTAACAAACCTTCTCATGTACCCCTGGAATCCAAAAGGAAAGTCAAGAGTTAAGAAAACTACCATTTGTGGAATGTCTGCTGGGCACCTGCCCAGAACTGTAGCCCAGTTTTCTGTGCCTTTGCCTACCGAGAGCCACTGGCAAGACTGGGCCTGGAAGATGTGGCAGTCTTGAGCCTTTTTCAGATTTCTTCTAATAGATTTGCTTTAATTTAAAGAACAAAATCTCTCTCACTCCCTTGTTTCTCTCTCTCTCTCTCTGCATTTGGAACACAGATTCATCAAAACCTTTTAACATAATCCAGTGGTGGCTTTAAGTTATTGGTGTTAATGATTATTTTTAAATTTTTTAAAATTATACTTTAAGTTCAGGGGTACATGTGCAGAATGTGCAGTTTTGTTACATAGACATACACATGCCATGGTGGTTTCCTGCACCCATCAACCTGTCACCTACATTAGGTATTTCTCTTAATGCTATCCCTCCCCTTGTCCCCACCCCCCTACAGGCCCCGGTGTGTGATATTCCCTTCCATGTGTCCATGTGTTCCCATCGTTCAACTCTCACTTATGAGTGAGAACATGCAGTGTTTAGTTTTCTGTTCTTGTATCAGTTTACTGAGAATGATACTTCATCCATGTCTCTGCAAAGAACATGAACTCATCATTTTTTTTATGGCTGCATAGTATTCCATGGTGTATATGTGCCACATTTTCTTAATCCAGTCTATCATTGATGGACATTTGGGTTGGTTCTAAGTCTTTCCTATTGTGAGTAGTGCCATAATAAACATGTGTGTGCATGTGTCTTTATAGTAGCATGATTTATAATCCTGTGGGTATATACCCAGTAATGGGATTGCTAGGTCAAATGGTATTTCTAGTTCTAGATCCTTGAGGAATTGCCACACTGTCTTCCACAATGGTTGAACTAATTTACACTCCCACCAACAGTGTAAAAGCATTCCTATTTCTCCACATCCTCTTCAGCATCGGTTGTTTCCTGACTTTTTAATGATTGCTATCCTAACTGGCATGAGATGGTATCTCATTGTGGTTTTGATTTGCATTTCTCTAATGACCAGTGATGATGAGCATTTTTTCATGTTTATTGGCTGCATAAATGTCTTCTTTTGAGAAGTGTCTGTTCATATCCTTCTCCCACTTTTTGATGGGGTTGTTTTTTTCTTGGAAATTCATTTAAGCTCTTTGTAGATTCTGGGTATTAGCCCTTTGTGAGATGGGTAGATTGCAAAAATTTTCTCCCATTCTGCAGGTTGCCCGTTCATTCTGATGAGAGTTTCTTTTGCTGTGCAGAAGCTCTTTAGTTTAATTAGATCCCATTTGTTAATTTTTGCTTTTGTTGCCATTGCTTTTGGTGTTTTAGACATGAAGTCTTTGCCCATGCCTATGTCCTGAATGGTATTGCCTAGGTTTTCTTCTAGGATTTTTATGGTGTTAGGTCTTACGTTTAAGCTTTTAATCCATCTTGAGTTAATTTTTGTATAAGGTGTAAGGAAGGGATGCAGTTTCAGTTTTCCCAACACCATTTATTAAATAGGGAATCCTTTCCCCATTGCTTGTTTTTGTCGGGTTTGTCAAAGATCAGATGGTTGTAGATATGTGGTGTTATTTCTGAGGCCTCTGTTCTGTTCCATTGGTCTATATATCTGTTTTGGTACCAATACCATGCTGTTTTGCTTACTGTAGCCTTGTAATATGGTTTGAAGTCAGGTAGTGTGTTGCCTCCAGCTTTGTTCTTTTTGCTTAGGATTGTCTTGGTTACGGAGATTCTTTTTTGGTTCCATATGAAGTTTAATGTAGTTTTTTCCAATTCTGTGAAGAAAGTCAATGGTAACTTGATGGGGATAGCATTGAATGTATAAATTACTTTGGGCACAATAGCCATTTTCCAATATTGATTCTTCCTATCCATGAGCATGGAATGTTTTTCCATTTGTTTGTGTCCTCTCTTATTTCCTTGAGCAGTGTAGTTCTCCTAGAAGAGGTCCTTCGCATCCCTTGTAAGCTGGATTCCTAGGTATTTTATTCTCTTAGTAGCAATTGTGAATGGGAGTTCACTCCTTATTTGGCTCTTTGTCTGTTATTGGTGTATAGGAATGCTTGTGATTTTTGCAGATTGATTTTGTATCCTGAGACTTTGCTGAAGTTGCTTATCAGCTTAAGGAGATTTGGGGCTGAGATGATGGAGTTTTCTAAATATACAATCACGTCATCTGCAAACAGGGACAATTTGACTTCTTTTCCTATTTGAACACTCTTCATTTCTTCCTCTTTCCTGATTGCCCTGACCAGAACTTCCAATACTATGTTGAATAGGAGTGGTGAGAGAGGGCATCCTTGTCTTGTGCTGGTTTTCAAAGGGACTCCTTCCAGTTTTTGCCCATTCAGTATGATATTGGCTGTGGGTTTGTCATAAATAGGTCTTATTATTTTGAGATACGTTCCATCGATATCTAGTTTATTTAGAGTTTTTAGCATGAAGGGTGTTGAATTTTGTTGAAGACCTTTTCTGCATCTATTGAGATAATCGTGGTTTTTGTCTTTGGTTCTGTTTATATGATGGATTACATTTATTGATTTGTGTATGTTGAACCAACCTTACATCTCAGAGATGAAGCTGACTTGATCGTGGTGGATAAGCTTTTTGATGTGCTGGTGGATTCGGTTTGCCAGTATTTTATTGAGGATTTTCGCACCAATGTTCATCAGGGATATTGGCCTGAAATTTTCTTTTTTTGTTGTGTCTCTGCCAGGTTTTGGTATCAGGATGATGTTGGCCTCATAAAATGAGTTAGGGAGGACTCCCTCTTTTTCGATTGTTTGGAATAGTTTCAGAAGGAATGGTACCACCTCTTCTTTATACCTCTGGTAGAATTTGGCTGTAAATCTGTCTGGTCCTGGACTTTTTTTGGTTGGTAGGCTATTAATTACTGCCTCAATTTCAAAACTTATTATTGGTCTATTCAGGGATTCAACTTCTTTCTGGTTTAGACTTGGGAAGGTGTATGTGTCCAGGAATTTATCCATTTCTTCTAGATTTTCTAGTTTATTTGCAGAGGTGTTTATAGTATTCTCTGATAGTAGTTTGTTTTTTATTGCGTCTATTTTATTCTTCTCTCTTTTCTTCTTTATTAGTCTGGCTAGTGGTCTATCTATCTTGCTGATTTTTTTTTTTTTTTTCAAAAAACCAGCTCCTGGATTCATTGATTGTTTTGAAGGGTTTTTCCTGTCTCTATCTCCTTCTGTTCTGCTCTGTTCTTAGTTATTTCTTGTCTTCTGCTAGCTTTTGAATTTGTTTGCTCTTGCTTCTCTAGTTCTTTTAATTGTGATGTTAGAGTGTTGATTTTAGATCTTTCCTGTTTTCTCTTGTGGGCATTCGGTGCTACAAATTTCCCTCCACACACTGCTTTAAGTGTGTCCCAGAGATTCTGGTGTGTTATGTCTTTGTTCTCATTGGTTTCAAAGAACATCTTTATTTCTGCCTTCATTTCATTATTTATCCAGTAGTCTTTCAGGTGCAGGTTGTTCAGTTCCATGTAGCTGTGCAATTTTGAGTGAGTTTCTTAATCCTGAGTTCTCATTTGATTGCACTGTGGTCTGAGAGACTGTTTGTTATGATTTCCGTTCTTTTGCATTTGCTGAGGAGTGTTTTACTTCTAATTACGTGGTCAATTTTAGAATAAGTGCGATGAGGTGCTGAGAAGAATGTATGTTCTGTTGATTTGAGGTGGAGAGTTCTGTAGATGTCTATTAGGTCTGCTTGGTCCAGAGCTGAGTTCAAGCCCTGAATATCCTTGTTAATTTTCTGTCTCATTGATCTGTCTAATATTGACAGTGGGGTGTGAAAATCTCCCACTATTACTGTATGGGAGTCTAAGTGTCTTTGTAGGTCTCTAAGAACTTGCTTTATGACTCTGGGTGCTCCTGTATTGGGTGAATATATATTTAGGATAGTTAGCTCTTGTTGCATTGATCCCTTTAACATTATGTAATGTTGCTCTTTGTCTTTTTTGATCTTTGTTGGTTTAAAGTCTTTTTTAAAATCAGATATTATGATTGTAATTCCTGCTTTTTTTTTTTTTTTTTTTTTTTTTTTTTTTTTTTTTTGCTTTCCATTTTCTTGATAAGCATTCTTCTATCCCTTTATTTTAAGCCTCTGTGTGTCTTTGCATGTGAGAGGGGTCTCCTGAATACAGCACACTGATGGGTCTTGACTCTTTATCCAATTTGCCAGTCTGTGTCTTTTAATTGGAGCAGTTAGCCCATTTACATTTAAGGTAAATATTGTTATGTGTGAATTCGATCCTGTCATTATGATGCTAGCTGGTTATTTTGCCCATTAGCTGACACAGTTTCTTCATAGTGTCGATGGTCTTTACAATTTGGTATGTTTTTGCAGTGGCTGGTATCAGTTTTTCCTTTCCATGTTTAGTGCTTCCTTCAGGAGCTCTTGTAAGGCAGGCCTTGTGGTGACAAAATCTCTCAGCATTTGCTTGTCTGTAAAGGATTTTATTTCTCCTTCGCTTATGAAGATTAGTTTGGCTGGAAATGAAATTCTGGGTTGAGATTGTTGAATATTGGCCCCTACTCTCTTCTGGCTTGTAGAGTTTCTGCAGAAAGATCCGCTGGTAGTCTGATGGGCTTCCCTTTGTGGGTAACCCGACCTTTCTCTCTGGCTGCCCTTAACATTTTTTCCTTAATTTCAACCTTGGTGAGTCTGACTATTATGTGTCTTGGGGTTGCCCTTCTTGAGGAGTATCTTTGTGGTGTTTCTGTATTTCCTGAATTTGAATATTGGCCTATCTTATTGGCCAGGTTGGGGAAGTTCTCCTGGATAATATCCTGAAGAGTGTTTTCCAACTTGGTTCCATTCTCCCTGTCACTTTCAGGTACACCAATCAAATGTAGATTTGGTCTTTTCACATAGTCCCATATTTCTTGGAGGCTTTGATTGTTCCTTTTTATTCTTTTTTCTCTAATCTTGTCTTCTCACTTTATTTCATTAAGTGGATCTTCAATCTCTGATATCCTTTCTTCTGCCAGATTGATTTGGCTATTGATACTTTTGTATGCCACATGAAGTTCTCATGGTGTGTTTTTCAGCTCCATCAGGTCATTTGTGTTCTTCTCTAAACTGGTTATTCTAGTTAGCAATTCATCTAACCTTTTTTCAAGGTTCTTAGCTTCCTTGCATTGGGTTAGAACGTGCTCCTTTAGCTCGGAGGAGTTTGTTATTACTCAGCTTCTGAAGCCTACTTCTGTCAATTCGTCAAACTCATTCTCCATCCAGTTTTGTTCCCTTGCTGGCAAGGAGTTGTTATCCTTTGGAGGAAAAGAGGCATTCTGGTTTTTGGAATTTTCAGCTTTTCGTACTGGTTTCTCCCCATCTTTGTGGATTTATCTACCTTTGGTCTTTGATGTTGGTGACCTTTGGATGGGGTCTCTAAGTGGACGTACTCTTCCTTTCTATTTATTAGTTTTCCTTCTAACAGGCCCCTCTGCTGCAGGTCTGCTAGAATTTGCTAGAGATCCACTCCAGACCCTGTTTGCCTGGGTATCACCAGTGGAGGCTGCAGAACAGCAAAGATTGCTGCCTGTTCTTTCCTCTGGAAGCTTCATCCCAGAAGGGTACCTGCCAGATGCCAGTCAGGGCTCTCCTGTATGAGGTGTCTGTCGGCCCCTACTGGGAGGTGTCTCCCAGTCAGGATATGTGGGTGTCAGGGACTGGCTTGAGGAAGCAGTCTGACCCTCAGCAGAGCTCGAATGCTGTGCTAGGAGGTACACTGCTGTCTTCAGAGCTGTCAGGCAGGCATATTTAAGTCTGCTGAAGCTGAGCCTGCAGCCGCCCCTTCCCCCAGATGCTCTGTCCCAGTGAGTTGGGAGTTTTATCTATAAGTCCCTGACTGGGGCTGCTGCCTTTGTTTCAGAGATGCACTTCCCAGAGAGGAGAAATCCAGCAGTCTGGCCACAGTGGCCTTGCTGAGCTGCTGTGGGCTCTGCCCAGTTCGAACTTCCTGGTGGCTTTGTTTACACTGTGAGGGTAAAACCACCTACTCAAGCCTCAGCAATGGCGGACAGCCCTTCCCCCACCAAGCTCGAGTGTCCCAGGTCGATCTCAGACTGCTGTTGTGCTGCCAGTGTGAATTTCAAGCCAGTGGATCTTAGTTTGCTGGGCTCCGTGGGGGTGAGACCCACTGAGCCAGACTACCTGGCTTTAGCCCCCTTTCCAGGGGAGTGAACGGTTCTGTCTCACTGGCGTTCCAGGCACCACTGAGATATGAAAAAAAAAAAAAAAAAAAAACTCCTGCAGCTAGTTTGGTGTCTGCCCAAATGACCGCCCAGTTTTGTGCTTGAAACCCAGGGTCCTGGTGAAGTAGGCACCAGGGAGAATCTCCTGGTCTGCCGGTTGCGAAAACCATGGGAAAAGCATATTATTTGGGCCGGAGTTATCAGTTCCTCAGGCTCAGTCCCTCACAGCTTCCCTTGGGAAGGGGAGAAAATTCCCTGACCCCTTGCACTTCCTGGTGAGGTGATGCCCCACCCTGCTTTGGTTCGCCCTCTGTGGGCTGCACCAACTGTCCAACCAGTCCCAGTGAGATGAACCGGTTACCTCAGTTGGAAATTCAGAAATCACCCACCTTCTGCATCGATCTTGCTGGGAGCTACAGATGGGAGCTATTCCTATTCGGCCATCTTGCCAGCAATCGAATAATTATTCTTTAAATCTGCCTCTTTTTTTTTTTTTTTTTTTTTTTTTTTGAGATGGAGTTTCACTCTTGTTGCCCAGGCTGGAATGCAATGGTGCAGTCTTGGCTCACTGCAACCTCCACCTCCTGGGTTCAAGTGATTCTCCTGCCTCAGCCTCCCGAGTGGCTGGGATTTCCGGCATGTGCCACCACACCTGGCTAATTTTTTGTATTTTTTTAGTAGAGATGGGGTTTCTCCATGTTGGTCAGGCTGGTCTTGAACTCCTGAACTCAGGTGATTTGCCCACCTCGGCCTCCTAAAGTGCTGGGATTACAGGCATAAGCCACTGCACCAGGCCTTAAATCTGTCTCATTTCTTTGTATATCTTTCCTGCATTTATAATTTTTAAAAATTATCAAAACACTATAACCATATCACACAAAGTTAGAAAACTGAGAAAAGAAAAAAAAAAAGCCATCCACTCATAATGTCATGATTATAACAACCATTTTGGTGCGTTCTCACCTAGTTTAGTGTCTCTCCTTAGCTAAAGTCAGAGTGAGTGTGAAATATGAGTTCCATTTTTTGTTTTGCTTTTTCTCTTTAACATTGTGTCATGAACATTTTTTCCCAAGGAATTCTATGGTTCCCATGGATCACTCTACTGTCTGTTGAATATTGAAGAATGGAATTTCTTTAGAACTGTCCTTTTTTGGTTTTTTTTGTGGGTTATTTTTTTAATTTTTATTTTTTACTTTAAACTTGAGTTTTAGCAGAGCTATTCCTTAATAAAAAGAGTTTGCCTTTCTCTCCCGACCCTCAACTTCGTATCTCCCATGTAGCCATTTTTGTCCTGGATTTTGGTACCCAGGTCCCTGGAGAGTCCCCACTTCTTCAGGGCTCTCCTGTAGCTGCCCCGCGTGGAAGGCACAGCAGTTGCTTCCTAGGCACATGTAACTTACGGGGATTCATATCCAACCTCTGGGATCAGGCCTTTTGCATCATCGTGGTAGACAGCACTGGAAGCAGCAAGGCCTGGACCAGTGCAAGCAAGACCTGTGGAATGAACATATGGGTCATTTAAAATGGGTGTATGCTCTCTGTACCAGGTGACAGAGAGCATACAGCCCATCTGCAAGTGGCCAGGCAGGTGAGTGATGGTTTTTCATTTCTTGAAGAAGAAATGAAAGAACTGAATTAAGGGTTGTAGAGAAGTCTTAACTAACAATTACAGGAACGAATCCAAAGTTGCATATACAAAACCATGTGTGGTATACTTTTTGGGAAATTTAAGGGATTTTCAAGGGTGATTTTTATTAGTTTGATTTTCTATTTCCACTCTGACTTCAAGACTAGAGGCAACTCCATCATTTTCAGGAGTGACCTAAGTCAATCACGTTGGTCTTCCAGCATTTGCTATGAGCTCTCAGAAGCTTCCAGAAGTGGGAAGTAATAGAGGCACTTTGTCCCCTTCCCCCAATTTCTCCCTGAAGTGGCATGTTACAACAAAAGCAAGTGATGGGGTTCAGGACATGTTACCCCAAAATACAGCCACTTGACATTTGGGAAAGCTACAGGAGCAGAAAGGTCACTCTCACCTTCTCTCACCCTTTTCCCTTGAAGTAGATCTAAGATCCTTATTGAAGAGGTACCCTCTCTATAAAAGAGCCAAAGACAGAGACACCCAGAAGAATCTGAACAGATAGGCCCTGCTAAGTTCCCCCAGCTTATTATCATTGGATCATACCCTTTTGTCCGCTAATCATACTGCCCATGACTGTCCAGTCTTCATGAAACCTAAGCATAAATATGCACGTTTACCTGTTCCTTTCAGTTATCCTTTCTGAAATCTCCTATGTCACATAAAACATTTATTTAGAAAATCTGTATGCTTTTCTTTTGTTAATCTGTGTTTTGTTATAGGGTCTATTGGTCATGAACCTAGCGATGGGTGAGAAAAAAGTTATTTTTGTCATTCCCTGCACAAGTATTAGACCAAATTCTACATGAAAGCAATCAAATGACCTGTTCTTCCAAAGTCAGGGATGCTCCCACTCACAGACATGCATCAAGCCCCTTGCATCAGATGGGGACTCGGAGGGGGTGGAGTAACATCCTGATGGTGAGTCAGCGGCAGACCGCCCCCGCCCCACTGCCATGAAGTGGCAAGCCCAGAGTCAGATGGATTTCATACTCTAGGCTGCACTCCAGAGGGGCTGGGTTGCTGGGCTGGCTGGCTTCTTAGACCTTGTTTTCACGGGTGGTGGGTATTGTAACAGCTTTCCAGTTAACCACGTTGATCAGCATTCTTTTCACCAGTGAAAAGTTAGAAATTACTTCTATCACCTCATAAGTTAATTCTGGAGCCCTCCGACTTAAATTTTGAAATCAAGTGGTTAGTGCTTCAAATGCTAACTAGCCACTCTCAGGATGTTGACTTAAGTCATCTTACAACTAGAAACAACCAAAATGCCCACCTTCATGAGACTCGTTAAGGAAAATTTGGTGCAATCACACAATGGAACAGTGTGCTACTGAAGTAAGCAAATAAGGAAGCTCTCCAGGAACTGGTGGAGAAAGACCGGCCCCCACCCCAAGATATAGGGTTCAGGGAAAGATCAAGGTGCAGACATCTGAGGAAATAATTTGCTGCATTCTATGGAGCTGGAGGGGAATAATGGTTTGCATTTGTATTTGCTATAATTGCATAAAGAGCCTCTGGACAGATACGCAGGAAACTAGTAAGTTACCTCTGGGGATCAGGGTAGGGGTAGAAAAGAGGATTGGAAATAGGGCCAATAGGGGTAGTAGTGGAAACAAGACTTTTCACTGTAATACATTTCATATTGTTTTGATGGTTTTACCATGTAAATGTATTACCTATTCTGAGCAAGTAAATATATAAGCTATTTTCACATGGATACATCGTACTGTTTATACCACAGCATTTTAAAGTAAATTACAGCAAAGACAATATGGCCATGGTGCTCAGCCCTGCCCTTTCTTTAAGGTAGCACTTGTCAAACCATGGGGCCACGAACTCGACATCACAGGATAAACTTATCTTGCTGGGTAACCTGGCAGGGAAACAGACTTAGATATATTCTGATTAAAATATAGCTTTGCAGGAAAGCCTTTCTGGCTCCCTGTACGCAACCAGCCACTGAGCTTCAGTTCTGTGGTGTGGGATGAGCTGTCATCAGGTGTTCTTGGATCCCAATGTTATGTAAAGGTGGGTCCAATGGGGTTCTTAGACTTTCTATGGCAAACTTCATTTGGTATCCAAACACCTCTGGGAAATAGGATTATCCCTTTTTGACACAAGAAGGATCTCAAAGGGCAAATAATTTGATTAAAGCAATTTGATTGAAGTAACTCCCAGGTCCGCATTTTTATTCCGACCCACCATCAGTGGCTAGGTTATAGGAATAACTTACGTATTTCTGCATGTAGTTATTTGAGGCAAGAGCTGTCATTGTTTTACTCTTGACTTTTTTTTTTTTTTTTTTAATGTACTGCCATTTTTCCTGAAGGATTTAAGGAAAGCTTTCACACATTAAAAAAGAAGGTCTAGGAAATTGAAATGTGGCTGTACCCTCTCTCGCAGCCATGGCTCAAAGACGGCCCCCAGGAGTTTGCCCGGTCTTGGTCTTGCGGTCACTCTAGACACTGCGAGGGCACAGCAGTGAGAGGGATGGGGGAGAAGGGTGGGCTGGCAGTGATCACATTTCTGTTTATAAGGAGAGATGGGAAAATTGCCTACAAGTGGAGAGATTCTTCCTTTTCCCTAGTAATTTGCAAAGAAAAACTCTGAGCCTTTTCAAGAGAGTGAGATGTTATCAGCAGGGAGGCGTCAGCCGATAGTTGAGCATTGTTCTTTATCAGTGATTTCTCCCTCTGACTCACCTCCTCCCATATTCTCAGTGGACAGTAGTTGTCACCCCATCAAGGGTGTGGCACCCCAGGACCACCTCTCAGTGCCATTTGCATTCTGATCTCAGTGGCTGCTATTTGCATTGACCTGATGCTCATCTAGGAACCATGACGTGGCATTTTCTTGTTTGATTCTCATCTTCACGGGAGGGAAGATCAGAGAGGTGAAAGTGATGATGAGACCTAGCTCCAAGACGGAACCCTTGATTGACCCAGGATTCTACAATTCTATTTTAAAAGAATACCAAAAGTTGCCTCACCTATATGAAATGTCATGTGTCAGGAAAGAGTGTTTCACAAGTTAGGCTACATGCCAAAATTCCAGCATCTTCTGTGCTTAGAACCCAGGTCAGGAACTCTTTCTGCCCAGCCAATGTCGGGAAGAGTCTCGGGGTTTGGTTCCATCTACAGCTTCTCACTGGCAGGGCCAGGTCTGATTTGCTGCTGTCCCCAATGCCAGGTGCAGGCAGGTGGCTTCACAAGCATGTGCCCTGTGCCGTGGGTCAGGGCCCCAGAGCCAGAAAGCCCTGTGCTTGGTTTAATGCTCTGCTGTCACCAGCTTGGAATCCTGAATAATTTTGTCTTAAAAAAATTTTTTTTTTCACTGTGGTAAAATGTGTATAACATAAAATTTACCATTTTAACCATTTTTAAGTGTACAGTTCAGTGGCACTGAGGGACATTCACAATGTTCCACAGCCATCACTGCCATCCATCTCCAGAACTTTTTCATCACCCCAAACAGAAATGCTGTATTTATCAATCAATAACTCCCCCATGCTCCCTTTCCCCAACCCCTGGTATCTTCTATTTTACCTCTATCTCTGCAACTATGACTACTCTAGGAGCCTCATATAAGCAGAATCATACAGTATTAGCCTTTTGTGTCTGGCTCATTTCACTTAGCATAATGTCCTTAAGGTTCATCCATGGTGGTGCATGAATCAGAATTTATCATTCTTTTTTTTTTTTTTTTTTGAGACAGAGTCTCGCTGTGTCACCCAGGCTGGAGTGCAGTGGTGTGACCTCCGTTCACTGCAAGCTCCACCTCCCGGGTTCACGCCATTCTCCTGCCTCAGCCTCCTGAGTAGCTGGGACCACAGGCACCCACCACCACGCCCGGCTAATTTTGTGTATTTTTAGTAGAGACAAGGTTTCGCTGTGTTAGCCAGGATGGTCTCAATCTTCTGACCTCGTGGTCCGCCTGCCTCAGCCTCCCAAAGTGCTGGGATTACAGACGTGAGCCACCACGCCAGGCCTTATTCTTTTTAAATGCTGAATAGTATTCCATCATATGGATAGACTACAGTTAATCCATCATGTGGATAGACTACAGTTAATCTATCGTATGGATAGACTACAGTTAATCTATCGTATGGACAGACTACAGTTAATCTATCGTATGGACAGACTGCAGTTAATCTATCCATTCATCTGTCAACAGACATTCGGGCTGCTCCCACCTTGTGGCCATTGTGAATAATGCTGTTATAAACATTGGTGTACAAGTTGCTATTAGTTTTTAATTATTTAAAAAAGATTATTTTAAAAATTGTAGATAAAAACCATTAAAACCCAAGGCTGATGGGAAGAAAATGGCAAAAAAAAAAAAAAAAAAAAAAGGATATTGAATGATAACATACAGGGAATATCTATTTCTTCCTTATTCCTTTATGTCAATCTTTTCATCCATAACCAGTTATCAGATACCTCATAGATTTAATAATAGCTTTAGGGGTGGGAGGAGAGGAATGAACACACACTAAATATACCTAGTAAGAACATTTAAAAACAATTTGAAAATATTTAAAAAGTCTATCTTGGAGTGGGGGTAAGAGGGTTCATTCTACCTTCTCGGTTAACCCACCTTTCCTGGCTCAGTCTCCATCCCCAGGGGTTGGGAATTTGGGACCTGGTACAAGTCCCTGGAGGGCGTGACAGGGGCTGAGTGCCCCCAGGAAGTTTCCCAGGGCCCTGGAAGGTTTATAGGAAAGCCACCTTGGGGTCATTTCCTCCCCTCTACCCTCTGGCCCCATTCGCTGTACTGAAGTGAATTCCAGTAAGATTAACACCCTTGATAAGGGAAGAGAGATGAAAAGGGAGGAGCTCTTCGACTTGGCCCTGGGAAATACACTTCTGTCTCTTGCCATCTTGGAGGGACAGCAAGAGCTGAGCTGCCAGGGAGTAGGGGTTGGGCTGTAAAGTGAGGCTTCCTTCAGTCCCGCACCTACACTTCCTTATATTAGGAATTTTAACAAAAGGAGGAACATGAAACCAGATGGTAATAATCTACCAGCCTTTTATAGTGTCCTGGGAAATCTGCTTGAGAAGCCACATGCTGAGGGTGAGTCACAGGGGTCCAGCCTCGCATTGGCTGGGAGGATCTCCTGATCCCTTGGAAGAAAGCTAGTCTTGCTCCTGTTGGAAGGGAGCAGACCCAAGGGTCGCAGTGATTGCCTGGCTCGGTGACACTGGAACACATGTCTACCACCGTGGCCTCCCAGCTTCTGCTCAGCCCCTGGCAGGCAGTGCGTGTGGCTTCTCGAAACTGTCTGTGAAGTTTGGAAGAAAGTCCTGACTAGGTTAGGAAAATAAGAAAGTCCATGGCACAGCCAACAAAATATGTGTGACTGTCTGCCTCATAAAGAACAGGCCACGAAGTCTGCACCTGGTTCCAATTATCCGACTCATCCATCCCGGGGTGGCAATTCTCATGTGATTTAAAAAGTGTGAAGGCTTCTCAATCCTGCAGAAAAATCACACTTTCCATAGTAGCAGCTCATTCCTGGTTTGGAGCTTAAGACTTGGGCCTGGCAGGCAGGTCAGTGCTCTGACATTCTAGAAGGGAGGATTTACCAGCTCTCCCATGGCAACTGGAACTTGACTGACCACAGGCTCCTATCTTCTGGGTCAGGCCTCAGCCAACTCTTTTGCTCCCCTCCATCTCTGCGGGCCACCTCTCTCTGTTTACCATGGACACATCTTTTCCATTTTCTGGAAGCATTTTGAGAAAAGGAGTCAAGAAATTATCGCTGTTTTTTTTTTTTTTTTTTTTTGAGATGGAGTCTCACTCTTTTTGCCCAGGCTGGAGTGTAGTGGTGTAATCTCGGCTCACTGCAACCTCCGCCTCCCAGGTTCAAGCAATTCTCCTGCCTCAGCCTCCCTAGTAGCTAGGATTATAGGCACGTACTATCATGCCTGGCTATTTTTTGTATGTTTTAGTAGAGATGGGGTTTCACCATGTTGGCCAGGCTGGTCTCAAACTCCTGACTTCAAGTGATCCTCCTGCCTCGGCCTCCCAAAGTGCTGGGATTACAGGATGAGCCACTAAGCCCAGCCACGAAGTTTTCTCCAGCTCTGCATACAATGCATTCTGGGCAATACAGATCTGTTATAGGGGCTTGGGGAAAGGGGGTGGGGAAGGCGGACACAATGTCCTAAAATACAGGAGCTGGAACAATAAGGACTGACATTTAAAAAAAAGTTTTAATAAACACCAGCTTTGGTGCCTCATTTCATTTACTCCTTACCACAAATGACCGGAGATAGTTTCCTGATTTTATAGGTGAAGGCAGGTTAAGTAACTTGTCCCTGTCCACATGTGTCATAAGTGGCAGCACTAACATTCAGCTGAGCCCTATCTCAGCCCAGGGCCCATGTTCTATCACTAAGCTACCCCCAAAAGGACTTTGGAGAGCACCTTGCTTAGAGCTCTCATTTACCCAATGCATTGGAGGCTCCAGGGTCCCAAGGGACTCCCTCAAAGTCATGTAATTAGCTAATGAAAAAGCTGGGATGAGAAGCCAGATGCGCTGTCTCCTGGTGCCAGGGTAACGTGATTGAAAGAGCTTGTGCCTGTGCCCTTAGAGTCGGGGTGACCTCAGGCAAGCTGATGATTGCTGAGCTGCCAAGTCTCCATCCGTAGAACCAGCATGGAAGAGACCTACCTCATAGTTTCAGTGAGGGTTAGATGCAAGAGTCCACACAAAGCTCCCAGTATTGAACCTGGCACTTGTTAGAGACTTAATGCAGTTACTATTATTATTTACTCAGGCAATGGTACCATCCTATTTCACTCACACAGTTTCTCCTTGTTTGCTAAGATAAT